>NC_138055.1:37836567-38560734 GCF_964194185.1 Rhinolophus hipposideros
CTCCACCCCCAATAGTCCAACATTGTGGTGTTTGGAGTGGGGTTGGAGAGAAATACAGAACTATACCCTCATAGCATCTCAGCACTGCAAAGTTTTCTGGGCATTTCTTCGTCTTATGTGTCAGATCTATCCTCAAAGAGTTTCAGATGTATTTAAAATACCAACAAACACCAAAGCAAATCTTCTTAAGGCATGATGTGGAAATGTCTACACTAAAGACGGATATAATTTTATAAGTGCTGAAATGATTACAAACTCTTATAAAATGGACTTAAAAGAAACTAGTCATAGAATGCTTCCTGAAAAAGAGTTTAGGTCAGACTTAGATGGAAATAATTAATAGGACAGTTTAATAATATATTAATTTTAATGCTATTTATTCTTTGTATTTTTTCTTTTCTTCTTTTTTATTTTTTATGATATTCAAGTTTTGGTTTGTTTTTTTTTCCTACCTACAATCATTAGCTGCCCAAATGTCTTACACTTACTAGAAGCAATAAATGCGTAGCTAAATTCTGAGTACTGGTAATATCTTCATCGCGATCTTTAGTCATTGATCTCTACAGAATCATAGGGCATATCTCAAAAACCATTGAGGCACTAATGTTTTTATGTAAGATTTTAAAAATGGGAAAGTAAAGGCAGGGTATAATTAAGAACTTTATAATTTTTTGTAATAACAAGTTTACAATGATTTTAACCAATCTGGTAAACTTATCATTTTTATAGACTAGCAGCAAGTAGCCAAGCCAGCCCAGGAAATGAAGAATAAATTTCTAAAAGTACTTGTTGCTTTTGGACCCATCTTTAATTACCAAAGTCTGTTTGCCTAGATGAAAATATAAAATAAAAATTCCAAAGTAGAAAAGTATACTAATTATCTTTCCAAAACAGATGACTTATTGTAAGTAGACATCAAAATGTTTTCATATTTCTAACATTTAGTGACTTATTTAAAACCACACACACACACACACACACACACTCACAATATAGGAATGATTAAGATGGTACAACATGTTTGTAACTTCCCTTACTATACCTGGTTTAAAATAACATTAAAACATTACCCCAAAAATTGCACTCACTTCTAAAATATATTTAATAAGATATTCTATAAAATGCAGCTGATACTAAAATTGAAATTTATTTTCCCTTAGCAAAACAGTTATTATTAAATTCTTAAGCTACAGTGCACTCTGTGTAGAAATTCTCCTTAAATTTGTTTATTTGCTTCCTAGAAAGTGAAATGAGTACATGCATCGAAGGTGAATGATTCTGCAAGATTCTTAAGATAAGAGGAGCTTGATACAATTTGTAAATTCACAACAGTGCAATTCCTGCTGGGACTGACAGGTCTGCATATTTAATGTAGGAGTTAAGTTTCTTGGTATAATTCTGGCATTCTTTTTGCTGCTCCTTAAAATCAGAAATAAAAGATTAGTTACAAAGAATTTTTTTTCCTACTGAGGAAAAGAATAAATTCTTGTTAACTCAACTGACAGTAAAATTTACAGTTAAAAGATGAAAGCTATCTTAAAAATAACAAAGCATCGTTTCTTAAAGATCTTTATTCCATATCACTGCAGATACCAACTTTCACATTAGAAGCCACTGTTGGCCATCATGGTTCTATGTGTAAATACCACCTATGCCACCGGGGCATTTGTAAAGATCCCAGCTCTCGGTTAGATGCTGTGCTATTTGTTGAATGCCACATTTCCACAAGGGGATGTCTGTGATGGTTGTCTTACAAAGTGTTGTTTAGAACTGTTATATCTAATAGCCAGAATACTAACAATTCAGACCATGTCACGGGGTGGGGCTTGGGGAGCTCTGATATTGATCTTAAAAATCCTCTGCAGCTATTGCATCACATTGTCCCCAATCAGCTTGATCTAAAATCTTCAAGCCTTTCCTAAGCAGCTCACTGAGCAAATGGTTATGCCTTTCGGTACACACATATGCCAATTTTATCAAGAATAAAATCAAATAACTTTTTATTTTATTTAGTTGAATATATGAGAAAAATAGAAGCATTGTAATTATAAGTCATATAACTTATTTGGTTCTAACATTCTAGTTAAGAGTGTGAGCTCAGGAGCCAAAATGTTTTGGTTTAGAATAACAGCTCTCTTCTGCCTACAAGATGTGTGACCTTAAACTCCATACCTCAGTTTCCTCAAGTAAAAGGGAGATAATAATACTATAATTAATAATATAACATAGGATTGAAGATTAAATAGGATAATACATGCAAAGGGTCAGGCATAGTATCTGATATATAGTAAGCTCCCAATAAATGCTAGCTATTATTACTTTATAAAAACCAGTGCTTAAAACCTCACCATAGCTGTCATAGAGGTAGTTTCTAGATATCTCTGCAATAGTATTCCAAGGATATATGGCATGTCACACCTGAACATTTTAAGAATACTGAACTTGACTAAATATTTTTGTTGTTTCATAGATTATATGTATGCCCATGTCACTTAAAAGTAGATAGGAATATATTAGCAGGGAAAATTATGATTGGCATTCTAAATAGGTCAACTTCTTTCACTACAATGCAAGAAAAGTGACTTTAAATTACAAGTTCCACAGGCTACCAGTGAATATTTTCAGTACTCATTATCTTTTCCAATTCTAAAGTACAGAAATTACAAATTTTATATGTTTAGGAGGAAAGCTTATAGACATCTTTACTATTTATGATTGATATCTCTCCCTTTTATGAGAAATGATTTGTAATGTTCTATAAATCGTAATGAAAATATATACTAAAGAGCATAAGATGAAGAAAATTGACCACCACCCCGCATTCTTAAAACCACACCAATCCTCTGAACACAGTCCTTTTTACTTCCTGCCCCTGCCCCATCAGCCCACCTCTATTCAATCCCCAAAGTTGTTTTTATCTCCATTCCCACCTCTGGCAAACCATTACTCAGATCTAGACCTAAAATATCTTTAAATTCACAAAACAAAGGTGTGGTGCTATAATTAAGCTACTCTGATCAACAGCACACTTATCCTAACAGGTGTTTCTCTTTTTTTGTGGTAGAGAGGGTGTGGAAACAAGAGAACAAAATGGCTTTAAGGACTGAGAACATTAGAAATCATACTGCCCTCAAGCCATTTTAAAACATTCCTTCTCTTTTCTTTCCCTCCTCAAATTTTCCAACATACATATTATTTTAAGTGCAAATAAATGTGCCTGCTGTTGTTACCTTACAAAAAAGTCTTTGAAATATGACCAATCCCAAAGGAAAACTGAGCTTTCAAGGTTGTTTGAGTTATATTCTTTGTAATTTTTTTCTTTTCTATCAGAATTGACAAACCATACTTACACGGAATTTTTATAAAACTCAGGTAACTTTCCTCCTTAAAGACTTTCTATATACAATTTTCATATTGTATCCTTCAATAAAAATAAGTATTATACTATAATACGTAGTACATATATGATCACTGGATGACTTCACATACATAAAATTACATTTTCCTTTACTTGAATTAGTCTTGGAGAATCTTCAAGATATTGCCCTCCCATGTGTCAATCTCTAGGCCTTTTGGCACAAACTAAGGAATATGAAAGAAGGAAGAATATTAAGTAAAATTATTTTAGGAATTGTAATCAAGGTATTATAAATTGTAAATGTTTATAAAATAGTTGACTATCAGATAAAATGTAGTTATATGATTATTTTCCTTAAAATATCATACATACACGGCTAACAAAATCAGGAAACAGGGATCTCAAAGGTGCACACTGCTTTAAATTGCATCTGGTTCACCCACGAAGCAAATTTATGATTCACTGTTCTATCTTTAATTTTTTGTGTGTGTATGTGTTTTTTTTTTTTTTTTAATTCATTGGGGTTACAATGGTTAGTGAAATTACATAGATTTCAGGTGTACAATTCTGTATTACATCGTCTATAAATCCCATTGTGTGTTCATCACCCAGAGTCAGTTCTCCTTCTATCACCATCTATTTGATCCCCCTTGTCCTCATCTCCCACCCCCTACCCCAAACTACCCCAAATCCTCTGGTAACCACTAAACTATTGTCTGTGTCTATGAGTTCTTGTTTAATTTTTAGCAGCTACACACACACACACACACACACACACACACACACACACACACACTATTTCTAGTATTGGAGACCAACGAAACAAAAATGGAAATGGAGATTTTCTTTTAAGGTGACATTTTAAATTTAAGTAAGTGGAGTCTTAAGTGTAATATTAGGAGAGCTAATATGAAAAACCCTAGTGTGAGGTGTTTATTTTGATATAATTCTGAGAGATCTCTTAGGAATGCTACAATGCACAGACAGTAGAAATCCAGCTGATTAGGTATTAGACAACCAGGTATTAGGTAGCCTATGTGATTTAATGCAATTCACTTCTCTGAGTCTCTCCACATTACAAATGGGGAGCTTAACACTGCCTGCTCTACATACTTCCTAGAATTGTTATTGAAAGGTAGCAGAATATTTTAAAATTATTTGAAAACAGGTAAGTGTTATTATAAGTTGAAAGCATTTTTGAAAGCATTTTTTTTATATTCATTCACATTTAAACTGCCATATATAGTAACTTTAATCAGCCACAGGTAAGCTCTTCATCTATATTCTACATGTCATTTCTCACTGTCAGTAAAAGGATCATTGTCATAGATTGGAGAATGGCCCTCCCAAAGATGACTGTGCCCTAATCACGAGAACCTGTAATATGCTACGTTACATGGCAAAAGGGACTGTGCAGGTGATTAAGGATCTTAAAATGGGAAGATTATCCTGGATTATCCATGAGGGGCCCATGGAATCACAAATGTCCTTATTAGAAAGAGGGATGCTGGAGGGTCAGAGTAAGAGAAAGGGATGTGACAACGGAGTGTGGTGTGTGCGCGCGTGTGTGTGTGTGTGTGAGTGTGTGTGTGTGTGAGAGAGAGAGAGAGAGAGAGAGAGAGAGAGAGAGAGAGAGAGAGAGAGAGAGGTTGGAAGATGCTATGCTGCTGGCTTTGCAGATGGAGGATAGAAACACAAGCCAGGGAACGCAGGCAGCCTCTAGAAGGTAGAAAAGGCAAAGAAACAAATTCTCCTCTAAAGTTTCCAGAAAGAACACACCCTTGCCAATGCCTTGATTTTAAGATTTTTTTTTTTTGACCTCCAAAACTATAATAAATTTGTATGGTTTTAAGCCACTGAATTTTTGGTAAATAGGAAACTAACATAATCATTAAAACACAGCCAACTATTATCCCACTTCTGGTAATCAAGGTTATTTTCTCTGAGAGCACTTGAGTTGTAAAATAATAGCTCTGACCAGTTTTTGAATCTGTTACCCAGTGTCTTTTCACCCAGACTGGTGAGTCATTTCTTACCCCCCCATCCACCACTGTCACAGATAATTAAGCACCAACCAAGTAAGAGGGTCAACTGACAACACGTAGAGATCACCAATTCCTGTCCTTTTCCAGTGTAGGTATTTGAATCATTCTAGATTAATATACTTTTCTTTAAAATTTACTAGGGAAAGTCTTTCTTCTACTTCTACTGGTGGAAAAATGCTTCTCATTTCAAAACACTTAGAATTAAAAAGTTATCTAAGGTCTATAATTCTTTTAGCTATATATTTTTTTCTTATTCTTTCCTTAGTACACATAGAAATTAAGAAATGATACTCATGAGTCCCTTTCAGGTTCTTCTTTTCTTAGTAATGACTACATTTTCACATTCTTTAATGTTTTCTTAGAGGTTTCCTAAATCTTTATCTATTTTGGATGTTACATTCTATCTTATATTCTGTCTGCCTATGATTTAAAATTTGGACCTAAAAACATGCTGGACAGAATATGCTAATCTTTTTTTAAGTACTATACAACATTTGTAAAAGTTGGCTGTGATCTAATAAACAAGATCAGGCAAAGAGGAAGGAGTCCCAATTTAAACCCTGTTCTAGTACTTGCTGTGGTACCTCGGGCAAATCACATAAATTCTCTGGGTCTGAATGACATCATTTATAAAACAAGAAGCTTGCACTAAATACCAAGAAAAAGCCTGAAGTATCATAAAAGAAAGGCACAAAGGCTTTTAATCCCCATTGGCTGGTACAGTTGATAAGTACTATCCGTTAGCTACTCCACAAAGGTAACACCAGGGGTAGAGAGGCTTGTTTGTATTTTATCAATCCATGATTCCAAATGTAGCAAGGCTCCATACAGGAAAAGCCTGAGGGACTTTTCAGACATATTGAGTAACACAGATTTCTGGAGGCTAATGTATGGGGTGGGGGGCACACAGGAGACGAAATGGACAGCCTGGAATATCAAGGCAGTGAAGTGTTCCTGAAGGTTTCTAAAACGCTCTCATAATTTCTGCAGACTATTACAGGAGTCCACTAGCATGTGAATTGTACTTCATGGTGGCCCTTAGCAAGCTGTGTCATCCATCTCTTTATCCCCAGTGCCCAGGCACAATAACCGGCATTTAAGAGTTGCTCACAATACATGTGTTAGATGACCGAGCGAACAACCCCAACTAACCTTTCTCATCTTAACTTTACCCGGAGGGCTATGTCCTGGTGGTGCCATTCACATCTTTTCTTAATGTGAATCGTGCCCCTTGGAATTATGAAAACAGTAGTCCCGCCTCCCTTCAAGAAAAGTCTCAGGGATCTGGACTACTGCAGTTTTCTAGACAAGAGATAATGAAGGCCAAAACTAGTGGTAGCTGCGGCAATGAAAAGGAAAAACAGATGCTAACATAATTTATTTTAGGGTGGTTTGGGAGATATACTAAAACACACTTGACTACTCAAAGTAAAATCTAACTTGATTTATTTCCTATTTTTCTTTAGAGTAATTCAATAATAATCTGTTACATAAAATTGGAAGGCTTATCATTTATCTCCTGTTAAGCACTAATAACTGTTATCGTAAACTTCATTCTTCTGTCAAAAATTTCTATTGACTCCATTTTTCTATTTTAGGCTCTAGTTCTTCAGTTAAAATAAACTATCTGCAGCAATATATTAAGAAATCAGAGAAAAACAACAAAAAATCCCGTGGAACTCTGCCATTTTTTAAAAAGCATACCATATATGCAGCTCACAAGCATTTTTCTTGAGTGCTATCTCAAAGAAACATTTGCTAAAATTGCACTGACCGACTTAATTTTGATAATTTGCTTTCTAGATATAGTTTAAGTGATGAAGAGAACTAATGTAAAGCAAAAGTCATTTTGATTAGTGAAGTAAACATGTGATTCATACTTCAAATGTAGTATTTTGAAGCTACACCCCTTCTATTAATATTCAAGATTCCACTGTACTTTTCTACAAGAATACATTTGTTAAAAAAAAAAAACAACAACACCTAACACTACAATCTTTTTGGAATGAGACAGCATATACATAAATTAATAAAATAAAATGCTTTCATTTTAAGCGTATCAGATGATTAGTTTTTAGAAAAACAGACCAAAAAGTTATTAAGGGCATGGTACAAATTTTGTTGGATACTAAACATAAAAGCAAAGGTATCTAGCTAAAAAAAAAAAAAAAAGCTGCACTAGATTTGTATTTCACATTTAAGTGTATTACCTTGGGTATTAAACATGCTGCTAGCTATCTCTTAATGAGCACCTGAGCTGTCATTTTTAATAACAAGCTGACAATTATCGTCTATAAGTTGATATTCCCTGAAAATCATGTATGCAATATTTAAATTAATATAGTTAAGAATAGAAACTCATATCCCATTTATTTTTTAAAAGTATTATTTTATAATTGGCAAAATATTATAGAAAATGACATGAACATATATTTACAATAAAAATTAACATATGCCAAAATGCATACATCACTTTAATATGCAGCAGAACTTGATATAAAATCTTAGTAATGCATCTCAGTTGCCCATTGTTGAAAAAGGTTATTTGGTCCATGAAGCTATATGAGAAAAATATACATATTCAAGATAGACTATAATAAAAAAAAAATAAACCAAATACTTGGGCCATTTTAATCTTAGTTATTCTCAATTGAAAGCAGACATGAAAGACGAATACCATAAAAATTCAAATTATCTCATTCATCTAAAATACATATTCCATTAATATGAAATACAAGCAATTATATAATAACCTATTTTAATTCATTGGTTACAGTATTCTAGAATTTCTACTTTACTTTCAAGTACTAAAAAATTTTTTTAAATACCTCTTCCACAAAGCTGTCTTTCTTCTCCAGCATTTCTCGTAAAGTCTGAAGAATTTTAATACACAGTTTTTCTTCTTTCTCCATTAGTTTCTTTGTATGATTAATCAACCTTAAAGCAAAACATTAAACCTTAAATAGGACAGAGATTTTTCTTCAAGCTATATACTAACATCATATGCTAGAGGGGAAAACAAATCACACTATTATTTGAGAATATGAAGTAAACAAGATAGATACCTGTTTTCCAAAGTTTAAAAATTTCATTTTAACTTATAGACTTTTTATTATAGAACATCTTTTGTTTTACAGGCAATATATCTTAGGGCTTCTAAATTATTCAGGTAGTGCACTTTTAGTGGGACATTATACTCTTTGAAAAACAATGAAATGCTGATTATCTTACTAGTAGAGAAATATGAATATTTGTAGTATATTACATTTTATTATGTTATACTATATTATTTTCTATGTACTATGCTACATTAATTATATAGAAGTAGCAGTATATAAATTTATAAATTGCAACCTTAGCATAACGGGCTGTCTTCCAGTTTCCACTAATAATAATCTTCACTGCTAGGTAGAAACAGGCAGTTTTTGTGATTGGAAGCAAAACAAAAACAAAAACAAAAAGTAACATTAAGACATCTATCCATTTACTATGCTTGCTATAATTTGGACAAAAACTCTCATTTTATAGTGGTAACCTTTGCACTGGTGTTCTTTCAGGAGAAAAGGTGGAGGATAACAGTTACACAACACCCCCAAGAAGTCAAAATCAAGTAAAGTGTTCACCATTAGAATTTATAACTTAGCATATATAGCTCTGAACAAGCTGGTTCTCAAAATGACCCCGTGAAATACAAGCCTTCCTGGAAAAAAACAAATGATGTAGAAAATTATGGAATGATCTGATTTTAGTAACATAACAGAAGTTCTGTGGGACAAATCCTGAGGGAAAGGATTTGTCTAGAAAATCTAGTATCTAGATTTCACTAGATAATGGCTAGTAAGTGGCTTATCGGGTGTTAGGGTAATGCACAAGGACTTCCCATGGATTCTCTTAATTCATCCTCACAACAAGCCAAGGCTACAGGTTCTATTATCAGGCTAATTTTACTGAGCAGAAAGCAGAGGTACAGAGAGATAAAGCAATTTGCCTCTGGTTACATAATTATTAAGTGTTGTTATCTGGAAATAGACCCAAGTCCATTTGACTTCAGAGCCAAGATTCTGAAGCACCATTCTGTGGTGACATGACATAGTTCACTGATCTCGAGTCTCAGAGTTACTATGAAGACGGTCCCAGCAACAGTAGGTTGCACGCAGCCACCTCTTCCATGACATGTAAGTGCTACAACACAGGTATTTGTAATGCCACAACCTGGACAAAGAAACTTACATTCTGTTGGGACAGTTGCCTAGGGCTGACAGAGAAAGTTAATGTGAAGAGATAACATTTAACTTTGAAGATTTCACCTGGCAGGGAAGACTGGACAGAGAAGGCAGAAACAGAAAGCTAACCATCATGTCCAAGAAATGATAAGTATCCCAACTGGCAGCTGACACTTAAGGATTTGGAAGAGGAGAATATAAGAGATGTGGTCTGAAAAGAAAGAACTGGAAATATTATTCTAGCATCTGGACTTTACAAAAAATAGGGAACCACTGTTTCAAAGGACCTGAACAACCCTGTCTACGTGTGAAAAAAAATACCTCAATGGCAGTGGGGAAGGTGATGTGGAAGAGTGAGAACAAGGTAGATGAATAGAGCATATGATGGGGTATGGATACAAGAAGAAATATAGAAATAAAATAGCCAAGGCTTCACAGCAAAAGAAACCAACAAGAAGAAAAAGCAACCTACTGAATGGGAGAAGATATTTGCAAACAATATATTCGATAAGGGTTAATATCCAAAATATATAAACAGTTCACACAACTCAACATCAAAAAACAAACAACATGATTAAAAGATGGGCAGAGGACCTGATTAGATACTTCTCCAAAGAAGAAACATGGAAAGATGCTCAATATCACTAATCATCAGGAAAATGCAAATCAAAACCACAATGAAATATCACCTCACACCAGTCAGAATGGCTATTATCAAAAAGACAATAAATTACAAGTGTTGGCGAGGGTGTGGAGATAAGGGAACCCACGACCCACGTGCATTGTCGGTGGGATTGAAGATTGGTGCAGCCACTATCAGAAACAGTATGGAGTTTCCTCAAAAAATTAAAAATAGAACTACCGTATAACCAGAAATTCCACTTTTGGACATTTATCTGAAGAAAATAAAAACAGTAATATGAAAAAATGTATGCACCCTATGTTCATTGTAGCATTATTTACAATAGCCAAGATATTGAAGCTACCTAGGTATCCACTGATAGATGAATGGATAAAGATGTGCAATACACACACACACACACACTCACACACACACACACTCACACACACACTCACACACTCACACACACAATGGAGTATTACTCAGCCATAAAAAGGAATGAAACCTTGCCATTTGTGACAACATGGATGGACGTAGAGGGTATTATGCTAAGTAAAATAAGTCAGACAAAAGAAGACAAATATCATATGATTGCACTTATATGTGGAATCAAAAAAACAAAACAAATGAACAAATAAAACAGGAACAGACTCATAGAAACAGAAAAAAAATTGACAGTTGCCAGAGGGGCGGGCGGCAGGGAGAAGAGCGAAAAAGGTGAAGGGTATTAAGAGGTACAAACTTCTAGTTATAAAATAAATAAGTCACAGGGATGTTATGAACAGCGCAGGGAAAAGAGTCAATAATATAGTAACTTTTTATGGTGACAGATGGTTACTAGACTTATTGTGATCATTTCATAAAGTATATAAATGTTGAATCACTATGTTGTACACCTGAAACTAATATAATGTTATATGTCAGCTATACTTTAACAAAAAAATAATAAAATAAAATGAAATAGCCAAGACTTGGTAAATAATGACATATGGGAAGTGGAAGAGGAAAGGCAGATAATAGATGCCTGGAATTTATAGGTTGGGTTAGTAGATGGGCAGTGACACTTTTAAATGTTATCTATGTCATGCTGAAGGAGTGAAGAAAACAGTGAGCTCCTTTTAGACATGTTAAGTCTGAGAATCATGTTATATATATCCATGTGGTCAAGTGCAGCAGGCAGAATAGCTGTTCTCAAGTTCTCCTTAAAAGGAAAACACCTGTCTCTCTAAAATCTCTGCTATTTGGTCCTTTCTTTCACATGATAGTCTCTGAATGCATGAAAGTAGTTTAGTGGGTATTGTAAATTTCTTTTGATTTTCTTTTTCTATCTGGGTGTTCCCATTTTCTTTAACTTGTCTTTAGATAAAATATTTAATTCACTAACCATGTGAAAATATCAATTGGATATATAAGAATGAATGGCCACTTGTTAGGGATTTCTACAAGGTGTTCATCTCTTACGTAATGTTTGGTTGTGTTACATCAGAGGCTTTCAAGTATTTTTTTCTATGATCTAAGGGAAAAATAAGTTTCACAAAACAACCCCCTATATAAATACTTGTATGTTTGTAAACCACAAAAGTTACCTTTACTACATGAGATGCACGCTGGTATTTTATATTCTTTCCTAATTCATTTTTTTAAATTAATGGTTGTCTCTCCTTCCTATGTTATTTGGATCAAATCCCAGTTTGTAAAACTCTGAGATTCTTCTCATAAGTGAAAAGTGCAGGTTTGAATGGACCATAACCAGATACTTTAACAGTTAACACCCACATTGATCTATTCTCTCTTTATTCTCTTCTCTCTCACTCTATGTGACTAAGTCGATAGGTGAATTTGGGTTCTTTCCTGGGATCTATCCCTCACGTTATCCAGCAGACCCATCTGGGTCAATAAGTTCCAAGAGTTAAATTCATTAAAGAAAGTTGGAAGCCCGCCTTAAACCCTAGACCTAAACTATATTCTCCAACAAAACTCCACCCGAAAGCTCAGCACAGTAATTAATACACGGCCCCCTGCATGGTCATTTATAAAGTTGGATTCTAATTTCATTAGATATTCTTGAAGATAAAACCCTTGGTTCTTCGCAGAGCTGGGGAAGGAGTAAAGATAAGCACTAGGGCAGAAAATTGACAGTCCTGAGCCTCAGGCCGTAATACGATCCTCACAGTACAAACACCTCTTCTCTAACCACTAAAGCAAGTGTGACACCTTTCTCCATCTGAGTGTAGGATCTGTAATATATTCCCACCGTCCTAACACTCTGCTTCTCTCCTTTTAGTTTACCTAATGTTGTAACAGATTTGCCTCACCTTCAGCACAAGTCAATATTTTCTTAATATTCTGCATTGTTTTATATGACATGCTCATAGACCTATATCTTTAAGTTCTAGACCAGTGCTGTCTAGCAGAACGTTTTCTGTGACAATTGAAATGTTCCGTATCTGTGCTGCCAGATTTGTTAGCTGCTAGCCACATATGGCTATTGAGCATTTAAAATGTGGTAAATGTAACTAAGGAACTGAATATTTTATTTTTATTAATTTTAAGTTTTAAATAGCCATGTATATCTAGTAGCTGATGTATTGACAGCCATCTTAACACTGCATCAGCAAACTTTTTTTCTAAAGGGCCAAATAGTAAATGTTCTAGGTTTTATGGGCCATACATACTAGGCAACTATTAGTAGACTCTGCCACAGTAGTATGAAAGCAACCACAGATAATATGTAAATGAATGTGTGTGATCGCATTTCAATAAAACTTTATTTGCAAAAATAATCAAGGAGACCAGTTTAGCCTACAGGCTAGAGTTTGCCAATTCCTGTTCTAGACTCTGGAATATATCTTATTATTTTTCCGTAACATATTAATTTTCTGGAGTTAAAAATCTCAGGTTTATGACCCATTTTTTAACCCACATTCTATACATCAATATATATTCATGTAAGGTAAAGGGTATTTTTCAAAGACCTTATTTTTATACTGAATTACTAGGCAATACTTCTTTATTTTTTATTTTTTCTAATGGCCTCCACAGTCATCAGTTTGATAGACACTCTAGACCTCTTCATTTAAAAATTCTTATTAGAAGACTGAGAAGTCTTCTAATACAAATTAGAACAGTAGTTCTGGAGTGCACAACATGTCAACCAACACTGGCAAATGCCCTAACAGATACATTTGTTCCTAGTCCCCTTAAAATATACTGAGTCTACAGCCAACAATCCATGATTCTGTCCATAATATAGAAACCCTACGTCACTATCATCACTATTCATAATTATCATCCCTGTAGTCAGTTCTTCTCATCCCGTACCTTGTTTTCTCTCCCCAAATCCCAGCTTTAACTGGTAAAAGAAAGGAACATACTCTTGTGTCCCCTAATCCTGCAATTTCTTCCTTAGTACATCATAGTCAACAGAAGAGGTTTTGAGACTTCTTTCAGCAATATCCTCAATCACACAGGAAATAGCTATGGTGGATGATGGTCAAGGGGGTTGGTAGCATTCTGCAATTCTCCATCTAGATACTTTCCCCAAGGAAACAAGGTATCTCTGACTGGCCATCTTGAGTCTACATGTGATGACTTGTAAATCATTCAGTGAAGTGCCCTCCACGTTAAGATATGTCCCTTCTTTCTGAGGCTAGTTATATTTTTTCCCACAATTGCTTATACTTACAAATCTTCCTTGAAAAATTTTCACTTACCATTAAAATGAAAATATTCCACGATAAATATATTAACTCTAACAGATCTGACAATACCACACAAATGTTATGAAAAATAAGTAAATGAAGGAGCTGCAGAGAAGGACCATGGAGGCAGCACGGCAGAGTGCTGAGTATGAGAACTAATAGCTCTTTACCTGAAGCACACCTGAGTCTCAGCTTTCTCATCTGTATGATGAAGCTGACTATCAATCTCTCAGTGTTTGTGTACATTAGATAAAATAGGTAGACACATAGGACAATAATGCACACAGTTAAGACCTCAATAAATGTTAGCTCCATTTTCTTTCTCTCTGTGCTAATGAAAACCAGTGACTTTAAACAGGAATTGTTTCAAGGGTCACACCATATAGTTATAGAAAAGAACTAGAACCAAAATATTTTGTGCCCAATAATAATACATTTCATTTTCAGTAAATTCTAGTAAAATATGATACCCTTCGCCAGAATTAAATTTCAATTGAATCCAATTAATGTTTGGAAGTATTTTTTAACATGGATTTTAGACCTTTCACATACTCTGTTGTTATAGGCCAGCAGAGTAAACAGCAGAAATGGTAGAGGCCATCTTAGTTTGGTAACACTAACAGAATCTCAGCTTGCACCCACTTACTTGGACATGAAAGCACCACATCGTATTCTTGCATCACTCCCCTCAGGGAACAGAAGTTCTGGACTGTACAACACATCAACCAACACTGAGAATTCAGCCTGCATCATCGGGCTGAACTGTTGCTCCAAGGAGGCCACTACGTCCTAAGGAATAAAACACAAGAGAACCCATGTGAAGACCCAAGTCAAATTTCATCCTTTGAAGCTATGACAAGCCTCAGAATACTAACCAGGAATGAGTCGTGGCAATTTCAGAGAAGGTGTACTCCACCTTCCCATGGCACGGATGTCCATGTTTTAAGTATAATCCGGTTTTCTGTACAAATACTGCCTGGGTCTCCTTTTTCATTTATCAGGTAAGGGAGGAATGGGTAGCTCTTATGATTTCTAAGGATATACACACAAGAGGAAGTCAATAAAGCCACGGTGACAAGCCCTGCAGTGTCTAGGATTGTAATGGAGACATGACACGTATTCATCAAGCTGGAATAATTTGGGGCATGATTATGGAAGAGCTAAACGAGAGAGAGATTTTATATGCATTATCGATCATCAGAACTAACTATTTCTTCCAATGGGGAAATTCCTTAATATATTGTCTGAAGCAGTATTAGTACTATGCAAAGGTTCAATAACATTTAATAGTATTGGAAATTACATTGTTTGATAAACATTATTGGTTACCTACTCAACAGCCTTTCTTCACCCTCTTCCTTGCTAACAGAATCCCCATGCTTGTTTCTGAATCAGGCAGCGACATTCTCAGAGGTATGAGCCTTCTGCAGCTTAGGGCCAAAGGTTGATTAGTTTAAGCTAGTCATGGTCACTCCACTTGCTGTGCCAGGGATTGGTCTAGCGGTCTAGGCATGATTATGTGACAAGGTCCTGGCCAATAGGACATCAAGTAACGTCTGCTGAGCACGTGGGGGCATGTGTTGGGAGATAAGGGGGCAGATTCCTTGGAAACTACCTATGGCTATCAAGACAGTGTGCAGTGTGAATCCAAAATGTGAGGCAGCTCTACTACGACCTTGAGAGACCAGCTTTAAGCTGAAAGCCAATAGACCACTGGTGTTAGGACCCTTACCTATAGACCTGATGAATTAACTAACTCAGAAAGAGCCCCGACTCCAGATTCCTTGCTATGTGAAACAATATATTTTTATTGTTTAAGCCACTATTAGTTGAATATCGTGCTAATTATAGCTGAAAGCATCCTGACATGTTTCTAAAATGAACTGTAGGCAATGATAATTTACTGAACATTCTTTAATAATTAAAGCATCCCCTTTTTGTTTTTAAAATAACTATGTTAGAAGACCAAAAAAAATCTTCTCACATAGCGAAATACCTTATTCACCCATAGCTATGACATTTTTTGTACAGCAACACAGATGGGGGTACAATCTCTCTTGATTTCGTAACCAGTGGATTTCAGGAGTTAACTCTTGTTTACATTTTTCTTCCCCTTTTAACAAAGGTGATCATTTCTATTTCAACTTCTCTAAATAAATCTTCTAAGAAATTTTTGAAGACAGTTCAAAGAGAGTACAGGAAGAAAATGATGTAAATGGGAAAATAGATATTTCATAAAGATGGGAAGAGAATATGTTTATCAATCATGACCATATTTCCTAAAATGTCCCTAAAACATACTATTTTTCAAAGTACAACTCTTCTTCATTTCATTTACTAAACAAATTGTGCACAGGCTTCTGTGATGTGAATTGTATCTTCATCTCTTATTTTGATCAAAGGCCAATGATGTAATCTCTCTAATTCATTATTTCCCTACGTAAAAACTCAGGATAATAATACCAGCAATCACATGGGCTTGCGGTAAAGATTAAAGGTAAACACACAAAACAGCCTCTAACACATACTGGCCATTTATTATCCCTTAATAAATGTTAGTAATCATTATTATTGAGTAGTGGTATTAACTGCATTCATTACCCTGTTGCCAAATCCAGAGGTTACTTTTCTGTCCTCACCTTACCCAACCACTGCTAAGCATGTTACATACTTGTTCCTGCTTTGTCAAACACTTTCTGCTCTTGGCTCTGTAACATCACACTTTCTTTATTTCCGACCTATGTCCTGACCATTCTTTGCCAACTATTGGTAGTTCCTGGTCTTTTCTATATCTACACTTTCTTGTGAAGATCTGATCCAATTCCACGATTTTCACATCATATATCTGCTGAAAATTCCCACACTTATATTTCCTGTATGGACATCTTTCCAAACTACTCCAGACTCATATATCCAACTGCCTATTTAACATACCCACACTGATAGCTAAATAGGCATCTCAAATTTAAAATTCTCCATATAGAAGTCCTGACTCCAACTCTCCCATTCTTCCCTATCTTAGCAAATGATCCAATCATATCATACCCAGACTCAACTTTGATTCCTCTTTCCATCCCCACAACTCATACATCTATCTACCAAGTCCTGTTGGCCCTGCAACCAAATAGAGCCAAAATATATCCACATTTTCGTTATTATTGCTACCCACGTAAGCCCAGTCACCATCAACTTTTGCCTGAATTAATGTAATAGACTCATGGCTTCCATGTCTGGACCCTATAAACCATTCACCACTCACGATCCACAGTGATCTTTTAAAAGGTAAACCAAGTTATGCCTATCCTCTGCTGAAAACCTCCAATGATTTGCCTTCTCACTTAGAATAAAATTCAAATGCCTTACCATGTAAGTCTCTACATGATTTGACTTCTTATTTCATATTACCTTGCTCATTGAATTCCTGCCCCAATGGGCTTCTCTGGGTCCCTCAAACCCACCAACCTTGCTCCTGCCTATGCACTATTGCATTTACTCTCTGTCCTCCACTCTTTGAACAGATTATTCCTCTTCAGGATTATTATTCAGGATAGATTATTCAGGATAGATTACTCAACTCAAATGTTACCTCTACAATAGAAAGGTGCTCCCAAGCTATAAGATCATTCTTGGGATGATTGTCCACTATGTTGTTACCCTGATTTATTTATTTGTAGCAGTTTTTACTGTCTAACACTATATATTTACTGGGCTAGAACGTGTGTTCCATAAAGGTATAGGCCTTATGGTTCCATGTCCAACACACAGTGGCTAGTATAGAGTTTTCTCCAATACATACTTATTTAACGAATGCCAATGACCACATAAAACAAGTTTAGGAATAGCCCCTGTATGCTGGTTGACACTGTTATCTACCTCTCCTCTGAAATATTCTACTTATTTGGCTCTCATAAACCTGACTCTCCTCCTTTTTGACCCTGCCTTTTTTCTCTCTTATTTGGCCATTCTACCAACCCTGGCCTCTCATAAGACTTTTTTTTTTTTTCATTTTATTTATTTATTTATTTATTTATTTATTTTATAAGACTTTTGTTTTTTTCTGTCACTATCCGAATATTCCATCCACTCTTCTCACTCCAACTATTATCTCCAAATATAGACTTCACTTCATTATATTCAATAGCTTGTTAACCTAATTCAGCTTATTTTCAATGACCATAGCTAACATACTTCTACTATATTTTCTCCTTCCCTCTTACAATAAAGAGTCTTAATGATATCAACTAGTCTCCAATCATTAGTGCCTCTTAAATGCCTCTCTGTATCTCCATCCAGCAGCCACCAAGTCTATAGACCTTGCTTGCCTTCCGTATTTTTTATAACACCTGTTTCTTCGTTTCATTCATACTGACAACTGGCTAAGTAAGACCTTTAGTAATTCCTATTAATCTGCCTTCCTCTAGTCTCTTTCTGATAATTCTATTCTACAAACCAATAATTGCTTAATCACTTACACTGACATTTTCCCCTAAACTTTTAATGACTTGTAGGCTTCAAGTTCCTCATACTGAGTCTAACTTGTCTTTTTAGTCACCTGTAACACTCATCTATTAAAACTCTGAACCTCCACCAATTAATCTACATGTGACCACTCATAATATTTATTCCAGTTCATGTCTTGACCATTTCCTCAAATTTGCTCCATAAAGTCTTCTATAATTATGTGGGTGGGAAGATGTATGTTATGGATTGAATTGTGTCTCCCTCAAAACTCATATACTGATGTCCTAACCCCCAGTGCTTCAGAATGTGATTATAATAGGAAATAGGACCTTTATAGACATAATTAAGATGAAATAAATGAATTCATATGAGTGAACACTAATCAAATATGACTGGTGTCCTTATAAGAAGAGGATAACAGAATACAGAAATGTATGTGCAAAGAGGAAAGGCCATATGAAACCACAGTAGCAAGGCAGCCATCCGCAAACCAAGGAGAGGGGACGCAGAAGAAAACAAACCTGCCAACACCTGATCTTGTGCTTCTACTGTGTTTCCCCAAAAATAAGACTGGGTCTTATATTAATTTTTGACCAAAAGATGCATTAGGGCTTATGTTCAGGGGATGTCATCCTGAAAAATCATGCTAGGGCTTATTTTCCAGTTAGGTCTTGTTTTCAGGGAAACACGGTAGCTCCGGAACTGTGAGAAAATAAATTTCTGTTGGTTAAACTACCCAGTCTATGATATTTTGTGATCACAGCCTGAGCAGACTAGTAGAATGTCTCTCTTTACTCAGTGTCCCAGAATGTGCAGGCCAAAAACAGGAGAGGGTTACTATACAAATAATTTGGGACTGTACTCCTTATACCAAAGGAGTATAAGAGAATACTAAGAGATACACTGAAGCAAGGTTATGAAAAATCTAATTTTTTACATGCGTCTGTATGGCAAATTATTTTACCAAATTTTATTATTGATATTATGGTTATTATTTTGATACTAAGACTCATTACTATAAACACATTAAAAATATATTCTCACTAAAAATAACTTGCAACATATAATATTGAAATAACTATGTACAGTGCCAGTTGGGTACTAGACAAATCAGGGGAAATCACTTCATAAATTATATAAATGTCTAACCACTATACTGTACACCTGAAGCTAATATAAAACAATATTGAATGCCAACTGTGATTGAAAATAATTTTTTTTAAAGTATCTGGTTTGCTAAACAAAATTGGAAAACTTTAATAAATAAATAAATAACTCTCACAATAACTTTTACCTAGAAGCTATGCTTTTAAAAGGAGTAGTGTTGGTAGGGAATTATAAAAGAAAGCCTGGTCCCCAACTAGAATTTGATTATTTTTAACCTCATTTTATTTAATATATGTGACTACATATATTAAAAGTTAATATATGTGACTACATATATTAAAAGTTATAATTTAGAAAACATTAATGCCATTTCATGCTTGTATTGTACCTGTAATTTTTCAATAATATTTCTATAATCCCAAGCAGGCCCTCCAAGAGCTTCCTTAAAGCGTGGTCCAGAGCGAGCTGATAGTCTCCAACCCATGGCTGCTCTCTGCACCATATTTGAATGGTTCTTCATGAAAAGAGTATTAACTTGGCTGTCCAAATCCACTGGAATAGCAATTCCACGATTCTTTGCTGAAAAAGAAAGATTTTAAATATTTTTCTCTTAATTTGACTAAAGCTTCTTACACATTACCAAAGTAATATTATAAACACAGAACAAATAAAAAAGAAAAAAAGTATAAGATAAATAAGTGCTGGAATATAACATACAGTTTGATGACTATACCTAATACATAGTGCGTATTTGAAAGTTGCTAAAAGAGATCTTAAAAGTTTTCATAAAAAATTTGTAACTATGTGAGGTGACAAATGTCAACTAAAATTATTATTGTAATCATTTTACAATATGTACATATGGCAAATCATTATGTTGTACATCTTAATACAAAGTTATATGTTAACTATATCTCAACACAACTAGTTAAAAAAAAGGAAAAATAGATCTAAACTTTAAACGTTGCCATTAAATTATTTTATGTGACTGCAAAAGCTTTTAAACTGAAAGTATTTCAATTTTTAAGACCAATTATTAATGTAGGCTTATTAAACATTCAAGAACTTACTTTACTTCTTGATGATTAATTTTTGAAATGCATTTCATACATCATCAATATAGGAAAACACTGTATAATAATCATGCAAATTATACAAAACACCATATAACAATCTTCCCAGATGCCAAGGAAAATAAGAAAGCAGACACACACAGTTTCATGTGGTAAAACATATGAGGAAAAAAACAAAAAATTGAAGAGTAAAAAAAATCTGCATTGGAAGATGGTACATGTCCTTCTTCCCCAAATCAACTAAAACTGATATTTTATCAGACTTATATGACAATACTGAACAATGAGGATGCTTTCCATGAGAAAATAGAAATGCTGAGGCATTTTTGCAAGCAGAATGAAGATGGGACTAGACCATTAAAGAAGGAAGAGAAGAAATTGTTTTATAAGAGATTCATGTTAGAACAGGTCTTCTTAGGTGCATAGTCAACCAGGGGTCTGGGAGAACCATCTGGGCAACTCAATAAAGAATAGCATCTGAATACCATAGCAGAGAAGTTAAGGCCCTCCTCCCTCTGACTATCATAAACAGAGCAGTTGGCAGTTGGTTTTTACTCAGAGGATAAATTTAGAGAAATGTAGAAATGTTCTCTCCAGAAAGTGGAATATCTGTGCTGGAGAGAATGCCAAATGAAGGTGTTAGGACTTGATAGGGAAGGAGAACAGAGCTTGAAGTAACTCCAAAAATCATCCTCAAATAAGAAACAAAATGGCCTCAGGGTTTTTGAAAAATAATTTGGGGAACGTAATCACTAATGTTGTAAAGATTTTGTAGGGTATCTGATGGACACGTGTCCCATTTGGGAGACCACCTCAGGGAAGATGTAGATGCTTGATCAATGTACTGTACACCTGAAACTGAACAATGGTGAATGCCAACTATAATTTTATATATATAATGTGATGGCTCGGTGTGAGGTCGGAGGGATAGTGGATGGGGGGATGGGGGAGGGGGGTCCACAGTGTGAGGGATATAAATGATGAACATCTAAGTATTACCTTGTCTTATGCACCTGAAACTAAAAAAAAAAAAAAAAAAAAAAAAAAAGAATAAAGCAATTGCCTGACCCAGAGTAAACACTTAATAAATGTTAAATTTTCTTTTCATCAAAAAAAAAAAAAAAAGAAAAGAAACAGAACAGTAGAGGGAGAAGAGGCAACTCCAGCAAAAGAGAAACTATACACAAGACTCCAACCCCTCAGCAATAACCTAATACCCTCCTGTAGAGTATATATGTTGGATCGAGGTTTGCAAAATAAGTTGTTTACTAGTAGGGAGAGGACTATGGCCACATGTGTGAGACTGAAAAGAGTGAAGCAAAAAACGTTTTTGTGTGAAACCGAGCATAACAAAATTGAGTGATAAACTTGTTCACCAAAACAACTTCTGGTTATCACCTAAGAAGTAAACAAGTCCAAGGAAAAGAGGACAAAAGCAGAACTCCAGAGCAATGCTGTGAGTAGTCTGACTGGCGCTCTGGCTAAGACCCTCTGCGAGGCACTGAGCGAGACACTCTGCAACATCCTCTGGGACGTTCATCTGGGTGATCTGACAGTGTCTTCTGCGAGGTGCAAGCTACGATACTCCCGGACTCTCCGAAGTTCTTCTTTGCAAGACCAGCTTGCCTTAGACCCATCGTGGGCCCAGTCATCTCTTCCAGACCAGGGACCTTCTCCACCTCAGTTTGACACTGGGACTTGGTTCGTTATTAAATTATATTCTATTCTGTATAACCTTCTGTGCTTACCAGAGCACTGGCCTCTGGAGGGACATTGGCTCCCAAATAAAGCTGTGTTACTTACTCTATCTGAACCTGTGTGTCAGAACTTTGTTCCCCACTCGCGTTACGAGTACCACGCAGGGACGTAGGGCCCTGCCAAGGGGTTAATGTCCCCTTGACTTTCAGGAAGAGACTGAAATGTGGCAACTGTCCTTCACAGGTGTTCGCGACACCTCCTTATTTAAACACTTGTTAGCATTCTCAGCCTGTCTTCTGCTACACACACACACACACACACACACACACACACACACACACACAGGAAAGCTCGCATATCATTTATACAGCCCCACTGTGAACTCTGGGTCGACCCTGTCATTTATATGAGAATGCTAATAGAGAAATCGACCTTCAAAACGACAGTCGAAACCTATGCCAGTTATTACAGACTTTTATAACTATGAATACACCACCGAGCCACATAGGAAAACAAAGGGCATTAAGAATAACTGGCCGCAGTGAAAAAAGGTATGATTCAGGGGAGAGCAAAATACTAATTATTATCCTCAGAGAATCTGAGTATATTCTGCTCCAAAAAAACAAGGAAAACAGAAAAAAAAAAATCTTGGTGATTAAATTACCATCACATAAACATTTCAAAAATTGGTTGAAAAAGAAAAGGACAGGAACAAAGACCAAGGCAGTAACCTGGAAAAGTCTTGAACATAAAACATCAAAAGGTTAAATAAAACAGTGAGAGTATGAAATAGGAAGGATAAATCCAGGAAGTGCAATATCTCACAAATATAAGTTTCAGAAAGAAATATCAGAGACAATAGAAAGGAAGAAATTAATAAAACAATAAAAGACAACTTTCTTGAGCGAAACAAAGATGTAAATCTTCTAACTGAAGGAGCCCATTGTGTTATTTAAACAGGATTAAATAAGCATATTGGCCATATTCTGGTAAAAATTTACAATGCTGTTATAGGTTGAATTGTGCCACCCCCAATCATTCATATATATATATATATATATATATATATATATATATGTTGAAGTCCCAATCAAGGGTACCTGTGAATGTGACCTTATTTCTTTGCAATGTAATCAAGTTAAGTCAAGGTCATAACAAACTAGGGTAGACCCTAATTCAACACAATTGGTGTCTTTAGAAGAAGGATTACAAGGAAACAGAGACACACAGAGAGGGAAAAACACCATGTGAAGATGGAGGCAGAGATTGGATTTGTGAGATGCAAACCAAGGAATACCGAAAAATGCAAGCAAACACCAGAAGCTAAGAGAAAGGCATAAACAGATGCGTCCCTGGAGTCTTCAGAGAGAGCATGCTGCTGTTGACACCTTGATTCTAGCCTCTAGAACTGTGACACAGTACATTTCTGTTAGAAAAAATCAAATGTGATACTCAATTAAAAACATTTCAGAACGTGTAAGGCTCAGAAATTTTTCTCTGAATGCTCTATGAAAATTACCCTCACCCCCAAAAGAAACAAGAAAGGAATCCAAAAAAATGTCAATGTGAATACAAGAAGTCATGGCAACTGAGTGTGAACCTGAAGAAGAGAATAAAGCTAAAAACAAATGTAAGATCTGTTAGATATTAATGGTTGGAAAATTCTCTTTCATTGGAAAGTTTTAATACCACAGCACTACATCTAACAGTTAAACAATGAAAAATATTTACACATAGTATTATAAAGATCTGATCATTTATTTTAAATTTTATCAACCTATAAGGGATTTCATTACATTTCAGAACAGAATACAAATGTCACAAATCATCATGACATAAAACTAACAATCTATCAAGCAATAATTAGAACACAGAGTGGGAGTGAAAAGGTAGAAATGAAGGCAATACGTTCATTTCTTTATTTTTCATAGTGTGGAGCACATAGACATTATTTAGAGCTGGTAAATCAAGAGATAAAGATTTAAGGATATATTCAAAGTTATAATCATAGTCCCTGGAAGACTTTTTTAAATGAATGAAAATAGGAAGGGAGGGAAAGAGGGAGGAGATGGAGAGGAGGGAAGGAAGGAGAGAGATAATGAAAGACTCGGCTTGATTCATATAATGAAAGGAAAGCAACAATAGTAGAGGGCAGGGCGTCCGGATGGTTCAGTTGGTTACAGGAAGCTCTCAACAAGGTTGCATGGTGGGCTGCGCTCCCCGCAACTAACATTGAAAACCGGCGACTGGACTTGGAGCTGAGCTGCGCCCTCCACAACTAGATTGAAGGACAACGACTAGGAGCTGATGGTCCCTGTAGAAACACACTGTTCCCCAGTATTCTCCAACAAAATTAAAAAAAGAAATACAATAGTAGAGAGCATTATTTCTACTGCTGAAAATTCTCTGAAGCTGAAAGATACTTAAAAAACTTCTTTGAAAATAAACAATTTTAGCTAGTGACACAAAAATTTACCAGATTAAACAAGAGTTCAAGCTAAAGTTTTCAGGGAACAATAACAGCTCTAAGGCAACCCTAAACAATCAATTGCACCACCACGGCCTAGATTTCCCTAGTGAACGTTTTCCTAATATTCATTATAAATTTCCCTTTCCAAAGCATAATGTCTCTATTTATGTCCATCACTCACAACAGAGCAACAGCCTCCTGTCCCATCTGAAGGACAGACAGCCTTGATACTGCCAAGCTGCACATATTTTTATAAATACTAAATCCTGCACCATGATCAAATCCTGGCAAGACTGCATCCTTTTCTGGCTGCATCACACATAAGCTGGGCTTGCTCTAAACATTTACAAGTCCAACAGAAGATAGGACTGCTTATATGTTATTTTCTAAGCAACAAAAATAACAGAAATTATAAACCTGAATATTGCTCAAAACATATTACAACCAAGTTTCCACTAAAGTTTAAACAAATGGGGGGAGGGGGTTGGAGGGTTGGGATTTATCACCCTTTAGGAATCAGGTACATTAGATAAAACTGACCATTAATTAAATGTTGTTGCTATGACTATGGCTTACACAAAGAAGTGCTCAGTGAATATTTTCCAATGACACCAGTGGGAATGCTGCCCAATGGCAGCACCTCTGTTATTCTTAGCAGGGCAGCCCCACCCCGTTAGTGAGGTCAGGAAAACCTCACCCGCCCCAGACGCTCCTGTGAGCTGCTGCCGCTATTCCACTATGGCCACCACCATGGACAAACCAGGCTGAGGACAAATCAGACTCTAATGTTCCAAAAAGCGTTGAAAGGGATTTTTTTGTCATTGCTTTTTCCAAAGCTGTACCACTTTAATTGGTATTTTCCAGTCCCCTGTCTTAGCACAAATTGGACAATATAAATTGAGTAAAATATTCTACTTTCTTTTGCCCAAAGATAAATCACAAGGGCTAAATCACAATTTCTAGGCAATAAAAGGAAATTAACTATTCACTTGGGGGAAACAAGAATTTGAGTTAAAGTAAATCAGCTGCATAGGTAATGGTAAACATTTTTCAAGCAATTGTAAAAATATTAACACCTTTAAAGATGTGGCCTGAAATAGATTCCCTGCACTGTCAAAATATTATAAATATTAATTTGAATACTAAATTGAAAATGCAAATTTGGCTTTCCATATATTGTTTGAAAATTAAAGCAGAAAAAAATGACTAGGTAAAGAATTAATTCATGATCTCACAAGAACATTAATAACTAGAACAATGTTTTTCAAATGCAACTAAAAATATGATCCAAACTTAGCTTACTTTTATTAAGCTACAAAAATCCTGGTATAAATAGTATATTGAAATGTAAACTAGGATGTATTCTTGTGACTAAATGGCTATTCCCTGTCCCCTCTCCCTCACAATAAAAAAAGAACTAATGAATTTACTAAACAGGTTTTCTTCTGGAATGTAGCATTAACTCTTATGTGCTTTAGTGGTCACACTAAAGATTAAAATATTTTAAAAAGAAATGTTTCTATTTCTCTCCTCAGAGTACAATTGAGATACTACTTTGCTAAGGATATTTTGTCAGAGAATAAGTATATGATGTCTTTTAAAAACGAATAGGAGAGAGGATAGGTGGTTATTAATGCATTTATCTTTTGTAGTGTTCTGGCTAGAGATAGATAGTTCTCTAAAATGAGCTATCTTTATTCACAGGTATTTTGATCATTAGGCTAACTTACTAATTAGGCTTATAAATCCTGAAAATTCTCTGGATATGACAAGTCTTTGCAGTCAATTTAAGATGCAATCAAAATCTATTTCTAATTATTACTCATTAAAGACTGCACATTATGTGAAAATTTTTAATGAGGCAAAATTACTGATGATATCTGCCAGACCAAAATCTCCAAGAACACACATACTGCAGTGATAGGTGTTCTAGAAGAAAGAAAAAAAAACCTTAGATAGATAAACTGACAGATAGAGGGAAAAGGCAACAGAAAGTGTAAGCATTAATTAAAACACTTGGTTGTCAAGCCCCACTGTACAGGCCCACAAGAGCAGCTGGTGCACAAGGGCACAAGGAAGATGTAATGGGTGGGCAGAGAGAGGCACTTTTTTGGTATCTTGTCAAAATATCCAGGATAAATCTGTACGAAAACACTAGTGTTTTTAAACGTAAAGAACATTAAAGATACGAAATGCATCTTTCCTGTTTGGCATTCAAACTATACTCAATTAATTCCCAAAATTGAATAAAGAATATAATTTTATGAGTTATGCAAGAACTAGTATTGGCACACCTGACGAGTCATCTGGAAAAGATAAAGTTGATTCCATATCCTATACCTTCCTACTAAATACATTCCAGATAACTCAAAATTATAAACAGCCTCATCAAAAACACAAACAGACAGAAAAATTAAAACCATGAAAATTCTCAATGGGAATTACAAAAACATCTCAAACTGATCAAGGCCATTCTGAAGATAAAAGAGAATCTAACGAGCCTAAAAGAAAATAAATTTCTGCATGCCAGAAACAAAACAAAACAAAACAAAAACAAAATAAAATAAAAATTCAAATGAAAAATTAGGGGAAAGAAATGGTAACATCCTAGAGAGATTAAAATAAATGTGTTTGTTTTAACAGAGACTGAATTTCTCTTCTCAAAGGGTTAATATTTTATACATGGTCAAATTTAGAGAGAACAATTGGCTTGAAAATTAATGTTCATTATTCAAACCATTTGTAAAAGATATTTTACAGAATTTCCATTTGGAAAAAAGATTATGTTGCCAAAAAGTACCCAAAATTAATACAGCCCCCCCCCCCAAATCATTTGAAGATTATGAAACACATGGGACAAAATTCTTTTTTAAGTAAAATAATATGGAAGTCATTTTTGGATGCTTTCCCTTGAAATACTTCTAGTACGTACTGTTGCATTTTATATGAAGAGCAAACTGAGGAACAATAACTGACCGTGGGCATTAATATCGATCCATATTTTGTATTCTCAAGGTATAAAACAGGTAATGTTTGAACTGATTTGTGATAGTAAGCATCACAAATATCTGCTAGCATGTCCGTCTAAAAGGGGTTTAGATCCTGGCTCTGTCCCCACCCTGCTGTGTTATGTTGGGGAAGTTGCCTAAGCTCACTAACCTCACATCCCGATCTGTAAAATGGGGCTAACAATTCCGTCCACATCACAGGGTTCACTACACCATGCACTGATAAATGCTGATTTAGTAAGTGCTTTTCCTGATTTTTACTAGCTTTTGTACCCAATGTACAAATAAGGAAAACATGAAGTATTTTTGATGACACATGAGGTAAGCTAATATACTTGAGAGCACTTTAGAAATTGTAGTGTTATGTGTCACTATAATAGATATTTGCATTTACAGGAATGTGTTTATCAATTTGTAAATGTACTGAAAATTTGCTTAATAACAAGGTATTCTTTCTGTTATATGTTTCTTAAATATGTATACTCTTCATTTTCTTTGATATTATGAATTCTTACACATTTGAATTGTGTTAAATTTTAGTGCCTCTCTGTATTCTTAAAGAGTTGCTGAAACACAAAAATGATTTTGCACCTGAATTATAAAACTTTAGACAGATCCCTACCCAGCAAGCCAAATTGCCATAGTTCTAGTTTATATGTTAGGGATTCCTAAAATAGCATTTCTGGGGTAACACAGTACAGCGTAAACTCCATACTCAAGAGAAACTTGCATTCCAAACCCAAATCAGCTACTTACTAATTGGGCAATTTGTTTAACCTTTCTAAGCCTAAATTTCACTATCTTTACAATGTCTAGTGAATGGATTATAGGCAGTCAACAAACACTCATTAAATTGCTTAGTCAGCACCAGGCACTTTCAGGTCCTAGCAGTGAATAAAGCAAAGGCCCTGCTTTCATAGTTTACATTCTCATGGGAGAAGCAGACAACAAAGAAGCAAAAATAAACAAACAAGCCAACAAGGTGCTTTCAAATAGTGATAAATTCTAAGAGGAAAATAAAATAGTGAAATCTGATAAGGGATGGGAAGAAGCAGGGAATCTATATGGGACATTCTGGAACACTTCACTGAGCACTTAACTTTTGAGCATGTGATAATCTGGGGGAAGAGGATTCAAATAGAGGGAAGAGCACATGCAAATGCCCTAAGATTAAAAAAAAAAAATCCTGGTGTAGATGAGAGACAGAAAGAAATTCAGTATAGACTGAATAGTGTTGACGGTGGGAGAGAAACGAGGAGAAGGAGATGAAGCTCAGAGGATGAAAGGCATTCTAAGCCATGGGAAGGAATGTGAATTTTAAGTGCAATGAAGAGTTTGAAGTAGGTAAGTGGTATGACCTGATTTACATTTTAAGATCACTCTAACTACTACATAGGGAATGAGTTGTATAGCAGGACAGGAATGGAGGTAGGGTGTTCAGTAGAAAGACTCTTCTGTATTCCATGTCAGATGATGGTGGATTTGGACAAGGGTGTCACATGAGAGAATGAAAAAAATATGTGTTTTGCAAGTGGAACTAATAGAATCTGCAATTGTATTTAATGAAAGTGAGCAAAAGAATCAAATTTAACCCCTAAGGTTTTAAAAGAGTATTAATTGTAAAATAGCTATTCTTTACAATGGGACAAAAATCTGTCTCTTGCAGCTGTCATATATTAGTGAAAACCCTATCCCTAGAAAGCTGTAAAAGAAGTCCATTCACCTTCAAATGTTGGAAGATAATTATTATGTTCCCCTTCGATTTAATTTCTTTGTCTAAATATTTCAAACATTTTTAATTACTACTCAAATAAGGTGGGTTTAAATCCCTTCACCCTGGATGTTCATTTCTGAATGCCTTTCATTTTGGTTGTATGTTTTTCCATGAACAGTATTCAATAAACAAAAAAGATGAGGTCTAACTCTCACAGAGTTTGCTTTTCACCGTCTTCATCCTAGACAGTAGATTTCCATTAATGTCTTCTTTTTTTTTTTTTTTTTTTGCTGAACTTCATTTCTTTTTTTTTTTTTTCATAAATTTATTTATTTATTAGTTTCAGGTGTACAAAACAAGGTAATACTTAGACGTTCATCATCCATATCCCTCACACTGTGAACCCCCCTCCCCCCATCCACCATCCCTCCGACCCCACACCGAACCATCACATTATATATATAAAATTATAGTTGGCATTCATTAATGTCCAGCCTCTGGTGTCCAATGCCATGATCAGGTATCCACAGCATCCCTGAGGTGGTCTCCCAAACAGGACGCATGCCCATCGGATACCCAACAAAATCTCCACAACATTATAGAATACCTTCCCCAAATCATTAATGTCTTCTTGACAGGCACTTTATAAGTCCTTGTCCCTCAAAATCTAATAGGAGAGATAAGATGAGAACTTATGATAATATAAGCTAGAATAAAATGAAGACTATAAAAAAATAATCAGTGGTCAAATGGGGACAAGTTATGGGGACAAGTTCAGGTCTGGATATGGCATCAAGAATGGCTCTTATGGTAGAATTTTGTTGAACAAAAAAAACATTTGAGTGATGGAAAAGATGCTGAGAGGTGGACATGGTGGAAACTGAAGGAAGAGTTAATAGCGTGAGCAATGCATGGAGCATAATAGCTCAGTTTGCTTTCATATGGGGGGGTGGGGGGAAACCGGTGAGCAACGAGATCACAAAGGGAAGGCAGGGTTGTGTTGTGGTGGCCATGAATGTCGCAAAGGGAATCCATCCACAGTTTGTTAGACAAATGGACACAGCTAGGGACGTGGTTGTTGATGTTTCTAAACCATGAGATGGAATTTCACTTCAAGATTACTCTGGTAGCAGATTTACTTAAGTGAGGAAAGAGAGGAGAGAACACTGAATTCCTACAGTGGTCCAAAAAGGAAGTAATGAAGGGTTAAACAAGGCCTTTGTGGAAGGGAAAAAAGAAGAGGTACAAATGCAGAGGAATAGTGCCTGTAGGAATAGAATTTCCAAAGCTTTGCAACTATTCAGATGGAAAGCACAAACGAAAAAGAAGAAGAAAATACACCTTCTCCTAAAGATCAAACTGAGATTTTATACTAAAACATCACTCTTCCAAACCTATCTTGATTATGGATTTAGAGATACGTATTTACTGTTTTTAGACTTCCCATCACACACGTCTTTAGAGTGTACAAAAAGTAACTGAAATTTCCGGCTAAATCATAAGGTTTTGGCCAGTAGAGGAAAATGGTAGAAAACGAAATCTTATATCTGAGAAATAAATATTTAGACAAGTACAGTTTCAGGGACTATTTTAAACCCTTAAATCTCTGCTATCCGGCTATGAAGGAAGTGACCTGACTACACGAGGAACTCCACTGAACGGGGAACTCAGAGGCAAAGCACAACATAGAATCTCACTTGCGGCTCAAAGTTCTTTGTGTCTCAATTTTAAAGAGTTGTGAACAGCAGGCCCTCTATGCTCTGTGTAGGGCCAACTTGTGTTTGCCCCCGTTGCATTTGCTAAATACTGAGGGAGGAAGAAGAGCAGGGAAAATGGAAGGAGGGAGAAAGGAGGAAGGAAAGGGTGAAGGGGGGGACTGCCTTAAAATATAGAAATATACTTAGCAGCTGAGTGTATTCCTATGTAAAAAACATAACATTATATTTCTTTGCTTTTCCTTTGGATTTTGTCTTTTAATAGTTAGTCTGTTTCCCAGCTGGTTTGGTCCGAAAAATAAAAAAATAAAAATGCTTTTAGGTCTGTTATATGATAACTTGAAAAGCATACGATGAAAAGCTCGGAAGTTCATAAACAGCATGAACAATAGCACTAGATTCATTTGTAATTCCCTCACTCAAAGATAACCCATGTTAATATTTTATTTATATCTTCCTGGACATTTTGCTATATGTACCTTTTTAAAATAAAAACTAGCTTCTCTTCTGTCTGTGTTCTTTCATTTTCGACGCAATACACATTGTGGCCTCTTCCTTTAGTTCTTCCCATCCCTTTCTGAACCATTCAGACCTGAAACCTGAAGCAGGAGCACAGCACAGTTAAGTGTTCGTGTCCCGCAATCAACGCACTAGGAACCAAGGTGGTCAGAGGGTCTGAACCCAAAACAAGTGGCAGTGCCTGCGGAGGAGGCTGTCTGGGGTGGAGAGCCAGAACTTGAGTGGGGCAAGGAGGGTATCTATGCTGGAGGACAGCCTGGCAGGCGTGTCAAAGGTGACGAGGATATTCATGGGACCAACGATATTCATGGGACCAAATAATCCAGCACAGAGAGCCAGAGGCCGAGCTAGGCGGAGAGGATGCCCCTCAGGGCAGCAAGCCGCCTGACTTAGACTGAGGGAGCTTCCATGAGAGGGTGTCAGAAGCCAAACTGCCAGAAAACGCATCCTTGCGGAGTGTGGTCCTGCATGGGTTGTCTAAGACCAACTGGGCTGTGAGGAGAGGAGGGTGTGTGTGGAGGAGGGGGTCCTGGCTGTGGAAGCCTTCAAGTTAGCAGTTTATTTAAGGAGACCAGCATTCTCGTGTGTTTTTGGCCATTGAGTTGGCTCCGATGGTGACCCTAGGAATGGGTGTTCTCCCCAATATCCTGTCCTCATCAGCCCTGTTCAGCTCCTACCAACTCATGTCTATGGCTTCTTTTATGACGCCAATCTCTCATATTTGATTTTCCTCTGTTCCTGTTGCCTTCTGTTTTTCCAGCATTATTGTCTTTTCCAAAGAACCCCGCCTTCTCCTGATGTGCCTGAAGTAGGACAGTTTCAGTTTTGTCGTTTTTGCCTCCAATGATGTCCAGCAACCTTACAAATTGAATTTTTCAAGAATGCATCTCTCCATTTATTAAAATATTTCATATCCCTCAAAATAGTATTATATCTTCTCTCATGTTTACTGTTAAGTTTTCCCACAAATATTTCGTATTTTTAGTGCTAATGTGAATGATATCTTTTGCACAGTATTCTGTTTCTTTTTGATATATAAAAAAATCTACCAAGTTTAATACTTATTTACAATAAATCACCTAGATAAACTCTATTAGCCTCTCAGTTCTAATAATGTTCCACTGATTCTGCTTTTTAATTTATTCATATTAAAATTGAACAGTCATTAAATTTTGTCAATGTGAAAGCACTTAAGTAAAACTGCAGAAATGGGGGGAAAAGACTGAAAAAATTTAAATAGTCAATAGTAAGTCATTTATTCATTTATCAAATATTTACTGAGCACATACTATAATCCTGGCCAAGTCACCGAATTTAGATAATTCAGTTTCCATAACTGTAAAATTATGTAATCAATGAACCTATCTAAGGATTAAATGAGATAATGGATGTAAACTGCTTAGCATTGCACACAGTAAGTGCTCAATAAATGTCAACAGTGATGACACACACTGTAAGTGCCCCTTCCCAATGCCTACAGAACCACCATTAGATGAGAGAATGGTCAAGCTCCTCTGATTTTTAATTCCACCCAAGTCTGTATTTCTTTTCCCTCCTCCCCTCTGTCATCTGTAGGATGGGTCTAATTAACTTAAAGAGAGAGAGAGAGAGAGAGAGAGAGAGAGAGAGAGAGAGAGAGAGAGAAATCCATGAGAAATTCTTTGAGAAATCCATGAGAATCTACTAACCGCTGTCATTTGTAATTTCTGAAGCCTTCTATGTGCAATAGATCCTCAATAAATACTGATGAATCTCAAACAAAACTGGAAAACAAAAACCCTCAAAAAGTCCTAGTACCGTAGAAAGATATTAATGAGTCATGCTACTTAATAGAACAAGACAATCCCAGAATAAAATGTGAGATAATTAAACTAAACTCATTTTGATAAAATCTCATTGAGTTAGTATAAAGTGCCATATGCAATATTAAAGTTTAGAAGTAGAACAAGTAAACTATAAACTTTATTATTTTTTTAAAAGAAATATAATAATTATATTCCCCTCCCCAAAAGTGTACAACATTCAGCATTGTTTGCTGATCATTGCTCTTCAGAGTTGCAGAAACCATACATGTTTTCTTATTAAAGTATAAACGGAAAATCTGCTTGTATTGCTTATTAGCCAAAAGCCAATTTCTTTAACAAAATGTAAAATAAGTAAAATCCGACATTCTGACTCACCCACTTCAGCCAAAGTTCTGATACAGGACTCCACTGAGGCTTTCTGTGCTGGGTTTGGCCAGGTGCAATTGTAAATTCTGAAGGCAGACTGCAGCAGCTGAATAAAAACTGGCTGATGTGTCTGAAAAGAGAAAGAAGGAAAGCAAACAGGCCACTAAACCATTAATCCTCTTGATGCAGTATCTATGCATTATCAAAAAGGCTCATCAAAATAAAACACAATACAGTCTTTGGAGTTTCAGTGCTATTTAATGCATAATCACTCAAAAAGTATTTATTACATATCACTTCATGAAGGGTACGTGCCAGACACTATAGAAAATTGATTATTTGCATTTTAGCTATGTTCTTAATCAGAAAAATATGGTATTTCTTGAAGCTAATGACATGAATTTAAGTATTTTTTAATAGTCTCTGGTTTATTTCCAAGTATAAATAGAGCAGGTGTTCTGGGTTTGTTTGCTTGATTATATGTTTTGGTTTCATATGATGGGCATGTAGAGGAGACAGTTTTGACCTACAAAAACGATTTCATCTGGTTCTAATAGTTTAAACGTTTTTTCCTACAGAAAGTTTAATTGAAATGACATATTTATAAGAGCAATAAACAATCACTATAAAATATTTGGAAAACATAGAAATGAAAATCACCAATAATCCTACTATGTAGAGATGTACAGTATTAAAATTTTAAGGATACTTTACTGAGTGTTTCTATGTTTATATGCATATATATATATGAAAATTTGGATGGTACTACAATGCAATTCTGTGGTCTTTTTCACTTACAATTACTTCATGATCATTTTCCTAGTCATCAATATTTGTTTTAAAACATGGTTTTTAATAAGCCATCCAACAGATATGCTATAATTTATTTAGCTATGCCCCTATCTGTAGTTGATGTCAATTTTGAAGTATTATAACTACTCAAATGAAAATGTTGGTATATAAAACCCTGCTTATTCTCTCAAGATAAATTATTAAAGTGGAATTATTGAGTCAAAATGCCTATTCATTTAAAGAACCATGTCATTTAGTTCAGCACTTGGCAAACAGTCAATATACAATACAAAAGTTCCTATTACGTTGAAAGGGTGAGCAAGGATAATTCAACTTGAAGATGAGGCCTGTTTATTTAAAATAAAGTTTGGTAAAATCACAAAGGGGCATAACAGTAAATAATATGAGAGAAGAATCACCTTCAGAAGTGTAGGAAATGACTTCCTGACCAGATTCAAGTTTTTCCTACTCCAACAAGGTAAATAAAGTTTGTGTGACAGAATGCTTCTGCATTCATTTGTTTAAGTTACCTGGAGGCTGGTACTGTTGTCTGAAAACGGAGAATTAAAGAAGCCGCTCACAATGTTCATTATTGACTCAGTAACGCACTTCTCCAGGAAGGTGTCTGCGTGTTTCCTGTCTGTGGTTGTGTTGCAAACCTGAAGGGAAAAATAAAACAACTCAATATGTTCCATCACATCTGTGAACTATAACTCAGTACTGGAACCTTCTAAAAAGTATCCTGAAATGGTTGTTTATAACATTTCTTCTGCTTTTTAAAGTTGCTTTGAATAGAAACACTTCTGCCTAAAATCCACTAACATTTTATCATTCTGCAGTAGCTTCTCTTTCAAGTTTGGTTGTCCTTTCATCCTTGGACCAGAATTCCTTCAAAGATCCCGTCCCTTCTTCCTGATCTGCATCTCCCTACTCTTGGACATAGCCTTCTCCCTCGGTCCCCAAGGGTGGCTTTGCTGGAAAATACCTTTCCACTCAATGTGAGAAAGTCAAAGAGGAAACAGTAATTATAAGAAAGTGGTGAATGTGATTAATGGTGGTTTATATTGCTACGCATTTTCACTTACAATACTAAGCCCAAATTGGAGGATGCGAATACAGAAAATATCTGGAAAGGAAAACAGAAAGATAAAAGAGGATAAAATCTTTTCCAATAATCTTGACTTTCTCATCCACAGGTTTATCTGGGAAGTATGGAAGTGTGTGTTTGTGGGCTGTCTTCTCAGAGTAAGCAAATCAAGGAGAGACAATACCAGAGCTGAGGATAAATCAGAAAAGAACATAGACTCCGATCTTTCCATGTGATTAAATGAGGCAGAAATTGGTCATTTTGCTAAACAAACAGTAAATTTCCAAGTACGTCTGGGTAGACAAATTGCAAAAGCTAAGACACATGATTAAAAACAAATGAAAAAAGATGGGTGATGAAAAGACAAGAAACATGGAGATAAAAAGAAGAAAGTGGGAAGAGAAGAGCACTTGGTGTAAGACAACCTGGGGCAGAGTAAGAAGGTTTAATATTCGCAAAGTTATGGTGGGTAAATATGGTGGCCATATGTTCTTAGACAATCTGAATTTTTATGTATTTTTTTTCTTTTCGATAAGGTGATTAATCAAAGGAATAAGTAAATGTAATTTAATGTGATATTGCTTTAAAACCTTTCACACAAATAAATTCACAAAAGAGAAAAATGGCCTTCTCAAACTGTGTGTCCCTATGTTTTGCTTTCGAAAATAACAGTATTTGCTGAATGGAGGTAGAAGAAAGAGCAGAGGGTTTGTTTTGCTTCCACATTACTTCCCATCAACACAGTTCACTTTTTCCTTATCTATTAAATGACACCTACCTGACAGGATTGTATTAGAACTAATCTCACAGAGTTATTGTAGGGAACAGTGCAATTAAAGGAAATAAATTATGTCATATTATATAATGTTTTAGTTCTTGTTCCAGCACATAACATAGTACCTGGAATATACAAGACGTTTAATAAATGTTGTAAAATGACCGGATCAATTAAATAACTTTTTTTAAATGGTAGAATAAGAAAGGACTCTTTTTCGTTGTAGGTTAACTTTGGGGTAGGCTGTATTTGTGGAACATCTAACCGAAGACTAAAATTTAATGTGGCCCCAGAACTAATATAAAATTGATTTTTCCCTGATGGATATGAAGTGGGATTTATTTCATTTAGGATCTTTCCAGCACTGGCTTTATAGCAAAATTTTCTGATCTGTAGGATAAAATATATTAAAGTGAAATAGGTAGCAGACCAATTCTACCATAACCAGCCCAAATAACCTTCTTTCTCATCCAGTGACATTTCACACAATTGTATTGGGCTCTCCAGAGCTATTATAGTATCACACTGCATTACCTGCAAACACACATTTGCTAAAGAACACACTGGATTTGTTTTAGTCAGTGGATTAATAAAAGTAATCTCTTTCTAAATAAAGGCTTCCCTCAAAATCCTGGGTAATGAAAAGTCTAGGTTTAAAAAAAAATTTTTTTTTTAAAGAAAGTAGCCAAAACGTAAGACAAATGAATTTAATTATTGTACAAATATGGATATTCTATTGATGAGCTGGTAAAGTTTTGGGTAATAAAATAAAGACACAACATTTGTAAATTATATATTTATTACATCAAATTTATTTTTGTCTTCGTGTCAGCACAACCACTAATTATATAACTATAATCAAGATTTTTTTTCTTAATTTATGTTTTGTCATTAATTTTAAAGTGCATTATTTTAATATATCTTCATCACAATATAAACTGTGATTATTTTCAAAGTGTATGTAATTTGAATATGTTATCATTATAAATATAAATTAAATAGAATACAAAAAAAATTTTAAAGAAAAAAAGGCTAGGTTTACAAAACTCTATGGAATCTATTCCTCATTCATTTGGATAAGAAATTCAAATAATTTCTGCCCACATAAATAACATTTTCACTTCTAGAACCTTGCATCCTACATTGTAATAGTGTGGCTAGGCAAGAGATGTAGAAAACCACTCAAGAAAAAAGAAGCTAATAACAATATTTTTTTCTCTTGTCATTTATTTATGTTTACCACCTCTTGTCAATAAAGATGGAAAGAGCTCAAATAAAATTACATCACATTAAATTATATTTCCAGTATAATACATATATTTTTAAAGTTTCAATCTGCATGCACATATATTCACATACCATTATTTCCTATAAAATATTCCCATGTACTCTCATTATCTAAATTCTTATTTTAAAGGGCTATATTTACTCCATCATTCTAATCCACAATCATGCTTTTATCCACTTTGGGAATGAATTGAGGTACACATAATCAAAAATACAATACAAATCATTTCTTATTTTCTCAGTTATTTCCTTCTTGCTAATCTTTTGTGTGATTACTTTTTTTCCCTATCATAAAGAATTGGGAAAAAATATTATTTTTACTTTCAGATTCAGATTTTGGGGTATATTTCACCAAACAAGGAATCAACAGATGAGAGTATACACACAGTTTTATACTACTTTCTAGGCTGATCCTCTAAAATAACAAATGTACTATGCTATCAACAACCTCTCTGTGGATACACAGGATGTTCCCTCATTACCACCAACTAACTAGCTCTTGCTCTCAGGCTCTGGTTGGGTTCAGCTGATGTGAGGCACTGGCAGGAGATCAGAGTGGAAGAGCAAGAAGTTAGGTACCTACTCTGCCTCTGCTTCCATCTCCATCTCCCTCTCCTCACTGAAGCTTTAGCAATGTCTGTGTCTCTGGGTACAGCTCCTATTAAAGCCTGTCTGCAGTGTCTCCAAGTTCTCTCTGGACTCCAGTAACAATGGAGTCTCCCTTGCCCCTTTAGGCCTCCACATCTCTTGGAGTGTGCCATCTCTTTCCTGCTGCTCTATCTGTAAATTATCATTATTTTTGCCAATGTGATGACACTTAAAACTTATTTTATTATACATTTCTGACATTGCTAACAAGGGCATTTTTCATGTAATCATTTCATGCCTATATTTTGTCATGTACAGATAAGTCACTCTAACCACTTTAAATAAAACTTGGATAATGACTGACACATTTTTTGCATCAGTTTAACATATTTTTCATAATAAGCTCTTTTCAGTTGAAGTTTCACATATTTTTTCACATTCTGATTCTTTATATAGAATATTCATTTCATTATATTAAATTATGTAAAATAATTCTTAGCATTCAGGCACTATTTTTTATTTAGATCACTTCCATTTATTTAATATAAAGAAGAATAAAAAATCTCCCACAAAAAAAAGATATTCTATACATTTTGTTCTAATTTTATTTTTTATTGAAGTCCTTCTTTCATCCCTATACATGTCTTGACTCCTATTTAACTCTTGAACTTATCTGAAATTTGGTGCTGTAGATGACCTGATTTCTAGATTCTGATTAATGTTTTCCCATATTGATATTTAACTGTCCTCTAAACATTTACTGAATAGTGATTTCTTGCCTCACTCTTAGGTTACTGGAGGTCTGTCTTATAGTGTGTCACTAATCACTATTTAAATCTCTCCCCAGGTCCTTAGAATATTCCTTGTATCATTATTTTAAACATATTTTAATCCAACTCTGTAAGAATGAAGTAATTCTCAATTTGTAATGTTTTACAACTTGAAAAACAAATCCATCACCATTGTCTTTAAAAAAAAAAACCCACTTTTTGTCATCTTCTACTTTCAGATGAATTTTACTGTATATTTGTCAATTTCATATACTATCACTTAGAGACATAAATTATAAAATTAAAACTAAATACTGTATTAGGAGTTACATCAGTGAACCAAACAAAACAAAGTCCCTATGGTATTAGAGCCATTATCCTAACAAGAGAGACACAATAGACAAATTAATAAATATATAAATAAGTGGTAAAAATAGAGCAAATGACAGACTCTAGAGAAAAATAAAGAAGGGTAAGCAGTGCAGAAAATGCTGCGGGAGGAGTAGATATGGTTGAGGATTACTGTTTTATTTAAATTGCTTGGGGAAGGTCTCTGTATAAGGCAACATTTTAACATAGAACTGAAGGAAGTGAGGAAACAGCCATGGAAGTTTCTGGAAGAAGAGCAAATAAAAGCTGTCTCCACCAGTAGAATGTAAGCGAACTAGTTTGACTTGCTCACCACTGCACATGAGCACCTCCGCACACAGTAGGTATTTAAAATCATTTACTGGAAAACAAATACTACATGAAATTTGGGACACAATTATGTGTGACATTTCTCCCTTTACATATAGGATGTCCCTTCTCTCTTCTGCTGTAAAAGTGACTACTACTCTTCCAAAGATGACAGATTGGATTAAATAAGTTATCACATACTAGAGCAGTACTCTGCATTGGCCTTTCTGCAATGATGAAAATCTTCTACATCTGTGATCCAAGTTAGTAAACACTACACACATGTGCTTACTGAGCACTTTGAAATGTGGCTGGTGCCATAAGGAACTGGATTTTTTTTATGTTATATAATCTTACCTAATTAAAATTTAAATGTGGCAAGTTGCTACCCTACAGGACAGGGCAGCTGTAGAGCCAGTAAAATACCTTTGATCATACAGACCAAAGAATACAAATCCTAAGGATCATTTTTATATTTCTCAAAACAGTAAAAATGTTCCCATATGTAACTGAGGTTACGTTGCATAGTCACTGTAATTTGCATTCCTTTATTCGCGATCCTTAGCAGTTGGCTAAAATTTTTCCAAACATTTGCTTTTTATATACCGTGTTTCCCCCAAAATAAGACCTACCCCAAAAATAAGCCCCAGTTAAGATTGTCAGCCAGATGGATGCATTTAGTACAGTATGACAATGTTCCAGAAGAAGATGACATGACTGTATTTGAATAAATGTAGATTGTTGTACATGAAAAAATAAGCCAGCCCCTAAAAATAAGCCCTAAGGCGTCTTTTGGAGCAAAAATTAATATAAAACCCTCTCGTATTTTCAGGGAAACATGGTATATTTTTAATGTGAGTCATCTGTTCATACATATAACTGACTTTCTTAGAATTATAAATTCATTTTTTAAAAGATAATATTTTTCTTACTATCAATATATATTAATTGTAGGACCCCAAAAAAATACATAATGGAAAACAAAAATTATCTATAAGCCTAAAATCCAGATAAAACCATCATTGACATCATGGAATATTTTCCTTCAACTTGCTCTACCATATACTTGTGTATTTTGCATAGTTAAAATCATTCTAGGTAATCAGTTTTATATTCTCATTTTTATACTCATCCTTCAATTATTAGCACTTCTCACATTATTAAAAATCCTCAAAAATAATCTCAGTGTCTCTATAACATCAATCTTACAGATACATCAAAATTTATTGAACCATTTCTCTATTATTAAATATTTAAACTATTTTCTATTTGTATATTTGTATATTTTTATAAAAGTATGTTGTACTTCTTTGACCATAAATCCTTGATATTATTTCTAATTATTTTCCAAGGACAGATCCTTGAAGGGTAAATTATCTGACACATTAAAAAGGTATGAAGGTCTTTTTTTAATGTACTACCAAACGCTTTTCAGAAAGAGAGCATAAATCTACACTTTTATCAACAAGGTATGTGAACCAACATTTAATATTATCTTTTTACTTTTATCTTTTTGCTATTACAACTCTGATCATTGGAAATTGGATTTTATTTTCCATTGTATTTTTTTTTTAATTCTTAACACTTGACTAATTTTTCAAGAGATTACCTATATTTCCTCCTCTATAAATCACTAATGCCTGGGTTTTGCATATTTTAGTATTATAAATTGTTAGTGTTTTTCGTGTGTGTGTGTGTGTTTGCATGTGTGTGTGTGTTCTTTATGTAAAGGTTATTAGCCTTTTTTAATATATAGTAATTTTTTCTATTTTGATGTTTTTTATGTCTATGTACTTAAATTTTACATTTTCAAATAATGAGAAGTCTATTATTTTCCTCAACTAATTTCATCCACTGCTTTTATACTTAAAAAGAACTTTCTCATCCAAAGACATAAACATTCACCTATATTCTATCCATTTTTCCCATTTACCTCTAAAATCCATTGCAATTTATGTTATTATATGATGTTAGATTAGGAGCTGAGTTCATTTCACCCCAAATAGCCAGTATCCTCAAAAGTCATTTTGATTTAGTTCAAATCAACAATTTTGTTGAAAGCCTATTCCATGCCAAGAATGTTCTATTACGTGTGATTCATCAGTGAACAAAATATATAAAAATTGCTACCCTAATGGAGTTTATATTATTAATTTAATAATCCAAGGGTAAGCAAACTATAGCCAACAGGTCAAATCTAACCATATCCATTCATTTACATCTTATCTGTGGCCCTTTTCTCTTTAGTAATTGCTGTAACCATTGCGATAGTGGCCTGAAAAGCTCAAATATTAACTATCTTGCTCTTTATGAAAAAAGTTTGCCCTAGAAATAACAAATTGCTTTCCTACTAATGGCTGATAATTTCTTTATTATATATTAATATCTTACATACGTAAAAATCTATTTCAGGTGATTTATTTCATTTTATTAATGCACCTATTTTATGCTAAGACCACATTTACTTTGTTTTCAAATTTACTTCTTAAATATTTTTAACTTCAGTTGGCATTTATTTATTATAAAACTTAGTATCTGCTATGAGTGAGACAATGATCTATGTCCAGTATGCAGCAGTGAACAAAACAGAGAGAAATCTCTGCCCTTATTTGTTTCAGTAGAAACAATAAAAATGTTAAGGGGTGGTGGGGAATGAAGCAAGTTAAGGAGGGACAGAGGGAAGAGGTTGCTACTTGACATAGGGTGGTCAGTGAAGGTCTCTGAAGACTTTTAAGCAGGGTTCTGAAAGAAGAGAGCAAAGAAGTCATGAGGATACCTGGACAAGCACATCCCAGGCAGATATAAAGGTGCTAAGATAGGGGTGTGTTTGGCATATTTGAGGAGCAGCAAAGAGGCCACTAGCAGGAAAACATCAGGACATGGGGAAGGGGACAGTGAACAGAGGAGAGGTCAAATAATCTGAGCAAAGGAGTGATGTGAACCATTTATTATTATTATTATTATTATTTATATCATTATGGCTGTTATATAAAGAGTAGATGGAGGGAGGTGGCAAGAGTGAGAACAGGAAAACAAGTTATAAAGTTATTGCAATAATCTAGATGAGAGTTAATGGTACCATGCAGCAGGGTGGGAGGAATGAAGTGTTCAGAAGTAGTCATATTTCGGTTATTTTAAAGTTAAAGCTTGCAGAATTTGCTAAAGGGTTAGGTTTAGAATGTAAGAAAACAAAATTTACAGATGACCCCAAGTTGTTTTTTTTTTTTTTGCCTGAATGATTAGATTGAATAATGAAGTTGCCATTTACTGAGATGCAAAAGACTTGAGAAGAAATTAATTTGTAACGGGACATGGAAGTGAATGAAGAGTTGGAGGTTAGACAGCCAAGTGATGGTGGCATGTAGGCAGCTGGCTATGTGAGAGTGGGCATCGGAGGAAGGGGGCAAGCTTCAATCAGCCTGGCATTAAAGTTAGGAGAGTGGATGGGCTCAGCAAGTAAGCGATTGTAGACCAAGAAAGGATCGAGTCTGAGGTTTGAGCCTGGCACATTCCAGTATTAGAATCTGGACAGATTCAGAGAAAACAGCAAACTGCGAAGGAGTGGACAGTGAGGTGTGAGGCCAAGAGAGCAGGACTGATTTCCTGGGGGCCCCGTGAAGAAGTGTTCCAAGAGGGAACTGATCAATTATGACAAATGTTGCCCGTGAATTAAAAAGCAGAAAGTATGATGTAGGACAGGGACCGACAAATCATCAATCAAGAACAGCCAAACAAGTGTTCACTCCAGCTGAGCATCACCATTATAATTCAGCCTGAAAGGGGAGGAGAAAGATAGAATTACGCCTGAGGGAAAGGTGCTATACAAAGAATAAGCTGTACGGAGACTTTATACTTTTCACCTGCCTGCATTGCTAGCTAATAAGGCCATATAATAGGAACCCTTTAAAGTGAGACTTTTCAATGGCTCGTTCCACTTAAGAAAGTCAAGAAAATTATAGAATCAAATCATCAGGCAAAGAAAACTTATTCACTCTTATCAAATTAAAAAACTTGAATGTGTGTTTCAAAGTACATATACAAATTTTTCTGTACTCCTACTTTTTGTGATTTGGTAAGCTAAACAAAGGGAGAGAATGGCTCAAGGGATCTATTTGGAAATGAAATACTCTGATTTGTCTCGTTAAGCAGTAATTGCTGGGACAATGACATGACACTGTCTTAGGTGTGTCTCGAAGTAATTTCCAGGTCTAATTTCATTATACCAATACATCACTCACTAAGAGTACTGCTGGCCATTATAGAATCTGGACAGCAAAATTAGGAACATCTTCAAAAGCAAGAATATAGTCTGAGGCTAACTCGGACCGCAGTCCACCTCCCTCCGTGTGCTCTCTAATAATGGCGCAAATCCCCTGACTCTGCAACGACAAGCAGTTAAAAGGAAAAGAAAAGCATTTCTGCCCTATAAACACCAATTTTAGCTGCACTGGAACATAGATCAAAGTGGGCTGCCGTTAAATGCTCAGAAAGACAGTGAAGCAACTTTTCATGGGTCTCCTAGCTTGCTGCCTGCCTCAATATGATGTGTTGCAGGACACAGATCTTTGTCAGGAAATCAGAGGGGAATAAGTATGTGAAACAACCTAGCACCAGTTTAGTAAAAGCAGTCTTTCAGAAAGATTGTGTTAGTATGGGTCTTAATAAGAGAAAAGGGAAAAAAGGAAAATGAAAGATACTACTAATTAAGATTCTAATTAAGATGACGCTTTAGAGAGCTTTACCCAAGCGCAAACAAAAAACCTGTTAGTGCTGACTCCAGAGAAACAAGAAAAGAAAGGTTGATGGTGTATGAGGGCCACTACGTATCACTATTTTATTTGCCTTTTAAATAAGGTTATTCTCCAAATTTCTATTAAAATAACCATCTGCCTTATGTTGATCAGACTCTGGCCTAAAGTACTGTGTTCCATCCCAAATGACATGCCAAAAGACCGGACAAATTAGAGAGAACCTAAAAGTATACTGAAAACGATGAGCCCAAAAACCGTATCCGAAAAGGAACCACTAAAAGACATGGAGAAAATAATGAGAGACACAGAGCTGTCAGAACACATCTGAGAAGCTGCTATGGGCAAAGTACTGGATTAGGCTGCAGCACATTCCCACCCTGTCGCCAGGTAGGCAAGTCACCTTATGCTACCAAATAATCTCTCTGCAACTCAGGGGCAAAATTTGAGGTCAACCTAGTTGATCTAATGTTCCTTTACGTTGGATGATTGTATCATTTCATCGTAGATAACTAGCAAGGAGAATATGTTGCTTATAGTAAACACCTACATCTTTGCTGAACCGAATCATTCTATGTTGCTGCACAAGGAAAAAAACAGGTAAACATTATACTACATAAAAATGTGGCTCAATATAAGAGCTCTCAATAACTGAAACCGTGCAATAATGAAACCAGTTGTCTTAAAAATAGTGAAATCATTGTTAATGGAAATATAGAGGCATGTGCTGAAAACTGGGAACTCTATGACTGCCAGGATCCCTGAGATCCGATGATTCTTTGGGTCCAGTTGACCAAACGCCTTTGCTCCAGATTACCTTTACCATTTCTCACCGATGTAAATCAGTTGCCCCAGGATTTCATGTCTTTGCTGTAACATTTCAATTTACTCCAACTGTATGTCAAGTCACTATTGTGCTTGTCTAGCTTCGTGGACATGGTTTCTGGCTCTTGTCTATATTGGATGGTCTCCCTTTGTTTATCCTCAACATTATTATTTGGTACACATCTTGGGGAAGCCTTTTGAAATTGTTTTAAAGTCTCCATACAACCCTGTAATGACATCAGTGATGCCACCATGACATGGATGAAATGATGTTACCAACTCTTTCACTAAGTGCCAAGCATGTGCTAATAGCTTTATACTATTATCTCAATGAATCCTCCCTGTGAGACATATGTTACCATTGTATTCATTTTACAAATAAGGACACTCAGAGTCGGAAGAGTAAGTTCCTTGCCCACGGTAACTGAGCTAGGAAAAGGCAGAGTCTGGACTTGAACTCTGTCTGGTCTGGTTAATGCCTCTAAACTGCCTCCTCTTAACTACCATCCTCTACCACAGTGGTTCTCGGTGTGGTACCTGGACCAGCTGCCTCAGCATCACCTGGGAACTTGTTAAAATGCAGTCTCATGTCTCCTGAATGAGAAACTCTGGGGGTGGAGCACAGCAATCCAACTTATAACAAACCCTCCAGGTAATTCTGATGCTCACTCAGGTGTGAGAACTACTGCTCGACTGAACTGAGATTTGCCAAGAAGGCCACATTCTACTTTATTTATTTAATCACATTTTTCATATTTGAATTGGAAAGTGTTGTGGTAGCTCCTTAATCTTTCTTCAAGGGGAGAAAGACACCTTAGATACGGAAGGTCAAGATTCCTGTTCTTTCGCTGAAACAGGCAGGCTGATTCCTTGTCATTCTTGGTGAGGGGATAACAGAACTGCTGCTTTAAAATATAAATAAGAGGGAAACAAGAAGAAAAGAAAAAACTGTTTTGTTTTGTTTTGTTTCAGTATAGCTAAGCTGTTGTGGTGAGACATAATGAGTGAATAGACTAAGAGGGTCCCAAAGTTCCCCAGAGTCTTTATGTAATAATAACATTATCTACTTAATCAAAATAGTTAAAATAAACCTCCTCCCTACAGGCACACTTTTTTAGAAAAAGAATATATACACCTTAGCTGTATGAACACATCAACTGAAAGTCTTTCAAAGGTAGCATAATCAGTGGCACTTATCATCAGCTGTCTTTGGTTTAAAAAAATAAAAATCCGTTAAGCTTCACAGCTCCTTCTGCCTAGAATGTGACCTTGGTCTTTTTCAAGCTTATCTTTTGCCCATAGCACTGCGAGACTCTGCAAATCAGTCTATAATCTCTTTAATATCTTCCTGCACGTGCAATTTTAAAGCTCAGTCATCAGCATAGAAACCATCCTTTACTTCAAGGTCTCTGGAGATACTTGTAGCCAATCAGGTACAAGGGCTCTCACAAGGTCATGGAGGGGAATTTGAGTGGTATGTAAATCCTGTATGAAACAGGGTCATTTCTCCCTGAAACAGGTGCAGGTTTACCTGAGAAAGGTAGTGAGTGTCCTTTAGTTCTATAGAAATGAATAGGGACTCCCTTACTTGATTCATGCTTGAACACAGAGGTGCTCGCTCGTGCTACACCACACCAAAAGGTAAAATAAGCATATTTTACCTGCAAACCTTAATGAAATCAAAGAGTTCCTGGACTGGAATAATACATGATTTATTGTATTACCCTAGATTGCTCTTGGATGTCTCAATCTGCAGTTGATGTTTTGTTATATCCGCTTTGTCCTCTCTCCTTCCAGAAAAGGTTGTAGGGAAGCAGTGAGCTAATGGGTAACAGTCAGCATTCAGTCTTGTAAGACAGTGAAAATATGAACCTCACTAACTGCTCTTCTCCAACTACATCTAAATGAGACCTATGTAAATCTACCAGCACTGAGGAATGTAGGAAACCACAGGACAGGCACTGTAAGTCCTAATAGTATATAGATAATTCCTTAGACCTATCGTCTATTAGAGAAACTTTTATTTGAACGTTATGTCCTGTCATTTTAAAGGGAAAACCAGAGAAAATCCAAAAAAAAAAACCAAACAAACAAAAAAAAAGAAACTAAAATAATAAACCCCAGACATTATGATAATTTAGCATGCAAAATAAAGGATAAGACATAGTAACGAAAATTAAGGCTATCTATCAAAAAGATTCCTTCCTTTCTTCACCCATTCATTCATTTACTTAATATTAACAGAGCAAAGCATATGCTAGACAGTATCTAGAAAATCCCAACCAGCCAACCAGCTCTATATATCCTCCGCAATATCCCTCCCCCCCAAAAAAAGCTAGACAAGAGGAAATGGATTCAAAGTGAAAAAGCAGAATATATTTTGACTGGCATGAATAAAAACACTAGATGATTCAAATACTGAAACACACTTCCAAAGAAGACTCTGAAAAGGCAATAGTAAGTAATGCTCAGTCCTGAGTACTCTGGTCAAGTACTTATCTGTCCAAAAGCGGAAGTCAAGGCCTCTTGAGATCTTTTCCAGCTATGGTTTGTAATTGCATTCACGATAAGAGCTTGAATATAAATTGACCTCTGCCAAATGTCTCCTTTAACCAACGTAAAAAGGCCACTGAAATTCCATTTAATAGCAGACCAACATAGTCAGTAGTAAAAGTAAAAGTGAACACTTTGTTGCTACATAAACTGTACTGGGCATTCTGTGTGTATTAACTCATTAAATCTCACTCACAATCTTGTGAAACTCATTCACAATGTTTTGAATATAATGGATTACATCCAAAGGTAGTGGGTTTAATTCTAAGTTTTTATCGAGATTCTTGATACTGTTCAGTAAAACTATATATTGACAACTTTACTAAACATAAAGTAGTATTTAGTGATCAAAGTGTAACTTACCCTTGCCATATCCACCAAGAAGTTCTCAAATAATTTCCAAATGTGGTTACTTGTGTAAATTTCTTTCATTTCCACTTCAGTGTCAACGTAACAATGGTTAACAAAATTCACATAAGCAATTTTAACCTGTGCAAGTTTCAAATACAAAGGAAAGTGAGTTTTCTTTATTGTTAATTTTCAAACATCAATTACGAAAGGTTAAATAAAATCTGTGTTAGCTCCCATAGAAGATTAAGCATGTTTTGTTTCCACCCAGAAAGCATTTCCACTTCCCTTATTTTACTAAGACATTCCATCGCTGACCCAGGGTAAACACATGACATGGTAATCCATTCCTCTAGCCCAATGATTGGTATGAGATAGTGCACTTTACATTAACTAAGCCTGTCATATTTGGGACACGAGGAGTCCAAAGTACCCCTTTTCTCTATCCCCTCTCCCTCTCTTCCTTCTTCTCTCCTCCCATTCCCTTCTCTCTCTGTCTCTGTCATATTCTCCCTTTCTCTCTCCCTCTCCCTCTCCCACCCCTCTCTCTCATTGATAAAGTGGTACAAGGTAAAACTGAATTCCAAGAAGCCATCTTCTCCAGGTGTGTGGAGAAAAATTATGCTAAGAAGAAAATGAGGCAAAACCACAAAGAAAAAGGGAAGAAGAGATGGAAAGAATTCTGACATTTGTTTGAACCTCTTGATCCATCTAAACAACCATCCTTCAAATTTCCCAGTATTCCTGTTTTAAAAAATGTAAACTAGTCTAAGTTAGGTTTCTGTCGCTTGCAACCAAGAGATTTCTAACATAAGGTTTAAGTGTGTTGACTAAATAATACTTTGACGCTCAAAAATATTCAAATTATTAGTTCTGACAAGAAGCAGGTTCACAGTTAATAAATATATATATATTTTAAGATGTAGTAAAATTCCTTTCCAAATTTAGCAAAATTCCTCATAAAGGACTGGGATGAGTCTCACCCACATATACCATTTCTAAAGTCTGTATAGCCAGTAGTTTTTGCTTTTCATTTTCTTTTCTCTTTATTAAAAATGTGATGAATGTTATAAATATCCCCATAAAATAAATAAATACACACACACACACACACATCGTATTTCCCACAAAATAAGACGTAGCTGGACCATCAGCTCTAATGCATCTTTTGGAGCAAAACTTAATACAAGACCCAGTATGATATGACATGACATGACATGACATAAGACCTGGTCTTATATTAAAATAGGACAGGGTCTTATATTAATATTTGCTCCAAAAGACGCATTAGAGCTGACTGTCCAGCTAGGTCTTATTTTCGGGGAAACACAGTATATATACACACGCACACATACATATACATATACATATATATATATATATATATATATATATATATATATATATATATAATCATGTAAATGATATCAAGGGATTCATGGCACCCGAGTTAGAACCATAAGTAATACAGGGTCAGCTCTCACGTCCATAGTGCTTGTCGCTGCTTGGCTGAGGTCTGAAACAAAGCTTCAGTGACAGACAGGGCGCCTGTGTCAGGAACTGGGATAGGGAGACAGCAGAGCCATTCTGTGCATTACCATAATCATCCTGACAGCAGCTAATATTTATTCATTGTTTGCTACATGTCAAACACCTTCAGCATTTTGTATGTAATATCTTACTTAATTTCATCCTCCAACAATCCCATCAGGTACATACTATAATTATTTCACTTTGAAATTGTGGAAATTGAATATTAGAAAGGTTAACAACCTTTTTGGAGTCAGTCACACAGCTAAGAAGTGATAGGTCCAGGATTCTGACTCATTCTTTAATTCATTTGTTCATTCATTCAAAACATACTTATTAAGTATTGGCTCGGGCTCAGACAATATAATGGTGAATTAGAAACAGACCTAGTTGTTATCCTTATCCAGCTTATTATCTTGGGAGAGTGTGTGAGGGCTACAGATATTTATTAACTAATAAAATTGAAATGTCAAATTTCAAATTATAGACTCTTAGAGACACTACTATAGGAGGTCAGGGACGTCTTTCCTGAAGAAGTGACGCTTGGATCAAGAGCTGAAGTTTGAGGAGCGAAGTAGATGAATATAAGAGAGAAGAGTGGGCAGTCAGAGAGAACTGCCTGTGGGAAGAAGCAAGAATCAAGACGTCAAAGAAAGACAGAACCCATGGATTTAATTACTACACTGCTTCCTTTCTTCACCATCTCATTTCAAACCAATCAGGGCATGAAGTACCCCTGGATGTGTAGTGTCAACAATTCCACAAAATTATACTTTCAAGTCCATCACTACATAGGACTACTGAAAGTAGGGAAGTTAATCTAACCTGACACCTTTTTAAGTTACTGTGATTTAAAATGTTTGGATTTGTATCATATTCAGTGCATCACACATTTATTGACTTTGCAACAATACACCACAATGAATCCTGTTGGCAGACAACCAGTTTCTACCATGTTTCCCAGAAAATAAGACCAACACAGACAATTAGCTCTAATGCGTTTTTTGGAGCAAAAATTAATATAAGACAGTCTTATTTTACTATAAGATCGGGTCTTTAATATAATATTAAAATATGATAATATAATATAATATAATATAATATAATATAATATAATATAATATAATATAATATAATGCCAGGTCTTATGGTAATTTTTGCTCCAAAAGATGCATTAGAGCTGCTTGTCCGGTTTGGTCTTATTTTGGGGGAAACATGGTAATGATTTTTTTCCCTATCATCAGAGCCACACTAGGACAGAAGGTAAAAGATGACGTGTAGATAAAGCAAAACGTGTGTCTGTATTTCCAAGAATTCATAGATCCCAGAAAGCAAGGCAAACCTGCAGAGTCTAATATATGATCCTACAGCACCATCCTAGCCTCTCCTATCAATGATTGTAAATTATTTATGAAGGATCTCTTTTGTTCTCAAGACTACACTAGAAGTTACAAGTAAATCTTTCAGTTTGTTCACATGGCCATGTTTAGAATTCAGAGACTCCTGGAGTAGCTTCCAAAGGCTACAGTTTTAAAAGGTTGATTGTCTTTCATAGCTTCTGTAGAACTAAAAAAGTGAACTTTTAATGCTCTTTGAAAGTTTCATAATAATATAACTAACCCCAATTCCTTGAGTAAATATATTATCTCATATATAGTACTATGGGAACTTCTGGCACTTACTGCACTTTAAAAAGTATTCACGAGTCTGTAGGCTTACCTCAGGGATGCAGTCATCATGTGTCACCACCCTCGCTATGTCATCCAGGGGCAGAAGGGAATTGCACTTTATTTCAGTGTAGACATTTTTCCCCTCTGTACATGCGGCCAGCAACTCCACAAGGGTGATGTGGTAGGCTAAGGGGCCACTCTCATCCCCTCGGTCTCTCTCTGAACACATCATATGGAGGAGGATGGGGAATGATGCTCTATCATTGTAAAATATCAGCACATCTTCACCTCCATTTATCAACTGAAATGATAATAAGAGAGTCTGCATAGCAGTCCAAATATTCATCCTGCACTTATTGCCAAAGGTTCATTCTATCTGGAAACCCGTGTATAACTTTGTAAAAACGATAATATTGCAAAAGCGGAACTATACCAAAGCAAAGTGGTAAAACGATTTTAGTCATGTGCTAAGTGATTAGCTCTAAATGCTATCAAAACCAGTAGGCGGGATATAGGAGCAGCGGATGGGGGCAAGAATTAAATGACATGGGTCATAGTAAGTTGGTCATCATTGAGTTACACACTGAAATTAAACCGACAAAATATTTGAATCAAGTTATTTCCCTCTACTTCAAATGGAAGACTCCATTGCCAAAGCGTGACAAATCCCAGAAGTCTAATTTTACTAAAGCAGAATAAAGTGTCCCCATCCCCTTCAATAGTGGCAGAATAAGTAAGCAAGTACATTGAGCCAAATCAACTCTCCAAAAATCAGAAATTCCATGTGTCATGAGCATCAATAAAGAATAGACATAAAAGCAGAGATAGGAGAAATAAAGAGAAAAAGAAGACATTTAAAAAGAGAAGAGAGAAAGAGAAAGAAACAAGGTTTTACGACACAAATTTTCCTTCCTACTTTGTTTACATAATTTTAATGGAGATTTCTAGCAGGTGGTGATTGTAGTGCTCAAAATCTATAATGTCTTATTGTCTATTACAAGTACCAAGTTTCTAACCCCAAGGTGAGATGTTTTGGTGCGTAACACAGCTTCTATGATTTTTTCTCTGTTTTATTTAATTGATAGGAATTAGTTGGCTTTGAAAGTTTTGTTCAAAGAGAATGTATATGTGTCAAAATACATATTATATCTTAAAACATTATATAACAACTACTTCTCTACACATAAGAACACTTCATCTTCTGTTGTCATAGAATCGGCTTAAAGATTTGCTGCTTTCCCATTTTAATTCTTTCTTTGATGATTGTAATACAAAATCAAATTAGTTCCCCCACATTTCTCGGCAATTAAAAACTAATGCGAAAGTAAATGTATGTAAGAAAAAGGTAAATTGTACAAGTGAAAATGTTCCTTAAAATGTTTTATAACAAAAATCTACATTAAAAATTCAAAGCTTAAGCTGGATTAACATTAAGATTTATACGGGGCAGGAGGGCTCATTTTGTATCATTATAGAAATCACCCTCATTCTCAAATTTAAAGTATATAATTGTGAAAATCTCTCAAAACCATATAATCTACTGCATAGCAGTTTGGTAGCCATGGTTGAAAGCTGTCTTAATCCATACAGGCCTTTAGAAAACCATTAGGTCACAGGGAGATGCTTTACCCAAAGAGGCTAAAAGAGCTGTCAGCTCTCCACCCTATCACTTGGTTCCCAGTGAGTAACTTATTCATTTTGTAAATCTTGCTTAATGCCAAATATCACAATAAAAATGACAAAACCAATTAAGTACCTCATTCATTTGTTTTTCTTACATTTTTAATTTACTTTAAATAGCTAAGTTTTCACGTGTAATAAATCACTGATGAATAATGTCTAATATTTAGTTTAATTCTTTTCAAAGCCCTCTGCAAAGAGTAGCAGAGAACACCCATTTTACAATAAAGGCACTGGAAAAACAGAGTTTAATCCATTTTTGGTATGTACTGAAAACTTAAAAATATAAAATGTTGTCACTTTCATTCTAAATGACCTATATAACAATTCATAGACTTTTACCTATTATTTAAAGCACACAAATTCCTTAAGGATCAAAAAGAAAAATAAACTCTTAGAAAATTATAAACTCAACTTGTCACTTCACTAGACTTAAGCAAAATATATTTATGCTTAAGTAGTTGTTTTTAAATTATTTTCTAACCCTATGTGGTTGGGTTTTTGGTTTTTTTGCTCTAAATTAACAGAAAAACACTTATTTGACCATATTGTTTGTGTGAAGCTGACAAAATGCAAACTAAGAACATACCTCCGTCATGACCATATCCTGGCATTTCTTCACATATTTACCATCTGCTTTGACAATCGTTTGCAAAAACCTCAGGTACTGCACGTGGCGGCCGTGTGTCTCGATGCAGTGCACAAAATGCTGCACGACTCGCTCGCTAATCTCATTGCACAGATGGTAATTGTTCAGGAAGATGTGCCGCATGGTTTCTGCCTCTAGGAGCTAAACAGAGAAGGACATGCCTTTGTACTGGTAACAGGATCGGTTTTTCTCTTCTCCAGTGCTCAGACTAATTTCCTTGTTTGTGATCGGTTTTATATTCTATGCAAAGCCATAGTGGGTTTTCTGTGCAAGTCTTAGACAAACTGCAATGAGATCATTCACCACTCAAAGAAAACTGAGCTCACAAAGGAGTTCAGTTGGAAAAAGAAGCTTATTGTCATTAAAGTCAACATGTTGGCAACAGTGTTCCTGAGATTCATTTAATTATCTGTTATTCAAAGTTAGCTCTTCCCTACCACCCGCTGACACACATTTGACGAAGAGGAGGGAACTCCACCTCTGAGTTTTCCATATTTATCTTACTCGTGGCACTGCAGATCTAGTCCTTTGTTCTACCACTTCATCTTCCTATAATTAAACTATACACATGTAACTGAAGTGGTCATTTGCAGGTAAAATTTCTGTAAGTTTTCAAGTTTCTTTAAATGTTTCCTTAATGGAAATAAAATATATTCACTTTTAGGGTGAGAACTCCTACAAGGAAAAAAATGAGGTGATGAAGAGTAATAAAATTCTATTCATCAATGCTGCTAAAATAAACTTGATGGACACTTGACTACGAATAGTAGAAGTCAGCAAAATACTTACACCAGGAGTTAAAAATAAATTCAGATGTTTATGAAGGAGAACTTGATTCTGTGGATTTCCCCGACAGAAATTCTGCAGGAATGTATGGGCCAGGTTCATTACTTCATTCATCTTTTCATCATTCTATAAGTTAAAGGGTGGCACACGATACAGAGGAACAAACATACCAGAGCAAAAATGTTATAAAAAAATAATGTTTGGGGGCACGTGTACTTTCTTCTCCTTGTCACTGTTTTATGCTCCCCTTTCTCTAGACTCTTTCTTTTCCTACACCTTTCCTGGTTACCTCCACAGAACAACCCCCCATTTTTCTAGATGTTTCTCTCATCTTTATTTCTCCTCCTATTATAAGTTCTGCTCCATTCTTTCACAATCCATCTGTCTTTCTCCGCAACCTTTGTGCTTGTCCACTATATTTCCCATCTCTGTAGCCGCCTCTTTCTCCCCTCCCTATGTTCCACATTTGTTCTGCTCTCTCTCTCTCTCTCTCTCTCTCTCTCTCTCTCTCTCTCTCTCTTCCCCCCCCCCATTCTCTATGGTCTTCTTTCCTTCTCTGCTGCAGCCTCCAATCCCTCTCATTCCTCTTCTTTCATGGATTTTCCCTCTTTCCTAGTGTTTCTAGATATCTGGATCTTCGTGGGGTTTGTTTGTTTGTTTTCTTTGTTTCTCCTCTTTCCTCACCTCCTATATCCCCCTCTTTCTCAATCATCTCCCTTCCCACTGCTTCTCTAGCATCTGTTCCTTTTCATAGCACTCTACTCCTCTCCTGCTTCTAGCCCCTTTGCCTCTGCCTTGCCCCTTTTCTTTTCCCCATTCACATTTTCTCTCTTCCCCACACTGTGAATTTTTCCATATACAGTTTTCTGAACTTATCTCTGTCCTCCCCTCTCCCCTCTCTCTGCCCCTCCTTTATTATTTACTCTGTGTCTTATTTCTACCTCTTTCTTTTCCTTTTCCTCTTTGCTTTCTCCCCTATTCTTTCCCCCATCTCTTTCCCCCCACCCCTTTCTTAGTACATGTACTCTTAGGTTGCTTTCCTTACTTACTACTCTTATTTTCCAAAGTCCCATTATACTACCATTTGCTTATAAGACTCATTTAGAAACTTCAGTCTCAAAATTCACAAAGAATGCAGAGTTCTCTTCTTAAAAGGGTCCATTTAACAAGATCGTTGAAACCATCTAAACTTTTCCTGGGCAGTTGATTTTCTCATTTGTCCTGTGGTCAGTGTCAGAGATACAAAATGGACTCATGTTTTGAATAGTAGTCTATGTTCAAAAATTGTAATGCTTTCTTTTTTCCTAATCTGAGAGTATTTATGCCATCTATAATTAAACAAACAGCCTAAGGTCACTAGTTGACACATTACCTCATATATAAAATGGGATGAATTTCCTGTTTTTAAAATAGGGAATTTTTATTTCGAAATCTACTAACACTTTCCTTTACTTATATAATGCAAGGATAGTTAAGAGGCATACAAGGAACATCAGCCACAGGAGCACTCAAATCCCACTGGAAAGCTGGACAGTAAAGAACACTAGGGCCAGTTCTACTGTAGTTGATATTTCCTCGAAACTCTAATTCTTTTTGTTTCTGAACAATCCAGTTATTAAAACTGAGCAAATCTATAAACACAAAGTAATAGTAAAATACTCAATGCTACAATGATTAAAAGAAGGGACCTAATCGCATGTCCAATGCCCATGTTACAGCATCAAAGATACAATAAGTTGGATAGTAAATGTTGAGGATTTAATACCCTTTGTTGCCTTTCAATAATTCTTTTATTGCATTCTTTGCCATAGTTTGAATTATGCCACCTAAGGAATGGTAGAATTAATAAATTTACATATTAAAAGTAACTAAGTCAGTAGGTGTGGGGGCAATCCAGTATGAAGAGTAAAAGTCCAAGTGAGGAGGGTACCTGCATCCAAAGAGGCCTGGCATGGCACACTCATGTGCAAGAGATAAAAAGGGAATCCACCATGGGTGTCAGAGCTTGAATGAGGTGCAGAGGGCATGTATATGGAAGAATGGGCAGCAGTGATGAAAGACTAGTTAGTATAGAGTATTCATAATGAGCAACTATATTCACACACACATATATATTCCTTAGCTTTGTCTCTTTAGAGGGCCTGGGGAGGGGTGCAAAACCCCAACAGTATTAAGTACATTTAGTTCTCAGAACTTTGCTTCTAAGTACCATTTTCCCCCAAACAGAAATGGGGCTACTTAAAGAAATGGCTCATTCCAGAGTTGGAACAAGAATGCAAGGTGAGCCTGGAATATTTTAATATGCAAAAGAGCAAGGAACTCAAAGAATGATGGGACCGGTGAGAGGACAGAGAAGATAGCTTAAAGGAAGGAGCGCCATTGGCCAAATCTGGAACAATCTGAGAATCAAAATAAATAATGACAGAAACCTAGTGGAGCCTATTGAATAAAATGAGCACCCACAAGTCCATACTGAGAAAAATAAATAAATGAAAAAATTGAAAGTTTGATAAAGAATGGGATATTTACCTAGTTTTAAAGAACCTCTCCACAGAATACTTAATTACAAAGGAAAAATGAGTACTCCACAGTGGAGAATCCTGGCAGACATCACCTTAATTAAATGATCAAAGTGAACTTCATCAGCAATGGAACAGATCAAAACTGTGTGCCGCCTGATGGGAAGTGGTAGGAAGAACTTGGCATCACTTCCGTCACTTTCCTGCCCAAGATGCATAACTGAATCTAATCATGAGGAAATGTCAGATGACCCAAATTAAGGGACAGTCTTCCAAAAAGCTGGTTTGTCTTCAAAAGTTTCAATATCATGAAAATTCCAGTAAAAAAAAAAAAAAGATTTAAATAGACATGACAACCAAACAGCACCTGTTTCTGAGGAGATCTTTTTGTCAAACAGGACATGATTGGGATAAAGGGAGAAATGTGAATGGCTTGTGAGGATTAAGTGGCAGTAAAGTGCCATACTCATTCCTGATCTGGAAGGAAGTTGTGTGGTTATAGAGAAGAGAGTCATTGTTTGTAGAAAATATATACTAAGTGTCTCAGGGGTGCCATCAGATTGTCAACTTACTTTCAAATATCTCAAGGAAAAAAACGCATTGTAACATTGCTATATGTTTGAAATTTATAAAAATAAAAAATTAAAAAAAAAATGTAACTAAGAACTAACCTTTTCATAGGGTATCTGCAGAAGATCCAATACCACCGAATGAGCTCCCATATTTTTTAGTAATCGCTGATGTTGAATCCGACTCTTTTTATTCTGTATACAGAGTTTACTTAGCCTAATCAAAATCTTTAAAAAGATGAAAAGCAGTATCACAAACACTATATTACAGTACAACATATACACATAAATTATTTGCCATGCAAACATAAACCCATATAAAAATATTTTACTTCTGCTGACCTCCTTCACAATCCGGTAGTTATTGCTCTTGTTGCTGTCAATCTGAGGTGTCTTTGTTCCATCCTGCACTGGACTTAAAATGTTTGACTCCTAAAATAAACACAAATATGTATTTTTATGCCATATGTAGATAGCATCGTAATAAATTTATTTTGCAATAAATAATACATTTTGTAATTATTTTGTAATGAATTTAATCAACTTAAATGTTTTCTTTGTCATTTTTTTATCCAATAAAAAGTTCTTTGGCTTGCATGAGTCATGAAAATTACCACTTCCCAATAACAACCAAACTACTAGATAAATGGCATTACTAATAATGAATGAGTTCAGTTAAAAATAAAAAGTTATTGGGGCCGGCCCGGTGGCTCAGGCTGGTGGATCTCCATGCTCTTAACTCCGAAGGCTGTCGGTTCAATTCCCTCATGGGCCAGTGGGCTCTCAACCACAAGGTTGCCGGCTGGACTCCCACAAGAGATAGTGGGCTGCGCCCCCTGCAACTAGCATAAGCAACTGGACCTGGAGCTGAGCTGCACCCTCCAAAACTAAGACTTAAAGGACAACTTGAAACTGAACAGCACCCTCCACAACTAAGATTTAAAGAACAACAACTTGACTTGGAAAAAAGTCCTGGAAGTACACTGTTCCCCAATAAAGTCCTGTTCCCCTTCACCCCCCCCAAAAAATTAAATAAAATAAAAAATAAATAAATAAAGTTATTATATATCAGTGCATTTCCTTATGCTAAATATATCCGAAATATCATGGTTTTATATTGCCTAGAGGAGAAAGAATAGTAAACCCCAGGGCATAAAAGATATAATTATATGATCAGGGATGAACTTAAGGGAAAAAAAAGAGTGAAGAAGACGATGATAACAGCTGAAAAATATTTCAGAAATGAAAGGAAAGAATACCTTAGCCCAGGAATTCTCTGCCAAGCTACCATAACATCCTTAAAAAGTCATGGGACCAACAAAAAAGACTTGGGACCAACAAAACATGTAGAAAACCGTGAAAATAGAGAAAGGAAAATAAAATTTAAAATGAAAATAATATTCTAAATTACTAAATTAATGAAGCTTATTAAGAGGACCTGAAACATCAAAAATATTCCATTATCCGTGGCATACAATAAAAAAAACAAATATTAGGAGCATGCGTATTTTAAATCCTAACTATTATAGTCACCAAGTAAAAATAAAACACCAGTTACAAACAATTTAATACATGAACATTTATTAAAAGTGAACACATGCCTGTCACCAGACAAAGTGAATGGATCTAAAAGAAATAGAAGATATGGCCCTTCCCACAAGAAAAATCACAGCCTACCCAAGAAAATAGAAAGAAATATAAAAATAAAGTTTGGACTGAGCAGAATTCACCAGAGGGGGCGGGGGGTGACTAGCTGTAGCTGTAGACAGCTTTATGAAGGATGTCATGTTTAAGCTGAGGTCTTCAAAGATGAAAACTAGTGATATATGAGAGACATGTGGGAGGGCAGAGGTACACTTGTCAGGTGAAGAAGTCACCTTAGCCAAAGGCGCTGCAGAAAGAACAAGCCTATCAGAGAGTACAAAGTGGTGAGAACTGACAGTGCATGTTACAAGCATGGGCAATGATTAGGTAAAGTGGGGCCTGATTACCTCCCTGATTTACAATAGGTACAAAATTGCATTTGGGATAAACGTCAAGTTCAACTTGGGTCAGAAAACACCCTAAATTCCTGACTATATTGATGGTGTTGGGCTCTCAGGTAAAGGGGATCCCAGTCTAAGCTCAGGAGAAAGTGACAAAAATATACGAAGGCAATTGATATAATTTCATTTGTCCCAAACTGTTGTTCCTATTGTGTTCCAGGGCAGATCACAAAATTAATGCAAACCAAGAATGAAAGGGGGGGGGAACTTCTTCCATTTTACTGAGCATATGGAAATTCCCCTACATGACATTTCCTCTTTCCACTTGAAAATTTCCAGTATCACTCACAAAACTGTCTTGTGTTCTCTTCTGTGTCTCCAAGAAAACAAATTTTTGGTGCATGGATTTTTAAAATTCCATCTTCCCTGCCTCCTCTCCCTGCTTATCCATTTCTACTGCAGAAGCTTCTACCTCTACTGAATCTTTCCATTCTCCTTAAAAATATGGCCAAGGTGAACCAAACAAAGCACTTTTAGTAATCCTGCCCATCCTGGGAAGTGGTCTTGTATCTCAGATTATTGTTTCCACTGAAGGTTTCAAAACCATCCTCTGTAACACACTGTACTAAAGTTGTTTTATGTGCCAATGACTCATAATTACCTAAACATCCTTCAGCATTTGCTTCTGTGGTTCAGTACCATTTTCTTTAAACCCCACTGTCTTTATTTTATTGTGACATGATATTCTTCAAGATTACCTTCTACCATTCAGACCGCCTGTCTCTTTCATTCAATAGAATTGGAACTGCAAAAGTTAAAGGATATTCAAAATATTACTGTTAGATTCCACCACTGTGTCATCTATCTATCCTAATAAATTCTAGGACGAAAATGGAAGCAGTCCAACTCCACCCCAGGTAAACAAAAGAGAACAAAATGCAAAATATTGTCTGCAAGACAATAAACACTAAGTGAATCCTAAAAGTTGTAGAAGAAAATGAAAAATTATATGGGTAAGTGAAGCCAATATAAAGAGGGAAGGAACCCAAGGACAGATTCAAATGGAAGCTATTTAGATGGAAAGAGACTGGAGGTCAGAGAATGAGACAAACAGGGTTTATATTTGATAGCAAAAGTCATTTATTGACGAGAAGTAGAAATTGCAAAAGGTAGAAATATAATTAAATTTCCTTTTCTGATCACAAAAAAGTTAAGGTTGAATTTTAAAAAAATTAAAAAAAAAAAACGACCATATTCATTTTCTTTTTTTTCTGGAAGAGAAGCCATATTAAAGAAAAACAGTTTTGTACTACAAAGCAGTATTAAAATACCTAATAACAAATCCAAAGATTTACAAAGCTCTTTAGGTAGAAAGAAGATCTTTCTGATAATTGTCAACTTTTAAAACATCAGTTTAAAATAAAGGCAAACCTTTGGCAGATATATTTAAGTCTATTTTTGAAACAATGACCTGAAGAAAAAGCAACTGTCTTGTTTTAAGAAAAGTAATCTCAGGCAAAACATCCTACATTACAAAACGCTCTTTCGTTCAGCCCAAGGGAAGGTACAGACAATGCTAACCTCTGTAAGTATGAGAATTATAAAGAATAATTATTTTAATTTAAAATTGCCAGCAGTCAACAAAAGGAGGCAATGCTGGAAAATTCAATAAACAGCCCCTTTTAATTTCAGAAAATAATTCAGTGTAATTAAACTGAACAAAAATATTAACCCACCAGAACATCTGGATGATTACAAAACGGTGATCAAGGGAATTTAAGAAATGTATAAACTATGCAGTTACAGCTAGGTGGTTGTTTTTTTTCTTATTTTGATGGCAAAATATTCCAAGTGGAGTTGCAAGAGTTTGCCTCCAGAAAGGGCAGAAATTGACTATAGTTTTTCTATTCTATACAATATTGGTCCTAGGTCAGTGGTGAAATCTACAAAGCCTTGGCTTTATTCTAATGACAAAATATTAGTAACGTGCAAAATGTACAAGTGTAACTTTATGCAGAGTCCTAGAACTGAGTAGGCTCGAAAAAAAAATAGTAATGTGTACACTAAGAACAGTTCCATGCTTATAGTGGATTCCAAATTATTCTTTTGACAACAGTAACAAAGAACAAATAGGACCCTCCAGAAGTACGCATACTTTATTGTAATTGCTTCCTATCGTCTAGAATTTAAATTTGTTTTCTCTAAAGGAATATGGAAAAATGCTTAGTTAAGTGATTTTATAAAGGCAGCTAGATTTTTAATTGCTTAGGATATTCTGATATATAAAGTAATAAATTCACAAATAATATAGCAAGAATAATCTAGAAGGGTCTAGACAATTCTAAAAGAGTCTATGAAGTTGAAGGACAGCAGGGTTCTAGCAGGGTTCAGAGAGCAAACATCTAAACAAACCCTGGTACTGAATAGAGTTTCACTCCAAAATGTATTTTGCATCAGGCAAGGAAACTTGCAGACTAAGAGGATAAATGAAACAAGAAAATAATATTGTATGAACTAGATGGTGAACTAAATATTGGCACCAATTAGTGGGGATCCATCTTCTCCAGGTAAACAAGGGCAATCGTGCTTTTGAAAAAGAACCCTACAATGCAGAACTGCCTGCAGCTGCAACTGCGTGATTGAAATAGCTCAGTGCACGTCTTCTCTTTGTCCCTACTGAACCCTACTGAAGTTGAAGGATGTCCTTCCTCAGCAATGCTGTCAAGTCAGCGAGACTATAAAGCATTCTGTGCACCATCTGTATCCCTAGCCTTCTCTCCCTCTAACTGTTATTCAACTGAATCCATGGCATCATTTACCAACCACTCTCCTCCCAGCTTTAGAGTTCAAACGCCTTCCCTTCCCCTTCTCCTCACTCCAAAACATAAAAAAAAAAATCAAATAATCAGTCTTGTATACTTGATTGACCAATCAGATTATAATTTAGTCAAAGCTCTTCATAATAAATGTCACCTCGTTCAGACAACTGAATGATAACCTCGCTGTGGGATGAGGAGGTATTTTTTTCTCCCTGCCATCTAAGAGTAATATCATATACCAGTCATGTAGGGAGCTATCTAGGGAGTGGCAGAATCCCTAAAATCACTCGAGATCTACTTACCTGACCTTGACGGTAAAGCTAATTTGGACCATCATGGGATCATAGGTGACAGTTTCTGCTTCCCTGGTTGGCTGCTTGAAAATTTGGCCCAACATCTACAGTTCAGTGAAGAGGCTGTGTCCATCACTACTGGTGGATGAGCTCTCTCCAGACTTCGCTCAACTCAGGCCCAAATCCTGTCCCTTCAGAGGGTAAATACGTATTCCTAACCTTACCCCAAACCTGTTTCCCTTTCCTTTTGTCCCAAGACAAATACAATATTGGTATTTTCTGACTCATTTGATGTCATGTGAATTAGCATTTGATGTTTCATCAGATGTCCTAGAAAACACCCCAAATACCCTTAACTATCTGATCTCTGATAAAGGAGGTAACAAAAAAGGGTGTGCCATTGAAGTGCAGTCTCTTTGCTTAGAGAGATATTGAGGAAAACAAGGATTATACCAATGATAGGTCTATTCAATGTAAAGAAATAGCTGCTTTCATAAGAATACAATAGAAACCATTATAATACAACAATGTACCATACTTTTTATATAATATTTTTTATAATACTTTATATAGTACAATATATAATACTTTTGATATAATCCTTGCCACTATTATATAAAATGTAGAAAGAATCGGCAACCCTTTAGTCAGCAGGGTGACCTAGAATAAAAAAGCTGTACAAGAAATGAAAGTAATGATATAATAGCACCCACAGAGACTGCGTCTGACACCTGCTATGTGATATGCAGAAAGCTTCCCTAGTCACAATCACCCCGATGTGGCTGTGAGAAGGAGGTAACATGCACAGAGGAAGAGAGGAAGGCATCAGTCCTTCTTTTAGACTCACTTTTTAGCATGGAATCATTACAGAAATGTTGATGCCTTGTCTAATGACACATATATGTGCCAATTTGAATGAATCAACTTCTATCATTTCATTGTAAGCCACTTGCTTATAAAAAAAAAAAAACCTTATAAGGACTTTAATCTCATTAACAACTTATATTAAATTGAGAACAAATGGCAAAGTGAAAAAAAAATGAGTCAGAGAGTAGCTGTCCTTTATATAACATGAAGGGAAATACTAAGTTGAAACTAAAACAGCATTAATTTCAACGTAGGCCAGAAGACAAGAGGGGAAAAGATTCTTATACTGGAAGTAATTCAAAGAAACAAATTCGGAAGAGTTAAGTTTTACATGCCATGTTTCCCCGAAAATAAGACCTAACCAGAAAACAAGCCCTAGCATGATTTTTCAGGAGGACATCCCCTGAACATAAGCCCTAATGCATCTTTTGGAGCAAAACGTAACATAAGACCCAGTCTTATTTTCACGGAAACACGGTATAAGAATTTGCATTGCAACCGAATAGAATCAAGATGTGTAAAGTAGCATTTGGCTTAACACCAAAAATTAGTTTTCAGATGCACGTCTTGTTATTAAGGAGTTATTCAGTGATACTCATCTGGCAATCACCTTCAGTAATATTAGCTCAGGCATAAAGGACAGGAATATGTAATGTTAGATTTAAACAAGTAAAATAAATATACAATGTAGTCTGGGGCAAAAATAGAATTTGGAGTCAAAAAAAAAATTCCATAGAAGAAAACCCAGGAAAGCACTCTCCAAAATTAGTGGATAGAAGTTCATGGAATTACCATAGTGCCTCTTATTGATCAGATCATGTAGAAAGAGTCTGTCTAAAACACATGGACTTTTCTGTACCAAGCCATGAAAGTTAGACAGTCTACCAGTTACTTTTGTCTAGAGTCAATCACAGGTTTTGCTGAAGAAACAAAGTTTATGTAGAACTACTTGTCTGTTGTTCAGAATCAAAGTACTAACACTCTGGAAAGCACAATTTTCTTTCAAGGTATCTTTCTAGAGCAATCTACGTACTTACTTCAACAAAGAAAAAAGATCAGATGTGGTAGGCAAAGAATGGAAACTGGTTTTTGCTTTTAAAGAGTAATGGGATGTAGAGGTAACAGAACAACCATCAGACAAAGACGGTATTCCTACAGAGAAATGAAGAAAAAGCAATGGAGGGGAAGGGGAGAGAAGGAGGGAGAGAAGGAATTAAATTCTTTCTCTCACTAAGGTTAACCTGCAAACTAAAATGCAAATGCCTATGAGGAAAGTTCACATTAAGAAAGGCAACATAAAAAACTCAATAATGAGATTGTGGTCATTCCCATCGAAATGCAAATAATCAAGAAATCTTCTGAAAGGACTGTTAAATATAAATGTATTTCAAATAATCCTAGAGACCAAGTGAGAAATAACACATCTCAAACCAGGTGGACCCCTCTACAGTGGCCACATGCTCAGGATGTCTCCACAGCCATCATTCAGAATGGATAAAGGATAGCTTTCTTGGGAAAGGGGACACTACAAGCCAAGCGTCGGCATATGTCCCCATCTTGGCATCATCCCACAGAGAGGTTCTGGGTTCTCTGTTGAACAAGAGTACAGGTCTAGGTTTCCAAGTGACCCCCCTCCCCTACCCCTTTACCTCATAATAACTTCTTGAAGGGCAAATTTGAGAGTAACCTATCAATCAAGGTACACACAAACTTCCTGGGCACCAGGCAGTCTGGATTCAGGTGTCTGTTGTTTATAGAAATTGATCAGGGACACCAAGTATGGGGCCCACAGAAATTGGACTGCTCCTGCTGAGGGGCAGAAGCCACAGGTCCAATAAGAACCCAAATTAGGGTAGACTCTAGGAGGAGAGGAGTCCTGGAAGAGAAGACTATCCCCCCACCTCTACCCTACCTCAACTCCAGACAACCCAGAGTGAGCCAGCCCCCAGGGACATTTTTCAGTTAATCTTGTTCTTTATATCACACATCCATTGAAAGAACAAAAATTATGAAGTGAAAACAGGCAGAAATGATTTTACAATGCATGGATATGACAAAGAACGATGCAGAAACCCTGAAAATGAAGATACAGTCTTTGAAGTAAAAACTAGATAGATGGTTTAAACATCAGACTTTACATCAGTAAGAGAGAAAGTTTCTTTAAAAGAAGCAGGCAACCACAAATAGGGTTGACAGATATAGAGATAAATATAGATATACAGTTACAGACATACCATCATTATAAGGAAAAAATTAACAACCAATATAAATGAGTGAGAACTTCTCTTAGAAGTACTATGATGCTCAAGTGACCTGCTTCTCAACCCTTAATAGAGGTGGATGAACATGAAGGGCAATCCTGACTTAACCCACTCGGATATGGTTTCCTGAGTTTCGCCCTCCTTCCTATATTTAGAAGTCAACGTGTATTTGAATGTGATGAGTTAGTAATGCTATTGATATTGCCAACTTGTTATACTCTAGCCTTTAAGCTTTCAGCAATGACGGTATAGTCTTTTAATGCCCTGGAAGATGAATTTAATAATAAAGGGAAACGCTATAATACACAACAGGCAACAAAGCTCATAGGTGCAAGGGATGCAATGGGCTTCCTAGATGACCAAGTCAATCCCATCCTCCTCCCTATTTATAAGAGAGCAACTATAGTATGGGAAATTTGGGATCATGCTAATATTTGTTAGTAGATGGATTATAAATTCACATGTATTGCCCAGAGCCAACAGAACTTACCACTGAGAGAAAAAAAACAAAGCAAAAACACACTGTTAGGTTATTGGAAACATTTTTTATTACTAAAATGAAGAATCACATTAATGTTATCGGTTCTTCTAATATCTAAGCAGGCACAAAGTTAGACCAGTATGAGCCATTTTCAAACAATCCCAATCGTCCTGTGTTTGGAGGCTTTGTAAAGATTTACTAAACAACAAAGGATTATTATCTGTGTTGGCCTGCTAGAGTGCATGCTGCCTGCTACTGGCTGTTTCCACTGATACTGGGATATATTTCACCCTGTTTACAATAAATTGTCACTATCTTTGACAGTTGGGTCACTGCATAATATAGATTATTTGGCTGTGTACAAGTTAGTAATTTTGTCATTTCTCACTTTTTGTTCCTTATATTAATTTATAATAAATGTACCATTCTCCTGGCTTCTCAGTCCACCTACTTGTATACATTTCTATAGTCGCCTCCCTAGATCGTGCTTACATAACTTCACACCAGAATTTGGACAAGAGGCTCCTAATTGGTCCCACCATTAGTTAGTCTCTTGTTCTGATGAACCATCCTGAATTTGGCCAGACTGTTTTCCACGACAGTATATTCACCTCCCTCCCAAGAATCTTCAAAGGTTCACAAGTTCTAGCCACTTCAAATACAAATCACTTATTCTGATTGAACCCAACTTCTCTTGTTTTTCTTGAATACATGAGCTAACTAAATCCTCCCAATCCTTCAAAATCGTCAGTGAGGCCTTCTCCAAGGAGTCAGGTCCACCCTGACCTCTTCCTTTTCTGTTCAACACAGCTCAGTACTGAATCAGACACTTTGTCAGGTTGTTTTATAAAGGTCCATTCTGTGTGCTCTTTCTTTGAGGGCAACAGCCATATCTCAAATATTAGATAATGATTCTAGGCATCAAACCTTAAGAAGGGAAATAAGAAATTCAGGTGTATACACAGACAGGTAAGCATGATGGTGAACGGACTGAAATTACACGTTAAGCAGAATGTTCCAAAGAAGGATTTTGCTCTGGGAAAACATGACAGCAATCAAGTAGAGGACATTCAGACAGGGTCCACATCGCCTCAGAACTGGCATCAATAAACAGACATTACAAGGACAAATAGATGAGCTCAAAATAAAGAAGTTTTCCTCTGTTACAGACTGTCACATGTAGAATATGACAAAGCGCAAGTGCAGAGAAACCCCTCTGAGTGTACAACATCTAAAAATGACAGGTAAGGTATTCAAAAGACCTCTTGTTAGTAAAGGGAAGGAAGCAAATGGAGGCTAGATAGCATAAAAATACATCAAAATTTTCCAAGCAGTAATCAAGCATGGAATATATTATTGACCTTGAGGGCATCAGTCTGTACCTGCTAATACGGATATGTCACACACACACACACACACACACACACACACACACACACACACACACACAGAAATAAATCCTGGTTTCCAAGCAAGACAGAGGCGTGATCAGAGACCCTGCCTTAGAACCAGGAATATCTAAAGGAAACACCCACAGTGATAACCAGGGAAAGAAGTGGCCCACAGAAAAGCAAAGGGGTACCTCTCTTGGTTTGGGCTTGATCAAACAGAAAAAACAAGAACAGCTGTTGAGCTCCTATTACAAAGACAAACGCACTTTCACTACTGATTGGGACTAGAATTCCCGTTACTGAAGGGGCCCCAAAAATTCCAAGCCGAAAACTTTGTTTCATATCATTACAAAATGTCATATTTCAAAGTGCCTCAAAGATACATGAATTGTTCTCTGGATTAAACAAAAGCCTCAGAGGAATTCCACATACAAAGTTCCAAAGAATCTAAATTTATAGTTTTCTCAAAGTTACTAAATATCTAGGTAAACACACTCCCAAGGACTTCGGGAAGAATAGCAAACTTAAAACTGCAAATGGCCCTATTACAAAACAACTAGATCCCAGATATAGAACCTATTTTAAGCACATTTCTCAGCTTACAGAAAACAAAGGATGACTCCAAAAGACCCCACCTTCCACCTATAAAGGGAAAAAGGTAACCCGAAACCAGATCAGAGAGCTCCAAGCTTCAAGGAAACACGTCAACTTTCCCTGACGGCAAAGGTCAATACTACTAGCTCAGCAACCCAGAGACTAAGTCAACTTTTCCAAGTGTCAAGTTTGGGGAGCTCAACCAGACTCCTGCCTTCAGACTCGGTCTCAGGCAGCAGCGCCTCCTGGCCATAGACGGAGGCAATCACAAATACTGTAAGGAAGAAAACATGCCAGATTTCCACCTCCAGATCTGAAGTCAAAAAGATATGAGTTCAAAATCTACACTCAAGTGTTTAGAGCAGCTTTACTCATAATTGCCAAAAACTGGAAGCAACCAGGATGTCCTTCAATAACTGAATGGATAAACATACTATAGTACAACCAGACAGTGGAGTATTTTCAGTGACTTAAAAAAAAAAAAAAAAAGAGCTGGCGAGTTACTAAAGGACATCGAAGAACCTCAAAAGTATATTGCTAAACGAGAAAAGCCAGTCCGAAAAGCTATATATGTATGATTCTAACTATATGACTTTCTGAAGAAGGCAAAACTATAGAAAGAGTAAAAAGATCAGTCGTTGCCAAGGGCTGAGGGGTTCGTGGGGAAGGGACAACTAGGTCCAGCAGAGAGGACTTTCAGGGCAGTGAAACCATTTTGTGTGACACTGTAATGTTGGATACATGACAAGTATTGGTCACAACCCACAGAATTTTATAACTCAAAGAGTGAAATCCAAAGTAAACAGTGTACATTAATTAATAATAATATCAATATTGGCTCATCAATTGTAACAAATGTACCACACTAATGAAAGGTGTTAATCATGGAGAGATGAGTTACTATATGAGAAAGCTCTGTACTTTCTGCACATTTTTTTCCTAAATCTAAAAGTGTTCTAAAAATAAAGTTCGTTTTAAAAAAGATATGATCTCATAATCAAACACGAACAAAATTATAACAAAAGAAACAACATGAGTGAGAATCATAAGAAATTCCCAAGTAGTTCAGATCCTGGAATTATTACATACAAGCTATAAAATAGTCATATGGGATCACAAAAACAGCAAACAATGAAAGATGATCAAAAATGACCAAATAGACTTGAAAAGAATCTAATTTCAGGTATGAAAAATGGCTGAAATTAAAATGTCTATAGGTGGAATAAACTGCCAAAAATACATACCTGAAAAAACGCAGATGAGTCTAAAGAAATTATTCAAATTCGGTACAAAGTCCATGTATGGAAAACATAAAAAGGAAACTAAAAGATCCGGAGGTAATAATAAGTTTTAACACACATTTAGAGTTTCAGAATAAAGCAAGACACTATTCAACAGACAGCAAACTTTTCAACACACCATCAGAAGCCAGAAGACATGGAATTATGTAATTAGCAGTGAGAGAAAATAACTCTCAACTGATGAAAGTATTTTGTTCCCAGTAAAAAATAATGTTAAATTTATAGGCATCTAATAAAATAGCTTTAAAACATATAAAATAAAAATTAATAGAACTACAGGAGAAAATTGATAAACCTACCATTGCAGTGGGAAATGTCATGTAAATCTCTCTCAATAATTTATATGTCAACAAAACAAAACTATTAGTAAGTAGATAGATGATTTAAACACAACTAATAAGCTTGATTTGCTAGCCATATATAAGGGATCCTGTACTCATTCACATTCTTCTCAAGTCCTCATGAAACACTTATAAGACCTGATGGCATAATAGGCCAAAAAGCAAGTCTCAAAAAATGTTGGAGAGCTGTATCATCATAATCACACTCTCTTGTCACAAATTAATTAATTAAGAATGCAATAACAAAAAAAGGGTAAATTTTGCCTACATATTTGGAAATTTTAAAACTCACTTCCAAATAATTCTGGGCCAAAGACGAAATCATAATGGAAATGTTTAAATATCTAATACTGAACAATAATAAAAATACCATTTGTCAAAATTTGTGTAATGTGGTTCCTTAGGGGGGAAAATATATACCATTAAATTTGTTTAAAGTCTGAAAACATGTCAACATAAAAGTTTAGAGAATAGTAAAATGAATATAATAAAATAGCAAATAAATACAGAAGTCAACAAAGCCAAAATATGTTATTTTAAAAGGATGAAGACAATATGTACAACTCTGATAAGACTGAGCTACAGAAAAGAAAGGAGACATAAATAAACAATATCAAGAATGAAAAAAGGGTAAGAAGCTACAGATAGAAGAGAAATTTTAAAAGATAATGAAAAAATATGAACAAATTTATAACAATAACTTTGCAAACTTAAGTAGATGGCTAGAAAAATAGAAAACACACTGAACCAAAAAAGAAAATTTGAGTTAATTTATACCATTAAAAAAATAAATCAATAATTAAAATCTTCCCACTAACTAAATCCAAGGCCCAAGGCAGATTTACAGACAAGTATTACCAAACATTCACAGAAGAGATCATTCCAGTCTTACACAAAGAAAGGGGAATATTCTGCAACTCATTTTATTATGGGATTAGTCTAACCTTGATTCAAACACCGGAGAGGAATAGTACAAGAAAGAAAAAATACAGACGAATCTTACTGATAGATAGATGTAAAATCCTAAACACAGTACTAATTAGTACACTAGCAATGTAAAAGATATCACTAAGATACATGCACTCTAGAATGCAACGTTCCTATGGTAGAAGCTCTGTTTACAATTCATGTTATTAAAATTAGCAGATTAAAAAACATAATCTTGATAGATGATTCATAAACTGCATTAATTAAAGTCAATAACCATTCAGGATAATAAATAAATAAACTAGCAAACAAGGAATAGATGGGAATATCCTCAACTGATAAAAAGTATCTACCAAAAAATATACAATAAATATTATATTCAATAGTGAAATATTTAGATCATGCCCTTTAAAATCAGAAGCAAGACAAGGATGCTCATTCTCACCACTTCTAGTCAACATTGTACTGAGATATCTTACCAATTGTATCTTACCAATACAATACAACACAATACAATAAAGAAAAAATGAAATAACAGATGAACATATTGTGTTCAAGTTTCAAATTTTAGCATCACCAAGACTGAAGTAAAAAATATTTTTAACTGGGTGGCTGGATGGCTCAGTTGGGTAGAGCGTGAGCTCTGAACAAGGTTGCCTGTTCGATTCCCACATGGGCCTGTGAGCTGCGCCCTCCACAACTAGATTGAAGACAGTGAGCTGCCACTGAGCTTCCAGAGGAGAGCAGGAGCTCTTAACAACAAGGTTGTGGGTTCAATTCCCACATGGGATGGTGGGCTGCGCTCCCTGAAACTAAGATTGAAAGTGGCAACTTATACATACAACAGCTCTGTTGTCTTCAATCTAGTTGCGGAGGGCGCAGCTCAGGTCCATGTGGGAATCGAACCGGCAACCCTGTTGTTCAGAGCTTGCACTCCAACCAACTGAGCCATCTGGCTGCCCCAAAATATATGTATTTTTAACCTTAGAAGTGGGTAAACATGAATTGGTAGGGTCTAACTACCTGCCCATACAGAATTTAGCTTAATCTAAACTGAAAGAAGAAGTGACATGGCCAATACCCGTATGAAAGCATGCTCAACCTCATAAGTAATCCCTCAAAACAAAAAACCACAACAGAGATGATACGTTAAACACACCCAATTTTCAAACATGAAAAAATGAGAAAACCAGCAGTCATGAGAATGGGGAGCTATGGAAACTCTCATATACTGCTGTCACTTGCTCTTTAGAAAGTAACCGGAATTATTTGGTTAAAGGTGAACATTCCAGGTACATCTAAATATATATCCTGAAGAGTCTCTTAAACATGTGCATCTTACAACTTAAAAAAAAAAAAGTTTTTGTAGCAGCAATGCTTTTAGTAGCAAATATTCTTTAAAACCCTAAAACCGTAAAGAACCAAAATGTCCATCAACAGTTACCTGGATAAAATTCACATAAAAGTAATAACGTGTACTAGAGAAAATGAATGAGTTCAGCTATACATCAACAAGGATGACCAACTGGTAGTTACAAAATAGTCATGGGGATGTGAAATACAGTATGGGGAATATAGTCAAAAATACTGTAAAAACTATGTATAGTATCAGATGGGTACTGGACTTATCAGGGGGATCACTTCATAAATTATATATATATGTGCCTAATCACTACACTGTACACCTGAAACTAATATAAAACAATATTAAATGTGGACCATAATTTAAAAAATATTTGGTCACGGGACATAAAGTATAGCATAGGGAATATAATCAATGGTATTGTAATAGTTATGTCAGAGGGGTAGTAGACTTGGGGGGGTTATCAACTTTGTGAGGGGTATAAATGTCTAATCAATAAGTTGTTTTGTACACCTGAAACTAATAATAAAAAAATCAAGGATAGAGGATTAAAAACACACCCAACACAGACTAAATGCAATATTTTTCATGTATTTCGTATGTTTTGGAAATGCAGAGACATATGGTAAAATCATTAAGAAAAGGAGGAAATTATTAACATAAATTCATGGTAGTGGTTTCCTCTGGGGTATAGGGAGGGACCATAGAGACTTCCAACTGATATTTTATTTCTCAAGCTATACCTTAATTTCAATAGAATATGCTGCCTGAAGAGGCACTGAATTTCCCATCACAGAAGTATGTTTCAAGAAATATCTCACTTCAATGAGCTATTTGGAGAGAAAACAAATATCACAAAGGAATTGGACTTCATAACCCTGTAAGTACCTTTTAACTCTGAGATTTCATAATTCCCTATCTACCATAACCAGCACAATACGTTGCACATAAAAACCAATAATAACTATACCAAGCATTCATTGACTGCTGACTGTTGTTTGCTGACCCACATCCTTTTTTTGTTCTTCCTTGCTAGCAGATTCCGGTTTTGTTCTGCCATCTATCCTTCCCCTATGTAACACAGGGAAAGGTATCCTAGCTTGGGGGGCATCTTTTATTTAGTCTAAACTAATCTTATAGTCCATTGCTTTAGAGGTAAACATGCGACCCTGCTTTGGCCAAGGAGATGAGAGGTAAAATCTACTAAGGGGTACTTGGAAGTGGTTTTCTTGCTCCTCAACAGGAGACCCAGGAAGACATAAATATTCCTTCTCGGTGGTGTTGTGCAGAGGTGCCTGTCTAGGGTGTTGCTGCTATGATGCATCCGTAAGAAAGATCAGCCTCAGAATTAAGTCTGTTGGCCATAACAGCATTGAGACAATTAATTAAAGCTGGAGCCTTACTTCTCTACTAGTTGGAAAATAATAGGTCACCTATTGTTTCTATTTTCTCAGTGAAGTCATATTAAGTGACATGTGGATACAGTTTTGCTCATTAGACCGTCACAGCAGTCCTATGGCTAAGTACCATTATTATATTCATTAAACAGACAATAAAGATAAAATTTAGAGAATTAAAAGAAGTTGCCCAAAGCCACACATATGGCAAATTCTGGGGTTCCTGACTCCTAAATCCATGCTTTTAATACCTTATCCACTCAAGGCCATTTTCTGTGGCTGTGAGTACTAAACAAACAAACACACAAAAATCCCAACAGATAGGAGTGTTCCATTATCTAGTCATATGCTTTTAAGGTGTGAGTCAGTGATGGTGACAGCAGCAGTCTTGTCAGTAGCCAAAGCAGCTTCTGGACACCCAAATCGTAGTTATGATTATGTGGTTTATCTATTGAAATCAATAGTCCGGTAGCAGCTGTACTATTCCACACTTTCTAAAAATTTAATTCCTTGTATTAAATCACTTCCTGCTTGAAGTACCTAAAATTATTACCATTTCCTGAACTGATAAATCCTGCACTAAACAAATAAGTAGATTCCAACTTCACCGACTTATATTCATGTGAAGTCCCTAGAAAAGTAGTTTTACAACCCACATGTAATACAGTTTTATCTTTAAGATATCCTCTATCAGATGACTTGCTCATCTTCTTCACCACATCAATACTGTTTATTGAACTGCTAAGATCATGCCATGGATATATACTGTGATGCAGGGTCTTTCTCTACGTTTCCTCAGCGATTGGGAACTTAACCTGTAGACTAGTGATGAATATCCTTCATGGAACATCTCGTCTATAAACACAGGTGACCTTTTTTTGGCAAACTTTTACAAACAGCATAATGCATTTTCCTAAGCTTTAGAGCTATTTTCTAGTTTGTTATTTTTTTTAAAAAAGGATTATGTTCTGAAAGGAGAAGCAACGTTGTATTTATTCTCTAGATTATGCATAAAATAATGTATTGAAAAGGGAAGAGGTATTCTAACCTTGTAAAAGCATACTATATCTCTTAATATCTTTAAATATTATATCATAAAGTACAATCTTACATTATAGAGCCTGGAACTCATCGTCAAAAATACCTAAATTAAAATCTCAGTTGAGTCACATAGAGCTGCTTGACTATGAGAAAATCGTTGGGTTCTCTGAGTTTCAGTTGATTCTTCCTTAGAAATGGGATCTCTATAACTATCTCCAAAGTTTGTTTTAACACTGGAGAGATACCATGTATAAAAATGTCTGCTATATAGGAAGTACTAAGTAAACGTTAAATGTTCTCTTATTTTCTTAAATATGCTATGAAAGCACTCTATTTCAACAACAAAAAAATGCTAGTCATAAGACCAATTTTTATGGAGCAGAAATTCTACATTCTACTAACTTGCCTTATGAAACCACAAAAAAAGTTCCTAAAAGATTAAGTCAAAAATTTTGTGCACATCAGTGGTAACTGGTCCCGAGACAGGTAGGAAGTAATAACCCACCAGTTCAACTTCCTTTTGACACTTCTCTGCATTTTGGTGACTCTATTGTGCAGTCTGTCATCACCCTTCACTACAATAGATTTTGGTTTATTTTAACAAACAGAAAAGTGGGGTTAGGGAACCCATTTAAATAGTTTAAATTCCTGCAGATTAAAAAATAACTAAATAAAACACTAGACAGGCATTTAAGGAACTTAATATACTAGCAGTTATGACATTGGCATTGGTCTGCTTATCTAAGCATTACCATTAAAACAGTGCTTTAAAAAACATGTAATGGTTATTGGGTATTTAGTGAAATGCGAAAACAGCAACTAGTTAATCCACTGAAAACTACAATACAGAAGACTTATGATCATCAGCTTACTGTTTTTTATCTCAGACACAGATTTTTGGTATTTTCATGTTGGCAATGAAGCATACTTCCCTTCCATTTAAATATTTTTTCATATGCTATAAGGATATATAACAATGAAAGGAATGATTTACAGATTGCAATAAACAGCTACAGTGAATGGTGACAACAAAAATTCACCTCTTTCTACAGGTCTAGGTTTAGGATCCATTTCTTTTACTCCATCTCATTCCCTCATATTGCCCTGATTCCAGGATTTAGTGGAAAAGAGAAAGAGTGAAAAAGTAAGCAGATGAGGTAAGAAGTGGTAGCAATTGACAAGAATTAGCCTAGGTACAGGTTTATGGAGTTAATTGACTTGGCAAATGAAAATTTTATGCTCTGTTACTCAGAACAAAATTTTTCTTTATAAACAATTTTGACTGTAGGGCATATGATTTAAAAGATATTGCCTGAATTATTTCAAAATAGATACTGAAAACAAACCTCAATTGGTTCTTCACCACCTTTTACTTGATTTTCCCCCATTTCTCCATTCTCATAGCTGCTGCTCTTCTCAACCCATAACTCAGATTTCTCCACAGTTAGTCGAAGCTGGTCGAGATCTGCCTTTATTTGCTTGTAATTGTCTACGTCTTGATTGGACACCAGCAATTGCACCTGGAAGAAGAATAATTTCAACCTTTACTTATCGACTTTCTTCATTCCTATTTCATTTATGTCTAAAATGCCAAGTCTTTTAACATATTTGTCTTTCAAGCGAAGTTTAATATCTGTATTTATGTATATTTTAGATATATATTGACCATGAAAACTTACCTGGAAGTATCTGTGAACTGTACCCAATACATTCACATGTATTCATAGGAAGAATTATATATATATATATATATATATATATATATATATATATATATATACACACACATATATATATATACATATACATATGTATATATGTATATATGTATATATATACATATATATAGTAAGCCCTAGCAAAGCTTTTCAAAGTGCTAAAGAATTATTCAAAATAAAAAATAACCTAACTCTAATTTCAATGCTAAAGTTAATTTTTCTGAGACTCTGTTTTAAAAGAGGTAGAAACATAAAAATAAGTGGAAGAAAATACTGGTATAGTCTAAACCTCATGATATCAACTTTTATTTTATCATAATATGTATGTATTATAAGACATACAAAATATGTATGCATAATTATATATCTATATAATTACTCTTTTATTTCATATTTTAACATATTCTTGTAAAACTTCCTAATGAAGATCAAGGCTCTATTAAATAAAACAAGCATTAATGAAACACATGTAAGTACTTCAGTATTATTCATTAATAGCCTCAAATTCAAAGACGACAAAGAAAAAGATTAGATCCATAATAGTCCCTTTCTTCTGGGTGCAAACATTTTTCAATCACAAAAAACATTTAGTTAGCAACTGCTAAAATACCCAAATTTGTAAGTAAACTTGAGGTCAAAATAATGGCAATGGCAACAAAATTCTTAATACGGTATTATCCACCCGTGCCTTCCTAAATCTTGTCATTTACATTAAAGATATTAACTGAAAATCACTTGTGGGGAACTCTTTCTGAAGTAGATCATATCTTGGCTTATGACAGGCCGTATCTATCTTTAAAAATAGAAAGGCTCCCCAGGAAAAGCTGCACAGTCTCATTAACTCTGCAACCATGAAGTCAGGTTAGATGTTATAAACAATATTTTAGGAGCTTCTGCTATTGAACCATTGAGGGTACTCCATCTTACCTGTTTAAATGCCTGTAAAACTTCCGCTCTCTGGCTGAAGTGCTTGAACAGAAGCTGCAGGGCTCCTGACAGCAAAGGAGGGTAGTCATGCATGATCAGATGAATGAGGACCCGTAAAAATGTCCTCCCTCCTTCATCATCAAGCTGTACTGGATTTTTTTCTTTTCTATAAAACCAAAAATAATTCTAAAACAACTTATAGTTGCATAAAATCTACTCCTAAGTAGTTAAAATTATGTATACGTTCTCACAGTTGTATCAATTTCCCCCAAAATTGGGAAGTAAAACTGAAGACATTTTTACTGTTTTTTTTCCCTCCTGTAACTGATGAAGAAACAAAGCACAAAGAAAAGTTTGTGTTTGCCCATGAAAGCAGGTGTGATCAACTGTCCCAGTATTTTCAAGATGGAGATTTCCAGGATGGGGAACTTTCAAGTGCTTGCGCTGGGAAAGTACCAAGCAAACTGGTATGAGTTGGTCACCTAGACACAGAAAACAGAGAGGAACCTGAACCAATCCGAAAGCGTTTCTTGAGAAGACATCCCAGGCTGGATGTGCACCAAGGACTGATTTTCCTCAGAGCTGTAGAAACCTCTCCATGAGAAGTGGGGAGGGCTGGGGCAGAGCCCAGGTGCACACACACCACCATCACCAGAACAGCTCTGTGCGTCTCTTAGATTTGGATTCTGAGCAAGACTGCACTGGATTAAAGGTCCACTTATTTTAAGGTGAAAGTCATATACTGGTTTATTCTCTCTTCCCAGGAATAATGAAACCGTTTAATAGGAAAACACAACAATAACAACAAAAACTGGCAAAACAGTATAAAAACAAAGTAAACCAATGTTCACTAGAGATAAAATCCTTTTTGGTTCCTTTGATTCTTCATTTTTGTTTGTCTTTCTAACCAAAGAAAATGCAACAAAAGCCTTAGTATAATACATAAACTTGCTTAGGTTCTCATGGAAAATTTGTAATAAATGCTAGAGCTTAATAATTTGTAGCTTAGACATTTTCCTTTTTTCACTTTTCTTTTTGACTACTATTAGTTTCATTTATGAAAAAGACAGACACACTAAAAAACAATAAATGGCAGGGCCCTTGATCACAAAGGAGGGCAGTCATGTCAGACGCATTTCATTTTCTTTAATCATGGATATTTCCAATTGGCAGAAAATAATCTTTCTCACATATAAAGTTAATGATGATGTTGAAAGAAGTGACATTCTTGCCTCAAATTTCTCAGATTCAGGGAAGAAATGTTTTGCCAGATGCAGCAATATTTTTACCAGGGGAGTTAAAGGACATTCGTGTGCTGTCATTATTTGAGGAAAGAAAAGCAAAGAATTCATGGAAAAGTTCTCTACACTGATCTCATTTCTCGTCTTTATCTTTAACCTGACCTAAAGAAAAGCTATGCTTTCTCTTCTGCAGTAAATTAGCAGCTTCATTTCTGGCAGAAATTATGTTGGCAACAATAAAGGATCTAGTATTAAATAGATATAGGTAGGTGAACAATAATGAAGCATCAATAAAGTTCTAAATAAACCTAATCACAAGATAAAGATACACAAATGTTACTATACCTTCCAGCAAACATAGTTTCTGCCTGAGCTGCAATCTCATCTATATCAGGAACAATAGCTGCAAAGATAAATGGCAAAATCTCTTCTTTATCTTTTTGTAATTAGGAGTCACAATATGTATATTAACATTAGTGTACTTAAAACTATTTTGTCTCATTTTCTTAATTTCTGCCAAAAGTCAATTAAGAGTTTAAAAAGTCACAGTATATTAATAGTTCCACCTTAGATTTCAATATTTTAAACTGAATGTTACATTTTAAAATATATATTGCTATAGTCAAACATACTTAAAAAGATCAGAAACCACCATTTACAAAGTTGTATGTATATATACAGATATGCATCAACTATACACACACACACACACACACACACACACGTATACACATACATATAATTTAAATGGGTTATGACATGGAAGCATAATGTTTTCTGAAGATTCAAAATATACCCATAATGAATTTTGTCACTATGTGATAGTTCAAAACAACATGGTCTTTTTACCTAAGCTTCTCAAATTCCATTCCTCCTCCTTGTGGGACATGGTGCTTAAAAATTGTGTGTGTGTGTGTGTGTGTGTGTGTGCGTGTGTGTGTGTGTGTGTGTGTTTGTAACCAGTCCTGATTCCTCATCCAGTCCCACCATTAACATTTCACAGATATCTATATTAAGACATCATGTTTAAATGATAAGTAGACAATTTATTTCTCAGATCCAAAGCATAGAAAGAAAACAGGGCAAGATATAAAAAGAGAAAAATAACTCTCCCCAGAAAGCGCTCTCTTACAGATATAACCAATGCAAGAGATCAGCTAAAACAGAGAACTGGTTTTTGGGGGGTGCCCCTAGACTTTCCCTCCTATACTTTACTGACACTTAGAGCTCCTGTTTCCAGAAGTCTGCCTTCTGAGAGCCAATAATTTTTAAATGCTACTGTCAATGCAACTGCCAGCAAGACTTTCTGGTGCTGCCATATCGTTCCTGGAAATAGCCCTTTGGGGTTCTACACTTCTGGGAAGCATGAAAACAACACTGTTGCAAATCTGCCAGAAGTGACTTCCCACTTAGGCAAGCTTAACTCTGTAGAGGCACACTGCCTTTTGGAGGCATTAAGGCGTAGGTTAGGGGGACATTTGGCCTAGCATTTATTTTACCTACATACTTAAAAATCCCTGAATCATTCCTGTCAAATTGGTTGACGGACAAAAGAAGAGGAGGGGTCCTGACGCTGGCACAGTGGTTGTGGTTAGAAGAGTTTCCTAACTGTGTACAAATCCTACCCCCAGAAAAAGAATTCTGTTAACTGGCTAAATCTTTCATTCAACATAGTGCCCAGCCTGCCGTGACTGTCCTGGTCTATCCAGAAGAATGGTAAGTTAATATTTCTCAGATTTCATAAATTCTGTGATGACTTTCTGTCATCACAGAATTTTTACATTTTTATGCTCTTTCATCATTATGCTGTTACACTCAGAGATAGTTGGTGTTCTTACTCGTTTACAACCATGTAAAGTAAAAAGAACAACACACACACATACACACACACACACACACGAAAACCAACAGCCACATTTACATGTTTAGGCCTTTGGGAAATGTCATGTCTTTATTCAAGAGCTGGGCAATGGCTTCCTACAAAACACCTTTCCTCTCAATGGCTTATTTCACATTGCTCTTTGATCCAGGCCAAAAAAAAAAAAAAATTCCCCTTGGATTTTCACCAAATAGCATAATGCAGAAAAGATTCAGACTCTGAAGTTGGAAGAGACTCCAGAGGGAATCCCTGCTCCACTACTTTCATGAACTTAGCAAGTAACTTAACCCCTCCAATCTTGGTTTTTCTAATCTATAAAATGGCACGATAAATAGTACCTCCACCTCACAGAGTTCTGAAGGGTATAAAAGAAATTGTATCCAAAGGACTTAGCACCAAATAACCCCAATGATCCTCCCCCACCAATCTAGGAAAGTTATTTAACATTTTGTTTCAGTCCCTTCATGTCATTGGTGGAGAATATTTTCACATTTTTGTTTCATAGAAATATCACTGTGTTTTCTAATATGAAAGGTACTTTAAAGTTTCTCAGGAAAACAAAATTCAAAGAATAAATGCTGTCACAGAGGAGATACCTGATGGTAGTAATGTATCTGGAGAGCCATTTGCAGATGATTCAGCATTCTCGTTGTTCTCTCCGAATTCCTTCTTATATATTGACAGCATATATGAGATCCGATAATCTAGTCTGACGCTCAGGATGAACTACAAGAAATATTAAAAACAATACAATTTTCTTTCATTAGCATAGTGTTTAGAAATATAATTCATTACACGACACCAAGAACAACATAACTATCAACATTTATTGATAAACACTTAACACTTCAGTTGTATACATGTCCATCAGCTGTAAGACTAAAAACAAGTGACATGTTTCCATTAATCACTGTCAGTAAAATCCAAAAACAGGTTTGGAAAGAAGGAAAACTTGACTTTCTATGATTACTCTCTAAATATTCCAGGTAGACGTATCCTATGGGCCTAGATGGAGAGGTAATGATATAATTTCACAGAACTTTGCAGAGTGTCTATTGGCTCTGGGAGGAGAATGCTGGAGCTCTGGTCCTCATTCATGCACAGGAAGGCTGAAATTTCAGCTACAGTAGTGTAGATGCTGGCTATACCACAGTCAGTGCCAGACCCAGGCTACGAAAGGGCGGCTGAAGTAACAGCTCCCTCACATACCAAGGCTGCGCCTCATTCATGCTTGTTTTTCCTTGGGTTTGTGCTGTTGTCCTTCTTCTCCTTAACGATGCATTTACAGGAAGGAAATGTCAACCCGGTTCCTGTCTGGGCTCGGCACGATGAAGAATGCAAACAGTTGAAGCCCACTGCTTTCAAGAAGCCAATGGTGGAGTTGGGAAAACAAAATACAGCATTGTTCCCATAATTAGGAAAGTATCAAGGGCTAAATCATGTGGTACGGTATACAGTGGCGATCAGAGAAGGAAACAGTATGTACTATAGATTTCTGAGTCCAGAAGGGAAACAATAGAGAAGTAGTTTCACCCCGGGTTACCTCCCCCGCCCACAGTGTGCCTAGGCGAGGCCCTGAGATAACCTTTTCCCCAGCAAAATTATCAGTACCCCCTACACTCTCACAAGTCTCATTTAGACAGTAAACAGTGGTCACGCGAGCTTTACAAAACTTGGTGTTTTGTGCTACCATCTACCCTTCTCTCTCACTATGGCACTCTTTTATCACACTCCTCCCTCTTTTCCTCTTCCTGCCCCCGTTCTCTCCTTCTCTCTCTCACACTTCTCTGTCCAACAGCACATGACGGAATGCTTGCAGTTTCTCTCTTGCCTCCTCACATTTGTTCACAGTGTCCACGTTGTATCTTGAATATTTTTCTCCTTCACACAATACTAACCAGCTTCTGAGATACCTCCAAGGTCTAGTTTAAATCCCCTTTTTAATGAAGCTTTCTTTGGTTCCCCAGTCCAATTCCATTTTTTTCTCCTTTCTGTTCACCCAGCATCTGATTCACACCTATAGGTCCAAAGTTGAAGCTCAATCTCTCTCCCCTCTTTATGCTCCTTATGGGAAGTAAACATGCTCCATGTCAGCTGTGTTAAGTTCAACAAACATTGTTAAGCCAGGTGCTGAGGAAGGTACCAAGGCACAAAAAAAGGTTCCAAGGATATGAGTGGGAACAGAGGTTAAACAGGAAATGCACAGAGCCCCAAGGAAGCAGCAAAAATGAGTCAGCCCTAAGCTCCCCTGCCATAGTCTCTCCATCTCATCAGTTTTTAGCTATTAGACGTTATTTGTTAAATGCTGCTTCTTCTGTAACTGTGGACTAAAATGACGCCACATAGTTTAGAAGTTGTCCCATGAGCAGGATGATGTTAAACTGCGAGCTCATTAGGTCCACAGGCTAGGGCATCAGCACCTCTCTCAGTTTAAGAACAGGAAGACTATGGGATTTTCAGGGTCATGAAAAATGTTGGGAGGCCTGCCAATATTTCTCAGGATTCAGGCTTTGGAATTCCTGGAGGAACTGTAAAACCTTTTATGATTATAAAGCTAATTATTTTACATACAAATGTGCAGGCCCTTCCTGGACTGCTAACCCACTTCTGGTAGCTCAGTCTACTTTAAATTATGATGTAAAACAGTAACCTGTATCCAGAATCTTAATACAGCCTTGGAAACTCCAGGCTCCATTCTCCAAATCTGGAATAAATGCTGTATATATAATTTAAGTATCAAAAAACGACTTTTCAATTTTTTTTAAATGCTAAGAATTCATAGTAGAGTAATGGAAAATTTATTCACTAAACCAGTGGACGTGAAATAATAATTTACCTCTTTTAAATTCAAATTCATAGAGCTACATATTAGACTAGGTTAATTTATACATATTATATATATGTATAAATTTTTTATATATATACGATATATGTACATATACACATATATATACGATATATGTACATATATACATACATACATATATATATATATATATATATATATATATATATATATATATATATATATATATATTATTCCTAACCTCTTGGAAACAAAAATATAAAGAGAGATAGTCACTTGTATGAAATACTAAAACTAATTAAAACCAAGTATTAACAATTTTGTTAATAATAAAAATTTGAGTTTCATGCTACAATGATAAATCTAAATACATGGAATCGTATGTCCATTTGAATTAAAAATAGAAAAAAGGTTGGAACTCAATCATTAACTTTGCCAGTTCTGAAATCCTTCTTCAATGAAGGTCAAAGTAAACAAGAAAATACATGTAAAAGAGGTCTTGTCAACCTCAAAGCACTCCTCAATTGTCAACAGCACTTCAGAATATTTACACGGCGATTTAGAGCAAAAAGTTTAAGAAGTTAAACTAATAAATACGATTTGGTATTTGTCACTTAGCTTTCGCTATGCCACGTACCTGTAAGATTTCAATAATCTTCAGCTTGGTGTCCATCACGGTCACGTCCTCAGGCTCGACAGGGCTCCCTTGCTTGCTGGGGTGGATGCTGGGCTGAACATCAGGCACACTCATGGGGAAGATGGAGCCTCTACTGAGCACCATCTGGGTCATCATCTCTCCCACCCCATGGATGGTTCTCATGACATTGTTTCCTGGCACGAGAAACATCCCTAAGTCAACACACACAACACCTGGAGAAACAACTGTAATATCCAGGTGGTCACCGGCAGACTGAATATGTGACAGGGAAGGTATTAAGGATAGAAAAAGGCACCATCAGCACTGCTCTGGCTCTTTCCTGGCGGATGAAGTTACGATACTGCAGATATCTAGAGGATGTATTATAGAATTGTACACGTGAAACCTGCAGAATTTTACTAACCAATACAACCTCAAATACATTTAATAAATACATAAATAATAATTTAAAAAAGACATTGCAGACACCTTTCAAAATGATAAATTTTAAAACTGAAAGTTTACTTTTCTCAGCAAATGCTTTGAAATGATGCACCAAGAGTGGACTGTTGAAAACTCAAAGGACTTCCAAATCAGATCCTTCTAGAACATAGTAAGTCCTCCCAACTATCACACTAGTAGTCTCCACAATAATGTGGAAGAAAGGTCATTAATGTCTATGATCAAGTGAGTTGTGAAGATACAAAGATTACATGAAATCATTTAAATGGTGATGAGTGCCCTAATCCCACCCTTGAACCAAGGACTTTTTAGCTTTGTTTTCATACTGCTTATAAAAAGATCTTATGGAGGAAGATTGTTCCAACTTCATTTTAAGAAAAAGAAAGTCTCATCTGGGGAAGAAGCATGTATTAGCCAATATACTTCACATTCCTTCATCCAATTTGAATAGAAAATCATCACTCAAAATCCAAAAACAGGCAATTATGTTTGAGGTAATTACAGAAACAAATTAGGGACAAACATAATCATTTTCAATGAGGGATCACACCCCCTCTGCATCTTCTTCTGAATTTGGCTTCTCATTCATTTGTCCTCCAATAAAACTGCATATGCAATCATTCCTTACACTCACCACAAGTAACTATAGGAAAGAATCCTCCTGACACTGCTACAATTTGCATTCTCCAGCCCAACTGTTGTTTCTCACTTCCAAATTCCTACAACAAGCAACAGGGATTCCAAACAACAATTGTCTATGTTCCTTTCAGAACAGTGGTCTTTGCTTCATGGGTGTTCGTGGAGCTTTGCCTCAAGCAAAGGCCTAAGAATCTGGCCAAGAATTTTCCTTTCCCTAAGTGTTTCGGGGTGAAACCAAGATAAAGGGAAATGGAAATAAGATGCGATGGGATAAAACTTGCAGCTCTAAGTGAAGAATATACACTGTGGAATACCTACAGGATCGAAAGGCAAACAAATAAAGAAAAGGAAAATCTTCAAAAGATGACTCAAAAGAATCTCGATAGACCACATTACAGTCCAGCCACTGGTAACCACCACTATTTGGACATTGTGAAAAGTAAAGTACCTTTTAAAATTAATTATCTTATCCATACAGAACATTAGTATATATAAAAGAGAGTAGTGCTAAAATAGCACATTTTTGAGTAGGCAATGAAATAACATTTTTTTCTAGACTGGCATCTTCCAGACAGAAATTAACTTGGGTTTTCATTCTGAGAGTCTGAGACCTTTTATTACAGTGCTGCTTGCATAAGCCAAGAAAAGGGGAGCGGGGCTCGGGGCAAGAAAATAAATATATGGAAGGTAATCTCCAAGTTAGGGTAAGGTTGAGACAAAGGATTTTAGACAGCCCCATTTTTTATCAGATAACCTTGAGGCAGAATGCTTTCTTGTCTGTGGTTCTCAAACAAACATAAAAATTGAGTATTTCTCAATACCCCCCACTCATTGCCAAATGGACGGCCTGGATACACATCTGGTCGGTGGTAATGGTTTAAGGGTCATCAATGTTCAACCAATGCGTTTATCAGAGTCTTCATTTGAGTATGTATATGTGTTCGCTTCCAAGAGATGCTTTCTCACCACGAACAGAGAACAGGCCCCTTTGTTATTCTTACCCCTGATTCACACAGAAATCCTTGGCACCCACAGTGTCTGCATCTTATTTAGATTTGCATGGAAAATAATCATTAAATCCAAATGATTATTACACAGAAAGTTAGCCCAGACAATTCTTTTCCTCAAATATAGATCCTGTCACCAAAAAATTAAAACCTAGAGGCCAGAGCCATATAATAATATGTAACACATGTTGTCAATGAAATGGGAGGGTTCATTCCAGTTGTACCGCATCCTTAGATGCCTGTGGAACATGGTTGCCACAAAACTCTCCTAACATCTCCATGTATGGCCAACTCAGAGGTCTCAAGTTAAAAGATGCTATATTTTCTGGAGTTGCGTGGTAGTGGTGAGTACTTAAATTGTGAACTACTGCAGCTTGAAAAACATAAGTCAAACGCCACATCAATCAAAGACATGCAAAGACTCTGATGTCCAATTTTCCACAGAATCATTCCTAGTTCTAGACAGCGAAGTCAGAGGTGATCATTCCTCAACATTGCAAAAGAAGAAACCTTACCACTTCTCAACCATAATTAGTTAACTACTAAAAAGTTTCTAGTGAGAGGACTACCATATTATAATATAAATCTTCAGGACACATTAAACCCTAGAAATTCAGCTTTTCTATGTCATTTACATTAACCCAGAAGCCCAAATTTAGATTATCTATACAGTGTATTGAGATAGTTGGAAAAAAATGGGAGTCATCTTTGTTAAGTAAAATAAGAAGGAAGGAATTGCTTAGAAACAAAAGCAGACGGAATTTTCAAGTTTTTTCATTACAGAATTATACAGATATTTTAACTAATCCAAACCCGCTCATGAGAAAATCCCAAAAATAAGACAGGTATAGTAAATGCATACTAGAAATAGTGACTGGGGATGGATTGAGAATACATTGCTTTGTCTCTAAATGATTCCACTGAGCCACGTTTCCATTACCAATTTCATAGACGCGGGAAGCAATAAGGAATTCACATAACATTAAAGCTGTACTAACCATAATTTAATTTTTCTCTGTTCAAAAGTCATTTTATTGTTGGTGATCACTACTGGATCCAACAATCATTAACAGTTATATGGATTTATAGAAGATGTAAGAGATTTAACAGAACCTTACTTGATTTAAATTTATTAATACCTTAAGCCCATTGATGTCTTGTTTTATTTAAAATCACCTTTATCTGTTATCTCTTTCTATTAGAAATACTTTTCTCCGATGAGCACAGATGAATAAAAATGATAATTTGAATTTTCCAGTTGCTTACATTTCATATAAACAGACCACCATCTGAGCATTTATAAGAGATAATAGACATATCTGTTTAGAAGAATTCTGTTAATAATTGCTCACAGTAATGTACTTGTTCTGTGACTACTAAAGTCAGCTCAGTGTTTTATAGTAATGGAAGCCAAAAAATGAATACTCCAAAAACCATTCTTATTTCCCTGAAACATATTTTTACAGATGGATTTGAATAAATGCATCTGCTGTTATAATAATTCATGTGAAACTGACGTTAAACCATAAAGATATTCTAGAAGTCTTCCTACTTCCCATCCTTGCTCAGCAGCTCCTTATAAACCTCTACTTGCTGGGAAATGCCTGCATTCCAGAACTAGAGCAGTTTTCAATTTCAAACATTCTCTAGAGCAGTGCTTCCTCCCAGTGGTTAAGGGTCAGGGTTATAGAAGGACGTTTCTGTATGCAAAGAAAACAAAATCATCAGCACAAGATAAAAGCCTTACTTAAGCTAAGCCGTGTAATATGTAACATGGTATCCACCTGAATTAAATGGAAGATCAAGATTTAACCCTAAGAAGACAATAGATAAGCAGCACTCCTAGCTCAAAGTTAGATCACAGGATTTTAGCAAGCGAGATATCCAGTCCACATCAGGGTTTTACTCCAGGGGCTGGGCCTGGAGGGAACTTGCTATTCCTTTGCCTGGAGTTCTCTTACCCAGATGGTCACCTGGCTTGCTCTCTCAATCCTTTCTGATTTCTGGTACACTGTCATCTCCTCAGACTTTTTCTGGCCACCCTCCTTAAAGGATTGCAATCGCTCTGCATCCATGCACTTGCTTTACATTTCAGTCATAGTATTATCACTATCACATATCATATTTTATATTTGTGTATGGGTTTGTTGTAGCCTCCCCCAGAAAAAGAACATAAGCTCCATGAAGAAAGCTACCTGGTTTAGTGCTCTATCTCCAACCCCTGTAATACTGCCTGACACACTGTAGCCGTTCAATAAATGTTTGTTAGGTTAAAGCACAAATAAAAAGGATTGGAGTAGCAAATGGATTGTTAAAAATGAGAATGACTTCTTTATAAGCCTTGTATAAAAAATTGGATATCATTACATTAAAGGTGCTCTGTTTTTCCTCAAGATGAGTTTTTGCTTGCTTTCCTTTATACTTTCCTAAAATTTTCTAAATTTATTCAAAAGAATATATAATCTCATGTCACTTTAAAACTTATTCATTAAAAAGAAAAAAATAAAACAGATAACACTTGAAATAAGGGAATTCATGGAATCTGCCTTTCTCAAGGGCATATCACGTCCCATATGCTTTGCTAGATCATATATAGCATTAACAGCAGGGCAGAGGGTTGGGGGAACCCATCCCACTTTGAACAGCCAGAAAGTGACAAAGCCTGAGTCAGATTCAGGTCAACAGATGCCAGTGGGCATCTTCCACAAACCATGGTGCTTTCCTAATAGACCATCACCTTACACGTTTCCAAAGATTTTATACTAGAACTCAGAAAGCCTACCAAACGCACAAAGAGAGTATTCTAATTAAAACTATATACTGAAAATATGGAATTACATTAATCATATAACACATCTGCACACATTATTCTCTAGTGACCGTGTCCAACCAGTTATTATTATGTAATGGGCCACACATACTCATGACATTTTGTTTATATGACACCATTTAATTTTAAGGACAGTCCTTGTTCAGAAACTGTTAAGTAGCCAGAGTTCATCGGGCTCTGTACTAGAAACATTGGGGGTGGAAGGACATAAGAGAAATACAAGAATTTACGATATGACTAAAAAGAAAACCTAAAATATTCCCCAAAAAGAAATTAAGGAAATACAAAGCAGATGAGACAGTAACAGCATAGCACAGGCAGCATACAAAATTGCTTAGGAAATTGTTTTTTTTAATTGGGAAAATTATCTTAAGATAAGGAAAGTGAAAAGCAGCTTCACTGAAGAGGTACAGTTTTGACCTGGATTTGAATAGACTAAAGGTTTTAGATTAGAGAAATCTTTCTCAAAGTACTGCATCATCCAATGTTCAGAATCTTAATCCTAATAAAATATGTTCCAATTTCTTGTGAGAATAAAATTATAAAATATGTGCAAAAAAAGTCATTAAGAATAAAAAGTACCATAGAATTAATAGGGTATCATTTCAAAATGAAAAGTGGAGAACATCTGTGTACTCTCACTATACTCTCACTACACCTCTGAAAAACAACCCTTTTCAATTTCAGTATGTTCCGTTACAGGGTCACCACTTTCCAAATGAACATGTGGTTCCCTCATATAAGCAGAGCTCATAAGCTCTTACACTATGGCATGAATAACACAACATTGCCTCTAAAAGAAAGAGTCCTTCAGAGGAGTGGTTTATAAAGAGTAGACAATGGACAAAGTAGATAATATGACACTTAATTTTCTTCATTCTAAGTAAACACTCATTGAATACCTTGTGTGGATAGTCCATTTAAAGATTCCAACTTCCCTAGAGCTTGGAAACAGAACAAAGCAAAACCTACTGAAAACATGTTACTAAAATACAGTAACGTTATTATCCATCTTTTTCTGAATATCAAGTAGACTGCTTAGAAGAAAATTATTTCCCATCCTACACCCTAAAGAAATGTTATTCAAAGGATGAATTGAAAAAGCAATTCACACAAAACAGTGGTTGAGTTCTACATCTTATTTTGGATTTCATCACTGTCAAATACTGACAAAGTCATTGCAATATTCCAAACCTCAAGATTTTAACTTGCAAAACTGATCTTTAGTTCTTAACAGTTACAAATCCGAGCAATAAATGAATTTGCATAGTAAATGAATTTTATAATTGAGACATAATTTAACTACAATGAAATGCACAGATCTTTAATGAAAAGTTTCAGCAGTTTTGACAAGGAAAGGCATTTACCCATATAAACCACATGTCATCCAGATATCGAGCATTTCCATTCCTAGTTAATCCCCTTTACATTACAAAATCTTTAGAAGTACATATGCTCAATAATGCACAGTTTCATAAATATGATTTGAGTTCAATGATTACAGCCAAAGACTACAAGGAAATCGATCATTATAAAGTACAGAAGGGCCTCTAGTTCCTTGCTGCTCTGTTGTTGCCTCAACCAGATAAATATTTTTGTCAGTGACAGGTGAAGTAGCATGTTTCTCAAATGCAGATATAACAGGAAACAAGGAAGGATGACTACTACAGTGATTGATCCATCAAATCCCAAAAGTACATCAATAGGTTGAAAACTAATGGGTTAAATACAAGGTAAAATCAAAATATAAAATGCCCTGCACTTAGGTTTAAATAAAACCAACTAAGTATATGGTGAAGGAATGTGATGTAACGGAGGACAAATTAGAACTTAGTTGTGTTCAAGTTCAGTAGGAATCAATACTACATTGTCATTGCCAAAAATACTCATTTTCACCTAGGCTGCATTACAAAATTGGGTAAAGCATTTGGATTGAGTGAGAAAATAACCATCCGTGCCTCTGTGCTGGTCAAATCAGTGATCAATGATATTTGCATCATAAGAGGATCTGTTAAAGGAACTGCAGATGACTACACAAAGTGGAGGAGACACTCAGCTAACAAGCTCGCCATTTTCACACATTAAAAGAACTGACGTGTGGAAGTCATGTTAGATGTCAGTGTGGCTCCAGGGAACAAAAGTAAGGCTGCTTGTTGGAAGTCAGAGGGAGGTATATTTCAGGTAACCTAACAAAAGAGAACTACTAATTGGAGCTGTTAAAAATAACAAAGACCTTTTGCAGCAATAAAACCTTGGTGATTCAGGTGTTAGCATATATTTAAATTTATTGACTAGATAACCATTTGTAATGGGTGTTATATGAAGATCTGAAGTTCATATATTGGGTAGATGATTTCTACAATCCTTTCATATGCTAACCTTCTATAAACCTATGTTGGGATTCCAACAGTGTACCTTATTGGAGATCTCTGGTGGGCTCTCTTGACCAGAAGCTGAGAGAACTAGGGAACCTGTCCCAGTGTATTAACACCTTGAGGCATCAGAGTCTGAGGCTCAAAAGTTATTTATCATTAGAGGAAACAAGTGGAGTAGAGAGAAGTTGAGGACATGGTCCTCGTTAGTCATTCTCACTTTTTGCGAAGTCATCCCTAGGGATTGATTTTGTCTTACTAACTCAATTTGGTAGTATCAGCAGCTCTTCCTGAGTGCCAGGAATCATTCATAGCACTCCTAGGTAACTCCAGAGGTTTCAGAGTCAATTTCTAGCTTAAAGAATAAGAATAAATTCTACACTAAACTTCACCCTCTGTGTGGCTGATACCTTCAGGAAAAACCAAAACCCAAAATACTACCTGATGATGCTGTTGTTTCTGACACCTCCCACAGAAACCCAGACAAACCTAAAATTAGAATCTTCTGCCTCTACTGACACAAATTACAAGGTATGACAAAAATAATTTTATATACTATAAAACTGCATGTGAGTACCCTCTGAACTACAAGGAAGTTATAGTCTCTTTGTGACTTAGTACAGTATGTCAATTATGTGTGCATCACATCCATGAAGTCCTTCTAAAATGTAACCTACAAAGTTAAAAAGAGAACAGCTGAACCATATTACTCGGTTAAGATGATGCATCAGAGATCACTGAAAAGGTATCATATTAATCACTAAGTTTGTTAAAATAAAATTGCAGGAACAAAATAACAGGAAGTATTTTAATATGAACTGGCATTTGTCACGTTATCTCCAAATCACTGAAAGTTTGGAAAGCCAAACTAAGGGGTTCATACACAAATAAAGAAAAATAATCATATATTTGGAAAGTCAGTGTCTAGAAAATATCTGAATTATTCAAGTACATACATATTTATGTAAAACATAACTTATATACATTCTTAAAATGCATTTTACTCATTAAGATACTTTTGAAAGCCAAGTATATATAATAGTATGCTAGGCATGGTTTTACTAGACAAGTTAGCTATAGAACCAGAAAAAAAATCTGTCTTCATAGTTTTTCTCCCCATTTTGCTTCTCTCAATCAATAAATTTAAATCTTTATTATGGAATTATTAAGGTAGTAATTCTAAGAGTCATGGAGCCTTTTGCAAATCTACTAGGCAAAACAGACATAAACATAATCACAAAATTAACAAAAGAAATACACAAATATATATTTGGAATGTTAGGGTCTCTAAATATTTTGGTCCTTCAAATGCATGCATAACTATATAAGGCATATCACTTACATATATTCGTGCTAATGATAAGTGAGTTACAGAAATCTGTATAAGATACAGAAGTAGCATGCAGAAAGGTGTCTAGGGTAATATCGTTCAGCATTACTGGGGAAACAGCAGAAAGAGCTAGAGACATCTAACTCAAATTAGGAAGACCGCTGGGCACCAACTTAAGGAACCGGGTTATTTATTTCTAGAGATGGTGAGAGCTAGTAAAAGAGGTAGAGTATGTGATTTGGAAGGATCACATCGGACTGTGGAAAAAGAGCCAAAAACAGATGAGGGGACCAGTCAGAAATTGTACTGCAGGAATGAAGAGCTTCAAGAGATAGTCAAGTGGTAAGACTTTTAAGACTTGCCATTGAAATGAAACTTTGTTTCTGAGAGGAGCCAGACAACCACTCCTGAAGGGGTGATTCTCGCTTTAAAATTTTTTAAATTTTACCTGACCTATAAAATGATTTCAAGTTAAATCAAAAGTCTTTAGTAAGTACATGCTTACTGTTTTACACGAAACTTTCTTGGGCAACTTGGAAAAACTAGAAAACAGTCCCTGCAGAAAGTCATCTGTATAGAAAGCAGCATGATAATAGCAGAAAGAACATCAACTGTAGGTCTGTAGGATTTTTTTTTTTAAAGAAGGGAAGAAAAAAGAAAAATGAAAAATGTGAATTCGGAATTTGGCTCAGCAAGCTACAAGCTGTATGGTCTTCAGCAAAGTATTTAACCTAAGAGCCTATTTCCTGGGCAAAATAGTGACCATAACAACTAACTTGCTGGAATGTAGTAAAGCTTATAGATAAAAAATGTGCAAAAGATCTAGAAGTGTGCTAGGTGTTGAATATAAATCATAGATACCCATATATAGTAATACTTTGCCAAATGGTTGGCCTGGCACATGGTACAAACTCAGTAGAAAGTAGAAATACTACATAGTTATTCTCTACCTATTTTTATGTATGCATTTGATTTTAAAAAGGAACATGAGCTAGTATACAGCATGTGTTTCAGACCCTCTTGATAGGCGTATACTCGTATATAGAGAAAATTAAGCCCAGAAAAGGAGATGGGAGAAAGTTCTTTTAGGACCATTGGTAACTAAGAGAAAACCTGACACAGGCACTTTTTCTAAAACTTATCAAAGTTTAAGAAGAAGAAAAAAGTGTAAAAGATATTATACATTAAGACAGAAAGGACTTAGAGGTGCAGTCAGCATATCACAAAGCTGGTGGGAGAACCAGATTCAAGTCAGAAGGTCCCAGCTTCCTTAACATCTGAAGAAGAGCATTCCAGAAAAGCCTTCCTGCGTAAAGTGGGTTTCTGATGACAGTGATTCTGGGACATTTGGAAGTTGGTCGATTTTAGAATTTTTTTCATATAGAGAACTTTGTTATGATTTTCAATGTTTTCAAGTCATTTTATTTTTCTCCCTAATCTCTACTTCCTATGAGATCTTAACCTTGACCTACAGTTTTTTCAGTCATGGTATTTTTCTGGAAGATACCTGTGATGGGTACTGTGCCCTGCCCAGATTCCCTTTCAGGAATGAAGGACTATTGCCTCAGTTGTTGCAAGTGCCACTTGGAGGACAGCCCTCAAATGTCAGGCCTCGATGGGGACTGGTTGAGTCTGAACAGAACTGCCGTAAGGAAGGCCACACAGCCATCCCTAAGCAGCCCACGCGGGCATAGTGTCAAAGCTCCCTCACTCCAATGGGAGACAACTCTGGAAGGACATCCCCACTTGAGACTTCCCAGAGGTTTCCACAAAGACTGCATCACAGCCCAGTTTCTCCATTTGCCCAATCCTGCTTCTTTCACTCCCATTCCACTAGTGTCGATCCTAGGAGCTCTCCCTAGTAAACCTCCTTCATGCTAATCTCCATCTCAGTGTCTGCTTCCTGGAGAATACAACCTGCAGGAAGTAATTCTAGAGCGGCTGGGAGATTATTGTCACCGTTATTATTTAAAAATCAGTGGAAGGACCTCAGGCATTATGTAACATGCTCCCCTGAGAGAGTACACCCGTACCCCCTTATCCACAATTTTGCTTGCCATGGTTTCAATTACCCACCGTCAACTGAGGTCGATGTGGTCCAAAAATATTAAGTGGAAAATTCCAGAAATAAACAATTCATAAGTTTGAAATTGCACATTATTCTAAGTAACATGATGAAATTTCTTGCCATCCCTCAGCGTCTCTCCATGTCTCTCCCAAGCTGAGAATCATCCCTTTTTCCAGGATCTCAATGCTGTAGCCATCTTGGTTTTCAGACCAACTGTTGAAGTACTGAAGGGCACGTGTTCAAGTAACTCTTATTTAATTTTACAATGGCCCCAGGGTCAAGAGTAATGATGTTGGCGATTCAGATATGCCAAAGAGAAGCTGTAAAGTGCTTCCTTTAGGTGAAAAGGTACGTATATATAGGAAAAAACATAGTATATACAGGGTCTGATACTATCCATGGTTTTAGACCATCCGTTGGGGATCTTGGAACATATCCACAATGAATAAGTGGGGACTACTGTACACACATAGAAGGGAGAAAAGAAAACCTATCACTGCGGATAGGATTGCACACATGAACCTGCCTTTTCTTTGAGTCTAAAGCTTCCTTTACTGAAAGCACATGATTTGAACAGAAAGAAGGTATAGGGAAAAGGGAACAGCATTTGGGAAGTAGGCAGGTGTGAGGGCATCACTGAAAGCAGAGATGAGGGAGAGCAGATAGAAGAAGAAGGCCATCTAAAGGAGAACCCTGAGAGCTAGAATGGTGTTGGGAAAAACTAAGTCCAGAAATCAATAAAAGGGATTTTCAAATGATAAATGGTAATTGTGGTATCTTTCCCCTGCAAGTAAACCTTGCTAACACTTTTGAGCACTGCAAATTCTACTGCACACTTAAATACTTTATAGGGACCTGGAAAAAACTCAGTCAGATGAAAAATTAAAAGGAGATGAAGGAACATTTCAGAGTCCTTAAATTTAAGCTACTTTGTACCTCCTTGCCCTTTGTTTATTGTCAGTGTATTAAACTTTGTTTCTACTCTACTCATCACCCTTCTCCACATACACCTCCCCAGAGTCTCACCTGGCACCTGGGAAGTCCTTTCTTGCTTGCGTACTTGTTGCTTGCTTTTTTTTTAATGACACACTTGATATTTTAAGTGAACTAAGGCTTTTGGTTTCAAGGCATTCTAGCTGGTATCTTTACAAAGAGCAATCACAGCTATTAATCAGGAGATATGCTTCATGGGTATTTGTTAAAAGAAATGTGTTTGCAGTGCACATTAAAAAGAACGCCATTCAGTGAGTGAATGAGCATTTATATATTCAACTTCCAAGAATCAGTTTTAAACTGAAAGAGACTGTAAAGATCATACTAGACTCACCTCCTTATTTTATAAGGGAAGAAACTATTTTCTGGAAGATTTTTTGCCTGCAAATATTTTCCTCCTTTCCCACCCATATAACAATATTAAAAAATGTTTCTGCTCCTCCTCCCATCTCAATTTCCTTTCTCCTTTTTAATAGCAATTATGCTGCCAGAAAAAACATTTCAAGGTGGATCATGTAAAGTCCCTGCCAAAGCAAATAAATAAATAAATAAATAAATAAATAAATAAATAAATAAATGCATGTTAAGTTGAAGAAGCAGCTGGTTCTTTGCCAATAGATGGAGAGTTAGCATGCTTTTACTCTTCCCCACATCTGCTGGGGCACAGGGCACTCCTGGACATACATATACCCACCGTCCTCACCTCTTCCCTACCCTGGGTTGGGCCCAACCAGGGCTGTAGGTCACCCAGTGCAGCTCAAATCCTTTAAGGGCAAGAGGATAATTTCAGGCTGTCATGATTACCTGTACCTTCTGGTCTAAGAGCAAAGGCACTTCAGCTCCAAACCTGAAACCTCAAAGGAAAGGAAATCCTAAAAGTAAATGGAATTCTCCATTGATTTTTTTTTCTCAGTAATTTCCCATTTTCAATATTAAAACATATATGCCAACAAAAGAGATTCGCTGGTGACCTCTTCATTTCAGGGTTTGATTGTGGAAACTCCCAAAATTTGGAGTTGTGAAAAGGCAAAACGATAGAAGATAAAAAGTAACGATCCAGTTCTTGTTTGATCTTTTTGTAGTTTTCTGATATATTGCCTTTTCACACACCATGAGTTCAAGAGTAAGGAGACAATTGTGAAAATAAATCATAGTAGTGGCCTAAAAACCCTAACTAGGCTGAGTGTTACTCAGTGGTTAAGGCTCCATTGCTCCATGTTGGTGGGTCACATTTGAATCCCAGTTCCATTCAAAAAACAAACAGATAAGTGGAAAGATATTGACAGGACAACTAAGCAACAAATTAGGCCCAAATTAGATCCATTTCTAGATTGTGTCAAAGTCTGTACTGTGTTCAAACGAAGATGATACTCTCACCAGTCAGAGTTTACATGTTATGTTGCTCCTCAGAAGGATGTGTAAGATTCACATTTGTCCCCAACTATTTAAATGACTCACTCGTAGAACAAAATACATATACCACCCTGCTGTAAAAAGTGATCCTAATTAGTAGCAGTATCAATCCTTGGACTGTGTATCCTTCAGTAAGCATAAAGAGAAAAAAATGTATAATTTTTTTAATGGAATACACTTTCAAAAACATATTAAAAACACCCAGTTTATCAGCCAATGTCTACATTTGCTTTTAACTTCTATACTTGGCAAAGAAGAGCACTGCTTGACATAATCCTTCAACCCAAATGATCAATTACACTGAATGGTGCCTGTGCATTTTAAAACACTGAGAGCAAATGATAGGTATTAGGCAAAGCAAATTAACTCAACAACATAGCCTGCTGAGAGTAAATACATTTTTTTGAAAACAACACTTTTTTTTTTTTTTTTTTTAAAGCAAGGCATAGCCAATGAAAGGCATTGCATTGATAGTTCTGAAGATGAAACTCTTCTATTTCACTGCAGTCACGGCTAGGGCAGTGCCACTCCTTGTGTCTCCCCATGAGCATATCTGGTTAATTTTCTGAACGGACCACCTCTAGGGCACAAAAATAAAAAGCTGCTTCTGAGCCTACCAATTTCTGCTGAGCGTGACAACTAAAAGCAACCGTGATGGTGAGCAATCACAGCCTGGGAGTTAGACTCAGACCCCCAACCATCTATACAATGAGGACAACTCACAGTGACAACAAGGTGGGATGCACTGTACCAAAGATCCACAAAAGAAAAAAATTCTGTAACTGCCACCTTCCAAGCCAGCCATCCCCCATCGCCTTAAACACTAATCACTGACATCTAAACCTACAGGATTTCCTAGAAGAACAAACGAATGCTGCTCATGTATACCCTATTTAAGATAGGCACCGCCGAGGCCAGCACAAAATGGACGTCTGGGAACTGGAAGTCTTTTCCTTCTAAACACGCCTCTTCTTCTGCTCCCCTGGGTCTGGCCTGCCGAACACATTTCTCTGAAAGCCCAATCCTAACTGTGCTGGAGCAAACTTCGTAAGTGTTAAGTGGATCAGAAGGTTCTACTGCAACAAAGATTGCCCAACACGGTATGAGAAAACTGTTGTCACTGCTTCAAGGAACTGGTTTGTCTAGCAACAATGCTTATAAAATGTACGTCCTTTTTTTGTGTGTGTTTTAAATGTGCTTTGCCAATGACTTCCAACTGAAAATAAAGTTTCATTAAAATAGAAAAATATAATCCAGATGATTTGAATATAAAACAGCCACGTTGACAATACACTGGGTGTTGTAATGTGATAACATTGCTGTGAGTTCCACAAGTTGTCCTTTAAAGGAATAGTTCTTTCTGTAATCTGGGATTTCCTCTCTGGCGTCAATCTCCGTCTTACCTTGTACCACAGGAATTTTTCCCAGGCCTGACAATCCTGTCTCTGCATTGGGAGATTCCAGAAATGTGTTCTCTCTTGCTTCTTTCGTTAAGAATTTATTATCTAATATAACTTTCGTTAGGAATTTATAGTCTAGAGAACTCAGCTATGATGACACACCTCCTAGTAGAGCTGTATGATAATGCCTTAAGTCAGTGTCACCTTACGTATAATAAATCATTTTCCGACTCAGCTAATTATTTAAGTTAGTCACTTTTCTGTTTTGGAATACTTTCAAATTTACGGGAAGAGTTGCAAGAGTAGTACAAAGAATTCCTATAATATCTTCTTATTTTTTAGATTCACAGATTTATTAGATTCACAAACTCTGCCACATTTGCATGCTCCCTCTCTCTCCTACATATATATGTATACATATATATTATACCTTTGCTGTAATATTTAATTCCAGACATTATGACCTTTAACCCTTAATTCTTCAGCATGTATTTGCTAAAAACAAGTACATTCTTTTACATAACCACAGTACTATTAAATTCAGGAAATCTAACAGATACAATACAATACTACAACCTAATATACCATCCATATTCATATTTCACCAATTGTGCCAATAATGTTTCTGTAGATAATATTTTCCTGATCCAAAATCACATATTATATTTAGTTGTCATGTTTTGTTAATTTCATTTTAATCTGAAAGTTTCTCAGCCTTTTTTTATTTTTCACGACACTGACTTTTTTTTAAGTTGAAGCCAATTTTTCTATTAATTACCAATTTGTCCTTCTCTGATAATTCCTAGATTAGTTGGAGATTATGAATTTTTGTTAGGACTATAAAATAAGTGATGTTGTATGCATCATATCTAGAGGCACAGGACGTTGCTTTGTGTCAATTTTTTTTTAAACTCTATTAACTTGAAGAATATATTAGACTGATGCCCTATATAAGTCTTAACTTTAAAATTTTTGAACCAAAATTCTAACTTCAATAACAATTTTCTAAAATACTAATTCATTGAACTAATAAATAATCAAGTACTGCAAAGGATAGAAACACTAATTTCTTACACTTTAATTCTTAATAATAAACTTAGTAATAAACTTACTAACAGATCTTAGGCAAGTTAATTAATCTTCCTGAATATGCTTTTCTATATTGGTACTTTAAAAGTAAACTTTTTACTAAACAATCTGAAATCCATGCATAATTCTATTATATTTGCATTACTGGCAACTTTATCAGCAAATTATGTGAGGTACATTCTTTTCTGTTTTTTATATTGCAAATAAAGCCACATATTCACTTTTTCAAATGCACCTCAAGGCAACACTGACAAAAATGTAGTACCTTATTTTTTTGTCTTACAAGTATAGATATGCTCCAAAGAAATCTAAATTGGAATGTTTTACTACAAAAGCATTGCCCTTCCAAATATATGTGAGTTAATAATATTAAATAAGCATTTAATGCTAGTAAAAGCAAAAATGATGCCTTGAAAAGGAGTTTTAGGGTTGAGACAAATTAAGAAAGCTCACAACTTCTCTCAGCTGTATCATCTGGAGTATAATTATAACTGTTATCAAATCATGCTTAAACAACAAACTATATTTTCTCACAGTTTACATCATGTACTCAATCTTAGAATGTATAAAAGAAATAATTTACCCTCTGATTTGTAGAGAAGTGATCTTAAAAACTATGGTCCTTAAATTCAAATTAGTTGCAATACACCAAGAACTAGACTAACATATCTCTTGTGTATTTATTACTGTATAGGAGGATAAGCACATTCTTTTAGATTCCAAAAGTGTAGCCAAAATCCACAAACCCCTTTCCACAACTGAGGAAAATGCATTTCCCCAAATGAAGAGACACTGCTCTACATGCCAGTCTCAAAAGGAAGAAACCTCTGAATTTAGGTTCATACAGAACATATATAAGTATACCTATCAACACAAGAAGTTTTTTACAGAATTATAATTGGCTAATAAAAATTATCGTAAATCATTTTTAATACTGGAATAAAATTACAGTGTTTCATATTTTAATAATGGATTAAAATAGCATATGCCACGGTTAAGCACAAGTCATACTACATGGGAGGTAAACCATGTACAACCACTTAGCACACAGAGTACTCAATGAACAATAGCTATCTAGGAAGGATACTTGCATAAGCCAACAAACAATTTAAATTTTCTAGCATTACTTTTCTTTTGGCTTCCAAGACATCACATTCTCCTGATGTTCCTCTTTCCTCACCAGCCACTCTGTTCCAGTCTCTTGCTGGCTCCTCCTCTATCACATGGTCCAATGTTGGAGTGTCCCAAGAGTCAATCATTAGACAGCATTCCTTCTCAATCAACCATCACTCCTAAGGTGATCGTCTTCAGTCTGGTATCATGAATGTCTCTTTTGTGCACTGATTCTCGTATTTATATTTCCTACCCTGACATTACCCTAAGTTTCATTCATATATCCATCTGTCGACATATTATAACATCTCCACGTTGATGCCTAATAGTCATTTAAAATCTAACATGCTCAAACAGAAATCCTGATTTTCCCTCTAACCCCACTCATCCACTAGTCTTTCCCACATCAATAAATAGTACCATTCACCCAACTGCTAATCAAAACTTAGGAATAATCTTTAATTCTCCTCTTTCTTTTCCATTTCACATCTAATTCCTATCAATTAAGAATGCAGAATTCCAAATTTATCCACTTCCTGTCACCTCTATCACTACTTTCCTAGTTTAACACCATTGTCCAATTCTCCAACAGCCTCCTAACTATGATCTTCCCAACACTATGACCACATAGTATCTGAAAACTTATTCAATCCATTCTAGCTAAAAATAATTGCCCTTCCCTTACTTCATCACTGCCCATATTCTCCTACTTTATTTTTCTTCATAGCATATATTATCTGATGTTATCGGGTATTTTCATTTATTTATTATCTGATCATCTCTCCCAATGGGGTGGGGGGTAAGGGTCTGCCTATTTATTTATTAATTGCCTGCCCTCCCTGTGGCTAAGGACTTTATCTTGTTCGTTGTTTATTCCCAGTGACTAGAACAGTGTCTGACATGCAATACTTAATAAATTTCTTTTTGAATAAATTAATTAATGGTTCTCAGATAGCAAACAATTAATATATCCAGAGGTGAATGGAGTTGAATGGAAAAAACATGAGAATTATAAAATACTTTTAAAAGACTGAAAAATGTGTCTTAGAGGGCAGATGTGGATAGGACAGTGGAGAATACATAGAAAATATTAGCAGATTTTCAGAGGAAGAAAATACTTTCTTTAGGGAACAACTCTGAAAGCAGACTCTAAGCACTGAGACCAAAAGTCAAGATCAATTTCTAACTTTTCAAAAATGGTTTAGTTTAAAGTAAACTGCAGATTGTAAAAGCGTCATAGCAGGAAATATCTTTCCTTTCCTTTTCCTCCATTGCTTTCATAGTGCCCTCCCTCCTCCTCACCATTCTCTCGGAATATATACTTTATATAATAGTTTTATCCTGCTATGTCTTGGAGATTACCATTCTGGACAATTTCACCATGCAGAATTCAGGTTACCTTTTTATTTACAGAATGCTTTCTTGGATGGAAATTTTAAATATCAGATCTGTTCCATCATTTTGTTTTTTTCCTTCAAGGACTCCAATTATTCACATGATGGCTCTTCTTTGCCTTTCTTCCATTTCAACCACTTTCTCTCTGGCCTTTTTTACTTGTTTCTTTATAAGACTGATATTCTCCTCATTGTTTGCCTGCTTTTCTTCAACGGTTCTTATTAAACTTCTGTTCAAATCTATTCTCCCTTTGATACCCAGTAATTTAGTCTGCATTTCTAAAAAAAATAAAAAATAAAGTCTACCATTTTATTCTATTTCTTTTCTGAGTTCCATCAACTTTAATTTCATTTCTTCCTTTTTTTTCTTAGTTTTTGAATGTGTGATTCAAGGTATTTTTCCTATCCCAATGTTTGTTTGAAGACATTTAATTCAGTTTCGAGTGTCATGTTTCAATTTTCTTCTGTTTCATGGATGCTTTTCAAAGAGGAATTTCCATCAACTGAAATGTTGTGATTCTCCACTCTACTTTGATCTTATAGTCACTTTATATCAATGACAAATGATTACATGGAGTCACTTCTTGGACAAGGTTTACAATATGAGCTGGTTTGCATGATCTTTAATTCAAGAGCACCCTCTCCTGTCTGAGTTCTGAAGTGCGGTTTCTTTAGTTTGGCTTGTGGTGGGGGGCACCAGAGAAGTTATATTTCCTTCAATTTTTTGTTCTTTTATCTTGTGGTAGTCTAAATTTCTCACCTTACTTTTTTTCCCTTCACCTACAAGACTCTAAAGGGTGCTTCTCCCTCACTTTTATCTTGTTCATCCCTAGAAGCATTGCTCTTCCACACTGTGAGGGTTCACTTGTAAGTCCCTTCCTCTTGACTATTGCTCTTATAGCTACCTGGAATCTCTTTCAGTGTTTTCACACTTAGGATAAACTCTCTTCCTGAGGGCGATTGTCCCACAATCCCAACTTGTCTTTTCCACACGGGTTTTCTAGAAACCTCTAACTATCCATAAAGACTTACGATGAGAGCTCAAGAAACAGCTCTACTAAAAACTGATGTGACTTTTCTACATACAGTAACTGAAGTTTGTACTGTCCTCTGTCTTCTGGTTCTGCTGAAGGTGAGGGATTTCTGTGGTTTAATTTACTTCTTATTGATTTGTACATATTTTGGAAGATGTAGAAAGAATTCTGATTTAAGCAGTAGCAATTAATTGCTTCAGCTACCTGGATGTTCACCCCCTTACAATTAAGAAAACTTCTTAACCAGATACTACTTCTTTCTGCTTTTACTTTTTAATTCTGTAGCACATACTGCAGTGAGTACATTGTGCTCCAGCCATATCTCCTCTTCAGAGCTGAGGCATCTATTACCCCAGGTGCTGGGCATCATGACTGCTGCCTTCTCACAGCTGTCATTAAGAGTGACCTTCTCCAAAAGGAGCGCCTTCCTCAAGGTACACACACCCTCCATGATGAAGCCAGCAGTCACTAGCTGGCTGATGCAAGGACCCAAAGCTCAGCCCCCTTGCCTTAATTTGTGACCCCCCCCCGGAAGGGCCATCCCAGCTCCAGAGTTCCCTGTAAGATCAGCTGAGGTCTCACTTGCAACTGCACTGTGAATCGGCTTCGCTGTCTGCCCCATCCTATCTTCCTCACTGCCTTCCAGGTGTATATATATCCTAAAAGCACTCTTCAATATACCTTTTGCAAATCATTCTCTACCTCAGAGGATTTTCCAGGCATCCAATACAGGACAATAAAAAACAATTGTATTGAGTTATGAGACAGACACTGTTGTACATACTTGAATATGTTGGATACGGTCACTTAATTCTCACAAGGAACTATGAGGGAGATACTATTATTATCATCATATCTCAGATGAGAAAAGAGACCTCCTCCCAAAAATAAGTACCTTGCCTAAGTCCCTAATGCTAAAGGCAGGATTTGAACACAGGCACTCTGAACCCAAAGCCCATTCTCTTATCCACTTCACTGTACTGCCTCCTACACTGGCTTTGCATTCACTGTTCCTCTGATGTGACCCTTAGTGGCCCCGTTTGTTGCATTTTTCTGCGCTTTACTTTGAAGCATAGGCAGCATATGACACGTACCAGGATGATCACAAATATTAAGATGTTTTTGTTTATTTAACACATAACGTTTTCACTGGTGGACTGAGCGTAACATTAATTGCTAAAGATGGAACTCACGGACCTTATGAATTTGTCTCTCAAAGCATTAGTATTAAGAACAGAGAAGCATGTTCGTAAATCCAGTCTATTATCACTCAGTCCCACCATAGGATTACTTTGTATTTGTACACACATATTAGCAGCTACACGTTAACCACCACTTCTCTGTATATTTGTTTTTATCTCACCTCTAAATAATACCAAAAAGATTATAACTTATCTCAAAAATTCTTACCTCCATCATGAAATTTGCTTAATCTTTCAAAATATGATGACATGGGGGCCTGTACAATATCTAGGATAGCCAGTAGTGTTCTTGTGAGCCTTAATAACTCACTGAAACTATAAAATCCAAAGTATATGAGATTCCGAGCCAAGTGGACCACCTTAATTTAAAAAAGGGGGAGAAGGGAAAAAAGAAAAGAAAAACATTAGGAACTAAAATTAACATTGATATTTTATTATCTAAACTAGGGCAGTTATTTCTATAATAAATTCTCTAATTCTTTAACACCTAGGAATTAAAATACCTGCAAAAGCAACCACTGAACTCTGATTTATTCAAGTTTAGAATTAAATCCCAATAAGACTAGTTCGTCAACCCTATCAAACGCCAGTGACAGGAAGATGAGGTGTCTGGTCAGCAGCCAGCAAGGAAGCAAGAAGACATGATTTCAGATGTACCAAGGTGGTTAAAAAAGTTTGCATTAGAATGATTTATCTCTTAATTAAATATTAACTTAAGTCTTATTCGTTAGGATATCACTTAATAAATGGTTACATTAATGAATTACTTTAATAGACATTATCCATGAAATTTGTCCAGAAGTATATGCTCCCCATGCTGCTTTATGCTCTTCTGGATACTATAACACCTACTAGGTATGAGAGCCAGCTTCCAGGATAGCCCCCAAAGTATGGTCTCCTTCCACATTGCACCAGAGTTAGTCTGTGTGACCAACAGAATGCAACAAAAGTGGTAGCATGCCACTTCCAAGATTAGTTTATAGAAGATTGAAACTTCCATTTTGGTGTCTCTCTCTCTCTCTCTTTCTCTCTCTCTCTCTCTCTCTCTCTCTCTCTCTCTCTCTCTCTCTCTCTCTCAAATGGCTTGCTCAGGGGGAGCCAGCTACCATGCCATAAGGACACAGGCAGCCTATGGAAATGCCCACATGGCAAGAAGATGAGGTTCCTGGCCAATAGCCAGCAAGAAAGTATGGACACCAACAACCTCATGAATGAGCTGAGAAGTGAATCGTCTAGCCCCAGATGACTACACCCTAGTTGACAGCTTGATTACATGAAGGACCCTGAACCAGAATCACCCAACTAAGCACTCCCAGATTCCTGACTCGGAGAAACTCTGAGATACTAAATGTTTGTTTCTTTGAGCTGCTAAGTTGAGGGTAATTTGTTATACCCCTGTAGGTAGCAAATATACCAGATATCGAGTAACAGCATCTTCTCTCTAGTATTGGCACTATAACTCCCAAAATGATATTATAAGTAGAAATAATTCAGTGCAGTTTAATGAGGCTAAAAACATCACCTCCATGGAGATGAAAAAAAATGTAATCAAGTATATTAGAAGTATGCAAAACTGTCTTTGTTCATTGAGTGCAACAAAGCTTACACAAATGAAATGAAACCCCCCAAAATCAAGGAAAAAGTAGCTAACAGATAATTATAAATATTTTATATTGCATATCAGGTATGATTAAAACATCAAATCTATTTTTTAATCAATGGCAGAGGGAATCATACCTTCATGAACCAAACTATCCAATTACCAAAATATTCTAAATAATAGAGGGGGGAAAAACCTTTGATGCTCAATGTATCTAATTTTTTAAAAAACTTTTATTTATTTAAGTGTGCTTTTCCAGGACTCATCACCTCCAAGTCAAGTATTTGTTTTAATCTAGTTGTAGAGGGCACAGCTCACAGTGGCCCATGTGGGGATCGAACCGGCAACACTGTTGTTAAGAGCACCAAGCTCTCACCATCTGAGCTAACCAGCCAGCCTCTCCCTCCCCAATGTATCTAACTTTCGATAGGGAAAATTGAAAAAACTCATGAATGCATTCTTTTTTAAAAAATACCTCAAATGTCAGTTTGTTTTTTTCTTTATCCCCAAAAGGAAAGGGCTGATTTACAACTTCTTTCAAGTATTCTTCAACAAATTCCATCGTCAGTGCAAATTTCCTCTTCATATCATTTCTGGAAGAGTCTGTTATAGAATCATATCTGGAAAGATAAAATATAAAGCAAACTCAATTGATTGTAATCATTTAAAAACAGGAACATATACATACTTTAAGCTCCTGGCTCCGTACACTTGGGTAAAATAATTAACCTTTGTAGATGTTGTATCCTGATCTGTAAATATCTCATTCATATTTTCAAGTGTCTGTGATACTGGAGTCAAGCTCTTTGGGCTGTTACAAAATGAGTTAATATGTAAAACACTTAAATCAAGGTCTACCACAATATTATACACTTAACAAATTGTTACGCCTTTATTAATATGATTTCTGCTTATTGGTTTCCAGAATGATGTTTCTATTACCAAAAGTTGTCATTTTACTCTCCAAAGAGTATCTTATTTGCATTTGGAAGATTAACAACCTGTGTTTGAACAGAGAAATGCCTTTCCATATATTTCATTTCAAAATTAAAGACATTTGATTATGAACTCCAAACATACTCATGAATCGTGATCTTTGTGGGGATTTCGGTCCAGAGCCTTGCATAGCGAACAGGCACCACAGACTCCTGGGGATCCCGGTCAACGTGCATATGGAGCATGAGGCGACAAAAAGATGCTCGGAGGTCAAATGGCAGGCTCTCATCCGACACACACCGCAGGATCAAATCCACAGAGAGCTGCATAGAAATCTGGTTTATGGCCAGATACTGGCGATCCAAGCACATCCTTGCAAAGAGGTTTAGCTGGTACCTTAAAGATATTAAACACATGACATTATTCGTCTGGTCTTGATCTTAAGCATCATAATATCAGTCAGTATTTATGACTATAATATTTATGATGATAATATTTGCAAGTGTATGTGATACTGGAGTCAAGCTCTTTGGGTAGCAGATTAAATAATCAACAACACATGTGTGAAATTGTCCCTATTCCCATTCAGTTGCAATTTCCCTTACTTTTTCCAGTAACACGTTTCTGGAGGAGAGGGTCATTAGGTGCTCCGTTCTAGCTTTCCTAGGGTTACATATGCAGGAACCCTGAGACCAAGGATAACGGCTCCCATGAAACCATCTCTCTCCACCTCCCCCTGTCCCACTCAGCTCTGGGTTGTGGCACCTACACTCTTAGTTTCGATCCACTCAGTTCCCAAACGGAATGCGATCAATCCAAATGGCATCAGTACACTTGGATACACCAACCTCTGAGATCAAGAATTAGCCCTTGGCTTTATTTGCTGGAGCTGTAGACACCAGGGAGCAGGAGGCATTTTCTGCCTTTCTCAGATTCCTGTTATTTGGGTCCAACTTACCCCAAGGGCTTCTGCCTTGGGTTTCCACGCCTTAAATTCAAAGACACCAGCTAGGTTCTTGCTCCCAATATACTGACCACCGGGAACTACCATCAGAACTTCTGCTGCCATATGCTATTGCTGAACTTTCTTAACTACAGACACAGTTTCTCTTAAGCTCAAGTGCTCCACATATTCGTAAGCTCTATCCACCATAACCTACCAGCTAACTCTCTCTGAGGCCGCCCCTGCAGCTGGATCAGCTTCCCCAGTCCCAGTTCCATCACCTGGATCCCCAACGTGTCTCTCATCCATACCTACTCCAATCAATAGGAAAAAACCTTTTGCGGCATAACAATTCCAAACAAGTGGGAAGTCAGAAAATTTCAAGTGGTATACGTGGAAAACACAGATGCTAACTTTTATTTTGAGTTATTTTAAATAATACTAAATATTTCAGCTACCCTAGTAATGACACGCCTTTTTAAATTTCCTCTTCATAGACACCAGACTTTTAGAGATTTATGGAGAATCTCTCTCAGTGAACATGTGAGATTGAGAATTACAATTCTCTGCAATACTTTACCTGTAATAGGTAAGAACTTCTAAATCAGCTTTGGTGCCTTCTTTTGCTTCCTGAGCAAGGTGCCTGATAGCTTTACCGTGGGGTTCCTTGTTGCTGTCAATCCAGTAGAGCCAAACTTCCTCATCATCAATGTCATCTGAAAGGATGGAGCTCTCCATGGGGTTGTCCATTTGCATTGAAACCAGCCTTGAAATTAATAATACGAACCAAATCTATTAAAAAGCTCACTAATAAATATGACAAAGAACTACAATGCTTACACATAATGAACAGAAAAAGACGCCTCCATTGTCTGGGCTTACTTAGTTTGAATGAGGATGTCTGCATTGCCTGGGCTCAACATAAATTTACAGATGAGTTCCTGAGTTACAGGTATAGCGGTGGTATTGGACACACACAGATCTGATAAATAATCCAAGAACCTGGCAAAAAAAATTAAACGAAACATTAGAACATTTTATAAAATCATAAGGACAATAAACTTTGGGATATTACAAACGTTAACTTTTAAGATATATTTTAATATTATTTTCATGCAACATTTTTCTAACGTGTTGCTTATCTACTGCATCATTAGAAACAAATTAAACATCAAACTATTTGTACTTAGTACAAATCTTATTTCAAAAAAGGATATAAATTTGCTTCTATTTATTTGGTGGTATTCATCCCACAGCACTGTGACTTACTATGCTTAGAAAATCATTTATCTGCCGTAAAGTGAATATCAAAATTGAATATCAAAACAAAAGCAGATCAAAGCTAATGTTGGTATTGAGTCAAACAGGAATACTACACACACTTAATCAAAGTGAGTACGGCCTTGTGGAGTCAATGGCCCGTTTATTTGCTAGGCTAATTAGTTAAGAAAACTTGATCTAGCTGCTTGACGTTTCTGCCTTCATTTTTCCCCAGATAACGCAGCAGGGTGCAATGGAAAGAGAATTCTATATGGAATCAAAAACCCTTGATTTACCTCCTAGTCTATTCCTTACTACTGGGAATTTATTGGGCAAGCTGTTCCCTCAATTTTTATTTTCTCATCATTAAAATGTGTATAATAAAATACGACCAGTGTACTTCATGAGACTATGCAAAGATTTTAATGAGACAATGTATATGAAACCATTTTAAAAACTATAAAGTTCTATAAAAATATAAGTTAGCGTGGAAATCAATTACATTTAAATACATCTAGAAAGTTTTTTGGTCTGCTACAAAGCAATAACTCTTTATTATGCATAATTATTATAGCAATAAGGCCAATAGAGTTTTGTCCATGAAAGGGATATGAAGGGATTTCAACTTTAAAAATTTCTAAGAATAAAGCAAAAAGCCACAATCCCCCCTAGAAAAGAATGCTGTATGAACCACTTCAAACCTTGGCTCACGATTTCTCCTGAGTAAGCTGACAAATGTTTCTATTTCTTTTGCTGTGATATGTTTCTCTAGTAGTTTTCTGTTGTTGTGCAACAAAGCTGTGATGGTATCTTCTGCCAAAATATCATAGCCAATCTGGGACTGCATGACACAGAAATTCTTAGCAATATATTCCTGCAAAGAGAAAGGCTGTCAGAATGCACTGCCAAACAGCTGACAAAGAACAGGTTCCATTAGCGTCAGCAACATCGACTAATTTATTCATAACAGAAAACTCACTAAAAATTATTGTCAAAAAAATAGCAAGTAAATAACTCGTCAATAAATAGGACTTTATGAGGAAGGAAATGAAAATATTAGCCTACACCTAACTTTAATTATAACAAAAAATTATACACCCAGAAACCTTTTTTTTTAATATGGGTGCTTGCACTCTTGAAGTGTAAGTGGGAAGAACAAAAATAAACCTAGATGAACTAACGATTTTTTGACATGGTAACTAACGATTTCACTACCCTAACAGAGGCCCTTCTTCTAACTCTCATTAAAAGCCATACTGATGAGTTTAGCATAATTAAAATAACTGTGGTATTTTGTGTATGAGGTATAAGACCTATATTGTTACATGAAGATCCCAGATGGACTTGGGTGATTTCTTTTTTATACATTACACCACAGTGATCTATTAAATCTTCTCTTCAAAATAATGATACAGTTCCATATCACTTTTTATCTTAGAAAGCTATCAAATAAGATAATAAGATTAAAAACTTTATTGATCAGATCTGTTCACCCAATAAAGATCCCTTGAAAGCCTCCAACATTCCAGACACTGTTTGAGAGAATAGGCCTGTGGAAGTAAACAAGATAAATGAGCTTTCATGGAGCTTACATCCAGTGAGAAAAAAAGGGCAGTAAATGAACTAATAAATATGATCATTTTACATGTTAATAAGTGAAATAAAACAAACAGAAGGATGAAGATGGCTGAAAAAAAGTGATATTTGACTTACGGAGCAAATGATTAAAACGATGAACTGATGGAAATGATAAAAAGGAGGCAGCACAGGGACAGAAGCCATCTAGGCAGTGGGAGTAGCAGGTACAAAGGCTCTGTGGTAGTGGAACCAAGTTTTTTGTGACCTATCAACAAAAAGTGGCCACTGCAACAGAGTGTAGTAAATGAGGAAAAAGCAAGAGCTGAGGTTGGAAAGGCAGGTCCTTGCAAGCCGTGGTAAAGGAGAAGATGTTCTTCTAACAGCAAGAGAAAGCCATTGGGGAGTTTTAATCATGTGTTATTTAAGGTGCTCCTTATTCTTCCCACTAACTCTTCAATATTCCAAGCCACTATTACTCATTTCCCACAGTCTGTATATAGGCAAAACGTCTCGCACAACCATTAAACTGGTAAGCCTTACCCCCTCCACAGTAGGAAAGTTTTCACTTCACTTTCTTGGGGATTCTCCTTGGGAATGTATCTCTGTTTTGATATTTGAAAAATGTCTTGATTACAAAGTGGCTTTGACTTATTTTTCTTTTATTGGAACTTACCTGTTCCTTGAAAATGATATTTGGTTGCACAAATCTAATTATATTCTAGGCAGCAATTTTGTTGACTTTGAAAATGATGGCTTTATGTTGGATAGCCAGTTAAGCAAAATGTCTTCGGTTAGAGCATCATTTTACAGATATGTATTGATTTACACACTTTTATGATATTTTAATCATACTATAGAATAAGGAAAATCTACAAGATGTTTGACAAATAGATCAAGACGTTGACAAATAATCAAAAGAAATTAGAGGTGTTACCAAATTCTATAAATAATAATAAACAGAGACTCAATATGAAAGACTTGGATTAGCGCTAAATCACAAAAGAACTCCTTATTAGGACTCCATAAAATACAGCTGCAGATAAAGGAAAACAAGGTAATTATGCAAGAGTAGAAAGTAATTCTGCTTACATTTTAAAGTCACGTTCTAAAAACATCAGAAAGCTGCTTTATGCTTAACACAAAGCATGCTTAATTCAATAGAAATGAGAAAACTATTTTTCAACCATCACTGAGTTTAAATTGGAGCATGCACAAGAACGCGAGGGAAAATAAAACTTAACCCTCAGTGACAGATGCGGATTCTTTTTTCTTCTGTCAGCTTAGTAATCTATGTCTTGGGGTGACATCCCAAATAAGAAAAAGAGTTGTCCACCCACAGTCATATGCTCTATAAAGAAACTGGAAATCAGGTCCCCCAAAGTGAATTTACCTGGAGAAGTGATGTGCCTAGGTAGAGTGAACTAGGAGAGAAAAAAGAAGTGTGTGTGTGTGTGTGTGTGTGTGTGTGTTTCTCTACTTGTCAAAAGCCTAAGTGTTTTCAGAGGAGAAATTGCACACACCTCAGCACACTAGGCTCATGAGTCCCCAGCTAAGACTGAGAGGAATAAGAAAGAACTTGGTGTGCCACACCAGTGAAGACGTGCTGCCCAGGCCACCTACTCGAGACTGGCAGAGCAACCAAACCCAAGGTGACTGACACTGAAGCACAAAGCAGTGCCGCAGAAAGGGGGTCCCAGGACCCTCCCAAAGGCTGAGCACAAACAAAGATGGCATACACTGTGGGCCCATGGGACTGAGAAAACCAGGCAAACTCCGTAGACTTGTTGATTTTTTACTTAACTCAAGCTCTCTAATAACATTGCTTATATGTGTGAGTAGTGGCCTGTGTAACAAAGTATATCTTTCCAGTCCCAGGAAGAGAAATGACACCAAGTGGAGTACACGGAGCAACTTCTACCCACCACCCTCATGCCAGATCTCCACGTAATGACATAGGCCCTTACAGTGGGGACTTCAGGAACACTGGTTCTCTGAGTGCTTGAAGGTCTATCACTTAACATCCTGGAACTTAATTTTTCTTCCAATAAAATAAGAACAACACCACCTACTTGACACCTTAAAGGAATACAGTGAAGCTGGGAAAAATAATTCCAATGACAGCATTTTCACCTGTGAAGATGGATGTTTATAACTAGGATTATACTAAAAAGGATTTCAGGATTTGTGTATATCGTCCCCTTCCTTGCTCTTGCTGCTTGCCATATTATTTATCTTCTGACTAATCTGTTTTACGTATTCTTTTTTAGACCTTTTCTTAATCTGTAAACGGAATTTTCAAAGCCAATGTATTTTAACACATTTTTCTCAAAGAAAATTTTTTCTTCTTGCCAAAAAACTTTCAAACTACTAAGAGGAAATACTGCGATGATTAAGAGGCTGGGTTTGAACACTGGCTCCAGTCTTAAAATTGTGTAATCTTTGGCAATTTATTAAAACTATCTGTGCCTCAGTTCCTTATCTTAACTCAGTATTAACTGAGTTAAGTTGTGGAAAGGGCTTAGAGGTAAGCCTGGTACAAAGTATGCAATCAATAAATACTTTAACTATTCCCACATAACCTCCACCCTATAGGCCTGACATCCTTGGCCCTACACGGCTTAGCCCAACCTGCCTCACCAATCCTCTGTTACACTGTCCTTCCTAATGGACTAAACTCATCAGTGAAATTTGCTGATTATGCACTCATCTCTCAAACTGACTAAGAGAAACATGGCATACTGGTTTACCAAATAATAATTAATTTTAAACAATTTTATATTAAACAAAGATGTATATTATTGAACACAGTGCAAAATATTACATTTTTAAGCTAAAAATGAAACTGAAATGAAATTTCACTTGCAGTTGGCAACTTTCAGCTATATCCCTAGATACACCTGGCAGGTAGGCATACCTTCGCACAAAAGTGCCCTTTCTAGCGTCCATCATTCTCTTTTCATAGATCCCTCTTCCCTAAAATGCCTACTCCGGTACAATTTATGAAAATTGTTCTCATCCTACCCAAATGTGTCCTTCTCCAAGCACCCTTCCTGGGTTCCCCCAGCCACAACTGAGCTCTCCCTCTTCTGAATTCCTGTAATGCTGTCTTTTATCTCTCATGTCCTGTCTTTGTTTCTCCCTTATGTTTCAGATGCACAAGACAATGAACTCTTTGGCCTTTACACTACAATGCAGTACCTCAGGTGATCTAGAATGCCAAGAAATGTCTCGTTTCTCTTTCTATAATATATCCAGCATGCCTCTTGACCAGCAGGAGCTAATACCATGCACGTAGATGGATTCAGACATCCTCCCCTAATGATTCTAATTTTACAGGGAAGCATAAATACACGGGTCAGCTCAAAAGTACTTACAGGCCCGTTTCATGTGTTACCAATATAAAACATTTCACTGAAGAGTGGAATTTCCCATTCCCAGTTTATATGTTCTAGAACAGTAACCAAAGAACCTTGTCCATCCTCTAAAGGCTGAACAGAGGTCATAACACGGGCCACCCTCCCACCTGGTTTTTCCGGTAGTCCTGCTGCGAATGTCTCAGCACACGGTAGCATAACCTCAGCATGTACTTGTAGGGAGCATATCTTTGGTCCCCCAGATCTTCAAGTCTCAACATTGGGCCTTCTCCTCCTTTCTCCTTGAAGGGTGCTTTAAGAATCCCAAATACCTATCAGGAAAAAAACAAACAACCATCTATTCTGATGAATGGAACATCTATTTGCATGTTTTGCAATGTTTTAATTTTTTTTAAATAAGCAAATTGACTCAAAAACACTTGACAATACTAATGTAAACAAAAATGGAATTATTTTAGGATACTAGATCAACATATTAAGGAACAGAAAAATATTGCTAAAAGGATTCCCTAAATTGAATGACAAAAACATTATTTAAATAAAATGTTTAATTTTATTTAGAAAGCGTATTTTATTAAAATAAGAAACATAAAAATGTTGGGAAAATAAAATAAATAAAATAAAATAAAATAAAATAAATAAATAAAATAAAATAAAATAAAATATCTCTCTGAGGTTAGAACAAGACATCTGTCTCCTTTCCCTCAAAAAAAAAAAAATGTTGGGTTGTATCACATTACATGAACATATTCAGATAAACTAAAATATAGTTTGATTTCTACAGGCTTTATTATATTTGTTATTGTCTGTGACGTTCTAAAATCAAAATAGTATAAAGAAACATTTATTTTTATCTGAACCTACATCAGAAAGTTGCCTCGAAATAGTGCTCGTACACCTCGTTATAAAAGTTAATTTATTGTTCTTGATACATAAAGACGTGGCCAAACCAAGGAATGCATCAGCTTTCAAGTGGAACACACAAGGACCCACATGGGCAACTGGTGATACTCAGTGACCCACACTCTTCTCCTAAAAAGGTAAGTGGTTCGGAAGTATTTCAAAAGCACTGAGGAATACAACTCTTTTAGGCAGCAGATAGGATCACCTCGAGATGCACTGGAAGAAAGTAAATCGTTTATGAAAGCGTACTAGGCAAGTGCATGAGCATTACCACAAGAAAGCAAAATGGAAAGGCATTCTCCCGTGTAGTTCATGAACTATAATATGAATAAAAATTTCTTCAATAATTCTATATTCACTAAACCTTGAATTTTATACTTATAATACTGAAATAAAAGTTTCTGAAATAAATGTGTTGGTCGAAATAATATTAATAAATCATTCAAGGTCCTAAAAGTCCTTGAAATCGGATGCTTTTGTACAAAAGGAACGCTAATGTCAGAAAGGACTCTATCTCATTAGATTAGCAACCTTTATTTTCTTCAAGAAAAATGTCAATTTTTGTATTTTCAGACAATCAGCTATAGAATATTCATTGACAATATGTCTATTGTTTTCCTTTCCCAACTTTACAAAAACATGTATATTAATAACATGATTTTTATTTAAGTATCTTCCTTGAGTCCACATTTAACGAATACAGAAGCTCATTACTTCACATAGCAATTAACAGAACAAAAAGAATGCATAAAAGCAGGCATGTTCAAATGTGCATATTATTAGTAACTGAAGTAATTCATTGGTGTGTTCTGAACAATTTCAGAAAGACATAGTATAGGAGCAGCTGTAGAATTTCAGGGGGAAAAAACAAAACTAGAATATTGCATAGAGGACTTGTGAGCTGATGAATAGACTGCCCCGCTTTCCTAGGGAAGAGAGAGAAGGAAGTACGAAGTTAAAGATGGCAGTTTCCAAGTTCTCCCTGTAAATTCTACCTAGAAAATTATTCCAGCACATTTTCTGGAGATAGTCTGACCTTGCAGGCTTTTTAGAGGTCTGTGACAGGCTGTCTCCGAAACAGACCTCAATGATCCTTGCCTCCTGGAATTCATACCCTTATGTAATCATGTCTCCTTGACTATGAACTGGATTTACCTACTCACTTATAACAGCACATAGTATGGGATGTTACTTCTGAGATTCGGTTATAAAGACTGTGGCTTCCATCTGGGTGCCCTCTCTTGGACCCCTCACTCCTAAACCAAACAAGCTGCCGATTCTTGAGACAGCCCTGTGAAGAGGCCATGGAAGTGAGCTGGGAAGTGAATCTTCTCCCACTGAAGCCTTGAGATGACTGCAGCCCCAGCCAACACCGACTGCAGCCTTGAGAAAGACCCTAAGCAAGAACTGTCCACATAAGCCATTCTTAGACTCCTAATCCACAAAAACTATAAGTATCTGCTGTTTTCAGCCACTAAGTTTTGGGGTTACTTGTTATACAGCAATAGATAACTAAGACAAGGACTTTCCTGATACTTTAATTCAAAAAAGTAAAATATGCAAATTTAGTACATGAAAACATTCACCTGTGCCAATATGTTTTGTTCCCTCATTAATTTTTGACGTTCTCGGTTTGGCTTAGTGATAACCACATCCAGAACTTCTTGTCCATTATTAAGTACATCGGCGACAAAGAAGATGAGGTCTTCCAATAATTTGGTTACAAACCTATAACAAAATGAAAAGGAAATTTTACTCTATGGTGTTAATTTTGGAAACATTTTTTAAAAACACTAAGAACTGAAACATTGCAACACTGAAAGTATTTTATCATAAAAATTCTTTAATCAACAAAATGTTTAATGCAGTTAATGTTACCTAAATCCTTAAAAGCACATCCCTTCTCCAGTTCTTCTAGTTCCCACTACCCCCTCTACCTCTACTCAAGTATTTGTAAAGTCTATTATGAAATAATGCCAGGTGAGCCCCAAAAACAGATCAGTCAATAGGAGAATACCATTGGATGACTTTTCATGGCTGACCAACAATAAAGAATATTTCTACTTAAGGGAAAACAGCTATACTTGTAAATTCCTAAATTCAAATCACATTTTTTTTACTTGACTCCAACTACATTTCGTAATCCTCACCAAGTTTCAATTTTTCCAATATATGTAATTGGAAAAACTAAAATGATCTGCTAATAGAGACAGAGTAAGCATCACATGAAAGAATCAGAAGGCCAATTCATTATCAACAAAAAGCACATAACAGAACAATTTCAAAACAACTTTTAAATAAGTGTGTTTTCAATCCTCAAAGAGATAAAGAAAGCAATTATTTACAAAAAAAGACAACACATATAAAAATGTGCAGGTATGAATGAAGAATAGATATGCAAAAGAACAAACAAATCTGAACAATAAGATTATAATCATTTAAATGAAAATCTAATTCACGAAGGTAAACTATTCTACATACATTGCAAGAAAAATTAGTGATTTATAAGATAGTATCAAAAAAAAGCAGCACAGAAAGATTTAAAAAGCAAATTATGAAAAGAAAGGTGGATGAATTAAATCTCCAACATGCATCTATCTAATCGAAGTTCCTAAAGAGAGACAAGAGGAAAAGATGAAGAAATATTTGAAGGAAAACGGCTGAAAATTTTCCAGAATTGATGAAAGACATAAGTATTCAGATTAAAGCATACCCTAAGTGTCAAGTGAGACGAACTATAATAAGACTTTTACAACAAAGAAAAAATCTACGAAATTACCAGAAAGTGAAGGAAAAAAATACCAATAAAGAGTAACAATTCCACTGACAGCAGATTTCTTAATGGCAACCAGAGACAACAGAAAATCATTAAATTGTAACTTTAAAACACTAAAGGAAAATAATTGTCAATCTAACATCCCATACATAAAGTATCACTTAAGAGTAGAGGTAAAATACTTTTTCATATATGTAAAACTAACAACATTTATAACCTCATTGAATAAAGAATACATTTCAGCAAGAAGAAAAGTGAACACAGAAAGAAGAGAGATGCAAGAAATGAAAGCAAGCAGGGAAAGAGGTGAAATATACCGGGGATGCCAAAAAATGCATACACATGACTTGTATTCATCTTTCGTTATTGGTATATGCTGCGTGTTACAATTTTAATACAGTTTTTTCCTTTCTTAAAATATGTATACATTTTTTAGCACCCTCTGTATTAAGAAATATAATTGATTACTGAGAAATGTTTAGAAACTAAACTTTTCAGTAAAAAAGGTGATATGCCAAAATTTATATTCTTTTGTATATATAAAATATGAATTAAATTTTTAAATAAAAAGAATAAATGGAAAACTATGGTTCAAACAATTATTCCAAAAAAGATGGGAGGCAGAATATCAGTGCATTAAAGCATTCTGAGGTACTTTCCTTCCATGAGACAAAGAAAGAAATATTTAACATCTTCAAGTTTTGTAAGAAAGGATATATAATTAAAATGTGTGACTATATAGTTAAAATGGTATGCTCTATGACCATAAGGGTAACTGCTGAAGAACAGAAATACAATCTATAGTTTCTAAACCAGTAGAGAAAAAGGAAAAATGGGGAGAAACTATGAACATGAATCTAACAGAAAGCAATAAAAAAGAGGGAAAAGAAAAAAGCTAAAGAAAGAAAAAAAACAAAAATAAGATACCGTTAGATATCAAAATGAATCTTGCAAATTATTTATCAAATGCAAAGTAATCAAACTTTAGCAAATTAAAATAGATTATCAGATTAGATTTTAAAAATCCAGCTCTCTGCTGCTCAAAAGAGACATTACTATAATAAAACAAAACGACCGGGAAATCTAAAATAAATGGATATTGAAAAATAGGCACCTAGTCAAACGCTAAACAAAAAAATAGCTAGTGCAGAGAAAGTAATATCAGGCAAATAAAACTTAAGATTGCTATCGGACGATATTAACTTTGAATCAGAAGAACAGTGACCTGGTAATCCCATGCTGGATGAAACCTATTCTAGATTCTAAGCTTCTGTCCCTGGGAATTAGAAGCAATCTTCAAGCACATAAATTGCAAGACACAGGCATAGCCTGCTCTTCACCCCGCATTACCACCACATGTACACATGCTGCCTGGCCCAGTGCCTGGCATACACCAGGAGTTCAGTCAAACTGGAAATAAGTGGAGACTGAACCATAAATGCTGCAGAGGAACCTCACGTCTTTTTCTGTACCCTTAGAGGTCAAACCTGGTGCAGAATTTCCGGTTATAACTGCATATGTCACTTCCTCCACCTTTGAATAGCAGTTAACCGCCCTCCATTCTCCCTCCTCTCCCACCCCCAACATGTTCCCAATATTCTCTATTTGGTTGATGCAGCTATGCAGAATAAGACCAGAAAATCCCACTGAGCATAACACGGGAGTTGTGCCTCCGGAGTCCCTTCCTGGGGTGAGTAAAGGGGGAGTTATGAGAGACAGGATTCAAGCAATACAGACATACTGAAAAAAACTGTAATATTCTAACACCTTCCCTTTGACCTGGTATCATTCTTCCTGGAGTAAAAGAATACCTAATAATAACTTCATTCTCCAGAGGGGAGAAAAAGTCAAGAGTTGTGAGGTATTTTCAGAAAGAATTTTATATTGAATTCTAAAACCCAGAAACTAACACAAGTGTATTATTCAGCTATGCCACAAGCAATGTTGTACTGACAGGCAGCTTTAAATGAATTTTGATGGAAGGTGGCTTTTTCTGAAATTACTAAGTTAAGATCAATAATTGCAACTTCATCTTTCTCAAACAACACCTTCTTTTTGCTATGGTGTTTTTCACTCTAAAACAGTGGTGAAGGAAGCAGGGAAAATAAAAATGCCTAGTCCCTGATCAGTGTTGGTCCACCACACTCCTTAGAATCATCTGGAGAGGTTAAGATTCTCTCCAGCAGAAACTGAAGAAGAGCGCCTCATGCAGGGTTACAACCAGCAATGGTGGAGTGCTTGTCATATTAATCTTTTACTTGTTTATATCTTCAAGGAGCACCGTAATGCTTACCAAGAGACTTTTTCTGTGAAGCTGAGTAAATTTCTGTGTATATGTGAGAGTGACAGAAATAAAGAAACAGATTCATCAAAAGGAAGCATTAATAGCAAAAAACAGGCAAATGAAAAGTGCTATGCACATCAGATTCCATTACGTGTCATAATTTAGAGCTGATATTTGATTATCTGTAGAAGAGTGGAACAGTTGTGTCAGCTTCTGGCCTTTATTTATTTCCCCCAACAGGGGTGAAGGTATGATTGAATACACAATAGTGTTTGCAAATGCAAGTTTGCTGGAGGGGGTGGGGGGGGAACAGAGGTAAGAACAAAGGAAGCTAACAAACATGTATTCCATCTGTTTGCATATTTATGATGTTTTTCTATTGATAGGGATGGAAAGAAGCAAGTTGGATTTTTTTTCCTTTGTATTGTAAGATATATTTCTAAAAGTTCATAGAACATATATGTTTAGATATGGATCATTTACAAATGTGAACCCCATAAACCACTACCTAGAACAGGAAATGTAACATTGCAAGAGCCTCCTCAAATTCCTCCCCTCTTAGGAGAATACCTGATTTTTGTGACAAGTATTTTCTTACCTTTCTTTATAGCTCTGCCAATTTCTTAAGGACCCCAAATAAAGAGTTTAGTTCTGCTTGTTTTTGAACTTTACAAATAATATTACAGTGAAATGTATTTGTGTCTAGTTCTCACTCAATCTAAAGTTTATTAGATTTATCTGTTTTTGTACATAGATGTAGTTCATTTATTTTCATTGCTATACTGTATTCCACTGTACAAATATACCAAAATGGTACTCACTTATTCAACCGGTTGATGGACAGTTGGATAGTTTTCAGCTTGAGGTTATTTAGAATAAGGCTGAACATTCTTAAATATGTGTCCTGGTGCCCATGTGTAGGAGCTTCTTTGGGACAGATGTTCAAGAACGTTCAGCCTAGGAGTGGAATTGGTGAGTCATAGAATATTTGCATGTGCGCGAGTGTGTGTGTGTGTGTGTGTGTGTGTGTATTAAAAATACTTATGAGCTCTACCTTCACAAATTTTTAAGTGTACAACACAGTATTGTTAACTATAGGCTCAATGTTATATGGAAGATCTAAAACTTATTCATCTTGGGTAAATGAAACCTTATACCTGTTGAATAGAAACTCGTCATTTTCTCCTCCCCACCCCCACACCCTGGCAACCATCATTCTACTCTCTGTTTGTATGAGCTGGACGATTTTGCAGCATTATTAACAAGAGCCAAGATATGGAAACAACCTAAACGTCTCTCAGTGTATAAATGGGTAAAGAAAAAGCTACAGATACATAAACATACAGTGGAAATTTATTCATCTTTTAAAAGGGAAATCCTGTCACACGTGACCATGTGTAAAACTAAAGAACATTATGCTAAATGACATAAGCGAGTCATGAAAGGACAGATACTGCATGATCGCTTATATAAGAAGTGACTGCCCCTCTAACTTTGTTAGGAACTGTCAAACTATTTTCCAAAGTGCTTATGCCTGTTATCATCTCACCAGCTGTGTATGAGTTTCCAATGTATGAATGCTTGGCAAGTTGGTAAATAGCCTTTTCTTGTTCAAATGTAAAGGTATGTAGCAGAGCATGAAGAGAGGAAATACAGCGAATGCTTGTGCTTTGGTGTACTGGAGACGTATGTACCTAAAAAAAAACGCATGACTGAATTCCCTACTAACTGTGTGAGCTTACCCAGTTTGAGTAACCTCTCAGTTTTCCTTTATGTGAAATGGAAATAACGTCCATCTCAGGGATGTTTGAAGCATTAGATAAAACGCATTTCCAGTGCCTAACAGTACTAACACAAAGATGAAATAATTGATAAATATTCTCTTTCTCACTATTTTCCAAAACCAGTATTGAAGAGACAAGGATCCAGTTTCTCTGAGGGAGTACTAAGGACAGAGCTACACTTTGCAGATTGTTTTCTGGTATAACGTATTTGTTGGTTTTGTGGTACCTGAGCAGAGAAATGTATGCTAAATAAGTAAGAACAACAACAACAACAACAAAAACATACAGCTTCTTTTAGGACCTTTAGAAATCCAAAATATCAAATCAAGTGCTGCAAAAGGTATTACGAATCTCTTATGAAACATTTAAAAAGGAAAGGTCAGAGAGTCACTGTGGGGACAGAGCCAGGAGTGCAGTTTCCAGGCTCTCGGCCTCACGTGGAAAGGTGCTGGCTCAGGTAGTAAATGGCCATCAACTGTGATTGGATGGCCATCAGCTGTGGCTAGTTGGCCGTCAGCTGTACCAGTGAGCCATTGGCCACTAATATAATTCCTGTGGCTACGCTAGCAGCAAATGGGGACTAGCAAGAAGATCGTGGCTGAGCTAGCAAGAGCGGATTGCAGTTAGCAGGGCAGATTGCAGCTAACAAGTGAGGTCGGTTGGCAGAGACAAATGGACAGCGAGTTGCGGATCGTGTGGCTCCTGCTTCCTGTGTCTCCAACCCAGCCACCAGCGAGACAATAGTGGTATGACTCCCTATGGCTCTGTGTCATGCGGGGCGTCCATCGGGGTCTCAGCTCCCGCTCCCCACATAAGAACACAGGACATGGTGAGGCCAAAAAGGAACACCCACGGAGCCATAAGTAGGGGAGTCATATCACTATATTCTCACCGGCGGCATCCGCCTCTCTGCAATCCTCTCTTGCTAGCCCCCATTTTCTTTCTGCTAGCGTAGCCACGGCAGTTATATTAGTGGCCAATGGCTCACTGGTTACAGCTGACGGCCAACTAGCCACAGCTGATGGCCATCCAATCACAGTTGATGGCCATTTACTACCTGAGCCAGCACCTTTCTATGTAAGGCCAAGAGCCTGGAAACTGCTTTTTGGGGCTTTGTCCCCACACTCCGTGGGTGTTCCTTTTTGGCCTCACCATGTTCTGTGATCTTATGTGGGGAGCGGGAGCTGAGACCCCGCCTGCCGCCCTGCATAACAGTAACTAAAAACAACTGCTTTCAAGCCAAACTAAAATGGAAAAAAGCAAACATTCCCCCAGATTTCAATGTCACTATTTTCATTCACTCACGATGATCTGCTCATTGGAAGCAGGTGTGCTGCTATTGAGAACATTCTAGATATTCCCTTCAAGTCATTCATTCCTTTGAGGTTTACTGCAAGTGTTGATAATTGACTCTTGTTGATTTAAGAGCCATTTTAAAAAGTTACTCACCTCCTTTCATTCTGAGTTATTGTGCCATTTTCCAGTTTTTTAACTGTGGTCGCCAGCACTTTATTTGCATCATTGGCAAAATCTAAATCTCGGACCTCAGACAGAGGGACAGACACAATGGCAAATGCTTCTTTATCTTCTTTTGTTTGGCAAGTTCCAATCTGCAATGTGTGTTTTCCATTAGATTAGTTTTTTGTTTGCTTTTTTCAATAACTGCAATATTCTTCAAGGATTAACAATATCTCAGTATGGTTTTAAAAATCAAAACAGGAGTAGATAATCTAAACACAGAAATTCACACCTGTGTCATCTGCTGGGGAAAGTGGAACAGAGACAATCCGTACCCACTTATTCCCTTGTCCCCAAAGCCCAAAGCCCGACTGGAAATGGGTCCCTTTCACACTTGTCCTCTGTTTCTGTTTCAACAGAGGAGAGAAAATGAACGCCTGGAATCGTCTCCCCTTTCTAACACGCTCCTCCCACTCATTTCACGGCTGTGCTGCATTGTCCTGAATAACAGCTCTGCTGCAGCCAAGCTACCTAAGCAACTGGAAGACATGAGAATTTGATTAAATGAATGGCAATAATCCCTAATATTGGTGAAGACGGGTTGTAAGGAACACGTCAGTCGCCCCTTAATCCTATTCACACAACATTTGGCTGAAAATTAAACCATTTTCAGATACATTTACCTTCAACATAACAGGCCTCTCTTCATCTGTGTCTATGGGGATGCTAGTACTGGTTACCCATGTGTTGGTACATAAATGTCTTAACCGAACATATGAGTTCCTGAAAGCAAAATAACATTAAAAATTATAGAAAATTAAGATACTTACATATTAACATATTTAAAAGATTCATTGTGACAGAAATATAAATATATTTTAGACAAGTAATTGACTCAAGTGTAGATCAGTTTGGTTGAAGGAAAATTTCTGAACTACAGACTAAGTATGCAGTGGTTCTCAAAGTGTGGTCTCTGGATCAGCAGCATCAGCATCACCTGAGAACTTATTAGAAATGCAGATTCTGAGGCTGTATCCCAGTCCACTAATTCAGAAACTCGTCAGGTGGGGCCCAACGATGAGTATTTTAACAGGCTTTCCAGGCAATTCTGATACATGCTAAAGTGAGAAGCACTGATCAAATAACCAACTCAGTTAAAACTGCTGTATGATAGTAGTTCTTTTTGTAGTTTAATCATGTAAAATTATACATAGTTGATCCAATTATTCATGGATTCCGTGCTTGTAGAATTTATCTACTCACTAAAATTTGGAACCCACAAATCAATATTCAGGGCTCTTTCGCAGCCATCCTTGGACATGTGCAGAGCGGCAAACAATCTGAGACCCCTCCATCTACACACACACACACCAGTCAGGCTGAACAAGGCAATGCTTTGCCTTCTTCTTTTTGCTCTTATACCATAAACATGTGATCTATTGAGTGCCATGTTTTTCACATTTCTATGTTTTTTGTTGGTGTGTTTGTTATTTAAAGATTAGGGTAAAGGGGATCAAATATATGGTTATGGAAGGAGAACTCACTCTGGATGGTGAACACACAATGTGATATACAGATGATGTATTTCAGAATTGTACACCTGAAACCATGTATTTTTCTAACAATTGTCACCCTAATAAACTAAAAAAAAAAAAAAAAAGTCCCCAAGCATAGTGCTGAAGTGCTGTCTACTAGTCCTAAGAGAAAAGCTGTGGTGTACCTTATGGAGAAAATACTTGTGTTAGATAAGCATCATTCAGACATGACGATAGTGCTGATGAAAGTGAAGTCAATAATAATGAATCAACAATATATATTAAATCGGTGTCTTTAGACAGAAATACATACAACACAAGTTTACATATTGATTGATTGTCAAAAATATTGTGACTAGATCAAAATGGCGACGTGAGGTGAGCCTCTGTAAAGCTCCCCTGGAATTTACAACTACTCGAACAACAATAACTCCACAAAGGACTCCCTGCACAGCAGACAGGCAAGACGAAGAGGCCCACTACTGAATTCACCTAAAGGTGGGAGAATCGCACGAGCGGGGAGGAGAAAAGGGAGAAATGCGGAGACGGAGCGGTGCGGGCACAGGACGCAGACCTAGCTCAGTGCTCCAAGCTCACTGCGTCCCGGAACTTCCGCAGCTGTGAGAGGGAAAAACTCAGACTGCTAGGGCTCCGCTTATGGCCCACAGGGCTGAGGGGGCAGCATATAACATGGCTGAACCCAATGCTCACGGCAGAGACCTAGGAGAAAAGCCTGAGGGAAGAATATTGAAAACGGTGATTGAAGCCCTCACAGCCAAGCAGAGAACGGAAGCCTTAGGCACTGAGACTAGCCGCCTCTCCCTACCCTCTCAGAGCTCAGCCAGCCCCCATCTGCCGGTGCTAGAAGTGGAACAGTAGCAGCGTCAGATCAAAAGAACAGAATATTTGCTGTTCTGAGAACTGTGGACTGCAGACACAGATTCGCAGCCCAACTAGTTCCGGCAAAGGTGAGGGAGCTGTGGAAGCAGGACTCGCTGTGGTGGTGGTCGCCGCCATTGCTCTGCCACCTCTCACAACTGGGCCACCTCTCACAACTCACCCCACCCCTGGTCCCACCTATCTGGGTGGATCCCTGCAGGAGTAAACAAAACGGTTGAAACATATGGGCTATGAATCTGGTGCAGGAAAAACTTTGGAACTTCAAAAGCTCTCCACATACCCACAAGGACTCTGCACCCTGTGACCCAGGTGAACTATTAGAAGCACATCTCCAAGGGAATCCCCCCATTGTGTGACAAGCTGGAATAGTGCAGAGAAAACATAGCACTACTGTGTGAGAGAAGAAAAAAATGCTGCAGTGGGAGAGAAAATAAAACATTCTACCAACAAGTACTGGAAAACAAAAGAAAGACCTCTTCCTATCAACCTGTTGCAGAAGCCACTCCTGTAGATGTCTAGGAGGAGAAATAATAAATCAGTAATTGCCATGAATAACCAAGGCAACAAGACAGCTCAGAAAGAAAACGAAAAGTCCCCAGAAAAAGAACTTAAAGATATGGAAATATGTGACTTAAATGATAGAGAATTCAAGATTGCAGTTCTGAAAAAACTCAACGAGATACAAGAAAACACAGAAAGGCAGTTTAATGAACTCAGAAACACAATCAAAGAACAATATGAGCATTTTACTAAAGAGATTGAAATTTTAAAAAGAACCAAATAGAACTTCTGGAGATTAAGAACTCAACAGAAGAAATTAAGAATGAAATAACCAGCTTAGATAGTAGAGTAGACCAGATGGAGGAAAGAATCAGTGACATCGAAGATAGAAACCTGAAAATTACACAGATGGAAGAAGAAAGAGACTTGAGACTTAAAAGAAATGAAAGAACTCTACAAGAACTTTCTGACTCCATCAGAAAGAGCAATATAAGAATAATGGGCATACTAGAAGGAGAAGAAAGAGAGAAGGGAACAGAGAATATATTCAAACAAATTGTCGATGAGAACTTCCCAAACTTGTACACAGAGCTGGATCCTCGAACCCAAGAAGTAAATAGAACACCTAATTACCTCAATCCCAACAGGCCTTCTCCAAGGCACATTGTATTGAAGCTGTCTAAAATCAACGCCAAAGAAAGAAACCTCAAGGCAGCCAGGGAAAAGAAGATGGTAACCTACAAAGGAAAGCCCATTAGATTATCATCAGATTTTTCAGCAGAAACTCTACAAGCCAGGAGGGAGTAGAACCAAATATTCAAACTATTGAAAGAGAGAAATTATGACCCAAAAATAATTTATCCAGCAAAGATATCCTTTAGATATGAAGGAGGAATAAAGACCTTTCCAGACATACAGAAGCTGAGGGAATTTTCTAATACACGACCTGTACTACAAGAAATATTAAAGGAGGATATTCGACCACCATCAACAGGGACAATTTGTGGCAACCGAAACATAAAAAGGGGGAGAGTAAAGGCCTGAACCAGAATATGGAAATGGAGAAAGGAAGTGTGCTGAAGAAAATGGAATACTCTAAATATCAAACTTTCTTTTATATAAATAAACTTAAGGGTAACCACTCAAAAAACTCCAGAATTGAAATATATACTGTAATAAAAGAAACAGAGGGAAACATCATAGAATACCACCACACAGAAATAATAGACAACAACAAAAAGGCAAAGAAACAATGGAGACACAGCCTTACCAGAAAACTAAAGATAGAATGGCAGGCAGGAAATCCTCACGTATCAATAATCACCGTAAATGTAAATGGACTGAACTCAACAATAAAAAGACACAGAATAGCAGATTGGATCAAAAAACTAAACCCAACCATATGCTGTCTCCAAGACACATATCTCAGCTAAAAGGAAAAGCATAGACTCAACGTAAAAGGGTGGAAATTGACACTCCAAGCAAATGGTACCCAGAGAAAATCAGGTGTAGCCATAATGATATCAGATGAAACAGACTTCAGGGTGAAAAAGATAACAAGAGACAAAGATGAACATTTCATAATGGTAAAGGAGACTATACAACAAGAAGACATAACAGTCATCAACATTTATGCCCCCAATCAGCGAGCACCGAAATATACCAAGCAACTACTAATAGAACTAAAGGGAGAAATTGACCAAAACACAATTATACTAGGGGACTTAAATACATCATTGACAGCTATGGATAGATCATCCAAACAGAAAATAAATAACGACATAGTAGCCCTAAATGACACATTAGATCAAATGGACATAATTGATATATATAGAGTACTTCATCCTAAAACATCAGACTATACATTCTTTTCAAGTGTACATGGAACGTTCTCAAGGATAGACCATATATTGGAACACAAAATTAGCCTCAGCAAATTTAAGAAGACTGAAATCATACCAAGCATATTCTCTAATCACAAGGCTTTGAAATTGGATATCAACTGCAAAAAGAAAGCAGGAAAAAACACAAATACATGGAGATGAAACAACATACTTTTAAAGAACGACTGGGTCAAAGAAAAAATTAGAGGAGAGATCAAAAGATACATAGAAACAAATGACAATGAAAATACGTCCTACCAAAATTTTTGGGATTCAGCAAAAGCAGTTTTAAGAGGGAAATTTATATCATTACAGGCCTATGTCAAGAAACAAGAAAAATCCCAAATAAATAACCTCATATTACACCTTAAAGAACTAGAAAAAGAAGAACAAGTGAAACCCAAGGTCAGCAGAAGAAAGGAAATAACAAAAACAGAGCAGAACTAAATGAAATCAGAGCAGAACTAAATGAAGAGAACAAAAGACAATAGAAAAAATTAGAAAAAATTAATGTGATAAAAAGAGCTGGTGCTTTGAAAAGATTAACGAAATTGACAAACCCTTTGCAAGACTCACTAAGATAAAAAGAGAGAAGACACTAATTAACAAAATCAGAAATGAAAAAGGGGAAGTTATCACGGACACCACAGAAATACAAAGGATCATCCAAGAATACTATGAAGGACTATATGCCACCAAATTCAATAACCTAGAAGAAATGGACAAGTTCTTAGAAACATATAGCCTTCAAAGGCTGAACCATGAAGAACTGGAAAATCTAAACAGACTGATCACCAGTAACAAAATTCAATCAGTCATCCAAAACCTTCCCAAAAGCAAAAGTTCGGGACCAGATGGCTTCCCTAGTGAATTCTACCAAACCTTCAAAGAGGATCTAATACCAATCAATCCTGCTCAAACTCTTCCAAAAAATTGAAGAAGAGACAGTACTCCCTAACTCACTTTATGAGGCCAACATTACCCTGATACCAAAACCTAGTAAGGACAACACAAAAAAAGAAAACTACAGACCAATATCTCTGATGAATACAGATGCAAAAATCCTAAACAAAATTCTAGCAAATCGAATGCAACAATGCATTAAAAAGATTATTCATCACGACCAAGTGGGGTTCATCCCCGGGGCACAAGGATGGTTCAACATCCGCAAATCCATCAATGTGATATATCACATAAACAAAATAAAGGACAAAAATATATACATATTGTGACTAGAGCAGGGGTGTCCAAACTGCGGCCTGCGGGCCAACTGCGGCCCATGATCCATTGTTAACTGGCCTGCAGCAAATTCCAAAAATATGTTTAGTTTACTCTAATAAACCAGGTGAGGCAATACATACTTCACCTCCAGTGAGTGGCCCGGCTGTTTGTGTATTTTACCGCATATGGCCCTTGGTGAAAAACATTGAAAAAAGTTTGGACACCCCTGGACTAGAGGGTCTCATGAACCTAACCCCGTATTTCCTAGGAGCAACGACTCAGTATTTTTTAATGCAGTGTTCCAGGAATAATAAGAATCAACTGTGTATGAACTATGGCAGTGCCTGAGAACAGCTACAATTTCATCCAATTCAAATATTATAATTTTTAGTGAATCTTTCATTATCATTTCTTTAACAAATATGGGTTGTCTATTAGAAGAAAAGCACTGTGGTAAGTTCTCTGCTTTCAAGTGGATAAGAATTCAGTAGGAAAGGTAAGATATAAATAAGCCATACAACATGAGGCAGAAAACATTAAGTCCAATAAAAGAAAATCAAATAAAACACCAAGGGCCTCAGGGAAAGAGTTTCATAAAACACCATGGTTCTGTTCATTCATAAAAGTAGACAAAATAGAGACTGAATTTCAAAAACCTAAAATAGGAAAGATCCGATCCTTGCCCAAATAATCACAAATTCTGAAATACCTCTGTTTTACCACTTATCATTTCCTGCATTGAATTACACAGGAGATGTTAATTTGGATTCAATTGTCTTCCCCACGATATTGAAAGCATCTGAAAAGTGGGGCCACAGCTTATTTAGCCCTGTGGACATTTCCCCTAATCTTACTCATACTTGTTCAATATATGCTTATTGAGTTGACCTAGGTTGCTGGGTTCCAAACTAAAGAGATTATACTTGAAGATAATAACTTGAAATTTGCAAGAATTTTGGAAATCAGTAGCTCTTTCAGACCTATGCCACATAAATATGTTGCTATTAAAATCTTGATATAATCTGAAAGTCTAAACTATGAAGGCATGGTAGCATAGTGGTTAAGAGCAGAGGCTTTGAATTCGCACACTCCAGGATCAAATATTAGGATAACGATTTTAAAAAGTAAAGCCTGCATCCCACCCCCAAAACTCTGATTTCACTGCTCTTGGTGCGACCAGAGCATAGAGAGGTTTCAGTGCTATACAGGTAATTACAATTTAGAGTCAACTTGAAAAGCACTGCTCTACCTAAGCCTCTAGCTCCTGATTTGTAAGAGTTGCTGCTAGAACTAAAATAAATAAATACACACACACACACACACACACACACACACACATGTATATATAACTTGACAGAGGGCTTAGCACTTACCGTGTTTTCCCACAAATAAGACCTAGCCAGATCATCAGCTCTAACACATCTTTTGGAGCAAAAATTAACATAAGACCTGGTCTAATATTACATTATATTATGTAAGACAGGGTCTTATAGTAATATAAGACCGGGTCTTATATTAATTTTTGCTCCAAAAGATGCATGAGAGCTGATGGTCTGGCTAGGTCTTATTTTCTGGGAAACACGGTAGAAAGTGTTTAAGACTTATATCATAACAGTAGTTATTATTAAGTGTTAATTAACATTAGCTTTAATACAATTAATGACAAATGAATCTATGTTAATACAAAACTCTGTTCTACACTGAGAAGGGCTTCAACAGTTTTGAATAGTACTAGATTAACACTTCCACGTAAAGCAAGGCTCACGAGCTTGTCATGGGCCAATGCACTTTATAGTAACATCCTTTTTATTTCCTTAAGCAAACCTTCCTAGTTAGAGTTCAAGAAGGACTTCATTTTTGCTGAGTTAAAACCTAAAATGATCAAAGTTATACAAAGGATTGATTAGGATCCCAATACTCAGAAAAAAGGGCCAGAAATCTGAATCAGGTAAAACCTTCAGAAGGGATCTCTTTACAGGCTTAAATTGATGGAACAGGAAAGAGTAAGAGATAGCTCATATAAAGCCAAGATTCGGTAGTATTTCTCATGAGTGAGAGTAACCATGAAACACCCAGGGAAGGTCAAGGAACAGTCTTTCTCAGCAGTGTTAGCACAGCAACTTTTTACCCTCCCTGAAAGTAACCTACACAATAATGTCTGTCTTTTGTGTAGGTACTTCAGCCTAACCATTGCCATCTGCCCAAGGGCAAGGACAATAATGCTCTTTCAAGGACAAGTTAGAACCATCCCACTAGACCCCATAACATGGGCAAGACTCTTCTGTGCATCTAGAGAGTGCATTGTAGTGCTGTCGTTAGAAAGTAGACAATTGTAGGCAAAAGAGCTTAAAGTAATCAAATTCAAGCAAAAGAATGCAAGACATTCTCTTACATTAAGTTCTGGCTACCTCATTATCAATCCTGCCCCTCCCTCTCGCTCACTTAAGTCCAACTAGTCTCCAAGCTGGTCTTTAAACACACCTAGTAAATTCAAGACGTTTCCATTTCATGTTCCTGCTGTTTGACATACTTCTAATGGAGAGGACTTGATCTCTCAAATCATTCAGATCTTTTCTCAAATATCCGAAAGCAGAAAGGCCATTTCTGAATACTCATACCTAATAGAATTCTCTCCATACTCTGCAATTATTTTTCAAAGCATTTTCATTACCTGACCTTGTATTTTGTCTATTGCCTCTCTCCCCCACTTGAATTTAAGTATATAACCAGTTTATTCACTGTTTTCTTCCCAATGTTAAGGGCAATGTTTGTTCAATAAAGATTTGTTGACTGAATGACTAAATAAATAAACCAATGAATGAATGAAAGAGAAAGAAAGAGAAGGAAAGAAGGGAGGGAGAGAGGGAGACGGAATGAGAGAGAGAAAGGAAGAAAGGGAGAGAGAAAGAAATCTGGAACCTGGCATGATAAAAATAAGTGATATTAGCATTAATAGAAAGCTTCTAAATTATTTTTTATTTTAGTAACCAAAAGCCATATAAGTAATAACAATAGATGATTCTTATAAATTTTTCAGGGTTTCTTTAGTCCTGCACATTGTAATTATTTATGAAACTAAAACAAAGTATGTTAACTTACAAAAGCGGCATGATTTTTTACATACTTGTTCTTCACTTATGCTCGCTGCACTGATATCACAAAAAATTATATTAACATTATGATTTTAATTCCTTACCTACCAGTAAAATTATTCTAAGAAACATTATTTTTTAACCATAATTTTTTTCTTACCTTGGAACCAGACAGTCAGCTCTCTGAAGGGTTGTGGCATCCAGTTCAAAAAGGGACGCAATGTCATTCCCATGTGGAACTGAGACCAAGGTGTACATGATCTTCTCCCCTACCTGGCGTTTCTTCTTTGAAGTTGGAAGATCTCCATCTCTCTGTTGAGGAGGTAGAAGGTTATTTACTTTTATCAGGTTTCTTACTAAACTCTCCAATTAATTGGGAGATAAGCTTTAAATTTGCACATTATAATCTGATTTCTTCACTGGATTATAGAGATGTTTATTTCACGTCATCCAAAAAGAGAAGGTCAGGCCTGATAGCCTTTGAAGTAATTATTATCAACAGCGATAAGTCACACACTCCTCGACAAGTGGCTGGATCTGGGCAAATTATCAAGGCACTAACTAACAGTCACAGTAGTTCCCTTCCTTTATATTAAACCTATTTACACAGTAGTAATTTTGACCATTCCACATTTAAAACAAACACAGAGGGAAAATAGTGGGTTGAATCATCTAGATTTCATAAATTAAAGAGTAAATATGGCAGTTTCAGAGTTTCTGCCTAATTCCCAAAACATAATTGGGACAATAATCTGGAAAGAAGGGGAATCGCCAGCAACATTCTCATTCAGTTCATCCGCTTGTTCCATTAGATCCAAGAACACAATATAATGGCATATTAAGTGAAATAAAGTGAGATCTGCACAAATAGAAGCCTTCATGATGATGGGAAACTCAGTCAATATTTCTAGTACACTCCTACCATATTAAGCAAGCAGCCATACGAGATTGATGATTTGGTATTTTTATTTGAACTTCCCCCAAGTCTCAATCCCCCGTGGAAGAATGTAATGCACAAGAGACCAAAATATGACGCAGCAAATGTAGTGTATGCTTGGTAATTACGTGCATAAATATAATTACTTATACATACTTATGAAAACAAATGAATTTTAAAGTGAGAAAGAAAGTGAGGGTCATTATACCATCACAGGAAGTTGAATGAAAGCAGGGGAGGGAAGGGATGCTCAAAAGAAAAATGAAAGTGGTCCATATCCAACAATAAGCATTTCCGTAAGGGCTGCTATGACAATGAAACATTACACCTGGTCATTCCAAAATGTTCACTTGAAGTTCCACTCTGAGATTGTGAATATCATGTTCCTTGCATCAGAAACCCCTGCAGATTCATTCTGGTGTCTTTTGTAAATGCTGTACAAATTGGTAGCACCTCTGAACAGTGAATCGGCAGAGGAACTGCCAGGGTTCCTCAGAAGGAGCAGGATCCCACAGAGCCCAGCAGCACCTGCTAGCTTGTCTTCTTTGACTTATATGTCTTCTGTCTTCACCAAAATGAAGGCAGGGGTCTGGCAAACTCTCCCCAAGTAGTTTGATCCCCATAAAAATTATTTCTAATCAGTAATTATGAACTATGTTTACTATCAGAAAAAGTCATACTTCACTTACTATACATTATAAAGGAGCGTAGGGATATAGGAGAGAAGGAAATGCAGAAACAGTAAGAAAACTATACTTCTGAATTTACATAAAGCTTCCCACATACCAAAATCACTCCCTTAGTCATTCTCACTAATCTTACAACAAAAATTTGAGTGAGAAAAAGGTGAGTATTATCATTTCCTTTAAACAAAGAGATGAGTGCAGTATATATAGAAGAGGAAGACTGAGGGAAGGGAAGAGGAAAGGGAATGGAGAAAGAGAAGAAGAGGAGAAAGAAGGGGAGGGAAGAAAAAGGAAAGGGGAAGGAGGGAGAAGAAGTGGGGAGAAGGGAGCAAAAAGGGAAGGAGGGGGGAGAGGAAGGAGGGGAGCAGTAGATGGTCGTAGTGAATGCTCCAAACTCAACTAGTCAAGCCTCAATCTAAGTTAACCAAAGCCAGAGGCCTTAAACACAGAATGAGTCACTCCTCAAAGGGTAGCCATGAACTCATGGCTAAGAACCTTCCTTAAGTTAAAAAATTCTCATGGGTCAAGAGACCCATTTCACACTCTAGGCATGAAAGTCTGTGAATTGAAGACAAAATCTATGAGGAGCAAAAACACTCTCACATCTTGAAAGAAGAAAATTGAAATGTCTTTAACCCAATAAGAATAGTCTGGCCAGACAAATGAGTTGGGGGAGATGGCTGCCTAGGTAACATAACAGCTGAGGATCATGGAATCTCAAGTTTGGGAACAGTCTTTAGAGATCATCTGTGAGCTAAAAAGACTTCTTCCCAAGTAACCCATTGGCAGCAGCTAGTGAAGTGAAAAATCTATTACTTGGAATTTATTCCTTTGGGTCTTGAAATCATTTTGGTTTTTAATCATTCCTTATTGAAATTTAGACAGCCTTTGTAGTTTTGTTTACCTCCTGCATTTCAACTCTCACAATAGGTTAGGAGAAAGGTCCTAAGGAAAAGAGAAATCGTTGGAATGGGAAGGTAGAAACGGGAAGGAGAAGGAAAGGAAAATGAGTATGGTACTGCAAAAGGAAAACAGGAATATACAAGAAAAATACAGTATCAGAGGTACCATCCATGAAAGAAATAATTAATAAACTGTTTCTCAGGAAAAGCAGCTTCTGCTCTGTCAAGAGGATGACAAGACAAGACACAGACTAGAATACTTGCAAAAGACACAGCTGATAAAGGATTTTTTTGGTCCAAATATACAAAAAAAAACTCTCAAAATTCAACAATAAGAAAACAATAATCCAATTAAAAACTGAGCAAAAGACCTGAACAGACACCTCACCAAGGCAGATATATAGATGGAAAATAAACATGAAAAGATGCCTAACAGCATATGTCATTCGGGAGCTGCAAGTTCTATAATGAGACATTACTCACAACAATGAGACACCATACACACCTACTAGAATGGCCAAAATCCAAAACACTGACAACATCAAATGCTGCTGAGGATGTGGAGCGATATTCACTGCTGGTGGGAATGCAAAATGGTGCAGCTACTTTGGAATATAGTTTGATGGTTTTGCACAAAATGAAACATACACTGGACCATGTGATCTAGCAATCACATTCCTTGACATTTACCCAAATGAGTTGTCAAGTTATGTCCACAGAAAAACTTACACACAGATATCTACAGCAGCTTTATTTATTTATAACTACCAAAACTTGGAAGCAAATAAAGATGTCCTTCAGTGGGTGAATGGATAAATAAACTGTGGGACATCCAGACAATGGGATACTACTCATTACTGAAAAGAAGTGCGGTATCAAGCCATGAAAAGACATGGCAGAACCTTAAATGCACAGTGCTAAGTAAAAGCAGCCAATCTGAAAGGCTACCTACTGTATGATTCCAACTGTATGACATCCTGGAAAAGGCAAAAGTATGGAGACAGTGAAAAGATCAATGGCTGCCAGGGATTAGGGTGAATAGAAGACTAAAACGCAGAACACAGAGGGCAGGGAAACTCTTCTATACGATACTGTAATGGCGGATACACGTCATTGTACTTAATATCATCATTCATAGAATATACAACACCAAGAGTGAACCCCAATCTTCTAATTATAATTCATCTTTTGATATAGGTTTCCCTTGAAGGAAAATGCACTAACTGACTCAACAATCCAGATTTACTTAGTAACTGAAAATTGGCATTGTGGTTTATACATCAGTCATTTGGGAGTGCACTTAGCAAGAGTCAATCCTGCTGTACCGCACTCCTCTTTTGAAATGCTAATAAATTTTCTAGACTTATAAAAAAAGAGCAGATCCAAACTCCTAGAGATTGCCCTCCTTCCCCACCCACCTTAGTAATGTCTCCCTGTGGGGTCTCAAGAGTTGACACTATTTTGACACTCTTACAGTGAACAATAAAAATCATTTCCAAACATAGAAAAGGCCCATTTATTAGGTCTAACTAAAACAGGTCACTCTGAATTACTCATACAATGTAAGACCTGTGATTTAATGTTAATTACATAGGATACATGGAATGTACTATTTTATTCCTAAATAATTTACTTAGGTCCTTGTGGGGGGGGGGGGGAAGCTTTAATGAATAGATAAGTTCCATTTATAATTATCCTAATAATTGTTTATGTGTAAATAAGACCTTCTAACATGTTTAGAAAGTTTTTAGGAGTATTCTATTCTTAAGCATTCTGCTTTTAATCTCTTGTATTCTGTTAATTTGTTTAACAAACTCTCCTTTGTAAATAGTTTGACAGTCAACTTCAAGCCAGCCCCTCAACATTTTTAAATTATGAAATATGAATAATGTGTTCTAAGTATGCAATTTGTAAATGCATGATCAAGCTTCAACATACAAGAAAATCAATATTATACTTCCATAACATGAATACAGTTCTGTTCAAAATAGTGTGCTTGTGGCTTTTGTTTATAAACCCACATTTTTTTTTTTCAGTAAGAAAAAAGACACAAAAAACACTAATTCCCTGCACAGAATTACAGAAGCACAATGCCCTCCCTCTTGCATCATGAAAATACATTAAGGTACAACAGAGCTTAGACAGGTGTTAAATTTAACTAATCAGCCAGCTCTCCAAAACACTCTCAATTTAGGGAATGCAGGGCTTCAGAATGTTAACCTGCTCCGCTGGGCTCTTATAAAACTAGCATTTGCACTTGGAAGGAACGGCACACAGCCTCTCAGGTTATACAAGTAGAAAGTCCCTTATGAGAAGAAGCCAGCCGCGTTCACTAACGGCTGGCCTGGCTTCTGCCTGTCCTGGGGCCAGCGGTGGCAGCACAGCAGTTAGCCTCCTCCAACACCTTCTCTGTTGACTCATTTGTGAGTCATCGAATTTATAGCAGAGACTTCATGGTGCAGTTCTGTTGTTAGGAGCCAGAGACATTCTGTAAGAAACAATGTATGTGTTTGCAGGGCTGACTCAGACCTGTGAGAGGCCACTGGCAGCATAAGGATGTGCACGCATCTGTGTTTCTGTTCAGACCCTCGGGGGTTTTTACTGCTGACTTTATGTAACAGGCAGGATCGATCATGCCATTTAAAGCAGCACACACTTCTCTTGCCGTGGTTCTTTGACGAAATGTTACTCTCAAACTGATTCTTAACATGACCCTTGTTTTCTTCCGTCTCCTTATCATCTTTACCACGGGTGACTATATACTAAAACTCAAGGAAATGTGGTGGTCTTCTTTCAGAATCTGGTACCCGCCCACCCAAAAGAAAAATTCTATACAATAGAATTTTCAAGTATATTTCAGTAAAGTTTCATGGTTCCTAGAACATTTCTGTTTATACACAAAGGCTGATGATTCTCACCAGGCAGAGAAAGTCTGGCCCCCAGGGGGCATTTCCAGAAACACTTATATTTGCCATAACTGTGGCTGAGGGGAACAAGTACTGGCACCTAGTGAGTAGAGCCGTGAATGCTGCTAAACAATACAAAGGACAGCCCCCCACAACAAAAAATTATCTGGCTCAATATATCAATATTGCTGAGGTCAAGAAACCCCAGCACAGACAAAAGACACTTACTTGGAAAATCAGATCACATTCCACATAAATACGATAATGTTAAAATGGCTGGTGTTATTCCAAAAAAATCCCCTTCAAAGAGCCATTTGAAAAGATGCATCCTTTCAAGGAGAAGAAACTAATGACTGTCAGGTTCCCAGCTGGGCTTGACACGATTCCAATGTTTACAGAGTCCCTGTGGATGCTGTACATTTGTAAGATTGGAAATAATAGGCTCTTTTGAAGAATAAATACAGCAATTTGGGTCTTAATGGGAGCTCTGACACACACTGCCTCATTTCAGCAGTGCCATGCATTAACCTTTGAAACTTCAAAAATGGAAGGCAACATTTTGATAAAGGTTTCAAAATTACAGGAAAGATATTAACTGGATATTAAACCGACAACATAGGGAAAATTAGGAAAGAAAATAATTAGCACGTCACAGTGAACTCAGTGTTACTGGAACCCAGGTCTGAGGGAAGAGAGCATTGTGTTTTTGGAAACATTTCATTTTCCACAGGCTCAACTCTAACTGCTCCTTTGTTTTCTTTTTTAGACAGAAACAAAATTATTGCTAGGTGGCAAATGGTCTATAAAATGCGAAGCCATATTGTTAGCTTTATTGTTCCATATCCTCAGGTTTATTTACTTTCAAACTAGGGATTTTGGAGAAAAAAAATGAAATCAAATGTCTCCAGTTGGATGTGTCTCTGAGATGACAGATGACATCTAGTCATAAACGTCTACAGCAAAGGCAGACCCACCTGTGTTATATGCAATTAAAGTATTGCTAAAACAGAACAGCATTCTTTCTCACCTTTAGAGATAAATAAGGAAATTGTATTTCAGAATAAAAAGGGGGAAAAATCTATCGAGTCTAACTAAAAGCTTAATTAACAGAAAGAGTGAACTACATAATTTATTACTTATTTATATTGTTTATGCTGCTCTATAAACCTTCATACTCTGTATTTTTCCACTCAGATGAGCTCAGAAATTTAATACGATTGCACAGTTTGAAGCTTTGATATGGTGTCCTTTGAGCAGAAACAACTTGCATTTTTAGCCCACTAATACCTTTTATTCAAAGAGTTTCCATTTGTCTGATCACATTTTAACCTCATGGCATGCGGGTGAGGCATGTAGGGCAAACAGTCTTATCCCACTATACAGGTGAGGAAACTGAGTCTTAGGAAAGCTATCTGACTTGTCCAAGGCAACACAAGTTAATGGTGGTTCTATAGCATGCTGAAGAGTCACATAGAATATCCTAAAAATAAACCTTGAGAATGAGGAAAGCAGCCCTTGACATCCAACAGCTAGCCTGGTATTATCAGCCAGGCCTTGGTCTTGCTAGGAGCTGGCCTGGCACCCATGGCTAAGCCACAGTGTTCTCTTGTTGAACATGAACAATTTCACAAACATCAACATCAGACAAGGCCATTCTATGACTAGGATGGATCAAGACAAAACAGCACACTCCATAATAATATCTGATTATCGATAAAATATGAACAGTCCTTTAGCCACAAAAATGACTATCCCTCTACCCTAAGTAATATGAATGACTGCTGCTTCTTTAGCAATTACAGCTTTAGCCTGGCTCTAGTCTGCCCTCTCTATGAATAAAATTTATTAAAATACCTCCTGACAGCATTCCTACCCAAAGGAAAGCCTCACTTCCTTAAATCTTCCTCCAAATCACCTTGTACAAGCCCAAATCCTGTAAATTCTATCTCACAACTAAGATGCCCTCTGGTCCCCCAAGTGTGTGTGCAATGAGTAATAAATAATAAACCCCACTTGTTCAAGTACAGGTGTGTTCCTGGTGGTCTTCGGCTGGAGGCCATTGAGAAGCTAATAGTTAAAACCAAAGAAGTTATGATTCATGTACTTAGCTTTTTAAACATGGCTACTGATAGCATTTTCCCAAGTCATAGAAAAGCAAGAACCCGACAGTCCTGGAGCAGCTTTATGAAAACCAAGGGGAGAAGAGACACACAGGGTGATGACACTGAATTACAAACAAAAGACTCAATTGGTGTAATAAGCCTAATTGTAGGCTTAGGAACACTGTGACACAAATTAAAATTTTTATTGAGCCAATGACTTAATACATTAGCTTATTTCTATTGTAAACCTGATAGATGGTACAGGAGCCAAACAGAATTGATTCGGGTCCAGAAATTCTGATTTGATTCACCTCTCCCACATCAACATCCTCGTAAAACAGAAAGCAGTATAGCAAGGCAAAGATGCAGTCATTTTAATTAAACATCCCAACTCTATCAAAGAGTGGAATTTTGGATAATGCAGCACTAATACCTACCAATTCCAAAAGGGGTTACTAAATTCTTAAGAAAATTGATTATAGACTGTGTCTATTTTATATCAAAATATCTGCCAAATTTCTTTTTTTAAAAAAAAAAAAAGCCTTTCATTCAGGTTTTAACTGCATCACATCAAATCATACTAAATTTCCGAATTTTGATTAAATTAAATCATGTTGTCATCACAAAACATTCTTTACAAATGATGATGAAATGAGCAGGGTGAATATTCATAAATATTTTAATGAAAATTGGCTTTAAAATAAGATTGAGGTGTTTTTTTGATTAGCACACTTTAGAATATCAGAAAAATCAGTTATCTAGCTGTTTGATGCTTCAATATTTCCCTGTAGGTAGAAACCAGATTATTTTGAATAAAAAAGGACTGTCCTGTTGTCCTTTTTTAATATCATGCCATAATTCCATTTCTCCTTCCTAATTTCTATTCACTTCTGAAAACATCTTCCAGATGTTAGTTGCTTTTAGCACTCAATCATAAATCGTCTCTAAGGTGCTAGAAATCTCCCTAAATACCTATTATTGAATATCTTCATGTTATCTAAACCATATTATCTCTTGCCTTTTACCTTTAATCCACAGCCTCTGCTCGGAGAATCTCAGAGTCTCTAGTCTTGAAATTTTCTATTAACTTTTTAATTTGTTCATTTAAAATATAAACAATATGCTTAGGATTTGGGGGGGACAAAACAATTCCACTTACCACATTTTTTCCTTCATTTTGGGCATCTCGATAATCAGGATTAAGCTGGAAAACAAAACAAGACTAGTTTTGAATTGCTATCAAAAGCATATTAACAAAACAAAGGATCTTTGATTCAGTTCACTATTGTTTCCTTAACTAAGTTTAATATAAAAACAACTTAAGAAAGAAACCACGGGTAAACATCGCAATTTAAAACATTACCTTCAAACAGTAGTAAAGACTGGATCCAAAATGCCAAGTTCGTGGCCTTTTTTATATAAGAACAGTTGACATCTTTGAACAAGTGAGAGCTGACAATCCTATCCTCTCTGAGGTAGCATTCAAGAGAGTTCATTATTTTGAATACCTCAAAATCTTCCATTGACCAATAACTCAGAAACCAATTTAAAACAAAAGACCAAGGAAAGTTGTAGCAATGATTCAAGATTATGCTCCACAAGCTAGACATACAAGAAAGAAAAAAACCAAGTAAAAGAGGAGCAATATATCGATCTATATCGGAGATGTCAGCTAATGCATGAGGACTATTGAAACAAACAAGAGCGCGTGTCTTTGGGCTTGGATTGTGGAGGTGGGGGTCATTCTGATGAGAAGGATGAGTTCTGCACATGCTGAGTATTGGTCCACGCATTTCTAGCTGGTTAGAATACGGAACTCCTGACTCCCACCTGACGACACAGTCTCAAAGGAATATCTTTGCTGTAGTGAAATAACTAGCTCATAATATGTAAAACAATGAATTTATAAGGTGTTTTTCTCAAAATAAGGAGTTGTCCAATTGAATGCTATCATTCTCATTGAAATCAGCTGGTCTATTCTACAGGCAACCTCAGGTAGTTCAAGTCACCACTTAAAATGTAAGGTCAGGAGTCTCTCAAAAGAACACTTAGCTACCGTGTTTCCCCGAAAATAAGACCTAGCTGAACCATCAGCTCTAATGCATCTTTTGGAGCAAAAATTAATATAAGACCCGGTATTATATTATATTATATATTATATTATATTATATTATATCCAGTCTTATACTATATTAAAATAAGACCAGGTCTTACATTAATTTTTGCTCCAAAAGACGCATTAGAGCTGATGGTCTGGCTAGGTCTTATTTTCAGGGAAACATGGCAGTAGTTCTGAGTAGCTCTGAGGAGGGGCAGTAGCCTCTCCCAACTTACCACTAAATATCAATGAAAGTGCTGAAAAAGGTAAAAAGCAAAACAAAACAAAAACCTCTCAATTTCACTGAAAACTAAGGCTGAAAAACAACCTATACCCCCAGTCTTCAATGAACTGACAGTAATTAAAAAGCAGATGGGGAAGAAGCAGATAACTCCCCAGTTTTTATCTCCTGGCATATCCATGAAATGTTAACCTCATTTCAAGCTGATGGCCATGTGAACACAGTTAAGAGGATCCTTGCTGTGGTTCCCACCACTGTTTGTCCACTGACTCAGAGATTACAGAGGATTTACCAATTGATGTTGGATCTGCCGGCAGTTTCTGGGTGTGGGCCGGGTTCGTGTCTCGTGAGACTGAAGAATGGAAACACGGACCAGGGAGAGGCAAAATTTTTTAAAAAGAGGATAGTTTATTGAAAGCAAAGGGTCAGAGCTCCCGAGCGGGAGGGGGTCCCGAATGGGGGTGCCCAGTGACTGAGGCAAAAGCTCTTACTTTTTATACCTTCCCTTGCCTGCTTGGGGAAGAGGGCTGGAGCCTTTTAATTGAATTTGTCTATCAGGTTTGTCCTGTTTGCCCATCCTGAAGGGATTAACAAAATAACCCATTCCTATCTATCAGATCTGTTCCTTTGTCTGGCCAAAAGGGATTTGAGATAATTTATTAACCTTAAGGCATATTCTCATGTCTCTGTCCTGCACTGAAGGAGACACTCCAGGACCTGGAGTTGCAAGATATGGCTGTTTTTCTGTGTATTCCACCAGGGACCGCCCCCCTCTGTCTACCTAGCAACAAACTAAGTAACCTGTCTCACAACCAAAAACAGCAGTGTTTCTCTTATCACTGGAAAGCTGCTGATAGGCTGAGCAGAAAATTGTTTGCCCAGTCTTCTCATCCACTGTCCCAGTACCTATCTTTATCTTCTCATGACCACAAAGATATGACAAAGCTCAGAAAGCAAATGGACAGAAAGTAGAGGGAGCAGATGCTGGCAGAGGGCTTTCTGAGAAGCACTGCCTGAAGAAAGACGAGAAAAGAAAAAGAACCGTGCTCTGTGCTGAAATTGCACTGCATACATAATAATATAGAAATAGCAAAGGGATTTGAGATAGAAGCAACTGCAATCGAGCCCAGGTACACAGAGCCAACATCTGCCAGAACTGGGAACTACACTGGGAATGCGCCCTTCAGTCCGCCCTGCAGCTGAAGATTTAGAAGGAGGATTGAGAATAAAAATATGGAACAAAAGGACCATCCACTCAACGCATCTGGTTCTGCACAGAGCACACTTGTCTGAGGATAATAAAGAAAGGAGGGAGGAAGGAAGGAAGGGAGGGAAAAATAACATAGGACTGATTAAAAAGTATGTTAGAAGAAGGTGAAATTCTTTCTCAGAGTCTTTCTGAATATTTTCTATGGTATGATGCAAAAAAATTTTCTGAAAATGATTTGGCATATTCAAAGATGTACAAGTAAACATTATGTAAAGACAACAGAATAAGATGAACAGCTAAAAACATAATATAAAACAATAATATAAATAATAAAATAATAATATAAAAATATAAAGAATTATGACAAGAAGTTAAGGAGGATTTCACTAGAAATGAAAACGTAAATCCAAAATTAAAGTCCATGTTGGCAATAATAAAAAAAATAGTAGATGCTACAGAAAATGAGTGATAGAGGATAAAAAGAAAATTGAACAGCTACCCCTCAATACAAAGAAAAGGTGTAAAGAAATGAAAATTAGGAAAAAGAAAATAGTCATGGAGGACCAGAGAAGGGCATGTCAACTAATAGGTGATTTGTGTACTCAAAATGAAGAGAACATAAGTGGAACACAAGCATTAATCAAAGATAACAGAAAATAAAGCTTTCATCAGCTCTTGAGGAAAGAACTGCATGTGCAGAGGTCACCATATTCCAGGAAAATCATCTGAAACAGACTGACACATTCATATGAGGACGAGAGGGTGAAGAAAGGAGGGAAAACAATGGTTGCGGACATAAATAGAGCCAGAAATTAGGCTGAGACAAAAAATGCTTATCATGCAACAAGAGAATGGGTAACCAAATATGGTATATTCAAACAATTGTGTACTGCTCAGCAATAAACATGATGAGCTACTGATACACATAAGAAGAAGTTGCCTGTTAGTGCTAGGTCAGCAACTGGGGAAATTTGAGGCTAAATTAGTTCCAAAACGGGATCATCTTGCTTTTGGAATCCAAGAATGAAAGGCAGAAAGCCAAAAAGATAGTTAATTAACCGACCTCCTGTCTACTGATTAATGAAACTCAAAAAGACACACTTTTCAGATGGGTAGTACACTTGTTGGGGATATCACTTTGTGAGGTGTGTACAAGTATAATCATATATATTGTTTTGCACCTGAAATTAACAATTAAAAACAGACACACTTTTATTTGGTAGTAACAAAAAAAGTTCCATAGTGCCTGGGTGGGTTTATTCAGCTCTTTTCGTCAAGTACTACTGTTACAGACACTGTAACATAAATTCATGCGGGGACACCATGCTGTATCCATAACTAAAATGTCTACAGAAACAGGAATTAATGTACCCGAGTCAGACACAAATCATTTATGCCCTCTTAAACATAGCTCATATTCTACCCCAAAGACAACATTACACTCTAAAATTCAGTCTTCACATCCAGAGGGTGCCAAAAAAATGTATACACATTTTAATAAAGGAAAAAATTGTATTCAAATTGTAATACTCAATATACACCAATAAAAAAGATGAATACAATTCACATTTGACTTCTGCAATTACAAGAGGTGCTGAAAGTGATCATCATTAGCGTCCAGACACTTCTGATTAGGGCAAATTACTGCTTGAGCACATCTTATTATTGAGATAACATCTCTTAAAATGTGTCCACATTTTTTTGGCATCCCCGGTATTGCACCCATTTAGGAGCACCCATTTCAATCCCTGTGGAATTGGATTCCAGATGGTGCTCTGTAAGGAAATAACCATGGGCCTCAGGAGAGGTCACCTAATCGCCATGAAACTCAGAGTCCTTGTCTGTAAAATGAGAGAAGTCTATGGCTAAATCCTAATCATAGCAATATGTCAGTAAGTTATACATATGCGTATCTTTGGCAACAGTACTAAAGATGGGTCTGATCAGTTAGATTTTTACCTCGTCTTGTGTCTCTCAGGCTGCACTGTGTCTTTATAATAATTAATTTAGGGTTTTGCTTCAGTAAATTCACTGAAGTGCTAATAATATATAGTGAGGAGGGAGAGGCAAATAAATCTATGCCTATGTGAATTCACCAATACTAAGTACAGGCCAAATAAATATATGCTTTAATATGTTTTACTTATGCTGTGGTTTTCCTTCTCTAAACATAATAATAGCAGTAATTAGTAAGGTAAGTAGACTAAGGGTGAATTGAAAAAATGTTATTTCTAAAAAAGGAGATAAAAGACATAGTCATGTGGAGATTCCTGAATCTTTAAGACTTTAAATAAAATATTTCCTTATGTTAAAAAATAAATTAGAGGGGCGGCTGGTTGGCTCAGTTGGTTAGAGCACAGTGCCCTTAACAACAAGGTGGCCAGTTCAATCCCCACATGGACCACTGCGAGCTGCGCCCTCCGCAACTAGATTGAAACAACTACTTGACTTGGAGCTGATGGGTCCCGGAAAAACACACTTTAAATAAATAAATAAATAAACTGGCATTGGAGAGTGATCTAATATGCTATTCAGTAATTTATTTAATAAATATTAATAGAGCATCTATAACGGGCAAAACATTGTGTGGCATATGGTATTCTAGCAAAGACAAAGGGAATATGGCCCCTGACCACAAGACCTTACAATCTAGGAAGGGAAATAAGACATAAATACAGTTATCTATAATACAAAACAGAATGTGACAAGAGATATAAGACAGGAATGAATAATTTATAAACAATATAGGTCAGAGGAGGGAGGAATCTTTGGTGGGCAAATTTATTCAAGAATAAATTCATGGAGAAGGTAGCATTTGAGCTAAGCCTGAAAGGATGGATAGAATTATAATTGGCAGAGAAGATGGAGTGCAGAGGACAGGCATTGCAGGGGAGCAAATGCCACATAGGTGAGAAAATGAGACTTGTTCAGAGAAGACCCATAAATGTCATTTCTGGCATACTTTTTATATGCTTTTAAAAGGTAATCATTTCTTTTTACAATTATCCTCTTAGAAGGGATTCTAAACCCTACTTTACAGATGAGGCACCTGGGGCACATTAAGTGAAATATTCTGGTGAGTGGCAGGGTTATTTGGAAGCACAGTGCTGAAGGTTCCAAGCTACAACTTGTAGTTGCGATAGCATGTGACTTCCTTCCTGTTCCCACGAAGAAGAGTGGTGTGATGATCCAAGGCCAGCCCAGACCAGTGGGGCCTTTAAACCATAGGCTACTGGGTCTGCATCTTCGAAAGATTTTGAATATCCTTGGGATACTATTTGTAGAAACAGGACATTAAAAATCCTCAATTGTCTACTGTTAGTAGGAGATGGAGGATGAAAGAAGCAAAGTAAGCAAGTATGGTGGTCCAAGTAAGACGCAGTAGAGCACCAACAAAAATAATAATGCTGAAATGGAAAGAAGAACAAGAATGCAGAAGATTTTACACAGAGTCAGAAGAATCTAAATGCACAAACTGAGAGAGAAAATACATTTATCCTGACTCTCAAGTTTTTAACCCAGAACTAAGACAATTCACTATTTTGTGAGGAAACAGTTCAATCTTAGGTATATTTATTGAGTTTCAATGGCAGCGGGATATCTGAGATCAAATTCCTGGACCACCGCAGCCACTGGAGTGAGTGACAGAGAGAATATAAAGAATAAATACCCACTACTAATCTTTAAAGGGAGCTCTCACTTAAATGGACAAAGAGGACGAGAAAGAAGTCACGTAGAGAATATGACCAGCCAGAACAGAAAAATGGCAGAGAGAGAGTGATATCATAAACACCTAGGCGGTGAAAGTCATGAGTATACCACAATCAAATGAAAGAGAACTGCAACTTCCATTTAACATAACAGCCAGAAGCTGATTGAAACTTTAAGTCCACAATGTTATCCATTTCCTTACAAGAAAAATGTTACTTTTTGTAATGAAATTTGTTTTGATCTATTTCTATTATATATGACATTAAAGTCATTAAATCGTCGTGTGTGTTTTTAAATGATTTTAAATGTATGTTCCTCTTTCCAATGACTAGCATTTCAAAGCCAATCTATTATTCTGATTGATAAGTCTAGAAATGAAAAGAAGGGAAAAATAACATTTACTGAATGTTACATGTGCCAGGCACAATTTATGTTTTGATATGTAATATTTACATGTGTATATGTGTGCATATAGAGTCAAGTATATATCTGTATTTATGTACATATACATACACATACATACAAACCCTGCCCTTTTCACATACTGTGACTGATAACTTCTGATAGAGAACTAAACGTACGGAACTAAACGTATACAGCCCTAATATTCATAAGATTCAATACCATTGTATAGGTTCTTGAATACTGGTTTTAATTAATTAAACCCAAAGACTACTGCATAGTTAGGAAATAAGTGTTTACTGCCATCTGGTGGAAGTGTTGCCTATCTACAAACAAATAAGCAAGTTGAGTTTAAAAAGGCAATATAACATCTTTAACAAGAAAAATTATTTTGCACTACTCGATCTATCTTGTTTCATCAAAAGTTACTGCTTTCGTAATATACAAAGAATGAAAAGGAAGAAAGCAGCCGATCAGAAATTGTGATACTTGATTTATAATTCTTCCCACAATTGTGGAAGAACTATTTACTGAGCCTCCCTTATTAGCAGATTCAAAATATGATAAAATTACTTTTTCCCCATAGACATAGTTGTGAACTCTCCTACGTCAATCAGGTGATAAGAGGAACAGATCTATGGAAAACTGGCAAGGAGTGTGCTGACAGCTGACAACAGTGGTGTGTATTAAGGGCAAAACTATATGGCTGTATTCCTTCCCCTCATATCACCTAATTACATGTATGGTCCACAGAAATTGATATTATTGGGAGAAAGCCAAATAACAGGGTACTGTAATGCATTATCTGATGAAGTCATAAATGCCTTTATTATCTAATTCATAATTAAATACTTTGTTCTACATTTTGTCCATGGCTTTCTAACAGTATATATTTCTCGAAAATAACATCACATCTTGAATTCTCAAAGCAATACTAGTGGAATCTCTAAATTGAATAAGGGTCCATTTCTAAACGTTGATTCACTTTAGTATCTGTGATATTGTGAATTACAAGAAATACAAATTTTGTCTTTGTCCCCCTTTCTAGCACAGACCTTTTAAAACTCTTGTCATTTCCAAAGTGTACAGGTGTCTTTTGTAATGTTAAAAAGATGACTTTTGGAATGCCCCTAGGTCACCTAAGGATAAAGGCTAAGATTACAGGATTGGAACTTTCAGTCCCCTTGACCTCCTGGGAGAGGGGCGGGACTAGAGGCTGACTTGTTCAATGGCAAATTATTTAATCAATCATGACTACGTAATGAAGCCTCCATCAAAACTCAAGAAGACAGGGTTTGGCGAGCTTCCCAGTGGTGTGGTGAACACGAAGATTTGGGAAGGGTGGTGCCCTCAGAGAGAGCTCTGCACCCTTGCCCCATACCTTGCCCGATGCATCTCTTCCATCTGGCTATTTGCAGGTTACATCCTTTGTGATAAACCAGTCATTTAGTTAGTAAAATGTTTCTCTGACTTCTGTGCAAATTGATAAAACCCAAGGAGGAGGTTGTGGAAACCACTGATACAAAGCCAGCCAGTCAGAAGCACAGGAAACAACCTAGGCTGCAACTATATAGCATCTGAGTGGGGCTGGCTGGAGCGCAGTCTTGTAGGACTGAACACTAAACTGGCAGAACCTCATGCTACCTCTGGGTAGGTAGTATCAGCATTGAGTTGAATTGTAGGACACTCAGCTGATGTACAAGAATTGCTTGTTTGTGGGGAGGGAGGAGATCTCCTCCCCACATTGGAAATTTGGATTTCAGAACATCCAAAACATCTTACAGAATAAAATCTAAATAGTGTTAGATCATTGTTCTAATTCCTAGATGTTTTCTACAATTCACGAAAAAAAAGGTGCTATGCTTAAATAGCTTGCAATTTATGTGTTTTGTCTCTATAATTAGACTACAGCATCTTCAGCATATCAAACACTGTGTTTCCCCGAAAATAATACCTAGCCAGACAATCAACTCTAATGCATCTTTTGGAGCAAAAATTAATGTAAGACGCAGTCTTATTTTACTATACTATGAGACTCAGTCTTATATAATATAATAGAATGTGATATAATACCAGGTCTTATATTAATTTTTTGCTCCAAAAGATGCATTAGAGCTTATTGTCTGGCTAGGTTTTATTTTCGGGGAAACACAGTAGTCTAATTTCCATTGAATAGTGCCCCCTTCATTTCCTCACAAACAACAGACTTATTACATTTTTCTGAATAACTTAGCCATTGAATAAGTACTGCTCAAATATAATATCATGCTTAGGAAATATATGTATAAGTAAATTTTTATGCGTGTTTTTTTCTCATTTGTGCTTAGAATTAAGGTTGCAGCCCTTTAACTGTATTGTGAGATTTATCATGGTCACCTACAGATGTTACAATTTTAAACATTACACAAAACCAGTTATCTCAGATGTGTATGTATGATGGAAACAATTGCAAAAGAGGTATCAATGTCCCTGTGATTGAGTTACTATTATTCTCTAGATTACAAACTCTTCAAGGACAAGGACTAAATGTTAACTACCTTTGGTCTCTTCACAATATCATAGCAGAGTTTTCACCTGGCAGGCAGTCTACAGATTAGATAGTGCAATGTCAGCATAATGTACACCAGGGCTTCTCAACATCAGCACTACTGGTATTTCGGGCTGGATGATTCTTTGTTGTGGGGGCTGGCTGTCCTGTGCATTGGAGGATGTTTAGCTGCATGCCGGGCCTCTACCCACTAGATGCCAGTAGCTCCCTCTTTCCAGCTGTAACAATAAAAATGTCTCCAGACATTACCAAACGTCCCCTGAGGGGCAAGAACCACTGAAGCGGGACAAGTCTAGCACTCAACTGAAATACCATCATTATCTTGTTTCTAAACTTTGAACAAAATAAATCGCCTCTCTAAGCCAGGGTTTCCTTTTCTGTAAAGTGAAATGATTGGATTTACAACTTCATAGTCTCTATGATTTAGCCATTCAATCATCCAGTATTTACAGAATGTGGTGAATTAAATATCACTGTTCTAGACACAAGGTATCCAGTGGTGAGCTACTAAAATCCCCACCACCACCACCTTGTCAGTTATCTAACTGACAAAGAAATGCTAGTTCTGAATAATAATAATAATAATAATAATAAACACTACTTTGCATTTCTCTCCCCTTCCTCTCCATAAAAATGAAGGGACTTAACACTTACTGAATTCCTCTTATGTGCAGTGTGCTGAACACTTCTTATCTTCTTTCATTCCAAAATAACCCCATATAATATATATTAACACCTTTTCTACATACAAGGGAACCAAGGTTCAGAGAGGTTAAATATTTACTTGGAGTCAAAGATTGTGAGCAGTATACATGAGATTGTTTTTTTCCCACTACACTAGGCTCTCTTTACCACACTGGCCAATATAAACACCATAAACTCAAAGGCAATTCAAGAATTACATAATCCAATTGACCAGGAATGCCTCAAGCACATTAAAGTAATATTTCATATTATAAATATGCATGTTGAGAGTGGAAAGACTGAGGGAAAAGAGTAATACACAGGCAAATCTTGCCCTTCTGATAGGTATTTCCCTTTAATGCAAAAACAGCTCAGATTTCATCCATTTTATTTTCTAAAATAGACCATAAAAACCTATCTAATAGGACTCTTACTTTCCCTTTATTACTGTTTCTCCCCTTTCACAGCTATGATATGAAAACTCAGTCTACACTTACATCCATTTGCTGGTTTCCTCATCATTCTGCCACTCCCTGCATTCTGGTTTCCACTAAAAATTCTCTCAATAAACTCACAAATGACCATGTTCTTGCCAAATGCTATGAAAGGCTTGTTCCTAACCTTTTCAACAGTACTCCCTCCGTTTTGAAACTCTATCCTCCTTTGCTTAGCATTTGTGATTCAGCTCATTTGATTTTCCAGTTGCTTCTCTGACTTCTCAGGCTCCCAGTCTTTTGTCCACCCTCCCACGATGGAGTTCCTCATGGTCCCATCACTCTCTTTATATTCACTGATCTCATCCACGCTATGGGGACCACATCTATTTCTTCAGCCCTCGCCAATCCCCAAACTTCCAGAAGTTGTGAAACCTGTGCCTATTAGGCATCTTCACCTGGACATTTTACAAGCCACTCCAATTAAACATATTCAAAATTGAATGGATTATTTCCCTCATCAGCTTTGTACCTCTTCCCATATTCAAAATTGAATGGATTATTTCCCTCATCAGCTTTGTACCTCTTCCCATATTCCCTAAATTGGTAAAAGACATTACCAGTTCTCCAAAGCCCAAATCCTAACATTCTATGGATTTCCACTCCATTGATTCTATGTCCTAAAATTGTCTCCCCCTTCTTGCCATTACCAATGCCAACCCCTCCCCCCTTGGTTCATGTCCTCAGAATTCCTTGAAGGGATCATACCTTTGTCTCCTATCTGGTTTTTCTGCATCTAAATTCAGTCCCTGCCAGTCACTTCACAAAGGCTCCAGAGTAGCTCTGTCCACTAGAACCTGTCCTGTGGTGACAGAAATGTACTGTAACTGCACTGTCCAATATCGTGTAGTTACGGAGCAGCCTGAAATGTGGCGAGTGTGACTGAGAAAGTGACTTTTAAATTATATTTAATTTTAATAATATTTGTTTAAATGGAAACAGCCAACATGTGGCACACATTGGACAGTGCGATTCTGGAGTGCTCTTCTTCAAGCACAGATTTATTAAGAGTGCCACTCTTTACTTTAAAGATGAAACCCATTCTCCTTAGTTTAATAGGTGTAGCCTGAAAAAGTGAGCTGCCCTACCTTTCTGGCTGCACCACCCTGCTCCCCTCACCTTCCAGCATCACTTCCAAACTCACACATATCCTATGTGTGATACACATGTGTATCATACATGGAAACTAGTGTGTACAGTACCGCACACTTCCTCGCCTGTAGCTGCCCTCACTGCGCTTCCTCTCTCTCCCCATCCGCCTTATGCTTCAGTAGGCAGCTCCTCCTCTGGCCCCCACGCCATTCCTTATACTACCCAGCACCTCTACTAACGGTTCTTTTGCACTTCAGTGCTTCTGCATAAGCCCACTGTGGTTCATATTGCTATAAAATGTTCATCATCCTGTACTGGGAGCTCTTGAAGGACAGAAATTAGATTTTTCTACCATCACCGGTGTCTACCACATGTTTGCAAATAGCTGTCCAGTCCTAATCTCTAAGGTAGATACCTCAAACTTCATTCCTGTTACTAATTAGATGAACCCTTCATTCAAAATCCTTTCTTTTAGCTGAAGACCTTTCTTTTAGCTGGCCTCTCTTTTTTACATTGTCTACATATAATTTAAACATTCCATCTCTCTCTCTCTATGTCACCTTGGCAACTTCTACAAGGATTGTTCTTTTATTTCTCTGATAACCTGTGTCTGTTACTTTCTTTCAGAACCGTGGAAAAGTTCACCCACGCCAGAGCCTTCTCGGCTGATCTCACACTAACCCAACTCCACCTGCACATATAATCAGCCCTACATCAACTTGCCTCCTGATGCCCCTGTGTCCTTTTTTGTACGCTGCCTTCTGAACTAGAAGGTCAGTTCTTGAAGGGCAAAGACTGACTCCTCTGCTTCCTTCTCTATCTGCAGTATACTCCACCGTGCTATGCACTTATCAGGCACTTAAGAAACATATATTAACAAGAGTATAAAATCTTCAAGATGATGTTTGCTGTTTTTATGAATCCCAAAAATAATTGTTCCCAGCTCTTACATTTTCAACATCCCACTATGTGTGTCAGACTTTTTAAGTAGTATCTAGATATTAAAGGTAAAAGCGAAAAAGTAAAATAAAGCCATGGAGTCTTTTCTCCCCTAGCAAGAAGGGTATAATAAAGCAAATAATGCTAGGAAGTTACCACTCAAAAGTGTTGAGAACGCCCTGCACTCAAGACATGAATAATGCTTAAATTCAAGACTTGAGCACTTTAAAAAATAAAATGACAAGAGGATAATCATTGTTCCTCACAGGATAGTTTCCACCTACTGTGGAATTGGAATTAGAAACCAATTTTTGTATCAAGTGACTGCCATCACTGTGATCCTGCCACAGCTCTGGACGCTTTCACCCCAGCAGGACAAGCATCTGAGATAAGACTGTGCCAGGGTCTTGTCTGAACTTAGCTGCCATATGAAATATAAAACCCCAACTTATAGATGTCAGCATTTTGAGGCCATGACTTCTCCTTCGATGTCAGAATATAACACAGAAGCACCCATTCTGTTACACTAGTTCAAATCAATAGAAAATAGATTTCTAATTTTCCATTTTCAGATATGTACTTAATGTTTCACTATCCTTCTTCCCTCATCTTGAATTTTTAAAAAGATGCTATCTATAGTATTAAAGGTCATAGAAGAGGTCCTACAAAAACACCAGACCTTTGAATGGACAAAATAGCATCTGGCACTTAAAGTCATGTTCTCTAGAAATAGAATGAAAAGACAGTCTTTCAAATTCTTCTCAAGGAATGAACTGCTTTCTGTTTTCCATTTTTAATGAATTCATTTATGTACTGAGGTCTGGGATTTTCATTAAAGTTAATGAACAATTTAATTCTTAATAACCTAATCATTTGTATCAAATGAAAGAAGTTTTAATTGCAGAGATTAACAAGGAAAACTAACAATGGGTAACTATATCATTTTTCTACAGAACGTCAGAAGCTAAAACAGCCATTGATTGAAAAGTGAATTAAGGAAAAGAGTCACTAACAGAGGAGCCAAACGAAATTTAATCCTAATTTCTTATTTTTTATAAGACATCTAGTAGTATTTTCTAATTCTTATTTTAGACAAGATTCTCTGCTGTACTGCCTAATTTTGCTTCAAAGGGTTACTTTTCAAAAAACTTACTTCAAAACATTTACCGTATAAGCAGTAAATTGAAAATAAATTTGCAATAAATTGCTAAACTTTATTTCACTTACTTGCGGAGATTCCTAAATAATGAATCAGATGTTTACAAAAGTAAGAAGAATCCCTATTTATCATATAATCAAAGTAATCATGCTGGCATGACGTACTGAATGTTTATCATGAGCCACACATTATATACCAAGCACTTTACCTCATTTAATTCTCTTCATCATCTTATTATATAAATATTATGATTATCCCCATTTTCCAGAGGAGGGTATTAGAGCTTAGAGAGATTAATTTGCTCAAATGTTGTTCCAAATGTCTCTCAGATACAAATCCCTAAATGTCCTTCTTCCCATCCTTTAAGCTTATAGAAGCCTGCATAGGTTCTTCATATTCCTTCATTCATTTAAAAAATATATATCCACTTCTTTCTAAGTTCCAGGCATTGCCTTAAGTGCTGGGGACACAGTGGCGATGTTTTAAAAAAAGAAATCCCTACCTTTGGAAAGCGTACATCCTGACAGAGAAATATAATATGTATGCATAAAATAAAATGTACAATAAATCAGATATTGGCAAGGACTAAAAAAATTATCACAGATTAATAGGATGGAGAGGGTAATTGAGTTAGGTGCCTGTTTAGACAGGGGTCAGCATGTTTACAGAAACGTCCTGTTTCCCACACCATTTTCTCATCAGTTTTCCATCCCCACTTCCTTATCCTCCCTCACAACCAAAAGCAAAAGTTAGATAAGTAATACTAAAAATTCTAAGGCCAGATTCTGGTTTAGAACCCCAGAAGACACTCAAAGTTGAAACACAGAAACAAAGTTGAGGAGAGCAAAATGAATGGATATTTTCATACATCTAAAAACAAATTTTTTCAAAATTATTTCCACATTAGATAACCAAACTTGAATTATAACATTTCTAAAATTTCTATGCTATTACTCCTACCTACCCTTCTTATCTATCTGAATGTCACTATGCTTTTAGTGGAGAAAGGAAAAACTTTCATTATGTGTTCACCGTTTTTATTGGCAGTTTTCAGACAGTTCCATATCAGGACGAACACCCTTTTATCTCCAATGGTTTGAAGCCACCCAGTGGTGACAGAGTGGCTGCTGAAGCCCAACCTGAAATTAGTGGCTATACTACGTTAACAATGAATTGATCATCTCTCCAATGCAGACACGCTGAAAGAGCGAAACTACATAGGAAATTTTAGGACTAACTACGTACATATACAAATCAGATACCCCATTCCACTTGACTTTACAGTAAACCAACCACCAGCATTCTGTTGTTGTTATTGCTTTTGATTGTTGTTTAATTTTAAGACAAAGATTATTTCAAGGCCTTGGTTAATATTTACATTTTAAGAATAATTTATATGCCAACCCAGAACATGATAGACAATAATCAAATCTGTATAATGTTCCTCGTTTGTATTTGTTCCTACAAATATAACATCTTTTGGAGAACCTGCCTATTTCACGATTTCAAAGTCGGAGATGTAATAGCACTATATCCATTAGTCTTACCTCTGCAGCTAAATAGTTCCCAGTTGCAAGATGCTTAAATCTGAACAAGCTGTTCCACTGTCCTGCACCTCCACGGCATGGGTCATGGTGAACCACCTACAGACAAAAAGAACAATGACAATAATGACTAAAAATTATTCCTGTTCCTGGCAAGCAAATGCCAAGAGTATACAAGGTGCCCACCTATTAATGCTAACTTGTCAAATCTACTATATGTTTTCATAAGAGGGCAATGTGAAAGAAAAACAAAATTCCCCATAAAGGATCAAGCAACATAACAGTTAGCTCTCAGTGCACACATGCTGCTCACACCTTACACCTGCAAATACAGCCTTACTCCAAAACACGTGTTTCCCAGCCAAAGCTGGAAATACTGTCGTGTTCCCCCCACTATTTGTTGTTCAAACATTCATTCAACAGAGTCTTAAAAACTTACAATATGCAGGGTATTCTTCTAGGCAATAGGGACACAGCAATGAATAAGACTAGCACTTTCAATAAATAAGATTTGGCATGTGCCAGGAGGAAGCAAACAGTGCATGATTGAGTAACCGGGGAAGGCTACGTTAGATATGACAATCAGCCTGGGCCACTCTGAGGAGATGATATGACAGCTGAAACCTGGAGGATAAGAATGAGACAGTCATGCAGAGAGATTGGAAGAGATCATTCTAGGCAGAGAGAACCACAAATGCCAAGGGCTGGAGGTCTGGACTACTTCATATTTGGCCCTTTCCACGTGTGCTTTTTACTAACACCATGTCCTCTGATACCTGTCCTCGGAACTAGCCTTGCCCCCAGATGCTGAGCCACTAGGCGCATGAAGAATAAAAGCAGAAGCTCTGTAACAGCTGGTTATGACAGGTGGCCTGGTGCAGCAGCAAGGCTCAGGTTTTACTGAGGACTGAAGAGGACTGTGTTTGAGTCCCACCTCCACCAATTACTATGGTGTGATAACAGCAAGTAATTTAACATCTGCAAGCCTGTTTCTTCATGTACAAAATGGGTTTAATTCATAGAATTGTTGTGAAGATTAAATAACATAAGGCTCCTATTTAATTTTATTAAATAACTTTTCATTATTCTCCCTCAGCAGGTTACTTTCTTTTTATTACTGTGGTCTCCTGCCCCAGCCTCAGATTCTGTTTGCTAATATAGAACTTTCTAATGCCAATTGCTAGACTCCAGCTTGTATGTCTTCCCCTACTCCAATAGCTCAAATGAGATAATAATTGTAAAAATACTTCAAAGTGAATGAAGTCTTTAAAAATGCTCCTCTTGTGACCAAAAACCTACCCATTCTACAAGGCTTAGCTCTCAAATCAAAATTCTTCCACAAATTCTTTGCTAATACACCAGCAACTGTGACCTTGTCAATGTGTTAATTCTTGCTCCCTTAGGGGGAGGGATAGATAATTTTGAGAATCTGATAAAATCTATTGGTTATCTCACATACTGGTACATACCCATTTTGTATACAGTTATTAGAGGTTTACAGATAACTTGAAGCTCTTCATGGATACCAGACTAAGAACCTTTCCCCTTTTCCTGTACTCATATAGAATGTTTTTTAATATTCTTCATTTATCACTTCTCTCAAATCCAAATGTATCCATCAAAGATAGGTATAAATACAATACCTACTAGAGTAGGTAGTTACATGTTGAAATACATATTCAATTATAAATTATTTTCCTTTTATTTCTTCTTTATGTTAGAATTTGGATATTTTATTTATTTTTAATTATGATATATATATGATATATGTATATATACATGATATATATACATGATATATGATATATATATATATATATATAACATTACCTATGAATTCCATTTTAGGATACCAAAGGAAGTGTCACAAAATACATGCTGTCAAAGAGGAACCATAGGTTTAAAGTGGCTGAGAATGACTGCTCATAAGCCTGGATGATCATTAAATCAAGATGGAATTTATCAGATGTTGAAGGCTTGTTTATAGGTAATTACGCATATCTTATCTCCTCCACTGTACAGAAAAGTACTTTAAAGAAAAATCCGAAATTTACATTTTCCTAATTACGCTACCATACTGGAGCAATTAAAAAATGCTTTTTGGGGGGCCGGCCTGGTGGCTCAGGCGGTTAGAGCTCCATGCTCCTAACTCCGAAGGCTGCCAGTTTGATTCCCACATGGGCCAGTGGGCTCTCAACCACAAGGTTGCTAGTTCTATGCCTCGACTCCCGCAAGGGATGGTGGGCTGTGCCCCCTGCAACTAGCAATAGCAACTGGACCTGGAGCTGACCTGCGCCCTCCACAACTAAGATTGAAAGGACAACAACCTGACTTGGAAAAAAGTCCTGGAAGTACACACTGTTCCCCAATAAAGTTCTGTTCCCCTTCCCTAATAAAAATTAAAATCTTTAAAAAAAAATGCTTGTTGAAGGTTGAATAAATTCTTAACTACGGGTCTCCTCCTCCCAAAAGAAATGACATCCCCAGAAGAAACAAATGTGCTTTTCAGTGACTGCATAGTTCTGAGGTTTACTTAAAGTGAGCCAGCCTACTCCATCTTAACTCCAGTGCCATCTGATGCACGTGGCCTTCAGTCTGATCAATCTGGACAACAGTTCACAAAGGATTTCTAAAAAGGAAAATCGTATACATGCTTGTATTAAACTAGAGAGACAGAGAGGTGCCTCAGAGAAGATAATAAAGGAAGTAGTAATGTTGCAAATTGGTCACGGCGATTCTGTTAAGAGGCACAAATCAGTTCACAAAAATTATTGTTTTACTGGTCTGTCATAAAGGATACCTATAGCAATAAAACAATCAGCCTAGTGAATCTTGTCTTTTTGATATAAATATTTATGAAAACCAAGAAAAAATTATTTACACACCTCTATTTCCCAAAGTGCTTTAGAACTAGTAGCAGAAGTGGCTGACTGACGCAAGGTGGTACGAAGGAAAATGTGTTGTTTTTTCTCATATTCATCACAAGTCAGAAACTTCTCTTGTTCTGCATGAAACAATCTAACAACGTCACCCTAGAAAAACAATTCAAGAAAACATAAGACAAAAAAAAAAACAGATGTCTCTTTCTGGTTTTGATACTCTGGGCCCTTCTGCTAGCTACTTGGCTTTTAATGATATTTATACAGAGGGAAACTCAATGAAACACTCGTAGTGAATATATAGTCACCTTCTAGGTTCATAAGTTAACAGTCACATTCTAAACAATGAACACCAGTGAATACACAGGTTTTGCATCTAGAAATTCAATAAGACTACCTTCAATCCTTCCAGGAAATGTTCTGTGTAGGATATACTTACTCCTTTCAGCACATCCTCTCGATAGGAACTGTATTTCATGAATAAAGTGATTTTCCAACTAGTGTTGCAATTAACAGCATTCACCTATTAATGAAGAAATATTAAGTTATAAGACTGTAGATTCCATTTTATACCAGAAATTATTACTTCAATTAGTAAAAAAGGAAAAAAGACAACTCTGGACAACAAAGTACGCACTTCAACACAAATGTCTTCAAAAGACCAGCTGAAAATAGCAATAACTATTCATTACCTATTTGCACCTGATTAGCATAACTGGAATTATGCTTATGAGGATAATGAAAGAAACCACGTACCTTTTTCCTCTCATAACAGAATCAACACATTAATTTACTTTCCTCCTCAACTTACCTCTTTACACCCTGGATTGTCGAGAAGCTCTATGTTGCTGGCATGTAGTGGCTGTCCTGCATTCACGGGCATCAAAACAACTTTATCTCCTACAACAATCTAGGAATCAGAAATAAGTTGCAACTGAGACACTGCATGGATCTTTGGTGCTTTACTTGAAGCTAAAAATCACTGCACAGAAGTCTTCATTCTTGACCTAACACCTGGTCTGTTTGTCCTCCATACAAATTTTAGTTCAATTCTTTATCTCTTTGAAGTAAAAATCTTCTGATAAATGATCATATAATCATGTCCCATAGTGTCCATCAGTCTGGACTCATAAAGCTAGTGTAGCTCCTTTTCTTAGCAGTCCCCCCATTTAAGTGAGAGCTTTCTCAAGGTCTCTGAACACCTCCACATGCAGTCTCATGCTATGAGCACAGAACACAAAGGAAGTGAATCCATCTGCCAGAAAAAAAACAATCTGGCTAAATATTAGGACCACTTCAAGGGCAAATGAAAATGGTACACATTTGTATTACCTCTGGAATCAAAAACAAATCTGATAAATTTGATCTCACCTAAATCTCAGAAATTTATTAAACATTCTAATGTCATCTGGATTCAGGAAATGTAGAATTAGGCACAACCTTGGAGAAATACATTTATTGTTTGGGCTTTAGACATCTGGTTCACTTTTATCTCAAACATCCCAATCTAATATTGCTCCTAAACCCTGGCATTCATTTTTAAATAAAAATTAAAATTGTTTATGGGGAAAATGCTCTAGAAAAGTCAGTCTAGGTTGATTTTTTTATTTATGCTACCATTAACAATTTCTGCTTTAAGTATTTTTATTCATAACTCAAATTGTGGGAAAATAAAGTTATGCTTTCTTAAGGATAATGATGAACAGTTTAATTTTATAGATATGAAAGTTCCTTTTGTTGTTAAGTTCCATTAAGGACTTATTACTGTGGCACCTACACTTTCATTTGTATAATTGCTAACCATCTCAGAAATGAAAACCAAAAATATATATTCCTTTGCATATTTTATACCAATTAAATATTAGAATGGGTTAGTTTGATAGATAACTGAAACACAAATTAGGACTTAGACAATATGAATAAACATAACTTCTCCCTGTATCTTAACCTAGACCAAGACATTAAGGAACATAATTTCCCATTTTCAATATAAATTAATCTTTGATAGCTTATATCACAAGAGTTTACAGTCACCTATGGTATTGTTGCCACAAACTATATCTGGAGATTCAAACATGACAGAGAAGCCTGAAGCTCACTAATCTTTGATTTGCAGAAATAGCTTTTATTGTTTCCATGACTGGTCTCTATATATCACCCTGCCTTTCAAGTCCAACGTCAGTCAGATGATGTAACTCACAAAAAGACCCATCATAGAAGCTTTCTGTGTACAGATAAGGAAAAAAACAGTGTTAAGTGAGAGGATGAGGAAGCATAGCTGGGCTATTTTTGTGTAAAAAAGGGAGGAAGGTTGTAAAAGTATAAGCATAAGAAATCCTTCCAATGGTTAACTGCAAGGGGTGGGACCTAGGGAGACGAAAAAAAGAAGAGGAGACAGATTTTTCATGCTATCTCTTTACAATGTTTTCTATCTTTGAACCATGAATTGGTGTTTTTAAAACTTAATATAAACAAAAATATAAATATAAAAATCAACATGAAGGATGGCTGGATGGCTTAGTTGGTTAGAGCGCAAGCTCTGGGTTGCTGGTTCGATCCCCACATGGGCCAGTGAGCTGCACCCTCCACAACAATGAGCTGCGCTGAGCTACCAGAGGGGTAGCTGGATGGCTCAGGTGGTTAGAGCGTGGGCTCTCAGCAGTAAGGTGGCTGGTTCAATTCCCATATTGAATGCTGGGCTGTGCTCACTGTAACTAAAGATTGAAAATGGCAACTAGACTTGGAGCTGAGCTGCACCCTCCACAACTCCAATTAAGAGAATACTTTGGTTGCATGTATATTCACTGCTCTAGGTCTTACTATTTTATTATAGTTGTCTGTAAGCATTGAGCCCATCCATATGTTATATGTACTTCGAAACACCACCCATAAAGTCTTACATATTTTTAAGATACCAACCATACAGCCAAATGTTCCAAACTCCAAGGATTCATAAGAACAGTATTCATAAGGAGAATCTAACATTAATTCACTAATCTCCAGGTCCTTGGTCATGTTCTTGATGATTCTTTTGACTAACCAAGATGAATAAAATTTGAAAATCAAATGGACAAGATGCCAATCATGAGAAATAAAAACAGTAAGATGAGAAGCACCTGAAAGAATACAAAAGTGTGTAAGTACCTATGCTCAAAGAATTCACACCTAATTAGATAACTTGGTCAACACGGAATTTGGGGAAATTCTCAGAAGAGAGCAGCATAGGGGCTGACCCACTGATGGGGTCAGGTGCCTTCCGAGAAGTTGTAGATTAAATACAGAACTTGAGCATCAAGTCATTTTCTGCCACATCACATTCACTCTACTGCACAAATATCCTTAAAAACAAACAAACAACAACAAAAAAACCCTGCAATTCCAAAGGCACTTCTGTTGATTCTAGATGATAGCCACATGAGATTCAAGCTGGGATTTTACCAAAAATATCTTAGCAGCTACCCTTCTTTTGAAGTGGCACCTGGTATAGTAAAAATAACATCATAGTAGAAGCCCAAAACACCAGAATTTTAGTCCTGCCTTTGCTAGAAATCCAACGTATCCAGTTTTGCCACACAGCAAAATCAACTTGCTATTTGAAGAGGCTCTTGCCCTAAAATGTGAATTTTACTCTTAATTAAATGAAATCTGGCCTTTTACCCTTTTCACATCTATCATCACACTAAAGAACTAATGTCTTCTTAGATCAAAATTGAAAATGAAAAATTAACGACTCAATCATGGAAAGATAAATGAAAATGAAATATTTATGTTCTCTGCTCAAGGCTGTCCCCAATGACTTTCTAACTACTCACTAGCAAGCCAGGTCTTCTATACACAGCTGAAAGTTGAGGAATCCACGAATTTTCTCCAAAAACTACCCTGTAATTCTATAAGACATAGGATCAGAGGTACTCTTAAATGATAGAAACCATTGTTTTTTGAGGATATGAGCATTTTTCTCCCCAGACGGCCATCAGCCTCATTCTTGCATTTTATTTTAGTCACCAAACATCATGTTGGACACTCTCAACCTAATCACAACTTAACTAAATGCTAAGTTGTAAAATACAATGTTAGAAGTCCTTTGAACTTTGCAATTTCCTCTTCTTAGTTTAATATTCCTTTTTTAAAAAAAAAATCCGTAAAAATTAAACCACTTGTTATGAAGTGATAATATTTCCATTTGCCTTCAATAAAATACAGTAGGCTTGTGTTTTAGAAAATGCTGCATATTTCTAGGGAAGAAAATGAGCATTACAGTACAAGTATTTATGTGGCAAATATACAGCTGTGGATGTGCTTATGCTTTCACAGATCCTTAATCACATACAAAAGCTACACAGTGGTGAGGAAAAAAAACAGTGAGCCGTTTCAGCAAAAAGCAATGTGGAAGATTGTTTTAGCCATGCTTTATGGAGCACAACTACATAAGGAGGATTTCTATTGCACTTAACAATTATATTGTCCATTTTACCAAGATGGAGTGTTTGGATGGTAGATTGTTTTTATTTCCCCAATACAACTAATTATTTGAAATAGTTCATTACATTCAACTCTCTGTTGACTCTGTAAAGGCATTTGGGAGCAGGGAAAGGAATAGATAAATAAACAGGACAAAATGCATTAATAAAATCTATAGCTGATCTAAAGGTCCCAATTTATCCAATCATTTCATTGCATTCCTTCACAGATTAAGCTCAGGTTTTGTTTTGACATTCAATTTTCATTAACCACCTACACACAGGGAAAACACTCAGTGGGGGACTGAAGCGTTACAAAAAAGGGCATCCAAAGACATAGGTTGTTCGTAAACATAATCAGTCCCTGAATAACTGAGAGTTGATTGTAATTAACTACCTACTGAAATTAAAATATATATCATGCTCACAGCACACATCACTTGATGCCAAAAGAAAAAAAGTAGGACTTATATCTTAAGGAATCCAACATAGGGCTTAAAGTGCATTCCATTCCTGCATGCCATGCTTCTCCCAAACCTTACCTAAGGAGGATATCACCAGATAATTTATTAACCAAATTAAACCATGAAGCTTGCATCCTGTTGAATTGACTTTGTACTTCAACATTCACTGGAAAAATACATTCACTATAAAAGAAGACATTTCTAAGACAAGAGACATCTACAACATTTAAAATGTAATCAATGTACTGAGAAAACTTTGTCAGAGTAATTATATTTTTATATGGCTCTGAATTTATAATGTTCATTTTTTTAAATCTCAACTACTTTTCTTGATCACTTGACCCCTTATTTGTAAGGTATTCTATTTAGGAAAGTTACTCCAGTATTCAGTGTCAACCAGCATTAGGGACTGTTACCTCATACTTTGTCTATTTCACATAAAAATATCTAACTATTGAGCCTATTGACTCATTTCACATAATTTTTATTTTCCCTACTCTATAAAGCAGTAGAAAATATTTTAGGAATTACTAAAATTTACACGATACAATAGGCACATATTCCACATCATATGTGAAATCTCATTGTCAAGGAGAAGGTGCCAATCTACACTTCCTTCTACATTACACATCTATTAACAGGCATGGACTGTAGATGCAAACAGCTGATGGTGGAGCCAGTAAATGAAATATTGCCATGATCCACTGTGTTACTCTGTTCATTCAAAGGAGGAGACACCATGTTCTAAGCACAGTTCTTACAGCCATCCTCCTCCCTGATTCGGCAGAGATGCAAACTCTGCCTCTCTCTTCTCAGGCTCAGCCACTATATACTGAGGTTACTTAAGTTCTCTGATACAAATTCTAGCTGGAAATGAGTTTTCAATTAGCTGAACTCTGTCCTTTTACGATTCCTGAGTACAATTTGTACTAGAAATAAATGCTTTTAACCTACTAAAGATATTAACATAAAAATAATACGTTGAAAATTGAAAGCTCTACTTTCTTCCTTTCCACTTTCTTGATTCTCTCACTTATTAAGAATTACTGTCTTCATGAACACACTGTTTTTCTCTTAAATTCATATTTACATACATTGTCACCCTCGCTTCTCAGTTTCCAGAAGGGATGAATATAAAACCACGACCCTTCATTTCCGGCAGCATCCAAGGACACACGCATGGCATTTTTCTCCAGTAAAGCGGGTAATCTCTTGTTGACAGTCAGATATTTGTTGCTTTTTATATGCAGTAGCTGTAGGGAAAAGACATACATTACTGCCTTATTCTTTGAGCACCTCTGTTAAATACGTGTATACACGTATACGTACATTGTGCGCCCACATAACACAGCTTGGGCTGCAGATTAAACTAAGAAGCTCTTTTCAGCCTCCACACTCATCGTCCTTCTGAGATGCCTTTCTTTGGAGTCCTCCTCATCTCCACCCCTAATTCTGCTTCATAGTGTAGTAGGCACAGGAGGAAATCAAACCAGGGGATTCGTCTACTGATAAATAACAGAATAAAACCAGGCTTTTCAAAGGGGACCTGGAGGTTCCCCCAAACCACATCCTTTCTCAATTCCTGCACAGCCATCAAAACAGAATATCCTAAAGAAAAACCACGACACTAAAATAATGCACGGACCTACTTAGTATTATGAACCATCCCTGCCCGCGGACAGCCCTAATTTTTCCTCCGCGAGGAGGCAGGCTGCTCGTCCTAACAGGCTGAGCAACTTCCACAAGACAGTACTGAGTCCACCCCCTTTTCAGACGAGCATAGAAGCACCATTTCTTGGAATTTTGGGATTCTATGGACAAAATTTTTCCCAAACATTAGTCTACTGAGTGAGAAAACTAAAACAACCTACCTGTCTATTACTACAATTTCAAAAAAGAATGGTTATTTTAATACACGATAAGAGGGGAATTATCTCAAAATACAGAGTAGTTCTTTAATTGAAAAAAGAAATCAGCTTTTTGAAAAACTCGTTATAACATCCTTGGTTCTCATTTTACCATAAACTAATGAAAACCCTACTGGGCCAACCCCATTCCTTTAGGATCCACCGTGTTAGAGCCCATGAGGAAGCCCCTAACTAGTCATGCAAATATTTGCACTTCAGCAAAATAAGCTTCATTTGCCAGAATTTAATAGTCATGAAAACTTGATAAGAGAAACTCTATTTATGGAGGATTGTCCAAGGGACATGCAGCCCCAGGTATCACATAATCTGTCATTAGATTAACTCATACATTCAAGGAGCTGTAGACCCAGCCAATCACCTTCATCTTGTTCCATCACAGACCTACTCAGATCCATTAACAAAACATTAGGGTATATTATTTTTTAAAAGAGTTCTATGAAATGCCTCATTGTACTATTTACTATTGTTTACTATATTAAATAGTGTTCCCTTTAAGAGAGCCCTTTGGAGAAATACATCTCTGGTCTGCTTCCTGGGAATGTTTTTACTTCTAGACCTCTGACTTAGTTCTCTGTTATTAGCCTCCTATGTGAAAGCTGTAACACATTATGCTTCCCTTTTAGCTAAGGGGCAACAAAAAGGCTTCGAGCCCAAGTTTACCAGACTTTACAACATGGTTTTTATAAACCTGCCTCACCCAATTTTACCCTATTCATTTAACAATTATTTTCCCTTTGACCCAGTTGCCTTTCTTATTTCTTTTTTATTTTGTTATGCGGTATTTTTATAAATGCCTTACATTCTTTTTGGAACAAGGTGGGGCGTATATTAACAAACAAACAAGTAAAAATCTAAAGATCTAAGTGAAGCACAAGAAAGGAATGCAGCTGAGATAAATCAGTGTGCATACTAATTGAAATAGAAGATCTTCTAATAACAACACAAGGGCGATTTCCATCTAAAAGTACAATTTGAAAAGGTTCTTCCCTCTACAAAATAAAAAGATAAAGCTTCATATGTTACACCTTAGTCCCACTAATACTAAAGGTCTATTTTCTTATGGGCCTTTAGAAATTATGTTTCCCCATCTTCTTCCTTTTGAGGTAATAACTTGTACATACATCTAGACAAGCTCACTTCTTTATATGTATACAGCAGGCATATTCCCAAACATATAGAATAGTGTGGTGAATATCAACTGAAAATATCACAATATCTATAATTTCTACCAAAAAACAAATTATTGTATCCCCAAATCTTAATTCTATTTGGCATTCCTACCATATGCAAATTTCCAATAAAATATTCACCTCTTTTAAGAGAAAGTAAATAGATACTTACTTGTATAACATTACTGTATTTCACGATTTCTCCCAACAGTTTCTTATTTTCTGATTCATTTTGTTTTTGTTCCAGTTCTGCAGCATGCTGTAAAATGATTATCAAATATTCAGTGTGGAAACATAGTAAACAGAGTATGATCACTGAGAAAGAAATAAGGTTTTGGGGTTTTTTTATATGAACAAAGAATATAACCATGAATAAAACAGGCTGACTGGTTTACTCTTGGTGTTTGGGGGTGGGGAGCAATAATTAAATACATGATTCTCTCAATTTAATGCTGAAATGTGGCCAACTATATCTCAGAATGCTTTTATGTTGGAAACTTCAAAAAAGTACTAGGCTCTCTGGTCTTGCAAAAATTACTTTCAGAAGGAATATTGCTAGAGAAACCAACCAGGACAGTAGGTAAATTTCAAGTCTCAAAGTACAGTTTAAACTCTGAAAGTAATAGAAATTGTAATGACACAAATTAAGTCCTATCAAGTTTACACTCAGCCCAAATTAGAAACACTAGACTTTTATTTTTTCTCAATATTCTTTAAAAAACAAAAAAAAGTGCAATGCCAAGTAAAATATAACTAGATTTTATGTTCCTATAGAGATTTTGAGTTGTTTTCCAGTTAGAGGTGAATTCTCTGAATTAGTCTGGCACACCCTAAAAAACAGCAGTAGGAATGTATTACCTCCATACCATAGTCACAACCTATAACTTAAAAGTCCCTTCCAGTTTCAATGTGTTACTACAACTATTCTAAATCTGTGTGTATTGAGTAAAATCACTAAGCTACAAAATAGATCTTTCGTTATTGCTGTACCTGGTCTAGCCTAAACCAGACAAATAGAAACCTGGCCCTTACCTGTAATTTCTTCAGCAAGGCTGCCTCTGTGTGGTTCCCTTGTTTGGCTTGCTTAGCTTTCCAATATTGTTTCTGCGCAGAATATCGATTCATAGGGCATACCTTAAAGAGGCAGTCTATGACAAAACAACAAACAAAAAACACTGTAACTAAGGTGACCAGTGTTTCTTAAATAAATTTTCCTTTAGCCTAGCACTGGAATTGGAATCCCCAAGAATAAAAAACATTTAAAGGTCATCTAGCCCATCCTCCGGCCAACTCTTAAATTCTCTCAGTAACATCCTTTTCACTAACTTCTTAGACTGCTAAAATACCCCATTCTTCATTAATTTAATTTTCTTAAAGGATATTTTAGCTAGTATAATTTATAAAGAAATCAAACCAATGTAATCATTATATTAGAAGGCAGTTTTTAATTAAAATGGGGTACCTGACCTCAGAAAGCGAACAGAATAACATTAGTGACTTTCACTGACTTTCCCGATCTTGCACAATTAATTATTTATTCATAGTATCTATCTTTGACATCAAAGGGATGCAAAAAGTACACACAATCACAGCAATCACAACAATCACATTTCAGTTATCCATCCAAGTTTCCATCTACCTAGAATGAATATGGTATGGAAATCTAAGACACAGAGTGTTGTGAGAAAAAAAAACAAGGCAAAACAAAAGCAAAAAAGCAAAAAACAAAAAAAGAAAACACTAAACCAAAATTATATTCTTAATGCTACCACTCAATATCAAGATAGGAAATCATAGTGGAATAATATTGTTAGTGATATCTCTAAGTCAAAAAGCAAAATATAGTTTATCCTTTTAATGATGAAAATAGAAGTTTGACTAAAGAATTCTTCCATATGCTAATGATTTTGCATGTTTCTAGAATGGATTGCAATCGAGAACAAATGTCAATTCCCAATGTCCTATTATAAAGGAGTAATGATACAGAAAATCCAAATATTATTTTCATTTTTCTCACAAAAAATTGTATGAATTCAATACGACAAATTTATTTTGGTTGTGGTGTTAATATTTAGGATCATTCTCATTTTTTTCAATAGGTATCACAAAAATAAAATTCAGTCAACTCAAATATCCACTTTAGCCACATTCTTCACCATATTATACATGCTCGTTCTATTATTCTCTTTAAATTCATTATAAAATTAAATGACGGACTTGATAGCTTTTCAAATTTCACTTACTTATGGTTGTAATGGCATAAATGACCAAGATATACAACTATAAATTTTTAAAGGAATTTTAAAAATTCAGAATGACTTTTTAAATATAGTTTGTAATTATAAACACAAACTCTATTGATTGCTTCTCCCCCCATATACATACAAGACTGTAATTCTTAATTCCTGGTTTAAAAGTTATTTATGTACATGAGTAAATATTTTATAAGTAGCAGAAAACAGACACCTTCTAAAAGAGAGCTACGAAGCCCTCAAAATTACATTATGACACAAGAATCACCACTTGACTTATATGTGTGAAAATAAAATAAATAGACTTGGAAACAGCTTTCCTTGGCAACATATCTTATAAGCCCTAGAAATTATTTTACATATGTTAGCAACTACAAAAAGAATGTACAAATTTTTTCAAGCACAAACACATACATGTTGTTTACAGACCAGCACAAAAGCCCAATGACAGCATGCTAAAGGACAGTGAGAATCGGCATTTGGACTGTTTAGGAATGGTAGAGTAGCCATAGATTTCAAAGGCAACAGCAGAATCAATAGGCTTAATAACCTATTAGATGTGGGGGTGGGTAAAGGACAAGGGAAAGTGATGGTGATCAAATGAACAACTTCCACCTACTCTGTCAGAGGTACAAAGCCTTAGATTTCAAAAGCCCTTTCTAATTGCAGGGCCTTAGTTTTATGGTTTCCCACAGGTGACATCTCATTTTCTATTACAGTAAATAACCAATCTGTTTCTGCATGGGAACTAATAGTGCAGGACTATTTTGGTTGATGAGAGGGAATGTAGGGCACTTTTGTAAAAATGCTTTTGTCAGTGGTAGTGGTGGTATTGGTGATGGGTGTGTGTGTGTGTGTGTGTGTGTGTGTGTGTTTAATTCTCTCTGCCTCTTTTAGAAAAAAAAGTATATTGGTCTTGGGCTAGTGACATATCTTGTCTGATTCTCAATTTATTGCATAATAAAAGTGTTAATAATACCTGCCACGCCTAATTCACAGGGCTGCTGAGATATGCAAAAAGATACTGTGTGCAAGTACTCTATGAACTTTACAGCCCTATTATAAATGCAAGGTATTTATTAATATTGTTTCATTTGTTCAGCAACAGCTTCACTAAGATTGAGAGATAACAAAACCCTTACAGAGCTCTCAGCAAAGAGCAATAAAAAATAGTTGTGAGGTAAAACTTAAACACAAACCAAAAGTGCCCAATTCACAAAAAGGTGTTTGCCCCTTTGGTGTGAGGTGCCACAATGTGTTTCTATACAAAATTTTCAAATATCCTGAAACAGAATGGCAGTGAGCATCAGATGTAATCTCCATTACCTTGTGCTATCTTTTAAAATATGCAGATACAATCACTAACACCAGCACCCATGGAGCCCTGGAAAAGCCTCCCATGTTTTTCCAGCAAGCAGGAATCCAGCTATTTCAGAGCTTCCCACTCTCATCCACCCTTGGCCTGCTCATACTTTAACATTACAGGTGTATACACTGCTAACAAATAGGTTTTACAAGGGGGTTCCAATTAGAAAGGGGTCCAGTGTCGTTCGTTAATTAAGTAAAGACAATCTCTACAGCATTTCAAGACTCAAAGAAAAATCAAAAAGGAAAGGATGGCCTCAGAGAGCAAACACCAAAAGCACAAATAAAAGGAAGTCATTTGAGTTAAATTTTTTAAAAAGCTTAACCTTAAGACCTGAGGCCAAAAATTTTGCAGAATTGCACAAGTTCAGAAATGCCAGATATCTGACAAAACGTGCTCTGTTCAGTCAGGCAATGTTATAAGAACAATGCCTTAGAATTAGAACATTCATTCATTCATTCATTCATCCATCCATCCATTCATTCATTCATTTTACTGCTGTGGAAGGAAATTCCCTCCTCCCAGAAGTGTTCACTTTAAAATGGAAGAAACAGGAGTATCTTTAGCTTGCTTATAAATGCTAGTGGAGGGAAAAATACTAAAGCCATTCAAATAGTGCCCAGCACATAATGCACAGCATGTAACATTGTAAGTCAAAGAACTAACCTTCCCACATGATTCTGTGTAAATCTGGCAGGAAACTGGTCTAAACCTCCACTTACAATACCTATCTAAATAGCTCTGAAATGCTTGCTTTGCACCTGTAAAAGCACTTTCTAAAATTTTTCTATCTAAGGCAATTTCTACACCCCACAACTGTTTATAGGACTCCATTTGGGGTTATTATACATAAAGTTCAAGTTACATAGTAGCCAGCAACTTCCTTCGGTAATGGTGGAAGGAACACTTTGTTTCATTTCTCCTCCCTCCTAAACATGTTTTAAGATTTAAATGAGACAAGGCATATTAAACCATCAGCAAATGCCTGTTACAAAGCGGGCATTCAACAAATGGCTCTTTCATGGTAGCTTATAAAATTACCTCATACTGATTACAGGGAACAGGTTGCCAAGGGCTTTATTATCTCCACGTGGAGAAAGATGGGGAGGGAGGGCGTCTTGGAGCTTTTCTTTCTCTCTTTATGATATAAACAGGATGCAGCAGAGTTCGATGAGGACTATGGGACCTTCCCAATGATAAAATGGAAAGTGGTAAGAAAACTCTCCCTAGGGTACGGGACAGGCAGACAGGGGGCAATTAGAATTCAGAGTTGGTTGGGGAAGAGGTTACATATTCACTGTCCTAAAAAATAAAAGTGTAGTTCTCTGTTTTTCAGTTTTTCTACAAAATGCATCCTGAAACAGAGTATTTGTATAAAACTCTTTATGCTTAGAGGTTTTAAAAAGGAGTGTGTTTTGCTAAAGCACAGAAAGTTTTAAGTAAACTTCTACCTCCTCTGATCATAGCCTAAGGTAATTATAGAGAGTGCATCTAAGAGGGAAAGTGTCCTCTAGAATGTTGCCAAAGAGAATTTATTGCAGGTGTTAAGAAACATTAAAATGTATCACAACACATGGATGGGCAACCATGAAAACTGCAGGATAACTTCCTCTAGGCTAAAGTCAGCCATTTTACTACTGACAAGGGAGATAAATGGCCTTTTGTAGTTACAGGCTTGTAGAATACCAAAAAGTTAGAACCCAAAGGGGCTTCTGATAAAACCGGACCTTTCCCTTCTCTGAGATAAGCAAAAACTCAGAGAGTGAATTGCCTGCGTCCTTCATGATAGAATCTCTAGATAAAAATAAATTATAAACATGAACAAGTTCAACCGTACATAGAATGTTTAAAGGCCCTGGCATGTGATTGGCCTCTAGGTGGTAGGGATGTTAATACCATTTGGTTTATCATTACAGTTTACCACCAGGGAGCACTTTATAAACTATAACGAGAACTACATATTAATAACAAAGATCATTTGATCTTCACAACAACCTTAAGAGTTAACCAGGATCATTTTCTCCACGTTACAGAGAAGGAAACTAAGACTTTTCTTAAGTGCACAAAGTTGGTAAGGAATTTGAACCGAGATCCTCCGAATCCAATTCTAAGTTCTGCCATTGCAATGGTGGCGTTTGGGAGCAGGTGTGTCATATTGAAGCTCTCAAAATCTGTCTCATACGGAATGCTATTTATAATTCTACATATATATGCCTCAAGGTTATTTAGAATGTATCCAATCTGTCATCTGTACAACAGCTTTAAAAGTCCTAAGACAGCATCCATCTGACGTCTCTCCCTCGTCTTCAATTTGATTATCACAGCAGGATCTCCTAAAATACTATTTTTATCACCAAACATTAAAAATACCTCTTTTTTCACAATAGACATGATTTTAGTCCATTAAAGATTGACTTGTTAAGGCATTGATTAGAGCACTTATTAATAGACTTAGCAAGTATAGACATTGGATAAATCACTGGCCAGAGAGTAAGACCTGCCTAGGTTTCCATCCCATTACAGTCTGGCAACATAATACAACTTCTAGAGAAATATTATGAATATATATAAGTGTGTAAACACACACAGACACACACACGCAACAGATGTAATACTTCTGAATGGCTTTTCATGGAAAATATGCTGCATGTGCATATATAATTAAATGTTGAGACATCAATAGGAATATTATAAAATCTTAGTCTCAAAAACATTAATTACCTGATTTATACATTAATGGGCAAATACTCAAAAACAAATGAAACTTTATTTTTTTGCATCATTTGGAGTGGGGAGGAAAAATAAAATTCAAATACATCGATGCTAATTTTCACTCTTGTCAAGATTTAATTATAACATTAAGCAAACCATTACACTAGCCATAAGTGGAATTTCTGTCAAAAAAATCATAATGTATAATTTTTCATTAATTTTCCATTATCAAAGTGTCATTAACACTGATAAATTTAAAAAGTATACTAAGCAGACTGATTCAGAAATCAAATACAAGTCTCTAAATCGCATTACACAAATATCAAGTGCAAAAGAAAAGAAATGGAAATGATTTTATACATACATGAACGTGTGTATGTATATGCACATACACACACATATAATAGCTTTATATATTTTTATTTATAAGTATGTGTTTCTACAGTGTCTTCTATGTATCAGAGATTGTCACATACATTACCTCATTAATTTATCTTAAAAACTCTTTGAGGTAAGCATTAGTTCTATAAATGAGGAAAGAGAAACTCGGAACATTTTAGAGATCTACCCTAATGCGAGTTTTTAGAGTTAATCTAGAGATCAATCTGTCTCCGAAGCCCATCTTCATAAAGGAATAAAAGACAGTATTTGTCAAATTAAAACTTTTAAAAAATATATATCTGGGTACAGTCACTGAAATTAAAACACACAACATGATAATCTAGCTTTCTCTGATTTTGTACTTCAAGACATGCTGAACTTCTACAAGGACCTAAAACTGTGTTAAAAAGAGACTATCTGAATGTCTGTAACTGTGACCTAACAGAAGTAGTGAAGTAGCAAGCTAGGAATGTTGGCGCAGGGAATTTTATGGCCTAAAGTCCTCCACTTGGAAAGTAATGATTTTTGAATAGCTGAAAAATTAAACTGTTAACACAGATAAATTAACTTTAAAGAGATAGGCTTGCCTTTTTATACCAGTTTTACATGGCAATAATAATAACGCCTGGCCCAACTTTAAAAAGAAAACACCTCTAACACAGGCTATTTTATGCCAATTTATAGTTATGTAATAGAGATATTTAGATTGAATAATTACTTGCTTGCTATTCATTGTCTTGAAACGGAATTAATTACTATTCTCACATGGGAGGCCTGAAACAAAACTAGTTTGTTGTGCTAGGACCTCTGTGAGTGGAGATTTATCCATCAGAACAAAAAAAATCATGAAGTCCTCCTCATCATTATTATAGATTTATGCCCAAGTAAGACTAGCTTTCTATTGATTATTACCATCATAAAGCATCTACCTCTATAGATAATTCAGGAGTCTCTGGACAATAACTTTAGAGCAATGTTTTACAACTTAATATAATTAAAATGACCAAACATCCCTGAGCCTAATTATTAACTGTATCCTCTCTCACTCTGAAAAGTGTCCCGCTTTGGACAATACAGTATATGACCACCCCAAATATAACAAACGAATACTGTCATGTGGGACCCGAAAGCTGATGAGACCATTCTCTGCTGATTAATAGAAGAATGGAGTTTCAACCAGATGAAGTAGGAACACATCCAGAACATTAGGCTCAATTTAGGTGCCACATTTTAAGTGGCACCCTAACAGAATAGCCTGTATCTGAAGTTAGGCAAATGGGAAGGCACTCAAAGTATAGAAATCAGTAATAGTAGGAACTGTCTTTTCTCCATTGTATGTTTTTGGCTTCTTTGTCAAAAATTATCTGTTCATATTTATGTGGGTTTATTTCTGGGATCACAATTCTATTCCATTGGTCTATGTGTCTGTTTTTCTGCCAATACCATGCTGTTTTGATTATTGTTGCCTTGTAGTACAAGCTAAAGTCAGAGAGTGTGAGAACTCCAGCATTGTTCTTTTTTCTTAGGATTGCTTTGGCTATTCGGGGTCTTTTGTGGTTCCACATAAATCTGACAATTTTTTTGTTCTATTTCTTTAAAACATGCCATTGGGATTTTGATGGGGATTGCATTAAATCTGTATATGGGAGAATAGGAAAGCCACATGCAAAAGAATGAAACTGGACTGCTATCAGTCACCATGCACCAAAATTAATTCAAAATGAATCAAAGACCTAAGAATAAGACCTGAAACAATAAACTGCATAGAAGAAAACATAGGTACTAAACTTATGGACCTTGGGTTCAAAGAGCATTTTATGAATTTGACTCCAAAGGCAAGGGAAGTAAAAGCTAAAATAAATGAATGGGACTATATCAAACTTGAAAGCTTCTGCACAGCAAAAGAAATCATCGACAAAATAAAGAGGCAACCAACTGAAGGGGAGAAGATTTTTGCAAATAGTGCCTCCTATAAGGGGCTAATATCCAAAATATACAAGGAACAACTCAACAACAACAAAAAAATCTAATGAAAAAATTAAACCTGAAGAGAGATTTCTCCAAAGAGGACATACAAATGGCAAATAGACAGATGAAAAAATGCTCAACATCACTAATCATCAGAGAAATGCAAATAAAAACCACAATGAGATATCACCTCACCCCAGTCAGAATGGCTATCATCAACAAGACAAATAGTAACAAGTGTTGGAGAGGCTGTGGAGAAAAAGGAACCGTTATACACTGTTGGTGGGAATGCAGACTGGTGCAGCCGTTATAAAAGGCAGTGTGGAGGTTCCTCAAAAAAATTACGAATAGAATTGCCATATGACCCAGCGATCCCTCTCCTGGGTATCTACCCCAAAAATCTGAAAACATTTATCCATAAAGATATGTGTGCTCCAATGTTCATTGCAGCTTTATTTACGGTGGCCAAGACATGGAAACAACCAAAATGTCCTTCGATAGATTAATGGATAAAGAAGTTGTGGTATATATACACAATGGAATACAATTCAGCAGTAAAAAAACATGAAATAGTACCATTTATGACAACATGGATGGATCTTGAGATTATAATGCTAAGCAAAATAAGTCAGACAGAAAAAGCAGAGCAACCTATGATTTCACTGATATGTGGTATATAAAACGGAAAACAACAAAAGAACAAGACAAACAAATGCAGGAACAAAAACTCACAGACATAGACAATAGTTTAGGAGTTCCCAGAGGGTAAGGAGGGAGGCGGACTCTAGAAGAGGATAAACTGGGTTTAATATATGGTGATGGAAAGAGAACTGACTCTGGGTGTTGAACACACAATGTGAGATATATAGATAATGTATTACAGAATTGTACGCCTGAAATCTATGTAACTTTACTAACAATTGTCACCCCAATAAACTTTCATTTAAAAAAATAAAAATAAAAAAGAAATAATAGTAGGAACTGAGAAACATTGCCTGACAGAGAAAACAAGCAATAGGCATAATCTCACTTTATACAGCTGAAGATCTACATGTAAAAGGGGCAAGAATTATTTTCTATGTTAATCCAGAATCAAAGCAAAATTTTGTTCAATGTAAGGAAAATATTGCCAGCAACTGGAAAAATCCAAAAAATACAAATTAATCAGAGACAAGTAAACTTTTGCAATAGCGTTCAGGCAGAGGCAGATGAGAAATGCTGCAGAGCGATCCTGCATTGGGAAGGAGGCCCCTTTCCAAATACCACCTTCTGTTTTATGATGGGAATCGTGGCAGAGGTGATTGGCATGAAGGGTAGAGTCCACATCCTGTATTTACTGATAAAAAGCTCAGCCCTCGCACCTGCTTCAGCTGCATTTATCACATTGTGGTTTGGTGTGGTGTCTCACAGAGATGAGGAAATTCCAACCCTGGGCCCTATAGAAGTCTTCTACTACTAAATATCTGTCAGTACTAGGTGAAAATGTTCCAAGTTAAAGCACTATGTAAATATTCATTATTATTACTTCCAACTTTATATTACAGATGAACATAGAACATACTGTTTATATCTCTGAACTTCAGAAGCATGATGGTTGTGATATTTTATCACTGAATGATTTTGGTGTGGTAAAATACTCCCAAATTAAACGAAGATGAGCACAGAATCAGAGGTAAAAGGAATAATAACCAAGCAACACACAAACACACACATTAACAGCAGCCAGCATTGAATGGTCAAACTCTGTGATAAGGGCTCCGCATGAATTCTTTCATTTTCATAGAAAAATGTGAGACAGGAACTATTATCATTCCCATTTACCAGTGGTGAAGCTGGAGCTTGAAGGTTAAGTTCTGCCCAGGGTCACAGAGTTACAAATTGCAGAGCGAGGATTCAAACCCAAAGAACTAAATTCAAAGTCTGTGCTTTTATACTCTCAAGAGGGAAAGGAAACACACAACCCAGCTATTTTGTATGTTTGAAAGACAGAGCAGTAAAATATTGACAAATTGGGAAGTGGGAGGAAAGATGGCATTTCCAGAAAGCAGACTGTATATGAAAAGTATGAGAGCTAAGATAACAGAGTAGCAGATACAGGAAATAGGACTTGGGAAATACAAGGAACAGTTGCAGCATTTTATTCTCCCTGCATGTTTTTTGTCTTCTCCTTTCCAACCTACTCTTTCTTTTCGCCTCTATAACTTTAAATTTATTTGATGTTCTCATCCTCTATTTCTTAGGTTCTCTCTCATTCTATTTCTCTTTTTTGTTTTATCTCCTTCTTCCTGTTTTTCTACTCATTTTTCTTCCTTTTACCCGCTCTCATGTCACTTTCTCCAGTATTTCCTTTATCTCTTCTCTGAACTTGCTCTTTATTTGTTTTTCTTTCTTTCTCTCTTTCCCTTGATGATTATAAAGTTGTGCTTAAAATGTATTATTTTCTTTGGATAAGGTTATATCTTTTGTATATATATTTAATATATGATCCAGCAATTGCATTCCAAGGTATCTACTCAAGAGAATTAAAACATATGTCTACACAAAGCCTTGTATGCAAATGTTCATATCAGCATTATTCATAATAGCCCAAAAAAGGGAGTGAACAACCCAACCGTAAATGTGGTAGTATATACAAACAATGGAATAATAGTATGCAGCTAAAAAAAAGAGAGACTGAACTAGTGATATATGAAACAGCATGGATGATCTCAAAAACACCATACTAAGTGAAAGAAGCCAGACACAAAAGATTACATTTTATTTAATGTGATGCAATTTATATGAAATTCTAGAAAAGGTAAAATTACATTATCCAAAAGAAGGTCAATGGTTGCCTAGAAATGGGGTGCGACAAGACTAACTGCAAAGGGGCAAGAAGAAACTTTTTGGGGTAATGGAAGTATGATTGTAGTGTTGGTTGTACCGCTGCATATATTTACCCAAACTCATTAAACTGCGCATTTAAAGTGAGTGAGTTTTATTGTATGTAAATTACCATATAATAAAACTGAAAAAAATGAATTACTATATTTGTATGTGGCCCTCCGTTGCTTACATTTCTATGAATCATTGGTTTCCCATAAATTTTCTTAAAATAAAGGGTAAACTTGGAAGACATAAGGATTTGTTTTTGTTGCTTGGGTTATGGCTTACTTGGTATAGTAGAAAGAAGACTGATGCGACTTATTTGTTACATCCCTGGATCTAGCTGGCTTCCCTGCACATGGGAGCTCTCAAAACTCTTTGGTGATTGACTGACATGGCTCATCCAAGAGTGCAGCAAGCAGATCTGGTTAAACCAAGTGAGACAGATTTTCCTAAACACAGCATGAAATAAAACTGGGTCTTAATCCAAAATCTAATTTTAATTTGGAGAAAAGACTAGCCTGAAATCACTTGTCATACCTATAAGTGAGGAAACCAACACAGACTGCCGAGTCACGTCAAAGGAGCATGACGAGGTTCCCACTGAACAAAGATGAGACTATCTGAACACCAAGATTAATGACTGAATTGGATGAAAACACAAATATGTTTAAATCCATGAATTCATAGTTATTAAAAATACTTGTTGGTCCTCATTGGAGGTTAAGATGCCAACTCATTACTCTGACAGTGAGGAAGTAGAGGAAAATAAGCATTAGAAAAAAGAAAGACACGAGAAGAGGATGGTAGATCAGCACCTCCACAGAGAAGCATTCCTGTGTTATGCTGCGAAGAGAAAGAAGCAAGCAACCCAGCACTGTATAACGTGAAACAGACCCACACCCTGTCTTTATAAGCTTAATAAAAACTCTGGGAGGATAAACTCTTAACAGTGGTTACCCCTGAGGAATGGAAATGGGCATCACAGAGGAAGGAAAATGATTGTCACTTTGTACTTTTTATTACTTCTGTAAAATTTTTAAACCGATAAATTTTTAAACAAAAAAATTTCATTTTTTCAAGAAAAAGATCTAATGTGTGTGTGAGTGTGTGTGCGTGCGTGTGTGTGTGTTTATAGACTGTTTAATCATCTACTTCATTTCGCCCACAATGTTCTTTCCATGGAACTCTGAGATTGAGTGGTAGCACCCAATTATTCACCCATTAAGAAAATGTGAGATAAGAAACCCAGGCTTGAGGAGAGAAGGCTCCCAGTGAGGGAGGGAAATAGAGGCAAGCATATTGCACTCACTTGCCAGCTGTCCCTGCAGCCAAGCCCACGCCTTCTTAGACTGGGAGGGTCCAGCTCAACTGCAATGTACTAATCCTTTTCACCTCTAGTGAAGCTGTTTAGCAGGACTAGAGAAGGATACAATTAGAAAAGTTCTCAAATGTTAGCAAAACTGAAAACAACGAGTCCACAATTACAATGACTTTTATGAGTGCTAGTAATTCTTACCTCTTTTGCCAGCTAGATCAGGGTGTCTGATCTACATATATCTATGTCTATATGGTCCTTCACATATATGATCCACACAGTGACAGCCTGGAGCAAAAGATCTTAAAGAGTCAGGGGAAGACTGAAGAGTATTGATTTTTAAGGCATTACAAAATAGAGAAGGTTCTTAATCTGGGAACCATGAACCCACAGTCGGATGAGATTCATAGAGGTCCACAAAACCCTAAAAAGTATTTTAAAAAGTGTGTGTGTGTGTGTGTGTGTGTGTGTGTGTGTGTGTGTGTGTGTGATTGCAAGTGCATTTTCTATCAGTGGGCTAACAGCTTTTATCAGATTCTGAGAGGGATCTGGGCCCCTCAAAATCCCATACTAACCAGTGATTACTATAAGGGAACACACCATTACACATCATCTTAAATTCTCAGGCTGGTAACTACACACACATAGCGAGTCATAGGCAGCCATGAGCTGAACTGCTTTTTTAATCAACAAAAGAAAAATTACATAGGAAAGAGAGGATTGTTACAAGATGCTTTAGAAGGAACAGAAAGCAGAAGAGTCAGCCCTAAAACTGTGCCCAGGCAGGGAACAACTCCTGCAGCAAGTTTGCAAGAAGACAAGGGAGCGCCCAGCACCAACACGAACAAGCATGCCTGCATGATCTGGAAACGCAGATAAATAAAAACAACAACCCAGCAACCCTACTTCTGTGTATTTACCCAAAAGTCCTTTATAGGACTTTCGCCCAGCAAAACACATGTAAAGAATGTTCACATTATATAGTGGTATTATTCATCATGGACCCAAACTGTAAACCAACCAAAGGTCCATCAACCAGGGAAGGGACAAATTGTGGTGTGTTCATAGAATGGGATCCTAAAAAGTAATGAAAAATAATCAACTGCTGGACATTCAACAACATCAATAGATTACAGAGACATAATGTTGAAGAGAAGAAACCAGCCACAAACAAGTCTGTGCTGTTCAGTCATAGGTATATACCCAAGGGAACTAAATACGTATGTCCACACAAAAGCCTGTACATGAATGTAAGTAGCAACATTATTCATACTAGCCAATAACTGGAAAACACTGAAATTTCCATTAATTGAGGAATAAACATGGCATATCCACACAATGGAATATTGTTCAGCCATAAAAAAGGAATGATTTACTGAGTCATGGTACAACATGAATAAACCTTGAAAACATTCCACTATGTGACAGCAGCCAGTCGCAAAATATGTTACCATTTACATGAAATGTTCAGAACAGGCAAATCCATAGGGATAGAAAGTAGATTAGTGGTTGCCGGAGGTAGGGAGGAGGAAGGGAACAGGAAGTAACTGCTAATGTGTATATCTTTTGGGGGTGATGAAAAAGTTCTGAAATTAGAGAATAGTGATGGTTGCACAAACCTGTGAATACATTGAAAACCAGAATTGTGCAATTTAACGGGTGAATTTTATGGTATATGAATATATAACAATAAAAATTTTAATTTAAAAAAGAGTATGTACAATATGTTTCTATTTACATAAAGTTCAAAAACAAACAAAACTAATTTATGGTGATGAGGGTGAAAATAGTCGTTACTTTTAGCAGAGGAATTGACAAGGAGAGGGAAGGGCATGAGGAAACCTTTCGAGAGCTGGAAATACTTTATATCTTGATCTAGATGGTGGTTACATGAATTCATATATGTAAAACTGTATCAAGCTTACACTTGAAGCACTTAGGCTTACACTTACTACGTACATGTTTTGTTGAATTTATTTCAGCACAGTATTTATTGGGGAAAAATTTTTGAAACTCATAACCTATGGTCATATAAACCCCACAGAATAATGTCTAGCACATAGTAGGTGCTCAGTGTAACAATTTTACCTTTCCAGTTGCCTAGAGTAAAAACGCTCGAGCCATCTTTGACTCTCATCTCTTGTACCTCATGTACAAAATAATAAAAACCCTAAAGGTTCTGCATTTCAACTACATCTAGAATCTGATTTCTTACCAACTCATTGACCTGATCCAAATCACCATCATTTCTCCCTGGGCTACAGCCACAGAGTGCTTACAAGTCTCCTTGTTTCTGCCCCTGCCCATCAGACTGTTGCCTCTCGGACCTCTGCTCAAACCCTCCAATCTCTCTCCACTTCCATCACCCTCCAAGACCTTCCTGACCTCACCTGTTATCCCCAGGCCACTCCTCTTGCTTGCTAGTTCTGGCACTTATCCAGGACACCCCACTTCAGGGCCTTTGACCTTGATGTTCCCACGGCCCTTGCCTTTTCCCAAAGATTTCTGCAGAGTCTACTCGCTCCCCTATGTCAGGCCTCTGCTCAAATATCAGTGAGGCCTTCCCTTGTACTATAACACAGCTTTCCCTTTCCAACCAGCACTCTGTTACCCTACTTTACAAGGTGTGATCAAAAGATATGGTGTATGTTCAAATTTTAAAAATTTAGTATAGTAAAAGACACATTGCCATTGATTCCCCTCAAAATACGCTCCCTCGCTTCGAACACATTTATCCCACTGTTCTTGCCACTTTCTGAGGCAGTTCTGGAAGTCCTCTTTCGTTAGAGTCTTTACTTCATCCTCCATCGTGACAATGCTCCGTGTCACACATCACTTCTGGTATACGGCAATTTCTGTCGAATAAAAACATTACGGTGTATCCTCATCACCTTATTCACTGGATCTGGCACCATGAGACTTCTGGTTCTTCCCCAAAGTCAAAATGACCATGAAAGGAAAACCTTTTGAATCAATTCAGGACATCGAGGCAGCCACAACAGCAAAACTAAAGACATTCATGAAAGAGGACTTCCAGACCCGCTTCAGAAAGTGGCAAGAATGATGGGATAAGTGTGTTCGAAGCAAGGGGGGTATTTTGAAAGGGATTAATGGCAATGTCTTTTACTGTAATAATTTTTTTAATTTAAATATTCACCATATTCTTTTTATCACACCTGTAGTTTTCTACATAGTATATCAACACCTTATAAATGCCTGGCACTTAGTAGGTACTCAGTGACTGTTTCCTGAGTGAATGAACACACAGATAAATAAATGAGAGAAAGAACTGAATAAATATTAGTTATATTAATTCCTGCATGGATTATGTTGACCATAAACAGGGGCTAAAAGACAGTTACGGGAACCTGCAATTTAACTGGGTCCTATCTGTGACAGGCAGGCCTAAAAAGTAACACAAAAACAATAAGGCAAAAGGAAATCAGCTGTCTTTTCTTGATTGTCTTCACATACACGTGGTCTTCCTTAGAAAGTGGTTACCACCATCTTTTAAAAGGAAAATGTAATTATGGAGGAAAACACTGTTGCAGGGGAAAATGTCATTTACTTATAGAGAGTGTCAACATTTTCCTGTTAAAAATTAGGCAAATGATGGCAGATGCAACTTTTTTTCAGATGAAATGTTTTGCGACAGTGAGAACTTTTTCCCAGGTAGCAGTATTACAAACATTCTCCAGGGTCACAGAGGCCTCTTGCTCACTTGAAGATTAGCTGCAGCATTGCCAGAACGGGCGGGTTTTGTTTGATGTTATCCAGGGATGATGAGCAACAGACCTTCCTTGCTCCTCGCCTGTGAGATGAAAACGTGGGAACATAAGGAGGCCTGGTGCTTCTTTCCTTTTATCCTTGAACAAACACAGACATAAAGCAGATGTGACTTCACGAAATATGAGCTGGTTCAACTGATGATCAGTTTGGATTACACTTCTAATGATGACACATTGGGATGTTCCCACTCCATGTGATTGGATCCAGGCCAAAGACGAAAGCAACCTCTGCACCACAGACGTCAAAGTTCATTTGAGGCATAAATTCAGAAGACTCTAACGCTCTGGCAAATGGCACCGGATTATTTTTCAATAGTCCGAACTGCAAAGCTGAACTCTGCTTGTTAGAACAATTGCTACTGAGCGAGCGGACTCACAGTGTTTGAAGGAGCACCCTTGAGCTCCTTCCCAGAAGCACAGCCTCAATAAAGGAGGAGAATTTCCTGATCAAACCCTCACGTACAGAAGGTATAGAGGTCCCCAGGGGAATCGCAATGGAACCAAGCAAACATTAGGAACTAATTGGTTTAAGAGCAGTAAGAAAAAAATGTGGTGGTCATAATGTTGTTTTAAGGAACACAATTATCAAAAAGCATTTACATAGTTCTACCTAACCTATATAAAGAGAATTACACCAACATGGTTTCTTACTTATAACTCATATTTTAGTTCCATTATTGAGAACAGAGACTGGCATAGTCAACAAATGCCAATGTCATTGAAATTTCATTCTAAAACATGAACCTCATTCTTCCAAGAAGCCTTCCATGACTATATCTGCTCACAGGAAACCCCCTTCTCAGACCTCTACAATATTTACTCTCCAACAACGAATATAAACTGTTTTTGTTGTTCTTTAATTATTGTATGCCTAGAGGCTTATTTTCCCAATTTATCTCCCAACTCCCTCAAATTCAGAAACTAAATACTAAATTTCTTTTGAATAACCCAATAGCCCTTACCAGTGGGGACACAGAGTGAGATTAAACATGAAAAATTCACCCCATTCACCCCAATGGAGCATAAACAACTCAAAATGTAGTATTCCTACAAAACACACACACACACACACACACACACACACATTCTTGTATGGTTCATGAGCTGCTTCTTTGAAGACCCAATAAAATATGCAAACGGAGGGAACCTGGAGAATGAGCCCATTCTACTTCACCCCCTGTCCCACATTCACTGAGCTTAGAGAAGACAGGCCCAGTGTTTTCTGTGGTTTGCAGGAAGCACTGGACGTGAGTTTGAATAGAAAATGAGCAGAAACAACCTGACAATTTGCCACCCTAAAACATGTAAACCTCTTTCCTCAGCTGCGGCTTGGTCCTACTTAGTGTGACATGCCTCCTTGGAGAACTGCTCTGGTGACTCCAAATCATTTTCAAAGTACATAAAAATGTACACATTTAAAATTTCAAAGAGAAATCATTTTCAGAGACTCCTACCGTGGTTCCCCGAAAATGAGACCTAGCCAGACCATCAGCTCTAATGCATCTTTTGGAGCAAAAATTAATATAAGACCCGGTCTTAATTTACCATAATATAAGAACTGGTCTTATATAATATAATATAATGTAATGTAATATAATATAATACTAGGTATATAACATAATATAATATAATATAATATAATATAATATAATATAATATAATCACGGGTCTTACATTAATTTTTGCTCCAAAAGACGCATTAGAGCTGATGATCCGGTTAGGTCTTATTTTCAGGGAAACATGGTACCACCCCTGGTTTGCTGAGAGCATCACAAACCTAATCTGGCTATACTGTTATCTTATTTCTTCCGGAAGCATATGTTGGACATTTAGGACTAATTTATACAGGACTCACCAATAAGATCCTCATGAAGAAAAGTAGAGGTTTTTCAAGGTAATTCAGAAAAGTTGGGTATTTCAAAACAGTGCACAATTGTATACCTGCCTTTTTTCCCCCAAAGATCTCAAGGGTTCTCTCATCAGTGGTGTGTACATGTATGTGTGAGTGAGTGTTATTTTGTTTAGTTTCTTAATGAACTTGAGTCTATTCTCTTAATAGCTACATAAGAATAACTATAAAAGAAAAACATGCCTCTGGATTCCCTTTCAAATTCACATAAATACTTTTTCTTGCTAAATATCCAAATAATTCAAAACTGAGCAATTGCTCAGGTCAGGGCCAAACTGGCTGAGGAAGTAATCAATCTTCCAAAGTTTCTCTGTACTGACTAAGCACTACTTAGTCCAGTTTCAAAGGCCATATTGTTTTATCTGGACTTTCACTTAGTACATAAAAATGTACACCATTTAAAATTTCAAAGAAAAATAATTCGTGAAATTTGCCTTTATTTATCTAATTATTCTTTCATTCATTCCTTTTGCTCTCATGAGTTCTACAATTAACTCTGCTCCCAGCATAGAGCTTTGAAAATCCCGAAATCACATAAACCTTTGCCCTCACTTAATTGTTAATATTGCTACCCTTAAAATTCTTGCTTCTTCACTGATGCCATTATCTATTTTTGAGAGTACACCTTTTTAACAGGTGTGTATTACAAGGAACCCTATAAAATTACCACCATGGTAGATGCAAAAAATCAAATATTGGTAATGTTATATAGTTCAAACCTAATCTATGCTTTAAAACATCTTCAATTCGATATCACCTCACCCCAGTCAGAATGGCTATCATCAACAAGACAAATAGCAACAAGTGTTGGAGAGGCTGTGGAGAAAAAGGAACCCTCATACACTGTTGGTGGGAATGCAGACTGGTGCAGCCGCTATGGAAGGCAGTGTGGAGGTTCCTCAAGAAATTACGAATAGAATTACCATATGACCCAGCAATTGCTCTCCTGGGTATCTACCCCAAAAATATAAAAGCATTTCTCTATAGAGACACGTGTACTCCAATGTTCATTGCAGCTTTGTTTACGGTGGCCAAGACATGGAAACAACCAAAATGTCCTTCGATAGATGAATGGATAAAGAAGTTGTGGTACATATACACAATGGAATACTATTCAGCGTTAAGGAAAGATGATATAGGAACATTTCTGACAACATGGATGGATCTTGAGAATATAATGCTAAGCGAAATAAGTCAGACAGAAAAAGCAGAGAACCCTATGATTTCACTGATATGTGGTATATAAACCAAAAACAAGACAAACAAATGAGAAACAAGAACTCATAGACACAGACATAGTTTAGTGGTTACCAGAGGGTAAGGGGGGTGGGGGGAGGGAGATGAGGGTAAGGGGGATCAAATATATGGTGATGGAAGGAGAACTGACTCTGGGTGGTGAACACACAATGGGATTTATTGATGATGTAATACGGAATTGTACACCTGAAATTATGTAATTTTATTAACAATTGTCACCCCAATAAATAAATTAAAAAAAAAAACATCTTCAATTCCTCTCTTCTTCATGCCACTTATTCAAATATTATAAAGTTTTGTATATATAGTTTTCATGAAGTTTTTAATTTGTCTCTGGTTCTATTTTACAGCCACCATTCTCCATTTGCTGAACTTCACCGAAGCTCATCGCTCATCCCTTCTCATCAGGACAACTGTAACTGTGCTTGATTCTCCATCACTCATATCCCTCTTCTCACCCAGTCTCAAGACCATTGGTCAGTTTCTTCCAACACCATCTTTCACATTTCTCCCTGCTCAGAAATTCTTCTGTATCAAGGGTAAGTTTATTGACCTCATATTGAGTGTCTACCAGCAAGTCACCTGTCTCATACCATTAATTCATTAAACTTTTTCATTATTCTCCAACATATTCTCTTGTTCTACACAAGAAAATTCCCTACCCCAAACCCATCTTTTTTTTTCTTCCTAAGAGACTTAATGTGTGCTACTCTATCATCTAAATAATTCAATCTATTGAATTGGGAAACAATGAAATACTGATATGTTCCACTACATTCACCACCTGCTCTTGATTCTATGAGAAGAAATACAGACCCTTGTTTTCAAGTATGGTGTCAGGATTGTAACATTTCAGGTCGAAGGATCACAACCAAATATTAGGTTCATTTTAGGTCTACAAGTCTACAAATCTCAGGCAATGCAAAAATTAACTTGTCCACTAGTTTCTTATGTTATCAATTTCCACAAATGTCATAAAAGTAGGAATAAACACCAAAAAAACTAATTTCCTTTATTCTAACATATGTCCTCTACAAGTCCATGAATCAATTATTAGGTCTAATAAAATTAGACCCTAATTTTAAATAGTATGAATCATTTGAAAGTGAACAAGGTGTTCACTAATGTGATTTACTAATCACATAGTTTTTTTTCCTCCTGACACTGTTAGAATAACCTTCATAACCACTAATTAATATCTGCGGAGTGTTTAACGGGTAAAGCATGGAGCCAGAATTGAAAAAAATCACAAGACAAAGAGCAACCAATGGTCCTGAGTAAACTATTAGGAGAACAAAAAACTATTCTGATCTTTCTAGAGAGCCGGGTGAAGAACAGGAAGACCTATTTCTAACTCTTATTATGAACTTTAGTGTAACTTTAATAATGGTAGCACATTTCATTCCATATCAAAAGAACTTTTTCTCAATTTGGAACTTGTTCACCAGGATATTGAGCTTCAGTTCACAGATTTAGATTTCCATGTTCAGTACATAATAAATTCTTGATTTTCACTTTGCAATCTGAATAGACAGTTACCATGGCTATAGACTCCAACTGCCCAGCCGTCCCATAAAGTAAGTAACATATTGTTCTATGTATTCATACTTTCCTCTTACCCTAAACATCTCTCTGAGGACATGCCACCCCTTGTCATTTCCTTATAGACAGTAAGTCATTAGATCCTCTCTTCTGGTAACAGCTGGGGTAAACAAGAGATTAACACCTCATCTGAAAACAACTATCTGTAGGCTATGCAATGCCAAGGAGGTAGCCTTCATTCAAGAGGTCTGCCCCACAGAGATCCTCTCTACTTGATGGTGACTGATTAATAGGGTGACCATCTCCTTTATTACCAAACCAGGACATCTTTACAAGTTAAAAGAACCACTGTAATTACCCTGAGACAATAGGTGAAAACCAGGATTGTTCCAAGCAAAATGGGACATATGGGTAAAACCAATCAGCCCAAACAAGTAACTCTCTCTGTACATGAGACTTAGGAAGAAAGCCAGTAACAATACAGAGTGAAAGCAGTAAAAAAATCCTAAGGCAAGAGAAAAGGAAGTAGGTACAATGAGTGAACAGAAGAGGTGAGATAAAGGGGAATGCAGAAAAATTCTTCCATGGCATTAGGAAAAGTAGCTAACATTTCAGACCTGTGCTAACAACTTTAGCTATCATGTTGCTCTTGCTCTCCAAAGCAATTCTCTAAGATAACTACAATTACCCACCACCATAAACACACACACACACACACACACACACACACACACACACACACACACTTTACAAATAAATTAGGATATCTGCCCAATATCACTGCGGCTAGTTAACACCGCCCAGGCAATGAAAACAGCCCAGTCATCATAATGGCCAAAAAACAGGGTAAGTGGTTCCCCAAAAAAGTGTGCACATTCTAAGGGAGTGCCCAGTATAGTTGGATGTAGAAGAACATGTTAGAAACTAAATTTATATTTACTTTTACTTCTATTTATAAATTTGTTTTTATATGTAATCAATAATGTATACAATTCACTATTACAGTGATACATAGGTTTAATTTATAAGAAAATGTGTATCTATTATGCTTACTTTTTTTCTGATGGAGTACATGATCAAAAAAGTTGAAAGACTACTGCCCTAAAGTTCAGAGCAATGAATGCCCACTTCTGAGGTGATGGCTCCCATAGTCACTGTGACATCACCAGGACTAATCTCAAAACTACCAGAGCCAGGAGATGGTGGTTACCAAGACTGATTCATGTTCTCCCTCACTCCTCTATATGTTCCAAAAATAAACTCCCATCAACTCAAATCAACTGCGCTTGAAATGTCAAAAGCATCATCATATACTATTAATAGAAGTTTTAAAGGTTGTAACCCAACCCTATAGATTTTAAACCCATACATAAAAATATTTTTATCACCAGCGTATCACAAATTTATAGAGCCACGTGTCTATAGTCTTGATAATTAAATAAGAAGGCCATTAGACTGGGGTGGCTCTAGGGTGGCTCTACTGCCTTGGTAGCCTACCTAAAGAAACCAAACCTAAGCCAGAGTTAATGCACTGGAAATCTGAGAAAGTGAAACTGAAGAACAGCCAATCACAAATAGCCAACGAGGCTTTCCAAATAAGGCAACCGCTAACCTATAACCAATCAAATAACGTCTTTGCTTTGCCTCAGTGTCTTCTCTATAAAAACCTTGCTGCCAGCTTCTGCCATTGGACCATTCCTAACCAGTTTCAGTTTGGTGCAGCCCGATTCAAACTGAAGTTTGTTCTTCAACCTTAAAAAGAACCTCCCTTTACCTCTTAATAGTCTTGCGAGGTAAAATGCATATGCAAGGTTAATCATTAAGTTTCATAGGCAAACAACCTTTAAAAAAAATCTTTTAAATTTTCACTTGAGACATCTTAATTTCAACTGTCCTCTTTGTTAGTAATAAAGCTCTTCTTGTCTATGCTAAAGTCCTCAGAATGCTGAAGTCTGTTTCTTCTACTAAATCCTCAGTTGCGATGACTACAGATGCTGCTCAACTTACTCAACTTACGATGGGATGATGCTCAGATAAACAGATCCTAAACTATTGTGATTCGAAAATGCATTGTGATTTGAAATTATTGTGATTTGAAATGCATTTGATACCACACTGTAGAGTATCGGTTGTTGAACCCTTGTGATCACATGGCTGACTGGGGTTTGGGGCTCCTTGCTACTGCCCGGTATCACAAGAGAGTATCTGTGCCTCCTATCACTATCCCAGGAAAAGATCAACACTCAAAATTTGAAGTGTAGTTTCTACTGAATGCATATAGCTTTTGCACTGTCCTGAAGTGGAACCATCATAAGTCAAGGACCGTCAGTAGTTACTTTTCATATACACATAACTTTTATAATATATAAAAACATTTATTTAACTCAACTGTTATTCTTTCTCTATCTGATCCTCTGTTTGATTTTTCAAATTCACAAAAATCTGTTTGATTTTTCAAAAAAACAAATTCACCTCTGTTTGATTTTTATTGGACTCTCAGGAAATACCCCATGTTGTGATCATTCTTTAGGTGGAGTCCTTAGAAAAATACCTCTTTGGGATGTGGAAGATGGGAAAGTGAGAGTAGGAGGTGGTTGCTATGAGTCTCCTAGTTGAGAATTTGAAATTCAAAGACAGTTCTAAAAGTGTTCAGAATAATTGCTTATGTGTTCATTAGAAATTTCAAAGGACAGCAATAGTCACTACAATTTGATTCTGAAGAAAACTGATCAAATTAACAGTCTGGGGTGAGAGAGTACCTCCCCTCCTGCCTCTTTTCCATCTGTCTCTTAGGTCTCAGAGAGCCAGTGACTTCCTTATTCTCTCCTCCCACATTTTTCACTCTCCATCACCCCCCACTTCTAACCTTCTTTCTTCACTAACTAAACATAGTATATAAAAGTACATTTTAAGTGTCCATTTAATACACATTGATATCTCCCTTTCTCAGTTTTAAAAGATTAGTTGAATATGAAAATTTAGAAATAACCAAATACTACATAGTACATAATAGAGGGATTGTTAATATTAGTTCCTCCTCCCCTTTTTGTGTTTGTCATTTTAAGTGCAAAAGTGCAATTGATTGATTTTTGTTAAGATCAATGGCCCTTAATGAGAAAAAAAAAAATCCCCATCTTAACACGAGCTTTTCTTTCTAGCCATAATTACCGTGAAAAAATTCCAACTTTATGTTTATGTTAAAAGACACAGGTCTAGTATGTAAAACCTTTTCTTAGAAAAGAGGATGGCGGAGCCTTCACAGATCAGACACTGAAGGAAAAGCTCCAGGTATAACGTGAGAGCTGATTCCAGTAGCCAGACTATCCTAATGAGTTTCAGTTTCCAGTATGGTTGTTTCACCTGCTGCACCCTACATGCCCACCTCTCAACAGCCTACAGCTCCTCCTTTTGAACTGGGCACAGGGATGGAAAGAGGGACATTCTCCACTCTTCTTAGCTCAAATGATATTAGCCAGCACTTTATATTAAATTTTCTTATCAACTGACAGGGGAAACATTCACAAAACCTATGGTTTTCCCAATAACAGGTTATTCAACATCTGTGGACCACATTCATCCCTGCACATCATCTCCTCCATGACTGAGGTCAACAGGCCACATTTGCACCCTGAGGGCAGAAACAATATCTATATTGTTTACAGTAAAATCTTCAGTGTCTATCAAAATACCTAACACATACATACATCAAATCATCACACTATACACATTATATATATATACAATTTTATTTGTCAATAAAGCTGAGAAAAATTTAAAAACTTAAGTCTTAAAACATAAACGTGTTCAATAAATCCTTTAGAAATAAATAAATGATGCAGACGTATAACTTCTCACCTTTCAAAAAAAACACCCGTCCCAAAAAGTAGGTGATGGGCCATGTCCATTACAGGAATGAACAAAAAGAATTTCCTTCTCTCATTAAGAAGACAGTTATTCCTTCAAAATTCTCTTACAGGAGAACTGTGTTGCATTTGAAAACAAATTCAAATGAGTACCTTTTGTTCCTTTGTCCATGTAAATCAAACCACAGTAGCAAACGTAGGTCCAATCTAAAATGCATTATTCATTTCACCACAGCATAGCTTTTTTGCAAAGGAACAGAAAGAGTAGTTTGTAAATGTCTGCCTTTCCTTAACAGCAGCTATGTACATTGTGAGGTGTCATTCAGTTATAAATTACATCTTACCTAAGGAAATTACACTAGCTTTGCAAATCCCAAGCAAATTCAGACAAATTAAATACAAAATTACTGCTACTATGAGTTGGTGCACACACTACCTAGTGAAAGATGAGAAAGATTCCTTCAAAGACTAAAGAGTAATTAGAGCTGGTGGAGTAGGACTAAAGGACAGTGTGATCAGACATTGAAATCGCAGCTTTTGGCAAATCCAGGAAAAAGGTGTGCGACCTCCACATGACTGTTTCTCAAGCTGTCAGTGACTAGTGTTAACTCTTCTACTAAGCCTGAGCAAAGTCTGAAATAAAGAAAGTCACTGCAACATGGAGGTCACCAGAATGAAACACAATTGCACTGGAGTAACCCACATGAAATTAAAACCACCTCTGAGCATTTCAAGGAAGAAAAGGAAGGAAAGAAGGAAGATTTATTTAACTGTATCTTAACATTCATATATCTGATTCCTAATAATCTGGGGAATGGTGGTTAGGGAAAAATATTACCCTTAGTGAGTCTTTGTGCCAGTAGCTGTGCTAGTTAGTTTACAGAAATGGTTTTATTTCATTTCAAATAACCCCCCGATGTCTACGTGTACATCACCCTCACTTACAGTGTACACACTGAGACTGAATGGGATTAAGTAACTTCTCAGTCTATTAAGTAGCAGAGCCAGGGTATCTTGGTCTGACTCCGTTACACACAGTACAGAGAAGAGAAGCTCCCAGTCAGCCAACCAAAAACTGAGTACCGAAACTGTGGTTCCAAAAACAAGCCCTAAGGAATTCACTGCATATAACGAATTCACTTCAGTCTTAGCCATCTAGAACAGACTGGTTATATACCATCTACTAAGGAACTGAGAAAAGTTATTCACATTACTGTCTGTTCTATGGTAGATGGGGAATCCTGGTGAGAAAGGCTGGAATGGATATTCTGTTGGTTTCCTAGTAATAGTATGGAAACACACATTCTCAGCAATACTACTTCTAGGAAAATACCCTGGTAGGATGTGCCACGGGCGTTTGGCGATCTAGAGAAGCCCATGGACCCTTTCTCAGAATAACAGTTTATTATCAACATTCGTAATTGAAGGCAGTGAACTAGGTGAAACTCATGAAACCAGATTAGTGAAATTAAACATGTAATTTTTTCCCATCCAAGTTCATGTACCCAGAAAACAATCAGACACATACATTCCATTTAGCACTATGTACATATGTGGTAATAAAGCTAAAGGAAAAAAAAGGGGAATAATTAACATAAAAGTCTGCATAGTAGTTACCTTTGTTGGGGAAGGAAGGAGATACAATGAGTTAGGGGCACAAAAAGGACTTCTTAGGTCCTCGTAAGTTCTATTTCTGAAGCCGGTTAATAGGCATTTGTGTTGTGTTCTTTTTTTTAAAGTAATAGTAGTGGAGAATTTCTTCCCCATTTCCATTGCTTCTTTCTGGTGAAGGGAACTCAAAGAGTGCAACTGGCATTTTTCTACCCCTTTACTTACACAGCCCTTACACAGAGAAGTGAAGGGCCTTACCTGATTACCTGAATACTGCCTATTGTCTATGCTGAGTGGAGAGTTCTGCTTGATTCTAGATTCAGAATGAGCACACTCACTTGGCCAACTGCCTTAAGCCAAATCCTCAAACCCAGCCTCTCGCATACAAAACTTGAAAAATTTTGGTATCCATCTTCCCTACCCACCTCCACTTGTCCTAAGTGAAAAAAAGAAGGGCTATCCAACTTCAAGACCTATTATAAAGCTACAGTAATTGAGACAGTGTGGTACTGGTAAAAGAACAAAAAACAGATCAATAGAACAGAATAGAGAGTCCAGAAATAGACCCAAATAATTACTGTCAACTGCTCTTTGACAAAGGAGCAAAGGCAATGGAAAAAAGATGGTCTTGTCAACAAACGGTGCTGGAACAACTGAACATCCATATGCAAAAAAAATCTAAACACAGACCTTACACTCGTCACAAAAATGAACTCAAAATGGATCATAGACCTAGATGTAAAAGGCAAAACTAAAACTCCTAGAAGATAATACAGGAGAAAATCTATGTGACCTTAGGTATGGCAATGAGTTTTTCTATACAATACCAAAGGCACACTCCATGAAAGAAAGAATTCAAAAGCTGAACTTCGTGAAAATTTAAAACTTCTGCTCTGCAAAGACACTGTCAAGAGAATGAGAAGACAGGCTACACACCAAGAGAAAATATTTGCTAATGACATTTGATAAAGGATTGCTATCCAAAATACACAAAGAACCTTTAAAACTTGATAATAAGAAAGCAAACAACCCAATTAAAAACTGGACAAAGGATTTAAACTGACACCTCACCAAGATGTACAGACGGCATGTAACCATATAAAAAGATGCTCAACATCACATGTTGCTAGGAAATTGCAAATTATTACAAGATACAACTATATACCTATGAGAATGCCCCAAATCCAAAAACTAACACCAGCAAATGTTGGCCAAAATGTTGAGCACCAGGAACTCAATCATTGATAGTGAGAATGTAAAACAGTACATCTATTTTGAAAGTCTCTGGTGGTTTCTCACAAAACTAAACATACTCTTGACATCTGATGCAGCAATCACACAACCCAAATGAGCTGAAAACTCATGTCCATATAAAACCTGGACACTGATATTTCTAGCAGCTTTATTCATATTGGCCAAAAATTCAGAAGCAACCAAGATGAACAGGCAGAGCGCAGAGGACTTTTAGGGCAGTGAACTACTTTGTGTGATATTATAATGGTGGCTATTATAACGGTGGATGCGGACATTTGTCATCATCCGTATAATGTATAACACCAAGAGTGAATCCTAGTGGACTTGGGTGATAATGATGTATCCATGTAGGTTCATCTATTCTAACAAACGTCCCGCTCTGGTGGGGGGTGTTGATAATCATGGAAGGTGTTCATGTTGGTGGGGGCAGGGGTATAGGGGAAATCTGTACATTGTGCTTAATTTTGATGTGAAGCTGAAAGTGCTCTAAAAATAGTGTCTATTAAATAAAAAGAGCAGGGATACTTTGGGGGCTCTGACCAGTTTGTTCTATATCTGTATTTATATAATTTATACCCATATGCTCACAGACACAGATCTATGCATATACAATATGCACACATACTTGTATATACATTATATCCTCTGAATATATGCTTTATTTCACAATAAAAAATTTTTTAAAGCAACGCTAGAGTGACTTTAAAAAGATAAATGACAATTATAATGAATTTGTAGCTACATGGGAAAGTATTTATTACATAAAATTAAATTTTTAAAAAAGCAGAATATACATCTATTAAACCTTGAGATACATGGAATTAGCCTAAACAGAAAGCCCAAGGTCTTACCCCTTGTAGGTGGCAGAGCCCCAAATCGTGGCAAAGGCAACTGCAGGTGGGAGACCAGTAAGAAGCAGCTGATGCTGACCTGATATTGGCAGCTTTTGTCTTTCCTCTTCCCTTTCTCCTCCTCCATCACATGATAATTTATCAAGTAAGAGGAGCAGTTCCCTTTCCCCTCTTCCTTTCTTAACCCTGGCTTTTTGTTTCCTCTGTGAAGTAAGTCTAACACCTTATCTGCCCTTCCCCCGGCTGAGTTAGGGATTGTGGATTGTGACATTTTGACTGAATAAAGCAGAAGCTGCACCACAGTAGCTCCTAACACTGTGGGATGACAAAACGTATGTGTTGTTTTCATTTTTTCCCATCATACTAACAAATTTAAAAAAAACTACTTCAAAACATTAAAACAACAGATCCTCTTCGAATCCTTATTAATAAAATGTCATGTACTAGTAGCCAAATTCTTTCATTTTGTTTTTAATCTTTCTTATTCGCATGTACTACTTCAAATATGAAGAAAAACATAATAAAATATAAAATTTTCCAGACTCATTTATTAGACATTTAATGTAGCCAAGCACTATGAGATTTCTGGTGATGAAGAAGTTTACATGGCAGTTATATTTTCTCCCTTGGTAGAGCTTTCACCAATGAAAAAGTGCAATGAAAAAGTGGACATATTTCTTTTTAACGGCACTGATATTTCATGGTTCATTTAACCATTCCAAAAGGGTTGAATGTTTTTATTGTTTTCCTTGTTTAGCTATTACAAGGAACACAGCTTTAAAAAAACAAAATCTTTCTGCAAATTCTTTAACCATTTTTGGGTTACCCTAAGAACCAACTCAAACAAAGTCTTTGACTGATAAGATTATCAGGCCTAGATCCATATCTGTTGTCAGACCATAGTAAGGAAGCTCTAACTGACATAAATTAGAATACTTCTTATGAAAAACCCAACAAAACAGCCCCTATTTTCCTTGGGACAGGCAACAAAATAACTAAAGATGCCTTTGTCTGCCTTGAATTTTGCCCATCCTGTATGAACTCAACAGCCTACATTAATAATACAGTTTACAAGCTAGCTCATTGTTGAACTTGTGTGCTCACGAGTAGGTCGAGGTGGAACTTTACTATTTAACGTTTCAGATAAAAATTCTTTGCTGGCTGGTTATTCTGTATTTTTCTTCCTCAGCCAAAGCCTTGTAAAAAATGTTTGGTTTATCTGACAGCTCGCCAGAAAGTCTGGGCCAATGTACAGTTTCTTCTCCAGTCTAAGAGTTCCTATTTCCATATAGCCTTTCTTAAAGCTTATACTATTGATATTTTGGCTGATTGGGCAGCCATAATAGCACACTAAGTTGTTTTAACATAATTATTTGTGAGTTTTTAACATTTTCTCACCTGCTGGCTATGTACCTTTTGCTTTTTTAAATAGCCTTATAAACATATAAGTTGTGTATCATTAATTTCACCCTTTTAAAGTATACAATTCAATGGTGTTTAGTATATTCTAGAGCTGTGCAAATATCCACATTAACTAATTTAGGGTCTAAAAGAAATCTTGTACTCACCATCCTTCCCATTCCTGCTTCCCCCAGCCTTAGGAAATCAGGAATCTACTTTGGGTCTCTATATATTTGCCTAATGTGAACATTTCATATAAATGGAATCATACAATATGTGTCTTGTGACAGGCTTCTTTTACTTAGCATAATGTGTTCAAGGTTCATCCAAGTTGTAGCATGTATCAGTACTTCATTATTTTTTATACCTAAATAATCCCCACTATAGAGATTAGATCATGTTGTGTTTATCCATTCATCTGTTGAGGGGCATTTGAGTTGTTTCCACTTTGGGCTATTATAAATAACGCTGCTATAAACATTTGTGTACAAGTTTTCATGTGGACATAATGTTTTAATCTCTCCTGTGTGTACACTCAGAGGTTAAGTTCCTGGATCAAATGGTAATTCTACTTTAACTTTTCAAAGAACTTCCAGATTGTTTTCCAAAATCACTACTTTACATTCCCACTAGTAGTGCACAAGGCCTGACAATTAAGTTTGCGAACTTGTTGTAATAATTGTTGCTAACCTCCTTTGATATCAGAGGGATTATTCATTATGAATTTGTTCCAACTGGACAAATAGTTAACCAAGTTTACTGTTTGGAAGTGCTGAAAGGGCTGCGTGAAAAAGTTAGATGACCTGAAGTTTTCACCAACAATTCATGGCTCTTGCATCACGACAAGGCACCAGCTCACACGGCACTGTCTGTGAGGGAGTTTTTAGCCAGTAAACAAATCACTGCATTGGAACACACTCACTACTCATCTGATCTGGCCCCCAATGACTTCTTTAACTGAAGATAAAGGAAATATTGAAAGGAAGACATTTTGATGACATTCAGACATCAAGGGTAATATGATAAACAGCTCTGATGGCCATTCCAGAAAAAGAGTTCCAAAATTGCTTTGAAAGGTAGACTAGGTGCTGGCGTGGGTGCATAGCTTCCCAAGAGGAGTACTTCGAAGGTGACCATAGTGATATTCAACAATGAGGTATGTGGCACTTTTTCTGGGATGAGTTCACGAACTTAATTGTCACATCTCACATTAATGGTTTCAGTATCTCCACATCCTCACCAACGTTTCTTGTTATCTATCTTTTTTATTAAAGCCATCCTGGCAGGTGTGAAGTGATATTCATTGTAGTTTTTATTTGCACGTTCCTAATGACTAATGACTAATGAGCGTCTTACATGTGCTCATTGACATTTTTATATCTTTTAGAAGGGCAAGATATCTATTGAGATCCTTTGCCCATTTTCAATTGAATTATCTGTCTTTTTATCATTGAGTTTTAAGGGTTCTTTATATATTCTAGATATAAGTCCCTTATCAGTTATGTGATTCGTAAATATTTTCTCCCAGACTGCGAGTTGTCTTTTTACTTTCTTGATGATGTCCTTTGAAGCAAAATCAGTTTTTAATTTTAATGAAGTCCAGTTTATTTTTCTATTGTTGCTTGTGCTTTGGTGTCAAATCTAAGAAATCAGTGAATCACCCAAGGCTGCTAAGATTTACTCCTGTTTCTAATAGTTTTATAGTTTTAACTCTTATATTTTAGGTCTGTGATACACTTTGAGGTAATTTTTGTGTATGGTCCTTTCACTTTTAAACACCCAAATATTCCCTATTACTCTAAAGAGAGAGAGAAAAGATAAAAGTGAAGCAATAAAGGACAACTTACGTTCCAAAGCACTAGAAAATTCAAACCACTGAAAACCTGAGCTAGTAATACGTATGTGTGTATGCATATGGTATATATTTTTAAGTTACTGTTATTTTTCCTCCTATGAGAGGCCTAGGTTTCATTCCTTCCAAATGACTAAGAGAAGACAGAGCTACAGACCAACCAGTCATTCCTTCTTTACTTCTTCTGGTACAAGCTTTCTTGTCCTTTCTTGATACCCCTGCAGCAGCCAGGCATCCTTCTGAGCCTGGAGTTTGTTAAAGACCTTCATGTGGAGAATTAGGTATTGCAGTACAAATTCAAGTGCCTTCTTGAATGTGTGTCTTCCTCTGGTAGGGGCAATATTTGGCTGCCAGTATCCTTACTCTGACTGGAATTCACACCTGCCTCTGCTACACCCAGACCTCCAGGCCAGCTTCAAACAGGCAACGAAGACATAGAAAAATTCTGAGCCTGGGACAGAAAGCTATCTCAATATGAAATGACTCAAATTTTTTTCTAGTACCTTTAAAAAGTGTGTGTGTATGTGTTTATGTTGTGTGTGTGTGTGTGTGTGTGTCTGTGTGTGTGTGTGTGTAAGTAAAAATCTTGGGTTTTTTTTCTTTCTGAATATAAAACTGATATATGATCACTGACAAAAAAATTAGAAAATCTAAAAGAATGTAACGAAAAACACAGTCCCACCTCTTTTCATGCCCAAGGTTATCCACGGTTATCACTTTGGTGTATACGCTCAGAGAGACAGACAAATACATTTGCCAAAATATACACTTATACATGTGTATATATTTTAGATAACTGGAAATGTACTACATATACAGTTTCACATAAAGCTTTTCTTCCACTTCACATTTTCTAATGTCATTAAATATTGCTTCAAAACATTAAATTCCCACTTAAGACAAATCATGATATACAAACCTTTTTCCTCCTTTTGCATATTTAAGTTTCCTCCATTATAAGTAATACTGTGATAAACATTACATCTCATGGTTCTCAAATTTTTATTTGGTTCTACAATCTTTATACTTATCAATTCAATCATTCACAAGTATTCATCAAAGGCCTATCCTGCTATAGGCACAGGGCTAGAGATACAAAGCTGAACCTTGAAAAACTGTCAGAAAATAACTATTTCTCCTGCTCCCTCATTTTCTCTTGCCTGCTTGGTATACCTGATGGCTTTTTGATTTCTAATTACTTTCCCTGACTGATATTCTTGCCTATTCCTTACCTACCCATTGCTTTTCACAATTGCCTTTTCTCATAGTTCAGTTAAGCTTATTCCTAACCCTTGATACCTGATTGTCCCTCTAGCAAGCATTTCTCAAACTCTTTGGTCTCAGGATCACTTTACGCTCTTAAAAATTATTGAGGATTGTTTTCTGGGTTGTTTCTATATTTACTGTATGACAAAGTAAAACTGAAAATGCACAGCACAGTAGAACACAAACACACATTTCATTAGCCAACACAGATGACACCATCCCAGTTCTCCGTAGCATCTGGAAAGCTCCACTGCACAGTCAAGAAAGAATGAAAGTGGAAAAGGCAAGTAATGTCTCAGTATCACTATGCAAATAGTTGGATCTTGCAGACCCTTCCGAAAAGATCTTGAGGACCCCCCACACTAGAAAACCACATCTGGGCCTTTGTCCTATGACTTTTTCTATTAGAGTTTATTGGGGTGACAATGGTTGGTAAAGTTGCATATGTTTCTTGTGTCACCTAATTCTCACGTTGCATTGACCACCTATTATAGCCTGTGGCAACCCCCAGCGGGGGTGGGGGCTTGTCGGCAGCTTGCTTGTTTACTATACACCATGATAGCATGGCTCATCAGGCACACGAAATCCATTCTCCTTATGGCCTTTGCTTTCTCTGCAAAAAGGGGTCAGTTTCCAAGTCCCATGGGTTTTATTCAATTAAGTCAGTGTTTCTAGGTTATTTATGTTCTAGGCTATTTAAGTGATGAAACACAGAATTCCACCATGTTTAATAAACTTTATTTAGGACAGCAGAAGAAGCCTCTAGAACAGTGCCAGCCATTTCCTGTGTTAGGGTGAAAGTAGAGAACTCGCTTGTTATCCTGGCTTACATATGAAAGCCAATTAGTGGAGATCCCTGCCTTTAATTTCATTACCAGTGCTGGCCAAATATATGGAAAGAAAATAAGACTGAGAAAGAAATAGGAACTAAAGGACTTTCACTGTCAGTAAGTCAAAACATTAGTTACACTGAATAAGTTGCTTTTTGCTTTGTTTGTACTTATGCCCACTGGACAATCACACTGTTTTTTTAATATGACGTTTCACTTACTGGATTTTTTTCTTTTATGTAATTACATTACAGAACCTAACTCCCAACCTAACCACACAATTAATTTTAACTCCTTTCCTTCCAACATTTACTCACATCGAGGTATTTAATTATGCAGGTACAATCAGAGTACAAGTTGCATAACTGTGACACTTTCTATGACAAACTATAGCTGCACTTTTCTTCATGCAGTACATCTAAATAGAACCAGAAGGACAAATTCCACAGCTCTATATCTAAACAGAGCTGAAGCTTCTGCCATTTAGAATATGCTAGTGTAAAAACCAGTTCTCGCCACCTATACCTCTGCTTCCAAGACAGGACACTCTCTGGGTGAACTTATTATCTTCCAGTTCTTCATAGACCTTGAGAGCTTCTGGAAATTTAAGTTTAACCATCGTTAATTCATCCAGTGGAAGATTCACACACACACACGAACCCACACACAGGCACACACATCAATCACAGTCATACAGCAAAATATGACAGAAGTACCCAGACTCAGTGATTTCAGGGGGACCCACCACTTTCATTTTCAGGGCATAAACCTCCTTTGAAGGTGTCTCCAGCTAAAAACGGGCAAGCAAGGTTCAATTCAGCAATGGGGGGCAGTGGTGCAACACCAACTGAGGCTGGATCTCCACTTTTGAGGGCTGCTTTATTAAGTTTTTACCTATTTTTTTCTTTAAAAGACAAAGTTTCCAAACTACTTCCAAGCATGTGTAAAACAAACAATGCCATCTGCCAGCAGTGTTTGCTTTATTCTGAAATTGCTGTATTTACCTTGAACACCACAAAATGTAAACAAGGGAGCCTGATCAGAGAAGATCTTTAAACTGTTCACTCACTAAATCAACATCTGGGAAGGAAAGGCAGTTGACCTGAACTTGAATACTCAATGTATAAATCGATCTTTTTTCTTAATAGTGGTAGCTTGAATTAGTGGCAGGTTGAATAAGTGAATTATTAGTAAGCTTTACAGAGATACACAGAGACTTTCATAAACAAAATATAATGTTTATGAATTTATTTAATACTCAGAAGACAGTAAAACAAGAAGGCCCACCTACCATAAATCATAGAAGTAGAATCTAAATTCACACATAATTCCACTTATAATAATAAATGTTTATGACACTGTCCCACTAGAGATTATTTATGTTATAGAGTATGTGAAAACGGAAGTGATTTGATTTTTTTCATATGCCTTTTAATATGCCTAATCCATGACAACATAAGAAGAATAAGGGAAAGAGTTTATTTAAAAATAGCCACCATTTAATTCATTGAAGAGTTTTTGAGTGAGCCATAGTTTCAGATATATAAACAGTCCATGTTTCTCACTACAATCTGTTCCTGGAAACTATATTATAAAAAAGAAGGCATTTCCCATAGGAAATTCCACTGGAAAAATATAATTGGGATTACTTTCCTAAGGAATATGAAGTTAATCATGACTATAGCATAGGTAGAAATACTTAACCCTCCGTATCATTCAGAAGACCAAATATCCTATAAAAGTGATTCAGATGTACTTTGTTTTACTATAATAAGGATGCTTCTTTTCCCCAAAATTAAAACTCTAACTGTATCTAAAGACCTCACCGAGGACCCATCTATGAAGACACAGAGAAGTAAAGAGTCCTGAATGAATAAGGTCTTTCTCCATCTTCTTGCACAGCCAGCCTTAGATGTGAAAAAAGTCACTTCGCTTTTTGTCAAGTGAAGTCAAGAGAGTACTCGTATTTCTAGGTCAACTGAACTTCTAACCACCTCAGGGATAATTTTGCCCCTTGGGGCTATTCTTGAGTTGGTTAAATTCACCCCTCTATCCTCAGCCTGTTCCAGAATGGCCTCTAAATGTAGTCATACATTATGTAGCCTTTTGAAACTGGCTTCTTTCACTTCACATGAATCGTTTGAGATTCACCGTGTTGTTGGGTGTATGAGCGCTTCATTCCTTTTTGTTATCAATTATATGAACATACCATTGGGTGTGTTGCTTATTCATTCACCAGTTGAAAGAGATTTTGATTGTTTTCAGTTTTTGCTATAAACATTCAGATCTTTGTGTGAACATAAGTTGTCATTGCTTTGGGTAAATAATTAAGAGATTTGAGTGCCATATATTATAGTAAGTGTGTATTTAACTTTATAAGAACCTGCCAAGTTCTTTTCCAAAATGGCTGTAGAATTTGGTACCCCACCAGCAATGTCTGAGAGACCTAGTTGGTCTGTGTCCTTGCGCACACTTGGTATTGTCAGTATTTTTTTTTTATTTTAGCCGTTTCTGTAGTGGTGTTTCATTGTGGCTCTTGATGTTGTTGTTTTCTCCAGGTACCTTAAATGTTAGTATTCCCAGGGATTCCATTGAGGGTACTCTTTTCTTCTCACTCTCAGTGCTTTAAATTCGATCCATATATTAGTAAATGTCAAATTTGTTTTTCCATCTAGATTTCTCTCCAGAGCACCAGATTTACAAATCCAGTCAATCTTCTAGATCTTCTTCTCCAGCAGAAAGGATGCCAGAACAAAATTCATTATTGTGGTAAATTGCAAAGATGATCATAAATTCTCCCCATCCCTGTATGTGTATGCATGTCCCTTTGCAGCTCCTCCCTTCAAAAGGTAGAGTCAATTTCTCCATTCTTTGTATCTGACCTTAGCCGTATAGCATTAGTAAATGTGACACAGCAGAGGTTCGGAGAATGCTTAAGCACTGGGGTTGGCCCTTTCTTGGCTGTTCTCACAAAACTATCCCTGTGTGAAGAATCTCAGCTAGCCTGCCAGAAAATGAGAGACACATGGCCCAGCCACCCACATCAACAACCTATTCACTGACAGACATGTGAGGGAAGCCATTCTATACCATCCAGCTGCCAAATGACCACAGATACATAAGCAAGTTCAGCAGAGATCAGCTAAGCTAGCTCAGAACAACAGAATCAATCAGAGAAACCAAAAATTCATGAGTTAAATAGATGGATGCTGAGAAAGCCATTCAGTTTAGGGGCATTTTGTTACACCATGATAAAAAACTGAAACTATCAAATAGTTTCTATTATATTCCATATCTCAGTAAATGCTACTAAAATTGCCCACCTAGCCCAAGCCTGAAACCTTGGAGAATTCTAGGACACATTCTCTCCCTCACTCTCACATCCCACCTCACTTCCACATACAATTAGTCATCAAGTCCTACTATGGTTAAATCCGTCTCCTTGCCTCCATCCATAGCTACTATCCTAACTCCACTGTCAAATTTTCTGAACTATTTTAACAGCCTCATAGTTGATATCCTACCCTACATTTTTAACCTGTCTACATAAGAGAATAGTCTTTCAAACTTTCATATCTGCTCATGTCATAGCCCAAGTTAAAATCCTTTAATAGCTCTCCACTATCTTTAACACGAAAATCAAATGCCTCAGTATGGCATACATACAAGGCCATTAGGCAACTGGACCCCCCTTCTCTGCCACTCTTACATATTCTTCTAAGCTTTAAATATTCTTAAAAGCTACAACCAAAAATGGGTCATGCTACTCTATACCTCTGTGCATCAGCCAGAAATGCCTCTTTCTCCTCAACCCCCTCCTTTCTACCTGGTTAACAACTGTCCATTTTTCCATAGCTCCAGCTCACCTCCGTTCTTCCACTGAATTCCCAAGCCAATTACAATCGTCTTCTCTGTGCTTCCATAGCCCCTTGGGTGTAAAGGCAGTAAGTTAGTGGCTAAGGGTCTGGATTTTCATCGAAATTTTGCTTCTTTCTAGTTATACAAAATTTTGCTTCTTTCAAGTTACTTAACTTCTCTGCACTTCAATTTCCTCATGTATAGAATGAGATGTGACAGAGAATGTTACCCCTTCTCCTCAATATCCTCTCTCTTCTTCCTTTAGGTAACAGAACTCCTGAGTTTTAAGTAGGCATATGGCCAGGCCACTAACACATTCTACAGCCTCTTTGCAGCAAGATATAGCCATGTGTATTGGTTTCTTGTGGCTGCCATAACAAATTACCACAAGCTGGTAGCTTAAAACAATAAAAATTTGTTCTTTCATAGTTCTGGCAGCCAGAGGTTCAAAGGTGTCTTCAGGGCCATGCTCCCTCTTAAGGCTCTAGGAGAAAATCCTCTCTTGCCTCTTCCAGCTTCTGAGGGCTCCAGGTATTCCTTGGCTTGTGACAACATAATTCCATTCTTTGTCCCTGTCTTGACACGGTCTCTCCTCTGTGTATCTTCTCTTTTGTCTCTTGTAAAGACACCTGTCATTGCATTTGGGGCCCATCCACATAATCGAGGGTAATCTCATCTCAGGATGCTTAATTTAATTACATTTGCAAAGCCTCTTTTTCCTAATAAGGTAATAGTCGCAGGTTATGGGAATTAGAACATGGACTTATTTTTTGGGGGGGAGGCACCATTCAACCCTATTATACTATGTGACTATGAGATATGAATAGGAGTGATATGTGCAATTCCATATGTCCTTGTCAAAGAATCTTTTTGCCCTCTCCATTCCTCTTATTTCCTTTTTACTAACTAAAAAATGGTGACTATTGGAGCAACTTCAAAAGCCATGTGTTGAGGATGGTAGAGCTGTAAGATGGTTCTGGATCACTCAACTAGGAACTAAGAGAGAAATAAACTATCTTATATAATAAGCCATTGGTTTTTATTATTGTTTTATTTCTGTGATAGTACCTCATCTAATATATGCTGATAATAATAAAATATTCTACTTAGGGTTGTGGAAGAATTAAATGGATTAATAAAATATAAAGCATTTTGAACATTACCTGACATATAGTAAGGACTAAATACATGTTCATGATTAGCAGCAGTGATAGTAGAGTAGTCTGCTCACATTTAGTTATCATTGATTTTCTTGTCAATTTCCTGCAGAACACCAAATTTATTGGGGGTAATGGCTTGGTGCTTTCATCTCAGTCTACTCAAAAGTATACCAAATAGTCCATTACTTTAAAGAGGAAATGCAATATAGCTTTGCATAGCAATCATTACCCTAAGAACTACTTCAATGAAAAGGTGCAAACGAGGCCTGAGAAGCTTAGATGTCCCTTCCCCACCAGCATAAATCTTTCAAGTTACAGGTTAAATGCTATGTTCCTTAAGAAGCTATCTTCACCTCTCAAAACAGGAAATTAAAATCTCCATGCTCCCACAGTACTTTCGCCATACTTTTTTATTTAGCCCTTATCACTTTCTCTTTTGTGCTATAATTATTTATATACATATCTTATCTCTCTCATTAGATTATAAATTCCTTGAGAGCAGCGTTCATTTCTGACTCATTTGCATCATAGCAACTGGTTCACATACTGCATGGCACACAGTGGCTATCCAATACATCTCTACGAAATGTATCCAGGATTTCATAGTGTTGAAATCAACACCAACTTCAAACAAACCTGCCTCATTCCACAAGCTGTGTGACCTTGAGCATGTTACTTTACTTCTCTAAGTGTAGTTTCCACATTTGTAAAATTCTTAATAAAGAATTGAATAAGGCAACATGGATAAAGACCATTCACCATAAGCTCTCAAAGTTAAAAATTTTAATATTGAGGACTTTCTGTTCATGGAAAGTGTCATCTTGGTTATTAAGTTAAAATACTCCCAGACAAAATGGTATTTAATCAGCACTTCCAATGAATTTGGACACATAACCAACTTCACACACAACACTGGAGAGGAGATTTTTACACACAAACCAGCAGCTCAGGAAAATTGGCCCCTGGATACATGATTAGTAAGTGAGGGAATCAGGGAATGGTTCCCACTCCACTACACCACCTGCATCACAGGTGCTAACTTCCTGCCCGTCTCTTCTCACTCTTAAGGGAGAGAAATAAACTTCACAATTTAAAGCCACAAATCAATCAAAGTTCATACACCATATGTATTATATACACAATTAATTATAAGCGCTGCCTTAACAGCAACTCATGAGACTTTCACGGTACGAAGTCCTATTTTCCCACTCAGAATCACAGCAACAGCCCTCCAATAGAAAGTATTTGAAAGTACAACTACTTTTACAAACCTGACTAGCTTCAACAACAGAAGCAAAAAGACAATGCAATCTGTTTTTATTTCATCCTTTGGCCCTGGTCTGAAAGCTCACTGAGAAAAGTAAACTTATCCAATTTCCACTGCCACTTAAGAGTTTAATAATAGGGGATTAGAAATAAAAGGTTCTTAATATAATGACTTACCACAAACACACAGGATCAACACAGCAGTAACATTCAACTGGAGAATTTTAAAGATGTTTTAGTATAAATCATGTAAGGGTTGGCTTGCAAATCCATTGCAATTTTCTAAACTTCTTTGAATAGCAGCAAACTACAAAATGATACAACCTAAAAAAAATTTTCATTTAATACCTATAGAAATTTCTCTATTCTGCTATTCACGCTAAAGGTGTATGTTAGAATGCACAATTTGACACCAATGAACTTAAACACAGAGGTGTACAATTTAAGACTATAATTAAATAACAGGTCTATGTATTGCTTTATCATAAAACAAGTAATCTGCTAACAACTGTTACATGCTGGGTAGTAATAAGACCCCCAAAAAAGCATCTGATGACAGAACTGAAATTATATTGCCTTTAAGAATTATAATTTTTTTCTAGAGCTTTATTCATTAATTCAACAAAAATTAATTCAGCCCCAATAATATGTAAAACACTGTTCTTGATCTTGATAATTCAACAGAGCACAGGCTAACACAGTGTTTACCCTCAGTTTACAGTCTAATTGTAGGTCTTTCAAATGAAAAAATGGGTACAAATTCTGAGTATGCACAAGTCATGTGTCCTCAGGCCCAAGTTCACTGACAACCGCAGTGGATGGACAGTTTCCAGCACGCTGACAGCCTCCAACTTCAAGCTCCTGCATCTCTCCTCTTCCTGAGGGCTTTCCATGACACTGGGAGAAACTGCCCAGCTGCAAGCAGGAGCAACCCAGAAGTACCTATGTCGTGGAAGGAGGTGATAATGCCCTCAGGGGCACCCCGCAACCCACAGAGGATGGAAGTTGACCCCAGCCTTTCTGTGCTTGGATTGGAGATTCTGAGACATGTTCCTCACGATTTCTCAAGAGCCCCAGAAGGACTGAGTTCCAGCTGCCACAGTTGGGGGGCATTAAGGAACACTTCAGTGTGTTCCTTAGGCTCACTCTTCCTTGAGGCTCACTCTCCCCCACTTCCTCATCCATGCTTCCAGGGATCACCTCCCAAACATGATCTCCATCCAATGCTTCCAGGGTGTGATTTGTAGGTACTCCAACTAACACAGTGCTAATCTATTTCTCCTCAGATATATTCACTAACACTGGAATAACACATAAAATGAGAGACTCACACATATACCTTTTATCAACTTAATAAATTTCAAGATGTCACGAGGCTGGGAATTTGAATAAATAATTTGGATGAAAATGAAGATGAGAGTGAGCGAGCGAGAGAGAGTGTTTGGCAGGCTACAATAATGAGCCAATGCTAATAATATGAAATATAACAGTTTCTCCACTTGGTTCCAAAGTACCAATTATACAGCTTCGGAGGAGGAATATGGAGATTCAGAGAGACAAATCAAAACGCATCAGAAGTTTGAATTGACTAACAAATAGAGGTAAATCACAGATTCCCGCCCAGGACTCTTGGGCAGCAGATGTGACATCCAAAAAAGAGGGCGATTCTGATCAGACTGCACCTCAATGTACTATGTTCAGTTTTTTCTACGCCACTATGAATGACACTGACAAACAGGAGCCTAACGAGAGAGGACAGACACGCACTATGCTGAAGGCTAGGGAAACCACTGAAGAATTTGTAGCTGGCAACAAGTGAAAGAAATTTTTAAATTAAGGGGATTGAGGGAAAGATCTGCAGGAATCTGGTCATTCTAAACAAATACTTAAAGGGCATTGTGTGGAAGACGGATTGGATTTAATCTATGTGGCTCTACAGGACCAACAGGTAAAATTTATAGAATGGCATGATTCAACAGATGGTATGGTATAATGGTTAAGAACAAACAGTTCTGGAGTCAGACAAACTTGGTTTGAGTCCCAACGCTACCAGTAATGAGTTCGGTGACCTTAAGATGGTTGCATAACTTCTTTACACTTAACTCTCTCAACTGCAAGATTGGGATCGAAAGAATTTCCACTTTACAGCGTTGGTGTGATGACTAAACAAAAATGCATAGGAAGCCCCAAGCACAGTGTAGCATGTATTAAATTTTCAATAAATGCTAGTTATTTCGAATCTGAAATAGTTTCAGTCTTCATCTAAACAAACAAAAATACACTAACACCAAACCTAAAGGAATGCAATAAACCAATTGTTAAGCAGGTAGAGGAAATATTTATACCTGACTCATACAGAATCACTTTTAGACGAGACAGTCAACCACATAAAAAGTCAAACTACTATCTAGCAACATGACTTTTTCTCTTACACACTTGAGTGTGTAACCTCCATGTGTAGAAGCAAAAGGTGAGAGTTCCAACCTACAAAGTAACTTCACTGAGCTATCTGAAGAGAAGGAACTGAGTTAAAAGAAATGATCTTGTCGATCTTCCTCCAAGCCTTGATTTTCAGTACCTGCTTTAATGTTCCACTGCACAGCAGAGAAATTCTGTATTTTAATTTCAATTCCTGAAGCATTCCAACTTATGGTTTATAATAACGTTGTGCTTGCCAGAAGTGGCCATTTGGCAGGCACGGTGGATTCTGAAATAGTCACATGTCAAAGAACCACAGAATCTCAGAGTTGGATATTTCAACACCAAACGGCCCATCCCTGGGGAGTATCTATAATCAACCAAGAGATGAGACTGTCTTCTCTTCCCTCAGCCCTCCTGGAGAGTGGCTTCCTGGGTTCTCCATTACTTCTATGTTTTCTCACCCGAGTGGTAATAAAAGGACACATAAAGTTCTCTTGCTTTGACTTATGTGAGTTTCTCCTCCTAAAAGAAAATGTACATGTATAAACAGGCACAGATTTTTGGAAAAATCCACACCTGAGATGGGTCTTCTAGAGAAAGGGGGGAGGACAAATGCATGAAGAAACTAGGAAAGAAAAATCAAAAGACTACAAAGACAACAAAAATAACTGCCATAATTTTGTGTGAAAGGGGCTGGTTAAATTGTATATCAAAAAATTGGACCAGTGATAAAACATGTTGACATTATGTGCCCCTTGTGTGATCAGAAGGATAGTTAACCTTGGTGGTAGTCTCAAAACTTTAACCAAGTCTAATCATGAGAAAAACATCAAGCAGACCCAAATCGTGAGACCCTCTACAAAATACCTGGCCAACATTCTTCAAAAGTATCAAGGTCATGAAAAAACAAGGACACACTGAGAAAGTATCACAGACCAGAGAAGACTAAGAAGCCATGATGGCTAAATGCCACGTGGGATCCTGGATGGGAAAAGGACATTGCTGGAAAAACTGGTGAAATCCAAAGGAAGCCTGGAATTCAGTCAATAGTAATGCAAATGGTAATTTCTTCACTTCAACAAATGTACCATGACTATGTAAGATGCTAACATTAGGGGAAACTGGATGAAGGGAACTCTCTCTGTACATCTGAGTTTATTCCAAAGTTTAAAGTTTATCTTTGAAAAATAAAGAACATTTTACCAAAATAATTTTATATGCACTTAAGAGAAAGCCACTGTGCTTCTGTTAAGTGCATTCTGATTCTGTGTTTTCTACTGAAAAATAGCTGTCCGCTAGGCATTAAATAACCCTGGGGAAGTTGTTCATTTGTTAAAACTTAATTTCCTCTGTTCATACGTGAGGCAATATGACACCGTCAAAAGAGTACTTCATTGTATAATTGTGTATGGGGGAGAATCATTTTAACCTTTTTGGAACTTTAGCTCCTCATTCAAAACACTGGGGGAGTTATATTAGATTTACTTTTAATCACCGAGAACCTCTAAAATTGTATGATTCACATGAACAAATCAGAGTGAGTATGAAAAACAAAAAAATTTTCACATCAGTCTGAGAATACCATTTGACTGGCCGCGGCAGGAGGAACTGAGGTGTTGCTGAACTGTGATAAGCTATTGTTTCTTCATGTTATCTAAAAAGTAACAGTAAGGGAGCGTGCTCTGGAAACTTGGCAGAGAAGTCTGGAAATGCAGGGGTGGTGATTCTGGGAGGCAACCATACAAAAAAGCAACGGTTTTTAAAGTCAAAGGGAACTGGGGAAATACAGTCAGGCAGAGAATGGTGTAATGCAAGAGCGGTGAAAGGACAAGCCAAGTGAAAGGACGAGGCATTTGGGACAAGGTCTGCTTAAGGCTATTGAGCAGTCTATAAAAACTAGAGCAGAGGCAAGTCCATCTCAGGTTGCTCTCCTCTGGGGCTCCATCAGGATAAAGTCCCCAGAATCATAGGGGAAGAGTCAGAGCTTTAAAAGGGAACCCTGAATCTCCAATAGAAAAGGACCCTCCTTCTCCCATGATAAATGGAGTGAGAGAATAGTTTAGTCTTAAACTAGAGGTAGAAAATGAGAGCAAACTAGCAAGGACAATGTTAGATGACAGAAAAAGCCAGCCTTCCAGGGGCAGGATGGAGCATCTGAGTGATTCAAACTTTGAACCGGTGCCTGCTGAATACCATGACACCAAGTCTCTGTATATCTGCATATAATTACATATGGAGTACACAGCTGTTACCCCGGGGTTCCGTCAGACACACTGAACTAATCTTTACACTTTAAAACAACTCACTTTGCTGGGAAAGAAGAAAAAGGCGACCATAAACCCTGAACATTTATCTTTGAAAGATGAATCTCCCCTGCCTGAAATAAGGCTACCACGCTCCTGACAATGAAGTGTGGGCACCCCTGGGAACCATGTTCTATCCTATGGTCCCAGGCAAAGTTTGGGTCTGTCATCCAAAAGCATCTAACAGCTATTGTTTTGGATGTGTACGATGGGCAAACTCTATGCCTAGAAGACACAAAAAGCAAAAATAAAATGCTGCCCTTGATGGGGTTATAATATAAGAGTAGAGTCAAATATGTTTAAAGAAAATACATTATGCCTTTCTGTAATAAGTTAACTATCATTTGTAGAATGATTTAAAACCCTTGCACGTTCATTCTCTGGAAAGATTTCAAGGCCTTGTGTGGTTGTCCTTGTTCTTGTTATTATCCACGCCTACTGCCACCAGCCAATGAGAGATAGCCTCTGAGGCTCAAGGAGGTTAGGTGACCTACTTAAGATAACACAACCAGTGAGCGGTACAGTCAAACCCTGAACCCCGTGCTTTTTCCTCTTACGAATACAGATTTGTTGTCCCCGTTTGCTTTTAAAACTTTTCTTTTTATCTTTAATGCACTACAGTTCACAAAAGGAGTCTCTGTGGATTTGGGTTTGTTTATCATTACTACTTTGAACTCAGTGTGCCTCTTCCACCAGAGGCACAGTATTTCTCTCCAATTTAGGAAAGTGTTCACTCAGACTCTTTCACATACTGCCTCATTCCCATTTGCTCTAGCTTCTCCTTCTAGAATTTGATTAGCTACTGCTGACCACTCTCAGTCTATCCACCAAGCTTTTCATGAGTCGTTCATCTCTTCCTTTTTGTATCTCTCTGTACTGCATCCTGGGTGAGTTCCTCAGATCTCTTGTCCAAAGCACTAATTCTCTCCTCATCTTTATATAATATGCTGGTTTGAACTTTTCAGAACCTATCTGTTCTCTTTTCATATTGTCTATGCTTCCATTCTCTACCCTCTTCTATCTTTGAAATCATTTCCACACACTTATTGCATAATCTTTGGCAGGTGGTTCTGAGTCTGTCAGTCAGGTAATTTTATTGAGTCCATCCTTGTAACTACAGAACCAGCTCAAAATGGTCCTATCCTGTTTAACAAGATACTGAGTCGTTTTCCAGAGACAACAGACCAAAACCTAAAGTCATACAGCCAAAGTATGCGCATAGGAGAGAACTTTGACCTCCTGCTGTACCTGGAACCAAAGTCTCACACCACCACCACCACCACCACACAACACGGAACCAAACAACCAGGACATAACCAGAACTTGAACACCAGAACCATTTCAGAAGCAAAGGGTCCACTGTCCAGGGAGATGCTGCATTGATGCCCGTTTATCATAAGGTCCTCCAATTAAAACTTGTTCTCCCAGCACTTTGGCAAAGCTGTTCCCCCTTAAAAACCTTTAACTTAATCCAGTGAGCAAGATTTGGGCACCATTAGGTCTCCCATCTTCTCTGTCGGTGCCTTCTCAATCAATAAACCTTTCCTTATTCTAAACGCTGACGTTTTGAGTTTTGGCCTTTCGAAGTGTGGGGCGCATGAACTTGAATTTCAGTCACATACTCAGTGGGGACTGTTTATTGGCGAGAAATTTCTCACTTGTCTAGGGTTAGAGGAGTGCCCCTGCTGGGCAGTTTGTATGTAATGGGCAGTGTATCAGTCATAGCCAATTTGACGTTAATTTTTCCACTAGGGGAGAAATTTGGACCTCTAAACTCAAAGGGCACTTATTGTGCTTGTCACTCTCTGCAAGGTTCTGGGTTTAGGGAGAATGAAATATATATAATATTCTTATCATGAGAATTGTGTGGAAAGTGCCTATCACAGGGAATGAAACCAGGAACTATTTTACAGATGTTAAACATCTCCCTTCCCCTGTGCGGTAAACATCACATCCTGACTTGGCTCTGGGTTCCGGGGAATCCCCTTAACTCTCTCTCCAGATTTTTACCTCTTACTAAAGCTGCTTTTCACCACTGTGAAAAGAATCGTTACACGGCATGCTCAAAATTAATGCTGTTTTTAAATTATTTTTATTGTTATAAGTAGACAGAAACTGTGAAATTGATTTAAGCAAGATTTTAATTACTGGTTTTTGTTGTGTATGATTCTTTGCATATTTCATTAATCCTTATTTTATAACAGTCGAATAATAATCAGTCTCTACTATGACCAATTTCCCTGTTGATCTTATCAAGCTATTTCTAAAATTATACTTAAGAAAGAGTTTTAAGACAATTGGTCATTATTATACACCATCCAAAGGGACACTCGAAAAGCTAAGCTAACACATCAACTGTCACCCTCTTGGGGATTTTACAAAGATAAATTAAAAAACTGTTAATGAAACACTAACATTTGGAGTATAATTGTCACAGAAATATATAAGTATATATTATTCAAGCTGTATTTATTTTTTTGAAAAGTGGCCCCTACAGTTAATTACTAAGATTTCCTTTCAAAAGGTAGACTATCATCAGCAAAACAAAAATTTTAACTATTTCACTATAAATCTTTCAATGTGTAAAAGGAGAAAAACAATCAGGAAAATTTTTGAAAGAATTTCCAGTGGACATGTTTATAGTTGAAAGTTTCACACTGAATAAAGTGTTAACATTACTTACTTTAAGACACAAAAATGGCTCCCACACCATTAGGTCACATTAATAAAATAAAAAAAAGACATTTATTTATTTCTTACCTCTGAACTTCTTGGGAGGGTTAGCAAGGTCTCCAGCCTCCGGATGTACCACACATCTGTCATCCACTAACCTAGAAGGAAAAGCATGATGACATTGTCAACACTGTCATATTCAGAAGACATAAACTGCATGTAGATATTATACAAATACTTACAAAGAGTTTTAATGCCATTCTTCACTAAAAAACTTTTTAATAATCATGGATGTGTAAAAAGGTTCGGTTATAAAGGAATTAATAAAAGCAGGGTTTACAAAATTCAATAACAAGAAACATTGTTAAGTGACAAAAAACTGGTTAGATAAATCATGACATAGACAAACCATGGAACACTGAAGAGCTCTTTAAAATTCCATTTAAAAAATACACTGGCCTATAAAACATTTATAATATGCTGCGAAAATAAGTGGCATTAAATCAGTAAGATATCACATATATTTAGGCACGCACATACAACTCCATACACATGTAAGGAATGGATCACAGACACAAATATATTAAACTTGGTCAGATTACCTGTAGTTTCTTTTCTCCCTTTATTTTTTTTTTCCTTCTGAGTGTGTGTGTGTGTGTGAGTGCGCTTGTTGTTTTAACAAGGAATGTGTAGGCTTCTGAGGTCAGGCTTACAGAGTGACCACAGAGTGGGTGGTCAAGAGCAGGCATCCTGCATTCAGACCCTGGACCAGCCATTCCTAACTTGGTGGCCTTGGGCCTCCCTGATTACACCTGTAAAATAAGGATACGAGTACCCACCTCACAGCACTGTTAGGATGATTCAATGACTTAATATCCGTAAAGCACCAAGTACAGTTTCTGGCATATAGTAAGCCCTTAAAGAAGTATTCAATAAATAAATAAAATAGAGGATCTTTCCTGCCTTATTCCTTACCATACTGTCTGCTTCTAGAAGAGAGTCTGACACATAGTAAGTATTCCACAAATATTAATGAAACGAATAAATCGCTTTTGTCATTACAAAAACATGTTTCATCCCAATTAAAATATTTACAAGAAGCCAGTTTCTAGGACAATTCCAAGAGAGAAGCTGAATCTCTGCCCTGAGAGCTAAAAGACATGAATCTCCTGTTCAAAGAGGAATATCTAACCACCAAAGACACAAACAACCATTTTCTCCATTGACTGAGTGGTGGGAATAACTGGGTTTTTTCCCAATATATTTTAAGAATGCATATGAATTAGTTCCAAGTTTGTGAACTCATTTGAATGGAGATGCCCAAGTTGCAACTTTTTGTTTTCTTAAAAAACATGTTAGTCAGACTCACTAGAACCTATCAATGCCAGCACAGAGTAAAACCCACTTTGTGATCAAATGTCTGCTTGAATGAACTAGGATGATTAACCAAATTGAGACTTTAGTTCCTGGTTTATCTGGTTACCAGAAGCAGACACTTCCTAAATCACCAGATTTTTCTACAGCATCCAATTTCCACAAAACGGAGTGCTAATTTGGTCAAGCAATATGGTTCTTTGATTTTTTTTTTACATATATACTTCATTTACACTGGTTTACTGAAATGTGGTTTTACAAGAGCTGCCAAGCACGCTAGAAATTCCTTTTAAGAGTCTTTCAAACTGTTTTCTTAGAAGCAGGAAGTCACAAAGGGTCAAGAGAAAGTAAGCCCAAACCTCTTCAATATCCATCTTCGGTCTATAACATTAAATGCGAAAGGCTCAAGGAGTCCTGAGAATGTCACAAAATAATTTTTTTATTGTTTTAATGCTGAGGGAAAGGTCAGCTTTTCTAATTAGTTAAGACATGTTAAGAATTCAAAACATAATAATAAAAAAACATAGTCTTATTTAGAAAACATTATAATTATATAAACAGTAGCACTGACATTCTACACATTCTTTGTACCTACCCATTCCCACTGAAACACAGGATCCCACTAGAATGTCCCCTAAGAGCCCCCACGTGCATGGGCTAGCCATGAAGAAGAGTGGGAAAAATAAAAACTATAAATCAGATCACAGTACACTTGTGTAATTAAACACTTCTGCCTATCCTCAATGACCTGATAGCCCAGATAAAAATATAAAAATTAAGAGTGACTTCCATTCTAAGAATTTGTCCTTATTCCCTCTATTCAAATGTCTGTGAAAATCACAAAGACAATCACTTCATCATACAGACATAAAGAACTGGAACTATGAATGGAAGAAAGGGAAATATAGGATAGGAAGTGTACAAAGGAGTGTGAATTTGTTATAAAGATATATACGATCATTGAAGTTAAAACTTAAACAGGATTTTAACGGTAATGGTTGGCACAGCTTCTACAATATCCCCAACACCCTCTTCTCAAATACCTCCAGGGTCAGACTATTCCCCACTTACCATCTTTTTTACAATACTAATATTAGAATGTGTTTTAAATGGAGGTGGAATAGCACCCATGTTTCCCATAACAGTACTTATTACATTGTCTTATAACTGCTTGCTTAATTGTCTCAATCTTCCAATAAATTGTATCTCCATGAAGTCAGGAACTGAATCCATCTTGTATACCATTATGTCCTGGGCATCTTCTAAAATTAGTTACAGTAGATACTAAATAAGTGTTTATTATATGAATAAATGAGTCAATGAAAAATAAGACTTGCTTCCCAAATAAATTTCCCTGTTTGGTTCCAGTCCTTTTTTCTGAAACTATACAAACTAAATCTTCTCTTTCTGGAATGAACAAGACTATTGCTCTCCAGTCCTTCCTCATTTGGATATTAACCAAGGAGCTCAACATCTTTTCATATACCCCAACTGTCAACATGCCCTTTAAATGTGATCCCAGAGACTATCCACTGGAGTCCCGATGTGCCACCAGTTCTCCTCAAACATAGGAGATGCCAATAATTATTAATTGAATGAATAAATGACTTTTTGAAACATTGGCTAAATCAATAATGTTACTTTTGGTAGATCACATAAACAGTAAAAAGAACTACAACCAACAAATGGTTGTCTAATAGTAGATGGAAGAAAGGGTCGGAAATATTCCCCATCCAGATATGTCTCAGAAAATTACCCAAAATGTCAAATCCTGAAAAGGGCCAAGATAGCCTGTTCTAAATAACAATATTGTAATAGTACTTTTCAACCCAATACATCAATATACTTTTTAATGGGCTGCATTTCTTTTTCTCATGTCTAAATCAGAAAGCTAAACAGGCAATTATAGCACTAGCCTAAAATTCTCAATATGTCACTGAAAGTCAACTATCATAAAACCTGTAATCCTTCATATCTATCTTTTCTTCAGAAGGTCATAGCTATAAATTATTTGTGCATTTTATAAGGAAAAAAATCATTCAACTATTAGACCTCCAAGGTATCTATAACCAGATCTCAGTTGCTACTTTGAATGACTTTATACGTAAGTATGAATCAAAAATATGAGTCATAGTTTAATTGTATATGTAGATATACCCCCTAGAGAAATCTTGCAAACATGAATCTGGAGACATGTACAAGAGTGTTTGAGGCAACACTGTTCATGACAGCCAAAAAATGAAAAACCCAAATGTCATCAATAGTAGCATAAATAATGACTAAATGAATAATTTCATACAGTGATAACTATTTAAAAAGTGAATAAGTTGCAGCTTCATGCAACAACATTAAAAATCTCAAAAACATAAAGTTGACCAAAAAAAAAAAAAAAAGCAAGTCCCCCAAACAAATAATTGCTATTTAATTCCATTTATGTTGGAAATAAGCAAAACTAAATAGCATATAATTTAGGAATACACATGGGGTATAAATAAATTATTGTATACAAATACCTGGATATCAGACCTCTAAATAGATTTTCAAAAGAAAGTAAATTACTCTTTGGTCTTCATTCCCTTATTATTCCACCAATTGCAAAGAAAATGCCACATAATAGGTAAAATATGTTAGGGACAGCTTTCTCCTTATGAAGCTATAAGTGGTATTTCTACCTTGAATACTTTGTAAAATAAGTGTATTATTTTCCTGATATTTGCTTACCACAAATATATCTGACCTTTGTACCATTAAGTGATATAGTTCACTTCAAACACTGAAACACATTTAAATACAGTGAATTTAGGAGGAAAAAGAAGGTGGGTAATCTACAATGGACATTATTAAAAACTTTTAGCAAGAAAGACGGTTATGATTGTGTCCAGCTTCATGATCATGATGGAAGTGCCTTTAAAGTACTTTCAGAACTCTATCACAAATGTAATAATTATCCCCAACTCTGGGATTTTTGCTCCAGTGGCCATATGAATCTCGCCCTTACATATAACTTCTGGCTTCTTACCTAAACTGTCCCTCCTCCCCATAAAGCCCCATCACCCACGCATTCAACTTCTTCATTCACCTTCATTTAGAAGTATTACTAAAATAGAGGGGAAAAACAAATTTGAATCCTTGCTCGATCTGCCATGCCATATGTTTACATTAGTCACTTTTCTTCCCTATGCCTAATTTTTTAAATGGGTCAGTTGTGATCTCCCAGTTCCTTCTATTTCTGTGGTTACTCATTTCTCTGGTCCTGTTTTGTAATTAGAGTCGGCTTGTAGCATCATCCTTCAATAGCAGATTCTGACATTTATAATACCAGGGGTGCCAAAAATTGTATACAAGTGGACACTTTGGTCAACATTGCTCAAGCAGTAATCAGAAGTGTCTGGAAGCTGATGGTAACTACTTTGAGCACCTCTTGTAATTGCAGAAGTCAAACGTGACTTGTATTCATCTTTTGTTACCGGTATATATTGAATATTACAATTTTAATACAGTTTTCCTTTCTTAAAATATATATACATATTTTGGCATCCTCTGTATATTATACACTGTAGTTTGAAAGTTCAATTGTTTGGTACTGATTTTTTTTTAGTTTATGAGTTATTTTATCATTCCAAGTAAAATATTAGTATTTGACTTTGTTCCATTCATTCACCACATTTTTAGAGCACTGTATTTTAAATCTTAAGCTCTTGCCATTTAGTAATATGGACATTGTTGGTTTTCTTTACTTAGCAATACTCAAGTTGCCCAAATAAGGAGCCAACCTCAAGGCATGTAGACTCTTGTTTGCATGCCAATTAATTTGTCTCATAATTCAGAGTAACTTAACAAGAAATACTAGGTTCTACAAATGTGCAACTACACACCTTATACCTGACAGGTCCTATGGCTACATCCCTGCACAAAGCCATAAAGCATTCAAATCAAGCAAAAACTTCCCTCTGTTTGCCTGCTTTGATTTTGCAAAACTTTCTGCCAAATAGTGTCCTAACTTGTAAATCCAAAACAGATGCAATATACCAAATCTTCATAGCTGTACATATTTTGCCTGCCTAAAATAACCAGAAGGGTTAAATTCACTTCTGTTTGCCATTTGAAACGTGAGGTTTTCAAATGTTAAAACAATAACATTTAATATTACATTCCTTTTAGATGGCTTATTTCAATAATGTTTTTTACTAACACCAGTATTTTAAGCTAAAATACCTATTAAAAGGATGTTTAAGTCCATATGTAAGTTTTTCGATCATGTACAAGTTTGTTGCTACTATCATCTCTCAAATGGATTCCTTCAAAAGTTGAAACTGTGCTTGCTCCTAGGTATTTAAAATGTTTTCCATGACAGATAAAATCAGTTTAAATCACATTTAAATTATACCCTAAACTCTAAATTATTAAGTGTTACTATATGGAAACCCCTAAAAATTCTGGATGAATCCTTATGTCCAATTTTTTTGATCAGTGCCATCACCTAGACCAAATAACATGAAGATCTTTTTTTTTAAAAAAAAGGGTATCATGTGGACTACAAAATGCATGCTGTTGCTCACTTATTAACCTTTTCAAAATCACTGGGAGAAGTCATCATTTTGTGAAACAATTATCTTCAGAGTATGGATGCTGATGAAACTAGTGGGAAAGAAACTGAAAGAGTTACACATTGCCTTTCAAAGAGAAATTAATACCTGACCATGGTTTCAGAAAGGATTTGTCCATATATTTTGAAAGCTTAAAGCCTATATACAACCAAAGAAAGAAATCATGAATGTTTCTTCTCAGATCTAATAACTGCCTTTTCTGAATCCTCTCTACCCTTTCTCCTGAACCTTTTTGCACCCAGTACTATTGCCAGTCAATTTGGGTAGCATTTTCTCCTAACCTGTCCATTACTGTTCTCATGAAAGTAAAGCATTTACAAAGTGCCTTTCTCAGAATAATGTATGGGTCTCTAGACCAGTTGAAATCAATTGTTTAGTGATGGCTGAGTTGACTTTACCCTGTTTCCCCGAAAATAAGACCTAGCCAGACAATCAGCTCTAATGTGTCTTTTGGAGAAAAAATTAATACAAGACCCAATGTTATGTTATGTTATATAAGACCTGGTCTTATATTATAGTAAAATAAGACCGGGTCTTACATTAATTTTGCTCCAAAAGACGCATTAGAGCTGATTGTCCAGCTAGGACTCATTTTCGGGGAAACAGGGTAGTACCAATTCTCAATCATCTGCAAAGAGCTAGAAAATCACTGGCACTGGAAAAAGTGACTCAATACGCAAAGTTCTAGTCCAGATGTTTACTATTTCCATACTGTCATTCCTGAGTTTTCACCACCTGCTTGGCACCAATTTGGAGATGCTGTCAGGAAAAAGGACATAAAATGGGAAAGTCACCTAGTGAAACTCTTATTCCAAGTATAGACACCTCCCTTTCCCCATATTTCTGCATGTTTTAGGTCACTCTTTCACACTTTCACAGTTGTCTTTTTTTTTTTTGTCCAGAGATTATAGTTGTTATACTGCAGATTAAATTCAAGTAATAGAGCTCAAATATTTTCAAAATTCCTGATACGACAAGCAGCTATGCATGCGTCAGCAAAAATAACATCAAACAGACATTAGAAGTATCAACTAAAAATATAACTTTTATGGATGTTTACAGACATGAAAGTTTTTGGTTTTTTTAAGAGCAAAGCATAATAAGAGCCTATCAAAAATGGCCAAATGGATTTAGCAAAGAATTTGCAGAAGTGAAAAATAACCTACTTATTTGGTAAATTAGACACAGGTAATTAATTAGGCACAGATTAATTAGACACAGGTAATTAATAAACTGGAAGACAGATCTTAATAAATTACTCAAAATGAAATGGAGGATAAGAAGAATAGAGAAAATATGAAAGAAGGGTTAAGAAATATTAAAGGGTAAGATGAGGTTACCATGCGCATCTGATTAGCATCCTGGAAGGAGAGAAGAGAGAGAATGGAAGAAAGGCAATTTTTTTAAAGCAGAAACTTCTTTACTACTATAGTCATTAAAATAAGTAATCTCGTATTTTCCTTTTTGGACAATTTTCTCCCTTTACCCCTCAGTCTTGGCAAAAAAAAGGATTGTGGGTTGTGTTGACGCAAATATATGTAATGAGTTCCTTTTGGAGAGATTTTCTGTGACCTGGTTTTGCTGAACCTCAGGATTAGTCATCTGCAGGGGTATCAAAGAGCAGATTCAGGTCTCAGTGGTTATCCTGAGGGTCTCAGAAGGCTGAACTTGCAAGCCTTGGTACAAGGCTTTAGTGTTCTGGATGTTCCCTTCTTCACTTCCCATAATGACCAGAGTTCAATAAATCCTCTGACCCCCTACTTCTGGAAGGTCTTTGTAGCTATTTATTTGTAAAATTCAGTAGCAAATCTCACTGCTGTTAGCTAGACATTTCGAAGCATTCTTTCCCTCTTTCCATTTGACATTATCATTGACATTAGATCCCTTAATTCACCAATATAGTTGGGCATCACTGCACTATTGGACACATTTCCCTGTCTTTTTCCAAGGCATGAACATTCAATGATTATGAAAGTTTCATTATTGCTACTTAGTTTATACATAAGGTATTTTATGATCCCAGTTAATGAAAGATATCAGTATAGAACAGGAATAATGGAAGCATTCTATCATGATGGATCCTTCTAATTGTGAAAGTCAATGCTTCCATATTTTACCAGTCATCACAGAATACGTGAAAATCAGAGCCTAGAAGAAGCCTCCAAGAGACTGGAAATACTGACTGGGCCTTGAGGGGATTGAGCCGAACTACTGTGCTAACCCTACGATTTTGATCAACATATAGAAGTGGTGTCATGCTTTGAGAAGAGAGACAATACTTGAAAAAAAGCAATATATAATGGCTGAGAATTTCCAGAGCTAATGAAAGATATGACTCCACAAATACAGAAAATCCAATGTGATGGGCTGACAACTTCTCAAACTCTACAAGCCAGAAATAGGAGAATCAATTCTACAAATGCTGAGTGAAAATTTAGCTGTCAAATTAAAGTTGTGTACCCAGCAAAATTAACTTTTAGTAACAAGGTTAATATTAAAATATTTTTAGATAAATAACTAAGAGTTTACCACTAACAGCTGTTACTATATTTCAGGTAGAAGGAAAATTACCTTAATAGAAAAAATATGAGTTCTGAGAAGAAACAGAGAGAAGAGAAAAACTGTGAAAACATGTGAATTAATCTAGACACTGCGTACAAAAGAATAATAATGACTAACGTGAGTTTTAAAAAGCACAGCATTAAAATACTAGACAACTGCATATAAGCAGAAAGGAAGTGATCTGAATTAAATAGACCCATGGTTCTAAATTGAACAGGAACAAGTTAAAATATCAATTATCTTTATACTTTGAATATATATATATATATATGTATATATATATATATATATATATATATATATATATATATATATATATTACAATTTTAAAAGAAACTACTGAAACAACAGAAATGGAGTATATAAATATAAAACCAGTAAAGAGGGAGGAACAGATAAGATAAAAAATAACTTAAAATTCAATTGATCCAAAATGAATTAAGAAAAAAGGGAAAATTATGATTAATATAAGGCATAAAAAGAATTAAGAAAAAAGGAAACATTATGATTAATATAAAGTATAAAGAGGGTAAAAATAAGTCAGTAATAATCATAATAAATTTAATTTTAACTTATTTAAAAGACAGATTTTTTTAAAAAATAGATTTTCAGATTCGATTAAAAAATCCAGCCATATGTTACTTACATGAGTCATACCTAGAACACAAGAATAGAAAAACACATCACAGAGAAATACTAATCAAAAGAAAGCTCTGGTAGCAGTGATAGTGTACAAAAAATAGACTTTAAGGGAAAAGGAAGCAATATTCAAGATAAACAGGGCCATTATGTTAGAAGTGCTTCGGTTCTCTAAGAAAATATAACAATTCTAAATTTATAAATAATAGCCTTATATATCAAACAAAATTTATAGAACTACAGGGAGAAATGAACAGACATTATCATATTGGGAGATTTCGACACACTTCTCAATTCCTGATAGGGCAAACAGACAAAATTTAGTAAAGATACTTGCTTTGAAACACATCATTAATAAACCTGATCTAAAGGACACATGCAAAATATATAACTTCTCGTGGAAATATATGAGACTCAACAACTGGAGCAAATATTTTCTTTTTAAGCATATATGGAACAGTAATATACCGGGTCCCTCAATTTTATGGTTTTAATATCCCTACTACATCTCTAACATATAGTCTAATTTTACAGGCTTTTAAAAAATACATTATTCTTTTGGCTCATAATGAAGGCAGATTTGGCTAAAAGCCCCATACCCATCAATCATCCATGGGTTTAGGGTCTCCTTCTATGATCTCACCATATTTAACATGCATCCTTTCAAGCTGTTATTTATTGTGTTATATCTCCAGCTACATGTCTCTAATAAACAGCTCCTTAGGGACTGCAGCAATATATATTTAAGCACTGTGACTGGGATGTAGTCAGTGCACAAAAAATAACTGTTGAATGAATGAATTTATAAACTAATGGACCACAAAGGCAAAGCAAACAGATTGCAAGACAAAATGAGGTTGACAATGATATAGCAGGAAGATCATAGAGAAGGAAAGATGAAGTATGTCATAATGATACAACTGTTCATCCTTGGCTTATCCCCTCAGCAAACCATAAAGGAACATTTAAGTACATATTCTAGAAGTGGATGGCTAAAACAGACCTCAAAAAATAATCTAATCAGAAGAGTTCCTAAACAGAACAGAAGTTAGCCAAATACATTTCTTTCCTTTGAAATCGTCAGAGCACAGTGTGATTGGTGATTAGTTTTATAGCTGGTGGAAGGACCTGCCTCTTCCAGGTTCCTTTAGTATGCTATCCTCTTCAAAAAGAAATGACTATGAAAACCAACTACCACTTCCTGGCTAATCATACATAAAAGAGAAACATACTTAGGAGGAAATTGTTGGCAAAAGAAGTTCCCTGGCAAGAAAAACTTCTGGCAACAATAGACCAATTTCCACAATCATTACAACATGAGAAACTAGATTTTTTTTCCAGAAAGTTGCCAATATAAAAGTCACCTTGTTAAAGCTACAAGCAGATGACACTTGTTTCTGAGTCAACCAAGAAATGGGCCATTTCTAAGAACTGCCAGAAAAGGAAAGCAATGAAAACTCCTCTAAAAAAAAAACAAAACAAAACTTCCCATTCTCACATAATTCCTTCAGAAACACAGCTTCCAACATTTAATTAACAGTGGCTAAATGTAAATAGATACGGTTTTAAAAAAAAAAAAAAAACACCGATGTCATTCTAAAGTCACACCTATAATTAGTATGAATGGAATCAATGGGCATAAAAAAGCCATTTCTGTGCACAAAGAAAAAAAAATCCAGACTTATTTATGTTACTGGCAAGGGTCTGATTGTGACTGAAATGACAGATATACCCTCTTTTGAAGTGTTTCAATTAAAGAACAGAGACCTCTCTCTCTGGGATGGAGTGAATTGAATGAATTCTTACCCAAAAATAATGAAGTGACCCATGGGACCTCTGTGAAAGCAGAGCCGACTGAGAGTAAAATCAAAGGTAAAGAAAAGCAAGCAGAATAGTCTGATGGCTAAAAAGAGCTACACATGTGTGTTAAATTAAATTATTTCCCTTGCTTCCAAGTTGGACAAAAGTTTTCTGAAACCCCTAGAGGCTCTTAAAGTAGAATTTGTAATTAATCCTACATAATGTATTTATCTCTAAATATGCCTAGTTCTAATCCGTAATCCTTCAGACAGCGATCATCATAACCACAAGTAAAAGTTCCCAAAGAAAGATACTGGATTCTGCTAGAATAGGGCAAAAACAGGGCAATATAAATTTAACAAAATATTTTTCCTTTTAAGATTCTAGTATCACAATTGTGACTATTCCATAATAAACGTGTGATGTTGCAAAGTTATCTCTCTCAACTAACCATAAAATTGAGATAACTCTAGCACTAACTAACTTCAACACTAGCAGTAACTTCAGAGGACTGGTCTGAAAATTAACTGATTTGATAATGCAAAATTCCCAGTATGAAGTTAACATTCAATAAAGATTAGCCATCATCATCAGTATCTATTATAAATGCCCAGCACAAATACCCAATAATGATGATTAGCTACCATCATTTGCATCACTATTATTTATTCTTAACATTAATAGTTGAAAAAATTCACCAGTAAGGTAATCACATCAGAAAAACCTGAAGCTAAATCTCTTCATCAGGAAATTCATTCATTCCAGATGTTTACTGAGCAGCTACTATATGCCAGGCTTGTTCTAAGAGCAAACAAAACCAAGACTCTTGCAAATAACAAACAATAAACATAATAAATCTATAAATTACATAGTGCGCTAAGGGATAAATGCCATAGAAAAAAGGGAAACATGAAACATGATAAAAGACTTACAGGACACAGTGTGAGGGATATAAATGATGAATGTCTAAGTATTACCTTTCTTGTACACCTGAAACTAATAATAAAAAAATAAAAAAAAATAAAAAGACAGGAGGTCAAGGAGATATCTAGGAGAACTGCATTCCAGTCAGAGGGAACAGCCAGTGCAAAGTGGGAGCATATGTGGCAAGTTTGAGGACCTACAAAAAAGCCAGTGTGGCAGAGGGGAGTGAGTAAGAAGGTGAGCGATTGGAAAGGAGACCAGAAGCATCAAGGAATGGGAGGAGCCAGATCCTAAAAGGCCTCCTACGTCACCATAGAGACTGGCTTTTACTGGGAGTGAGATTAAGATAGGAGCCACTGGAAGGTTGGAGCAGAGAAAGATCAGCATGATCTGGCTCTTATGTAGAAAGATCTGAGCTGAGAATAGATTGGTGGGCATGAGGAAAATAGAAGTAGAGCCCACTTTAGAGACTAGCACAGTAATTCAGATGAGAAGAGCGAGGGTCCATAAATGTGTTTCACACAAACTATCAATATCCTAACTAAGGAGAATAGCAGGACAGTTCAGAAGAGGTATAAATAGCTATTGTCTCTTTAAGGGCTATTATATTAGTTTGGGGGTAGAATTTTGCATATTTATATTCACCACATAGTATTATGGCAATTATTATTATAGCAATATGGTTTTTACCATAAATAAGATGCAGTTAAGTACATCAGAGTCAAAAAACTAGACAGTGTATGCCACAGAGTAAACACTTCATAATCACTTATTTAATTCATTAATTCAGTAAGTTAATTTATTCAACCTCTTGTTAAAAAAGTTATTCAAACATGATTTTTAATAGAAAAAAATGGCATACCTGCTGCTCATGAAGCACACAGTTAAACATTATTTTACAATTATGTGCCACTTAACAATGGGGATACATTCTGAGAAACGTGTCATGAGGCGATTTTATTGTCGTGCAAACATCACAGAGAGATCTTCCACTAACCTAGATGGTCAAGCCTACCACACCGAGGCTGTACGTATAGCCTATTGCCCCTCGGCTACAAGTCTGTACCTCATGTTACTATACTGAGCACTGTAGGCAATTGGAATACGATAAATATTTGTGTATCTAAACATATCTACACATAGACAAGGTAGAGTAAAAATATGAGAGATAAAAATGTGATCCACCTGTATAGGGCACCTGTATATAGCCGTTTCGTTTTCTCTTGCCTCTTCTTCAGCTATGCGTTCCTGGTCCAGTTCATTAGTCAATTCCTCAGGAACCACGTCTGGAAGCTCCTCAGTTTCACCCCCACCCACACCAACTTAAAGTTGTTTGCCATTTCAACAACAACCTTGTTGATTTTTACAATCTTTTGAGTTATGATGTCGCAATGGCTACAATGTCACTAGGCAATATGAATTTTTTCAGCTCCATTATAATCTTATGGAACCACCGTCATATATGCATACAGTCTGTCATTGATCAAAAAGTCATTCTTTAGTGCATGACTGTACATGTGAAAGAAACCTTGGACATACCTTACTTTTTATTTTGCCCTTACCCTTTTAAGAACTTCCCTTTCCCAATTAAAACTCTAAGTATGGCATGGTTAAAAACCAAAGAGACCCCTATACCACTCAAGGGAGGGTATGAGACCTAGGCAGGCCTCTCTCCCTCTCATCACCCAGACACAGTGATTGGTCCACAGGAGAGTGGACCACATAACCCAGGCAGGGCCAAAGTGCCTTTACGGAAGCAGATGTGAACAATGAAAAAAAAAGGGAGAGGGTCTATCTCCCTCTAAGATCAAGCACTGTGAGGTAAAGTGTAGGCCTAGAATTGCCAGGAATCATTTTTTCCCACTATGGATGGAAAATATCTGCCAGAGAATAAAGCCTACCAGAAGGAAAGAAGTGAAGAAAGAAACAAATCCTGGTCTCATCAACTGAACCCTTGGTTCGAACTGTACCAAGAACACAATCTTGGACTTCCCAGTAATGCAAACCAAAAAGCTTATTTTTCAGTTAAACTGGCTGGGTTTCTGTTCCTTGCAAAAGAAGTAAATGAAGGTCACATAGCAAGTAAAGAACTGATAAAGTATAAGCAACCAGAAAATCCAGACTAGCCACATACCAATAAATAAAATATGTTCATTTTGTCATGGATTCATTCATTCAACAAACATTCATTTTGTGCTGATTATGAGCCAGGCACTGTCCTAGGCACTGGGGAAACAGCAGAATACAAGACAGACCAACCCACGGCTTACATTTTCATTTAAGAGCCACTATTTCTTGTTAGCTTGAGTACACCTAAGCTTGGGTCCAAGGAGTGGACTTCAGGGAGCCTTGAACACCCTCAAATATATGTAAAATCTTATGTTTGTGTGTATTCATGGGAAGTTGAAACATAAAAGTTTCTCCTAGTCTCAAAGGGACATATGACCCCAAAAAAGATTAAGAAAACTTTAGAGCATAAGCATAGCTTAGGATCAAGATGTGTTGAAATTCTTATGCAAATTCTCATATCTTAACAGCACAGTTTTGTTCAAAGAAGACACACTTGGGTGAGGGTAGGGCAATTGGGTAAGGGGGTCAAATATATGGCAACGGAAGGAAACTAGACTTTGGGTGGTGAGCACACAATAGAGCATACACATATATACACATACACACAAATTATAATGTTCTGTACATGAAATTTATATAATGTTACTAATCAATATTACCTCAATAAATTTGATATAAAAAGAACATACTCTATTTAACAGGCATTTCACAGAAATTTCACTCTCATTTAAAATATATTATAAGACTAACTCATTTAATAATTCCTTTTTCTAAAATCTAACAGCTAATAACTGGTTGCCTTAACCCCTAATGAGCTAGAGAGCATCTCAAATGTTAGCTGTATAATTAAGGGACATATGGAAAAAGAGGACAAAATAGATACTCTCCTCTAGATCACAGATTGTCATCTTTCTAAGATGCTGTTTGTGGCCAATATATAGCTTGATAATTTTTTTAATTGATGAAAAGCAAAAGAATTGCATATATCTCTTCCAAAGGAGGATCCCCCCCATTAGGTTTTAAAGGGCCCAGTTTACAAATATTGGTATCATCAACAGCCACTTTTTTTTTTCTATTCCCTTAGCAACTCAATTGGAATTTGGAAGTCACCATGTTATAATTTAATACAACAAAAGATCAGTCAAGTTGCAACAATCAAAATGTCAATAACTCTAGAAAGTTATGGTAAAAATTAATATTATAGAAGCTTCTTTTGAAGTTATGTGCTTCATCTTTAGAATTTTAAATGAGAAAAATAATTTCATAAAGACAAGATCAAGAAAGGTATCATCTGCATTCTGCCCTTCATTTGAATTGATGGAAATATCTCAGTCCCTATTTTCTGACTCTTTTCAAAGCATAGATACAGCGTATGTATGTTTCACACTTACATTTCCTGGACCTAAAAGGAAAGGTAACTACTTTCATCTACAAAATGGTTTTCTCCTAAATTGATACTGATCAGAACCCTATCCGGTAAAAGAGGAAGGAAGGAAGGGAGGGAGGGAGGGAGGGAGGGAGGGAGGGAGGGAGGGAGGGAGGGAGAAGGAAGGAAGGAAGGAAGGAAGGAAGGAAGGAAGGAAGGAAGGAAGGAAGGAAGGAAGGAAGGAAGGAAGGGAAAAAGAAAAGAAAGAGAAAAAAGAAACTAGGGTCTCTGCCTTCTCCTATTCAAAAAAGGTCTTCCAGATATGTTTAAACAGCAGCTGATTCATGCTAATTATTTTCTCACCAAAACTTCCTCTAAAAATGTGATTTGGTGGCTTTCATTTTGGCTGTTCCTACTTCTCGGATGCCAAAAGCAGATTCCTTTTCAAGGCAAAAGAACTTATTTCTCAACCCCCTGCCATCTTTAGGAATGAAACTGAAGACCGAGTAATCAACTGTAAACAATGAATTTTTTTTTTATCCTACCAAATTATCCTACCAATAATTCACTGATTCATAATCATAACCATGCTGTACTTGTCTCTGAAAGATGTCGCCCTAGGGATAGGCAATCTCGTTTGACATTTTGGTAAGATTTTTCCCAATTCCCTCCAGGATGGTATGACTCTCTTACCTCCTGGAGAGATGAGAGAAAAACAATGTCACCAGCAGCCATTTTGTCTGCATGAATAAAACCAACTACTATTTTCCAGTAGTATATGATCTCATTAGTTATCTATCTACATCTGTTTTTCTGATTGTTGCCCTTTTATAATATCAAGCTTTAAACAGATTCTGAATAAAACTTATCTACAATATTTTTTAAACTGTATTTTTGAGCAACTGTTTTTAGGGTCTAATCATTTTGCCAAACTGATGATTTCCAACCAGAGTTGTAATCAAGAAGAAAAAAACAAACCTCCACAATTACTCTATCTTATTGTACATACTATAATGACCAAACGTAGATTTGGTAATATACGCACTCTCTCCCAATTTGTACCAATGCCACTTTCAGTTTTTTAAACTTCTTTTTGTTTTGCATATGTAAGTCAGAATGCCATTCATAATAACAAATTACATGGAAAAAAATACATCCATTAGGAGACAAACAATTCTTCAACTCTATGTTGTTTCTGGGTTGTATGCTAAGGGCTTTGTCATTAAAGGGCCACATCTATGCAGGACTATGGCATCTGCTATCAGCTTAAGTAGAAATTACCCTAAATAATAAAAAATTTAAAACCTTCATGATTTCACTTGGCCCTTGCTTTTGTCCTGTCTGAAGAAGGTCTGTGAAAGGTACATGACTCATTCTGGGCTGAGATTTAGTATTACCAATAGAAACACCCTGTTCCTTTTTTACTTTCCTCTCTCAAAGTACCATAGGATAGTCCCTACAGTAAATGGTTTCCAAAAATCCTTATAGTTTTTCTCCCGCACAGTGTCCTATATTTCAATGTGAAATTAGTGAAATGGCATCTCTTTAGTTACCTGCTTTATTCAATATTCCAAACCACTGAATCCTCTCATTGCCACTTTCCGTGTGTCCACTGTTTTTAATTCCTCCCTTCTCAGTGCAGCACCACAGGATGTTCAGTCCTCCCTTCCTTTCATACACCAATCAAAAGCCTCTTCCCTGATTGTGGAAAATCGAAATTCCAAGAACTTGGCAGTACATGAACTGTTACTAGGCAAGACTCAGAAGCATGCCAAATGTGGCCTAAAGAATTGCTAAGTAGCTAAAAGTTTTCTTTAAAGAGTTTGGAATTTAAAAACAGGAAAAAAAAAAAGATGTCATAGGAAATGTTTTATGTTCCCTCATTTAATGCTACATTTCCTTTAATTTATGGATTTCTTGATTTAGACACACAATTGTGCTTAGTATTTCACCCTTTAAATTTCCCTGAACACTGGAATTCAAAAATACAGCTTTACCAGATTTTTTTTAACAATGAACAAGTCTTAATTTTCATTCTCTCTCATGTTTCAAATTAAAAAAAAAAAAAAAACAATAGCAATAACGTAGGCTACCTTAACAACACTCCAAATATCACGCTGATATGCTGAATTGTAATCAGATGACGTCTGGAGTGCAGTTTTAAAGCCACTGCCTAAAACAAGATTTTTAATTATGTATATAACTAAAATAAATTATTTCTCTTTTCAAAATATGTTCCTTCATCAAGAACACAAAACAAAATCAAGAAAATACTGGACTGTGTAACTAATTTAACATTTTCTTTTTATTAGCATCACTGCTGAAGAGGAATCATTCTTGCTTTTATAATTATAGAAAATCTGGAATAATTAGCCATTGATATTAAAATGTGTGATATGATTCAACTCTTGCTAATAAATAGGGTTAGGTGACCTCCTTATGATTTTATCATTTTTAAAAAAAAGCTAATTTTTAAAATATCTAGCACATACCAGTATAGCTTTCCAAATATTCACATAGGTGTAACACCATATTCACAAAGGACCACTGATAAACAAAAGTAATATTAGTATTCCCAATTTAAAAAGATGGGGAACTGAATTCAGAGATTAAATGATTTGTCTAAATTCTTAGAATCTCTTCAGGGTAGAACAGAGTTCAAACATAAGCAATTAAATAGCTATTTCCAAAATCCATATTGCCTTTAAAAACTCATTATCAAACACTTGTTTATTCAATGGCTTGATTTCAACCTTGAAATTAAATATGATTTCTAGATAGTCATATCATAACCTGCCAATGTCGTCAACAGTTCAAGATGGATTGAGTTTTAAACATTTAAGATAGGAGCAAAAAACAAACAAAAACATGGATTAAAGATATTGACCCTTAGAGTTACAAAAACTTTACTGTGGCTGTTCTAAAAGGTTACACAAAGATCCCATTTCAAATATTACATATTAATTAGAAATTATAATTCACATCTAGGTCTGGCACAAAATATGTTTGTTTTACTGGGGAAATATTTAAATAAAAGCATTTTAGCTTTTAATTATTTTTAAGATTTAAATTTTTAAGATTTAAATTAATGACTGAGATTTTCAAGATTTAAATTAATGATTTTTAATTTAAAAATTTGTATTTTAAATTCTGCTTATATTGCACCCTGCTTTGTACCCATATCCATCATAATAATTAATTCTTGTACATTGTGCACAAATAAGGTACCAAAATTATTCCATAAAGTTGATAAGCTACTCGTGTCTAAACAAAGGCTCTCTAAACTAAAAGCAAATACATTCACAATCAAATTTACTGTGAGAAATAGAGATTCAAATACATAAACTTTCCTGGATGAGATTCACTTATCAAAGCACATTTATTCGTGTTTATGAATAATGTACTCATTTTGATAAAATTTGTGCCATAAATTCCCTCCGTTTTTTATTTTCTACCAACATTATTGAGGTATCATTTAGGTACACTAAACTAGTGTCTTCCCCTTTTGACGCCTCACCATGACCCCCCAACCCTTGATTTCCTCAGAATCTTCTCCTTCAGGAGCTGACGCCAGAGAAAAGTTTAGACAAAACCAGACTGCTGAAGCATGTAAAAGTACTCAGATAATTCTCCTTTTCATCAAGAAGTAGACTCCATCTAAAACAGTAATTGTATAAAGCTATAAAGTAGTAAACTGAAAAGAAAATAGTCTTATGAAGTACCCAAAATAACTAAGGGCTTCACATTTTCAACATGATTGTAAGGACACAGGAGACATGGCTTCATGTTGTCTTTGTCTTTCCAGCATCCACTCACTGCCTTCCTCCCGTCTGGCAACAGAACCCTGACAGAAGAATGGAGAAAGGCTCTTCTTCTCCCACTCAGAGTATGAGGACGCCCCCTTTGCAATCAGAGCATCTCATCCCCTGGCCACAGTGTTTGGCTAAAGATGAGATCTTTATCCTGGTCATTGCAACAGTGATGACTGCAGTAGCACTCCTAGAGTTTGGGGAAATGAAGTGCTCTCTTTTCAGCCCTGGGTGTAGGAGAATGAGGTACATTAAGGCTGGAGCTGATAGCCATGCTGCCACCAGAGGCAGGGGGCCTGCCCAAGAATGGGACAAATACAGAAAATAAAACAGAATCAAGGACAGAGAAGGTCTGGAACAATGTTAGCCTAGATTTTTCAGTTACTTTAATATCAAAGTTCTGTTCTTTGCTGACACAGTTGTTCCAGTTGGGTTTTCTTTTTCTTGCAACCAGAAGACATCCTGATTAATAAATGGTCTTCAGATTCACTAGTTCTGTCATAACAAGGAATGTGGCACTTGTCAAGCTTTCATCCATTACTAGTTACTCCAATAGACTGGAAATAGCAAACTGACATAAACTGTATCATAAGGAATTTATGTTAACTGAAAGGAAATCTTTTCTCATAGAGAAATTTTCAAACAAGGGTTTGCATAGTGCTTTTTTTAAAGTATTTTTTAATGGTTCAATTTTAAAGAGTTCAGCAATAATTTATACATGTACACAATAACACATACACACACACACACACAAAGATTCTGGTAAATAGTAAAATCTCCTTTTATAGCGTAACTAAAAGAAGGCTAGAGCCTGAATGATTTTTCTCCATTGGGTATATCTAAGAGGGAGGAGCTAGATACATTCTCTATGCTTTTCAGATCCCCATGATTTAATCTAGAAATCATTAGTATTCCCAAGAGAAATAACTATCATAATTTGATTGGTCACTGCTTAAAATACAAAAAGACTGTCCTAGACAAATTTGTTTATTTGTAAACTGATTATCCAAATCAGATAAATGTTTTGTTCATCCCTCTAAGTCACCGAAGTTCAATAGGAATTCTTGGCCAATAGGAAACATCAGGGAAAGGACAGTAGCACCAGCTGCCCAGTGGAAACCTGTGAAAAACCTCCAGCCTAATGGCGCCAAAGCAAACATTTGTTTTGTCTCAATAAATAAAACAAACTTGTCTTATTTTACCTCTATATTCTAGCAGAAAAGAAATGTTAGCAACTAAGATCACATGTTGGCTTTAAAATGTAGCAAGACTGGAAAATTCTCGTCAAGAAAAGTTTTATTTATATATATATATATATATATATATATATATATATATATATATATATACATATATATGTATATATGTATGTATGTATATATGCTAAGCAATTCTAAATTTTTTAAAATTAAAGTTTATTAGGGTGACAATGGTTAGTAAACTTACATAGGTTTCAAGTGTACAATTCTGTAATACATCATCTATATATCACATTGTGTGTTCACCACCCAGAGTCAGTTATCCTTCCATCACCATATATTTGATCTTGTTTACCTTCATCTACCACTCCCCTCGCCCCTTTCCCTCTGATAACTACTAAACTATTGTCTATGCCTATCAGTTTTTGTTTTCTTTGTTGTCTTGTTCCTTTGTTGCTTTCAGTTTTATATCCCACATATCAGTGATATCATATGGTTCTTGACTTTTTCTGTCTGACTTATTTTACTCAGCATAATTCCAAGATCCATCCATGTTGTTGCAAATGGCACTATTTCATCTTTTCTTATGGCAGAATAGTATTCCATTGTGTATGTATACCATATCTTTATCCAATCATCTATCAAAGGACACTTTGGTTGTTTCCATGTCTTGGCCACCGTGAACAATACTGCAATGAACATAGGGGTGCATATATCATTACGGATAAATCTTTTCATATTTTTTGGGTAGATACCCAGGAGAGAACTTGCTGGGTCACATGGTAATTCTATTCGTAATTTCTTGAGGAACCTCCACATTGCCTTCCATAGCGGCTGCACCAATCTGCATTCCCACCAAGTGTATAAGGGTTCCTTTTCCTCCACAGCCTCTCCAACACGTTACTATTTGTCTTGTTGATGATAGCCATTCTGACTGGGATGAGGTGAAATCTCATTGTGGTTTTTATTTGCGTTTCCCTGATGATTAGAGATGTTGAGCATCTTTTCATATGTCTATTTGCCTTTTGTATGTCCTCTTTGGAGAAATGTCTATTCATATCCTCTACTCATTTTTTAATTAGATTGTTTGTTTTTCTGTTGCTGAGTTGTACGAGTTCCTTATAATATTTTTGATATTAGCTCCTTATCGGAGGCGTTGTTTGCAAAAAACTTCTCCCATTTGGTTGGTTGCCTCTTTATTTTGTTGATAGTTTCTTTGGCTGTGGAGAAGCTTTTTAGTTTGATATAAACCCATTCATTTATTTTAGCTTTTACTTCCCTTGCCTTTGAGGTCAACTTTATAAAATCCTCTTTGAACCCAAGGTCCATAATTTTAGAACCTATGTTTTCTTCTATGCAGTTTATTGTTTCAGATCTTATGTTTAGGTCTTTAATCCATTTTGAGTTAATTTTGGTGACAGATAGCATTCTAGTTTCATTCTTTTGCACGTGGCTTTCCAATTCTCCTAGCACCATTTATTGAAGAGGCTGTCTTTTCGCCATTTTATGTTTTTGGCTCCTTTGTCAAAAATTATCTGTCCATATTTACATGGGTTTATTTCCGGCAATTCTAAGCTTATTACTAACGTTTATACAGTTCAGGTATTTGCATTACATCAAAGGACAGCATGCATCAAACCACTAATAAAAGATAAATATAAGTGCCTGAAATTTAGTAACGTGCATTATCCAAGTAAGGAAGGAAAATAAAAGGTCAAAACCAAAATAAATAATAGATAAGGCAGGGTGCCTTTGAACAGCCTACTCAACAAATACCAGCTCCAAACAGGTTTACTGCAAACTTTTATAAACATTAATACAACAGAACTTTTAAAATCAGTGCAATATGAATTCAGCCGAGCTTCCAAAGTCCCGTCAAAAGACACTCGTGCTGATTTTTCAAATATAATAACAGTAACAATAACAATAATAATGGTTTCCACCTATTTAACATTTAGGTGCCTGATTCTAAGAGCCTGATGCTTACTAAGGGTTTTACTTATGTTAACTGACATTAATCATTCTGGCAATACTATAAATGAAGCAATAAACCCACGGTACAAAGAAGAAAATTGAGGTTCCCAGTATTAACTTCCAAAAATGATACCACGAGAAAGAATGGAGCTGGAATTTGAAATCAGGTTTGTCTAAATCAAAAACCCACCCACTTAAAATCAGTGTGCTAAAATGTTATTCATTCGCTCAACATCTTCCTTGAGGACCTACTGTGCTATGTGACAGATGTTCTGCAATGCAATGAGGACACAGTTGTGAGCAACAAACACAGTTGCTAACCTTACAGAGTTTACAGTTTAGTGGGGGAAACAAACATAAAACAATAATCATAGAAATAAAAGTAAAATTAAAACTACAATTGTGATAAAATCTTGAAAGGAAATAAATATGGTACTGTTATGTTCATACATAAAGCAAAGGGATCTCACACAGTCTGGGCGATCAGGAAATGTTCACTTCAGGTGAATCACGGAGCTGAAATCTGAATGATAAGTTGGTATTATTTAAGTGAAAGGCATGGATGTTAAGGGGGGGGGGCGGGGGGGAGGGAAACATGTGAAAAGTGAAAAGGCCCTGTGGTAAGAGGGAGCTCAGAAAGATTGTGCAACTGAAAAACAAAAAAAGAAAAAACAGACATTGTGCCTGAAGCAGAGAGCTAAAGGAAGGGAGCATGATACAAGATGAGGCTTGTATCTCAGAACTCTGCAAAGCAGGAAGTTATGCTGGGCTTCATGACATTTTATCCAAATGTAAGCAAATGAAAGAGAAACTTCTTTTAAGTCTACGTGTTCCATATGTTTAAAAGTAATGAAGCCTCAAAAGTAACAACGAATATTTTAATCCATAAATCCTTTTAGGTCTAACATTAAACACTAAACAAAGATATTGTCCCTTCAATGATTCTGATGACAAGCTACTTTTTCAACCTCACTACAGCTGTTTGATTCCAGCTGCCTTCATGTTTCCTGCCATGCCTACCATTTGCAGCCTTCTTCTATAATCTTTCTCCTTACCACTGTCTGACCTTCCTAGAGCAAAATCTGATTATGTTATTCTCCGGTTTAAAAATCCTTCAATGGGTTCACATTGCTTAATGGGGAATACATGATCTGGCCCTTGTCTGCCCATCTAGTTTTATCTTGTTAGAATATAGTAGAGCCACTATTTGAGGCTGTCCCCAGACAGCAGGTTCATTTCTTGATGCTCTAGTTATTCTTAAAGTATTGGCCTCATCAGCCAATACATGGTTCAAGATGGTTTCTTCCCTGCCCATATTACAAATAACTGAATGGGAGTGAGTAAGGGCGGGAGGTAGGAGGACAATAAAAGCCACCTTTAAAGGCTTGACCACAAAGTATAATCTGTGGCCACACCTGGCTACAAGGGACACTAGCAAATGTGGTCTTTATTCTGGGCACCCATAAATTCAAGTACTTCTGTTAGTATGAAAGACGGGAAAAATGAACTTGAAGGAATAAATAGCAGTCTCTTGATATATAAATTGAAATTAATATGTATTTTTCTAAATTAAATAGGTTTCAAACTAAGTTATGCAGTTGATCTTAATTCTTTAGACTTTATTATATTAATTACAACTTCCACTTTGAAAAATGTACAATATGAATGCTGGTCTTTAGAAAAGGTTTACAGTATAACTTTAGGGATATCTACTGCCAAACTAATTACTGTCTCTCTCAAAATTTCTACATGACAATTTACCTAAACAACTTTTTATTCAGAGTCTTCAATAATTAACAAAGTGTTTTTATACTTGCAATTTGATGATGTTTTTAAAGATTTTCTGAGTGATTATCTAGTAGCTAAGATTTTGGCAATAAGCACTTGGTTTCACCCTGACCGGTAACAATAACTTCATTTGTACTGATCAGGAAAGGAGGCTCATTTTTCACATGGGTTTAGAATTGGAACTCATCTATTACATCATGTCCTGCCAGGTAAATAGGGAAGAAAGGTAAATAAAGGCCCTTTTCTCATTTGTTATCAATCCTAGGTAGAGATGGATTAATTTAGCAAAGTTTTAAATAACACTTTCATTGACAATGACTCTTGATTTGACTTAAAAATGTCAGAGTATTTACCATTCTTAGCCATAAGTATAAAACCCTGAATACAACAAAATTCCTTTCTTTACCTTTCTTGCTTATTTTAACAAACCACAACTAAAATTACCCTCTTTGAAAACATGGTTGAAGCCAAAAATCCACTTGAAATGCAAATGTTTAAGTAGTTATGTCCCTGATATTAGCCATGACCTTGAACACTAGCTAAACACAAGTAACTAGTCCTTAAATCATTAACTTACTTTGAATTCCTAATGTAACTGAGCTCGGTAATTTGGGTAATAGAATTTTTTAAGTCACTGTCTCAACTTGGTATGATATACTTCAACTGAATTGATTTGCATATTACAGAAATGAGGCAAAAATCTGATAATATTTGGTATCTTTCATCTCAAAATTACTTTTCTAAAGATATATTTTTTCATATATATCATAGAGGATCATAGAATGTTAGACCTAGAGGGAACAGAATGACAGTTTTAATTATTAAAACTATTTTGTGATTTGCACATACCTATATTTTTCACTTTATTTCTCTGTACTGTATGCAAACACACTCTCCTTTGTTCATTGCTATCAATGAGAATTCCAAGAATGAGAGTGAATAACAACAGTGGAGAATTAAAAGTTCTTAAAGAGAATGGCCAAACATGTATCTTTTGGAATGAGCTTGAGGCAAAGCAAAATATAACAGACTTAGTCAATAGGTAGATAGAATATAAATTAATGAAGAACAAAAATACTGGCCATTTGTTCCCCCAACCTATATTTATATGCCTATCTTTTTCCAGACACATTCCTAAATTTCAAAAATAAAAATTAAAGGTGCCATATGCCCTCTTCTATTTTTCTAAAGTTCTATAAATTCCTCAGCTACTCTCTGGTTTTGTATTTGCAAAGTATTTCCAGCTAAACTTGTCCGCCAATAGCAGTTAAAGTTCAAAATGTCTCCCTGGATGTATTATATATTATCCACCAAGAGAAAGATCTGATCTCAATTATGCAATGGTCCCACAAAATACTTACAGATTCACTCTTTGCACACATAAAAACAAAGCTAAACTTTCAGAAATATCAACTTTTCTTTAATGTGGTTATAATATGCAAACCATTAAATAAAGCTATATAGTTACTTTTTCCAGACTAACTTATATCAGATGTTGGGCTGGGCAGGTGCAGAGATATGACTCAAGAAATTATTAAAGTACCATTATAGCAAAATTTAATAGTACCACAAATCCAATGACAACTTTCATCCATCTTAAAATAATTACCTATATAGATTCTCAAGACATTTAATAAGTATGAACAACTACATTGACTTTTTTTTCCAGAGAGGAACTGAAGTTTAGAGTTACTTGGAGATTTGAAGATATGTATATCCTAATTTAACAAATACTCACTCAAGTTTTGGGGACGCAGAGAAAAAACCTAGAGTGGTTAGATGGGTGTGTGGGAGGGGGTTGGGGATAAGGGGAAAGGTGAAGGGATTTGGAAGCAGCTGGTAACCACAAGATGGCCTCAGGGTTTTTCTTTTGAAAATTAATTTGGGGAAGGTATTCTATAATGTTGTAAAGATTTTGTTGGGTATCCGATGGACATGCGTCCTATTTGGGAGACCACCTCAGGGATACTGTGGATACCTGATCATGGCATTGTACATCAGAAGCTAAACATTAATGAATGCCAACTATAATTTTATATATATAATGTGATGGTTCAGTGTGAGGTCGGAGGGATAGTGGATGGGGGGAGGGGGGTTCACAGTATGAGGGATATAAATGATGAACGTCTAAGTATTACCTTGTTTTGTACACCTGAAACTAATAAATAAATTAATTAATAAAAAAAAAAAAAACAAATACTCACTCAATAAATATTTATGGAGCCAAGCCCTTGAGATACTCAGTGACAAAACAAAAGATCTCTCTGCCTTCAAGAACTTACATTCTACTATGGGTAGACAAATGATAAATATTGGATACAGTAAACAATAAAATATATTGTGTATAAGATGATGTAAAAAAATGTAAAGGAGGATAAATAGAATAAGAAAGGCTGAGGCAAAATGTTAAATATGTTACCATATGACCTAGCAATTCCACTGCTGGGTATGTACCCAAAAGAATTATAAACATATGTTCACACAGAAATTTGAACACAAATATTTATAACAGAATTATAAAATAATAGTCAAAAAGTGGAAATGACCCAAATGTCCATCAACTGATGGATGGATAAACACAATGTGTTGTATCCTTACAATGGAATATTATTCAGCAATAAAAAGGAATGGAGTACTGATACATGCTATGACATGGATAAATCTTGAAAACAGTAGGTTAAGTAAATTAAGCCAGCCACAAAAAAAGCCAAGTATTATGTGATTTCACTTATATAAGGCCCCTAGTATATGTAAATTCATAGACAGAAAGTAGACCAGGATTGCAAAGGAGGTGAGAGAGATAATGGGGAGTTATTGCCAAAAGGGTATAGAGTTTCTGTTTGGGATGATGAAAAAGTTCTGGAAAGGGACAGTGGTGATACCTGCCCAATATTGTGAATGCAATTAATGCCACCGAGTTTTACACTTAAAAATGGTTAAGATGCTAAATTTTATGTTATGTATATTTTTTCACAATTTATTTTAAAGGCACTATGAAGTTACTGTTAAATTATCCACTAGGGGAAGATATCCAAACTCATGCCCACGTCCTTTTTGCTCTCTTTCCTCCATACCACGCTACACTAGAAGCAGGCGTAAATCGGAGCCCTACACACAGTAATTTCCCTGGTAATCAGATCTGGCATTGTGACTTGCCTTCATTGACATAGGTGAATAATCCAAGTGGGGCCAAATTCTATCACTCTGTATTTTGAAATTGAAGAAGAGAGACACACCGTATAGGAATTGCTGTATCCGAGTCTCGCAAATGGCAGGACCCAAAGAAAAGGTTCTGCTATTGAGATTCCCACAGCAGCCCTGAGTTTCTGCCTTTCTTAGTGCTCAGCTGTTGAGCTCATTATTCAGTTTCTTGGAGCTCCTCCAGTGTCCTTACAATAAATTTCCTTCTTTGCCAAAGTTAGCCAAAGATGGTTTCTGCTCCTCACAAACAAAAGAAACTTATTTCCAATTTAACATAATCTTTCAATTCTTAAACTTTATCCTCACAGGCAAAGTGATATCAAGCATTCCTTGCTTTCCAATTCCTTTGGACTTTTGAGATCAGACAGTAAGAATTAGGATAGGAAAGGATACCTATAGATTGTTTTTCAAGAGTTCCAAGACAATTCAACACAAGGGGCCAGCCCGGTGGCTCAGGTGGTTGGAGCTCCATGCTCCTAACTCCAAAGGCTGCCAGTTCGATTCCCATATGGGCCAGTTGGCTCTCAACCACAAGGTTGCCAGTTCAACTCCTCGAGTCCCGCAAGGGATGGTGGGCAGCGCCCCTGCAACTAGCAATGGCAACTGGACCTGGAGCTGAGCTGCACCCTCCACAACTAAGACTGAAAGGACAACAACTTGACTTGGAAAAAAATCCTGGAAGTACACACTGTTCCCCAATAAAAAAAAAAAAAAAAAAAGGCTTGCAAATAATTTAACTGAATGTGAGTTGGAACATGAGTTGAAGAGCATGTTATTCTCTGAAATTTTTACACATAATACACTTTGATTTGCCACTAGAAAAGTTAACAACTTTTTAATCCAATTTTGTTGTGTGTGGTTTTTTTCATTGTTTGTCTGGGCTCTTATATTTAGTTCTGATTATCCATATAATTCCTTACATAATTTGAAGAATCTTTTCTTCAATAGGAGATCATATGTGGAGAGTAGTAGTGTCCGCTCTTAGTGATTGTTTCATAATTAGTCATTACCACAAGGTCTTGGAGAGCTAGATATCTGGGAATTATGTAATTAAAAACATAAGTTTTCTCTAGGACTGTGTTAAAGAATTGCTTTGGATAACTAATATATATTAGAAGTCCATCATTTTGTAATTTTCACAGAGATTTTAATGATGCTATTTTAAAGTGGCTCAAACACCTTAGCAATAGAACCTCAGTAACACATTGTGAATTCTAAGAATTTAAATATGATTATAGACTATGTTTTGTTCACTCCCTAAATCTTTGCCTGCACTCACAGAACTCTATCTATGGCCTTTATAGCTTATTAAAATGCCAAAAGGAAAAGAGAGCATAGTGGACTCCATACATACCAGAAGGGTGTTCTATACCAAACTGGGGGGAAGGAGGGAAGGAAGGAGAGAACGAGAGAGGGAGGGAGGGAGGCAGGGAGGGAGGGAGGCAGGGAGGGAGGGAGGGAGGGAGGGAAAGAGGGAGGGAAGGAGGGAGGGGGAGAGAGAGAGAGAGTCTGCGTGTGTTGAACAGTCATAGGCACTATGAGGCAAAAACATTTAGAACTATTTGAGATGAAAAGTTGTCATTATCGCCAAAGCTTCCAGGGATATATTAAGACTTTGTGTTCATTATTAATGAAGGAAAACTATGAAACATTGGAAGTAGGGAGAAATAAGGAGGAAAGGAATAAGAATAGAATATCCAAAGGAGTTAGAAACATTGCATAAATTCTCCCAAATAATTGCCAAGCTTCTTGTTCTGTCCTCATTATTTCAGGTATCAGTAAATTTAGCGTACACGACAAGGATTAAAGGCTGTCTAAATAAACTTAGAGGGTGTGAACCATACTTAAAGTTCTCACCTTTGGTAAATAAGCATAAAATATGTGTTCTTAGATTATATCTTCTATCTTTGCTTATCTCAATAATATCAAATTGTTACCTTCATTTTTGGAGCTATTAGAAAGGACAGTAAAATTTTACCAAGGTTTTTTCTTTTTTTTTTTCTTTAAAGTTTATTGGGGTGACAATTGTTAGTAAAGTTACATAGATTTCAGTTGTATAATTCTGTAACACATTATCTGTATCTCACATTGTGTGTTCACCACTCAGAGTTAGTTCTCTTTCTTTTTTTTATTTATTGGGGTGACAATTGTTAGTAAAATTACATAGATTTCAAGTGTGCAATTCTGTATTACATCATCTATATATCCCATTGTGTGTTCACCACCCAGAGTCAGTTATCCTTCCATCACCATATATTTGAGAGTCAGTTCTCTTTTCATCACCATATATTAGATCCCGTTTACCCTCTTCTACAGCCCCGCTCCCCCCTCCCCCTTTACTCTCTAGTAACCCCTAAACTATTGTCTATGTCTATGACTTTTTGTTCTTTCAGTTGTTTGTCTTGTTCTTTTGTTGCTTTCGGTTTATGTACCACATATAAGTGAAATCACATGGTTCTCTCCTTTTTCTGTCTGATTTATTTCGCTTAGCATTATAATCTCAAGATCCATCCGTGTTGTCACAAATGGTCCTATTTCATCTTTTCTTACCGCCGAATAGTATTCCATTGTGTATATATACCACAACTTCTTTATCCAATCAGCTATCGAAGGACATTTAGTTGTTTCCATGTCTTGGCCACCGTAAATAAAGCTGCAATAAACATTAGAGCACACTTGTCTTTATGGATAAATATTTTCAGATTTTTGGGGTAGATACCCAGAAGAGGGATTGCTGGGTCACATGGTAATTCTATTCATGATTTTTTGAGGAATCTCCACACTGCCTTCCAGAGCGGTTGCACCAGTCTGTATTCCCACCAACAGTGTATGAGGGTTTGTTTTCTCCACAGCCTCTCCAACACTTGTTACCAGTTGTCTTGTTGATGATAGCCATTCTGACTGGGGTGAGATGATATCTCATTGTGCTTTTTATTTGCATTTCTCTGATTATTAGCTGATGTTGAGTGTTTTTTCAATGAAACAAAAAAGTACCAAGAACCCATGATCAAATTATGGGTACAAATTTCACACAGACATTCTTCCTAATGATCCTTTCAAAGTTTATCTCAAATACCACCTCCTCCTTTGAAGCCCTCTCCAGGTCATATAAGCCAAATAGAAAGAATCCTCTGCTAACTCCCTACAACACTGTTTTCAGTCATCGTGGCATTTGAAAAGAATTGCTTTATGTTGTACCTATTCAATACCAGTCTTATCTCCATTACTAAATAATTACTACATTGGTTTCACAATTATTTATTAAACACCTCGTATGTACCAGGAATTGTGTGAGGTACAGGATTAAAAAAAGAGAGTCGGTTCCTGATTTGTGGCATTTACAATACTAAAAGCAAAGAAGGCGTCAAATGCCTTTATGTCTCCCCTAGATCCTAGGCAAGTGTCATACTACAAATTCTTAAAGGAAGTTTGAGTTTTTGAGATAATAATTAAATGGAGCTTAGTATTTGGCATCTCTTGATACTGTGTCCCCAGCACATAGTCAGAACTCATAAAATATTTGTTGAGTAAATTACTGATTCAATATGCAGCATGCTCTAGCATAAAACACATCACCAGGAATGACACAAGGACTTCACGCATGATGTGGACACATTTTCAATTTTGAGATTTCAATTGATATTCAATACAAACACTTGATCAATTGATTTCAATCACACATACAAAAAAATCTCTCACAAACTAATGCCTACAGAAACTGACTCAGACAATAAAAGTTTCATAGCGAGTACTAAGATCACTAAAGTGACCAAGTCAACCATGCTAAAGTGTTTACTTTTCACATGTATAAACAGACTTCTAAAATTAAACAGACTATATATTTACTGCATAAGTTAAATCAACCGTTTATAATTGCTCAGCATTGCTGGGCCAGACAAACATTCTTCCATAATACATTTTAAAACACCAAAATAAGCAGGAACACAATTTTTTTTATGGTAAACATCTGACCATCTATTTCAGCAACATGCAATTTCCTAGTTTGTGGTTTTCCTCTACTGACTATGACCAGGAAAATGCTTTATTTATGCTTTTTAAAATAAATACTGTTGATTAACAATAATAAGAAATTGAAGAATCTTTAAAAACATTATTTTTGTGTCAGTTAACTTTCCTGAAACATATATAGAATCTGGGAAATATATGAGATATAAAAATTAAAATCACCCATCCATTCACCACGCAGTATCAAAACTGTTGTTATGCTGTTCTATTTTCTTTCACTATTTTCCATGTATCTTATTTTATATATTTTAATTAGAAATATGGTTTTCTAAAGGCATATATTGAAAACCTCCCCACCTAAATCTTCACGGAAGTAGAAAGATAACCACACACAAAATAGGCAACAACACATTTGAAAGGTATGGTTTTATATATTAAATAAATGAATGAATGAGTGAATGATCATTAAAGTTTCACTATTTTGATTATAATCTAACAATCCATCACCAAATCCTGATATTTTAAAAAGAAAGTAAAATTCATTGTTATTATGCTCTAAATTTGTCATAAAAGTCTACTGTTATTTCTTCTATTTTATTTATATTTGAAGCCACACCTTGTGCCTGGAATTTAAGTTTTAAAGTTTGAGTGTATATAGTATTTTGTAAGTTACCCACATATTAGCTGTACAAGAACTGACTGAAAGGGAAAATGTAATTATCAAAAGTATTACCTATGCAAAAAAAAAAAAGCTTCTGTAAAATGTAGAATGAGGCCAAGGGTTGTCTCTGAATTCTATTCTACCAAAGATAAGCATCAGGAGCATTTGAGGAGGGATAGGTATTTATCTGAGTTCTCCAAAAGAGGATCTAAAAGCTGCAATGTTATTTATGGAATGACTTCTAAGTTTAAGAAACAGTCAACCTTTCTTCAGCTTAAAATAGACTTTAAATTCACCACTTCAGAAACTGTCTTTGTACTTCAGCTTATTTCAAGTTCCATAACATGACACTACTAATTCCACTTTCCAAAACAACTCAATATTCAAGATTATATTGTCTTCTTCTGCTCCACTAAATACACATGCACATGTCCATTGGATTGTTAAGATATTTTTATCACAATAACATGCTTTAGACAAAACAAAAGCTAGGTTTATATACACCTAGTGATAGTAGGAATAATGGTTGGTACTGGAAGGGGTATCTTTCTAATTCAAAGATACTACAGATTCTTACAAATCATGCAAAAATAAAAGCTGACTATAACCATTCTTTGCTTTATCTATGACTCTTTGTTGATCAAACAGTCCCATTAAAAGAAAGATTTTTTAAAACTATAATAAGAATAGCACGACTGAATAAAAGAAGAAAAGATAATAATAAATCGAACCTGCAAACATTTAAATATCATAAATTTAAGCAGAAGAAAAAATACCAGGAAGGGAAATTCAAGGGACAGTAACTGGGAACAATAAAATGTAAGCCTTTACACAGTTTTGTTCATCTAAGTAATTAAGTCAGAATTATAAACTGTGTGACCCACCATCACCCTGCTCGATGTCCATCATTGAACAGGGAAACAAAGGAATTGAGTTCACTGAAGTGGCCAAAATAAAGAAGGAAATAAAAGTAAGGGCCTCAATCTTCTGTCACTCTGGCTAAGTAAGAGACTACAGTGAGGCGCCACTTAACGATCCAGTCTGAGAAATGTGTAGTTAGGCACTTTTGCACAAACATCATAGAGTGCACTTACACAAACCTAGGTGTATATAGCCTACGACTGTAATTGCATGTGCTATGCTTTTATACAGCTGACTGTGCAGTAGGTTTATTTACACCGGCATCATCACAAACACGTGAGTAATGTGTTGTGCTGAGCTGTGACCACGTTAAGAGGTCACTAGGCGACAGGAATTTTTCAGCTCCGTTATAATCTTCTGGGACCACCATTGTGTATGCGGTCTGTCATTAACCAAAGCCTCACTGGGCCTCCCGTGATTGTGATGATGCTTTGTGGTCACTGCATGGTTGCACGAGCATCTGACAGTTTTCTGAGACCTTAACTAGAGGGTGTTGATTCTTAGTACATCCAGAGAAGAAACCTCAAGCTAAAGGCAGCAATCACGTATACATATACAGATACACACACACACACACACACACACTCACACACACACTTATATGAACACTTGTCATTTACTAACCTCTCAACCATCAGAGAATAAACAATAAAGGAATTATATACCTTTTGCTGATTCTATTATCCCACCCACCCTGGGAATTCTGCTATACTCACTCCCACTGTGTAGCATTTGGCGAATGGTCAAGCTGATGTACCCAGAAATATGAAATATCAGATGTGGCAAAGAGCAGGGAAGTAAATTTCAGTATAAAGAAAATGGAGGAAAGGGTAAGGGACAATTAATACTGCACGTGAAATTGTACAGCATATCCCAAAATTCCTTCTTTCCCTTATAAATGAAAGATAAAAACTATGAGTATAACACTAACATGTAACAATATTAAAAAATGTGCTTATTTAAAATATATTCACCATCTTCCTTTAATAAGATTTAAAGCAGTCTTCCTTAAGTCAATATAAGTATTTCCTAAATAAATCTTTAGATGAAAAATTGAGTTAGAAAATTTTAAGTTAGCCCCCTTTGCACCTACACAAACTAGGAGAACAATACTTTAGTTTGCAAAAATTCAGAAACATCAGGTAAATACTGATTAAAGAATAACTGGGGGGAAAAAGAGGGGGAAATGCAAATCTTTGCAGCTGGGGCATTCTAATTTCTCACAAACTGAGAAATCAAACTTAAAAGCTGGGTCACGGAGCCCAAGAAAATCCTTCCACATTTCCAGTTGGGTGGGCCTCTAAAAGAGGCCTACTAAACTCTAATATAGTGAAACTCAGTAATTTTTTTCATCTGAGAAATGTTTTACCTTATTGCAAAAATTCCCCAAAGCTAAATAATAACAATGTATTTCTTCCCAAACATATTTATTACATATTAAATATTCAAATTAGACTATGTGTAGACATATAAATATGTCTATTTCCTTGAAATGCTTGTAAACTCAGGTCTCATTAACTACTCTCCTAAGTTGAATTAAAAAAAAACCATCATACCACCTCACCCAGTCAAAATGGCTATCATCAATAAATCAACAAACAAGTGCTAGTGAGGATGTGGAGCAAAGGGAACCCTTGTGCACTGTTGGTGGGATTGCAGATTGGTGCAGCCACTATGGAAAACAGTGTGGAGGTATCTCAAAAATCTGAAAACAGAACTACCTTATGACCCAGCAATTCCACCCCTAGGTATCTACCCGGAGAAATCCAAAACTCTAATTCGAAAAAATTTATGCACTCCTATGTTTATTGCAGCACTATACACAATAGCCAAGACATGGAAACAACCGAAATGCCCATCGGTAGATGACTGGATTAAGAAGCTGTGGTACATTTATACAATGGAGTATTATGCAGCCATAAAGAAGAAAGAAATGTTACTATTTGCAACAATATGGATGGACCTAGAGAACATTATGTTAAGTGAAGTAAGCCAGCCAGAAAAAGACAAACACCATATGATCTCACTTATATGTGGAATCTAAAGAAAAGAATAGATGAATGAACTAATCAGAAACAGTCTCAGAGACATAGAGGAAAAACTGAGGGTTGCTAGATGGGAGGGAGGGTAGGGATAAAGCAGAAGGTTAGGGGATTAGAAACACAGTCGATAACCACAAGATTGCCATGGGGATACGAAAGACAGTTTGGGGAACGTAATCAATAATGTTGTAAAGATTTTGTAGGGTATCCGATGGACATTTGTATCATTAGGGCGACCACCTCAGGGATGATGTAGATGCCTGATCACTGCACTGTACACCTGAAGCTGAAGCTGAACAATAAAGAATGTCAACTGCAATTATATATATATATATATATATATATATATATATATATATATATATATGTATATATATATATATATACATATATAGTTACAGCATTAGGAATAGAGACAGTGGAAATGTAATGGCTGTATGTGATGTCAGAGGGGTAGTAGATGGGCGAAGGGGGTTATCACTGTAAGAAGGATAAAAATGATAAATGTCTAACTATTACATTGTTTTGTATGCCTGAAACTAATAAAACAAAAGTTAAAAAAAAAAACAGTATGCTCTCAAAAGCGTCAAATAGATAAAGAGCTAAAATAGAAATCAGAAACTTTAAGCCTAATATTTAGCTCTTCCACTGAGTTTTTAATATTACAGTGGGGCAAATTATTTTGGCTAAATAGATACAATACCAATGTCTCCAATCCAGCTCCTGATTCACTTTAACAATTCACAAACCTTTTAAAGAAATTTAAGGACCACGAAAATACAAGCATAATATGGATTTTCCTAGCAACTTTCAAAAAAAAAATTGTGCTCTTTCATTTCTGTCTCTTTCATTCACTTTTATATACCCCAGGGGGGTGGGCATAGCATATACTCTCCTTCTTAGTCTCCAGAAAGACAAGCTGACATGAAAAGAGAATGAATAACATGAACATAGCTAATTAGCAGCAGACTTAGGACAAGATCTCCAACTAATAGAAGAGCAAGGAAATTCAACTAGAAGTATGCACTCTCTTTGATACAGAAAGTATATAAATAATGACCCTACAGCAATATAATGGAAAACGTTGATTACTATGATCCTTTGATTTCACAGCCCTAAAACGAACTTGCAAAATAAATATCTACCAACTGTCTTCTAAGCTAATAAAGTTGGTGATGCTACTCTGCCTATATAACATATTATATGGCATGGATATATGCTCCTGCAAGCTTTGTAACTCCTAAAAATCAGAGGGCAATGTGGTTCCACAGGTTAAAGAAAAAGAACATCCAATCAAAGCACCAAGCTTCACCAACAGCAGCATTTCTAAAGACCCTACCCCAGCTTAGAATTAGTTGCATGGAAGTCTTGTCATTGTACCCTCAACAAGACTCAGTTTGTTAACAGAAAAATAATACTGCACAAACACATCCTAAAAAAACTCAACTTTCAAAACACCAGCAAGAAATATTGAATACAAATTAAGAAACATTTATAGAAACATATATGCTACATGAAAGGTTAACCTCATTTTTCACTCAAGGCATAAAGATTATGATATGCAACCAAACAAACTAGCACTTGGCTGAGAATCTAGAGACAGGGTTCCAGTTCCAGCTTCGGCATTAATATCCTCTGTTTCTTGGGTAAGTCTCTTCACTTCTCTTCCCTTCAGTTCCTGTACCTCTAAAATTAGCAAGACAGATTCTACAACTGCTAACACCGTAGCTTTCTGATTTCCTATCTAAAGCCCTATATGCATATAGTTACACATACACATACCTTTGCTGAATAAGACACTACAGAAACGTGACCTTTTGTTTGTCTAGGTTTGATAGGAGTACTCTATTCCTAATCCTTTTTATGATTTTGTCCACAAGTATAACTACTGCTCACAGTTACAAGAGTTAACACTTTATATAAGTGTTTATTGTATGCCAGGTCCCATGCTAAGCACTTTCCATATATTAACTTACTCTTCCTCACCACAATCCTCTGAAATAGAAACCATGATTGCTCCTGTTTTTTAGACGGGAGGAAACTGAGATACAGAGCGATTACGTAACTTGCCCTGCGTCATAAGGTGCTCATAAGGGGCACAAGTGGAGAAGCCAGGATTTGACCTGCAGCATTCTGGCCCTGAAGCACTCCCTGCTTAACTACCACTTACACACCCGCAGAGAATCTATGGAGGGCAAGGGTCAAATACACAGAATTCATCAGCAAAACATTATTGGGGTCCAAAAATTGACATTACAACTATGAATTATCTCAGAAACAAATGGTAGCTCATGATTGACAAACCCAGCATAAGCACTTGCCATGCTTTTTTTTTTTTCACACTTCAGTTTCACAAGTAAATATCATTGACCTTAAGGGATTAAATTAAATCCACTTATCTTCTTTCACCCTCTTGGGGGGATGCATAAATACCGTGTTTCCCTGAAAATAAGACCTAACTGGACCATCAGCTCTAATGCGTCTTTTGGAGCAAAAATTAATATATGACCCGGTCTTATTTTAACATAAGGGTCTTACATAATATAATACAATATAATATAAGACCCGGTCTTATATTAATTTTTGCTCCAAAAGACGCATTACAGCTGATGGCCCAGCTAGGTGTTAATTTCAGGGAAACACGGTAACAGAATCTATGGAAGTTCTGGTGACTTCCAGGTCTCCTGTCGAGTAGGCACCACCACTCCGTTATAACATGGCTGGAAGTCATGGTCCAGGGGCGTTGCATGTTAAGTCATGTACCCTAAAACCTAACAGAAAAGTGACCAACCAGGAGTAGAAACACCAGTTCTGCAGCCTGAATTCTCTCGGCAGTCTACGTGCTGAGACCATTAGGTAACAAAAAAAATACAAGCACATCAAAATATATTGCAGTGTGCATTTAAACTGTGACCTAGTATTCTCAGTCAAGACATAGAGAAAATACTAGTAATCAAGGAAGCCTTACTTAACCATCTAGCAATATATGTACATATATATGTATATGTGTGTGTGTGTGTGTATATATATATCCATTCATAAACCAATTCGAATCTCACGAGCACTGCAGTTGGCTGAGTTCCAGAAGGAGATTCAGCATTTCAGTGGGCCAAGGCCCGGGAAGTGGTGAAAGCAGGTCTGAGTTCCAGCACCCTGATCTCTGAGGGTCCCCGCGCTACGAGGCCCCCAGGCTGTGTCCCCGACCGCGGGACGAGTCCTAGTTGGGCAAGGCCAAAAGGAAATTAGCGAAGAGGGCAGCGGGAGCTGCTCCCACGGGGCAAAAGGCACACTTTGGCTCACCACTTCGCTTGAGTTTCATGTCCAAAGCCACGGACTTTCATCGCCCGCTCTTACAAACGCAACCCTGACAGACAGGGGCTGAGAGTGGCGGCGAGAAAAGATGGGGAGGAGAGGTGTGCTGTTTTACCTTTAAGGGGAAACAAACATGGTAATCAAAATAACCCCCGGAGCAGCCGGCGGAGACTCCGCCGGCCTGTCTCAGAGCTTTTGAATCACTTCCTCCTTTTCGGATGTGTCTCTAAGTTTGAGATTATGAACTTGCTGAGAAAAGTCTGGCCTCTCCGAGCAGCTCCCAGCGAACCAGCGACCCGAACGCACGGCTCCGTGCGCGGGCGCAGACCCTCGCCGGCGGCCGGGCCACGCTCGGCGGGAGCAGGAGGACCAGTCGGCGCGAGGAGGGACGGGGATGGGCTCCGAGGAGCCGCAGCGCCCGCGCTGCCCAGCCCGCCCCCGGCTTACCCCAGCGTGCTGATGAAGCCGTTGACCGAGCCCTCCGCGTACAGGGACACGATGTCCCCTATGTAGAGGAAGCTGGACATTTTATCAGACATGCTGCTTCATGCTCCAAAGTAGACGTCCTTCCTCTTCTCTGCGCCCTCGCTGCCCTTTCAAGGAAGCCGCCGCCGCAGAGGCAGCAGGGAGCGCACGACAGCCCCGCACAGAGCAGCGGCGGAGGGCACGGCCGGGGGAGCTGGCCAGGAGCGAAGCGGCAGCCGGAGACACCCCGCGACCTGCGCGGGCGGGGGGCGCCGGGAGCCTCAGCCGCCGCCTCCCCGTCAGGTTTCCTGTTTCTTTCAGAAGTTTTCTCTCCAACACCTTTGCTCCTCCTCCTCGTCCTCCCTCCGCCGCGTCCCCTCCCTTCTCTGCGCCCCGCCGCGGCCGTCACAGCCACCCGGAGGGAGCTAGCGATTGCAGAGCCCCTGGGTCCTCTCCGGGGAATTTTTGGACCAGGTGGTGGTGCCCATTGGGCAAAGGGGAGGAGAGGAGCCCGGGGAGGAGGGAGCGGGAGGCCAATCAGGGAGCGGCGGGCGGGGGCGGAGCTGGATCGGGGCGGGGCGATTCGGGGAGGCCGGGCCACCCGGGGAGCCGCAGCTGTGGGCGGGCGCGCGGATGGAACTCCGGGAGGCGCTGGAGGGGCGGCGGGTGCCCCACGCCGGTGGGGACGGAAGGGGGACGCGATGGAGCCGCCCCGGAGAGGCTAGATCTGGGGTGCGACAGTCTCCGCCTGGGAAAGCGAGGGATGGCGGTGCCGAGACGCTTTCCTGGAGCTTGAAGGGGTCGGTGAGGAGGAGAATTGGCGATGGGGCAAAGGACCGGACAGGGGAATGAGCCAGCGAGACCCCCGGAGGTGAAAAGGAGAAGCCGGGATGGGGTGGGTGATTTGCTGACGAAGAGAGGGGAAGGTGTAGAAGGAAAAAATGCAAATAAAAAATAAACACATAATAAAGAAAGATAATAAGGGGAAGAGGGAGGGAGGAAGGACGGAAGAGAGGGAGGAAGGGAGGAAGAAGGAGAGGGGAAGGAAGGAAGGAAGGAAGGAAGGAAGGAAGGAAGGAAGGAAGGAAGGAAGGAAGGAAGGAAGGAAGGAAGGAAGGAAGGAAGGAAGGAAGGAAGGAAGGAAGGAAGGAAGGAAGGAAGGAAGGAAGGAAGGAAGGAAGGAAGGAAGGAAGGAAGGAAGGAAGGAAGGAAGGAAGGAAGGTCTCTATTTGGAGTATGTAGGTTTTTTTGTCCCAAGTACACAGCGTTTGTGAAACGTGACCTGTCCAGATGCTCGGGTGGAGGCCAGCCTATTCCGAGGAAACGTCACTTCACCGAGCCAGCAATTTTTGTAGCTAACGGTTGGAGGTAGAACCTTCTCTTAAACCTCCAAGGCTGCGCCTCCTGCTGCAAAGTCCTAGCCCAGGTTTAACTTTCCATCTCCGGAGAGCCCACCCTCACTGTCTCACTGACAGTCTTTGTTGACTTTTAAAGCTGCTGAGGCTTAAGGCGCCAAAGGTCATAAATGCAACTGGTGACTGAACACGTTTCCACACCTTGTCTGTTGTTTTTGTAGCCCTCATCTTATTAAGATCATTTTAGAAGGCTTTTGCCCTACCTTTCTGGAAGAGCCGGAGAGAACAAACTCTTTGGATGGTGGTTATAACTCCCCACCCAAAGAACTGTGACCTAAGCAATCCCCACAGAGCAAGGTTTGCAGAACGGCAAAGGGAACTCAGGGCGTGCAGAGGAGTGTGTGCCAAATTGTGCAACTGACCAAAATTTAAATTTACAGTTCAAGAATGTCTCACAGTTCAAAAAATAGTTTTCGTTAAGACTTATAATCACATAATGGAATACGAAAGATGAATAAGCTTAATGTTCAAATGTTTGTTTTTAGAAAGCCTGAAGAATAGAGGAAAATAGAGTGTTAGAAACCAGGAAATGCTAGCGCAAAGCCTGTATGTATTGAGATAAATTAGACTCAGTCATTGTCCTACTATGCAGCTGACAGATCTCTCTTTACTTCTGTGTTCTCCTTTGGAAAAGATTACTTGGCAACTTAGAAATGGATATTACATGATAAAAGCCCTCCTCTGTCTACACACGTGATATTACTGTTGGGAGCCTCCAAGGCATTGGATGTATGAGCTATTTGAAAGCTTGAGTTGGAACCCTGGAAATGGAGGTTTCTGTTTGTCAAAAAGATCCACGGATTACATTCTGTGATTCCTCATGTTGCACAGTCCTGTCCATACATCCAATGCACGCTCAACAATTCTTAGTCAGTCATGAATGTTTTCCTTTGTTTACTCTAGGCACACACTTTCTGTGGACAACACATTACAAAACAAGTGGGTGATTATTTATGCTGATGACTAAGGAACACGTACAAACTTCAAGCCATGTGTTCAAGTGCAATGCCTTTCTTCCTCCTAATAACCCCATCCCCACCACCCACCGCCCACTAGGGTATCCAGTATAGTCTGAGGACTGGATGTGGTCACACTTCTGGTTGGCAAAGATGGTCAACCAACCACCAAAGGCTCCTTCCAAATCAGCCAAGCCTCCTTAAAAGGGTCGTCTCAGCTTTAGCTTTTATAGCAACACTATCCTTCCATTTGCTCAGCTTAGAAACCTTAAAATCATTTTTGACTTCTCTCTCTCTCACCCCACATTCAGTCCCACAGCAAATCCTGTCAGTTCTGCCTTCAACCTATGAACAAAATGTCCTGTATTCCAATAAAAATTGTTTTCCTCAAATGGCATCACCGACCTCTTAAAAATCTAGGCACAAAGACTTGGAGTCGTTTTCCTCTCTTTCTCTACCTCTTTCTTCCTTTCTGTTATCTCAGAAATGTTTCCTCTTGACCCTCCCCGCTGTTCTATACACTGTCGCCTGCTCCTTGGTGCTGACGCTTCCAGTCGCCCAGACTCCCTGTCCTCATGGCAAGCCAGGGCTCAATCTTGACTAAGCGCACCTGATCAAAACTGCTCAAACTTGCAATGACCTCCCACTGTCTACAGAAGGAAGTCCAAAGGCTTTCACCTGCTGGTGTGAATATCAGATGTTGTGAACATCAGTTTATTTAAATGGATTCCATGCAGAGAATACAGGACACTTCAGCATGTCCTAGCCTTCCACACTGTCCATAGTCTCACCTTCTTTTATAACCTTGGTTTCTCCTCTTCCACTCTTGATTTCCTCATGGAAAGCCAGACTTCCCACATATCAGCTGACACTTTCAGTCTCCATTCCTTTCAGTGTGATGGTCCCTCTGCCAGAAATTCTTCTTTCTCCTTCTCCTCAGGCCCAAGCTCCATGTCCCCAGGGAAGCAGTCTCAAGTACTGCCAAGGCAAAGTTCCCTTCCTCCGGAATTCCTAGGGCCAGGCCACCCTAGCATGTGTAGTTCTCCAGGGCAAGAGTAATTGGAGCCCCTCATAACATAGTCTAAATATTAAAACTCACTAATTAAGCTAAAAAACTATTATAGGTTGTGCAGGGAGAGTTGTCCCCCTTTTCCAGATTCTTCCTATCCACAATCACTGCAAACAGCCTTCCCTTAATCATGCCTTGGGCCATCCCTGTGCATACCAGCTGTGCAGTGTATGCTTGGGAAGATGGGTGGAGAGGCATTTATATATGGGATTCTGAGATCTCACATACCCAGATTTAGTCTAGAAGTGGAAGGAAGCTCAGGCGCGTGGTGGGCATGTCCCTTATCTGAAATAAAGCAGGAGGCCAGTTGCCTGACCTAAGAGCATATCCTTTTCAAGGTACCTTGCCGTGTCAATTCTGTACATCTCAAGCTTTACCAAACTAGAAGCATCCTGAGAATGAGATCAGTTTCTAAATCATATTTTATTCTTTAAGGGGTCTAGCAGTACTCATTTAGGGCTTCAATAAACATATGGTAGATAGATGAAATAATAAATAACTGATGCAAATTTTTGAATGCTGGAATATTTGTATTACCCCTGATGGTGATGACAGTAGATGTCATGAATATCCGTTGAACCAAATGGCATTCAAAGAGTCTCCTATGCAACAACCCTAGTCATCATTGCCCTAAAATTATATATAGGGAGAAGTAATAAATAGAGCAGAGTGTAATATTGGAAATGGTTATTCCCAAAGGATTGACTATAGTAAAATAAGATTGCAGTACAGAGTTCTTCCATAAGAGATGTTTTCAGGGTAATTTATATTCAGTGTTCATTTGATGATGCTCACGTCAATACTAGAGGTGAAAGTGTTTATAATCTGTTATCTGTCAACTGTGTCTTTCATGAATAGCTTTTTAATATGTAACTGGTTTATTGAGCAGTCTACTTCATGAGGGACAAATAAAACATGTTTTTTTTAAATCACCCCCTTGCATCAAATCTACATGTTCTGTTCCTTAATGACATTCCAAGGACAGCCCTCGGATTTCGTTATTTTCAGTTGTTACACACACACACCAGTCCACTCCCGATTAAATGTTGGTTTCATCTTTTCTAGACTGCCTCGGATCAATGGGACAGCCATGAGGAAGGGTTCTGGTCTGTTCTTTTATTCCTACCCACACATCTTCATTTTTGAACTCCCTGGGTGTTGGAATAGATAAGTCAGATCAGGATGAAATGGGCAAACTTATCATTCTGAATTGGAGGTGTGATTTCAGTCTCTTTTGACAAGTGCTGCTTGTCTGGCCAACACAGACTGTTAAACTGGCCTTCTTGCCAGGTAGATGTCAAATGTTGGTTCTCTCGTGGGCACGTGGGTAAGATTTTTACAGCTTGGAAGGACCTCTACAGTGCATAGTTCTTTGAAGTGGAAGAGCTCACCCTGGCCTCACTTCATTCAAACCCCCTCAGCTCTGCTTCTGACAGTATACCCCACAGGCAGACCACCCTCTTGGGTAGCATTCTAGCAAGCCTGCCCTCCTGTTAACCGTGGGAGATTAAGGCAGGGTCTACTTCATAGTCTACAGCCTGTGTGCTGGCACAGGGCCACACGCTTAGACAGGCCCCATGCGTGGTTTGACATTTTGCTGACGCCGTCTTGAAATTCATGATCTTTTTTTTTTTTTTTTTTTTTTTTTAACAAAAGGCCTACATTTTCATTTTGCACTGGGCCATGCAAATTATGTAACCGTCCTGGATTTCATAATCCTTACTACACCAGAGTGGGCATATAAATTGTTCCACTGATCTCCTTCATTCCGTCAATCTTTCTATCTCTCCAATTCCCTTTTCCCTACTCAGACAGATCAACAATTCTGACATAACAGCTACCAACCAAGCTTCTTTTAATTGGGAAATTCAAGGCCAGGCTCCTCCTCTCATGGGCATTACCACTCTTTATAATTTTCCCTCCAAAACATCCTCCGTGGAGATAAGGGAAGAGCTCTACCACCTCTCACTACCTCACTATGTCAGAAGTGGACAACTCTGCCAATTTACCATAATCTATCTATATTCACTATGGAGAGTTCTGTTGATCTGTTCTCTAATAAATATACATTAGTCATTTATATTTCCTGCTATGAAATTTGGAGATGAAAAATGTTATCTACTTGAGGATTCCAGAAACAAGCTGGAAGGAAAGTGGTGGATAGCATAGTGGGGAATATAGAAGGAGAATCTCATAACCATTGTCAACCACTGTTGTGAGGTAGATTCTGTGGTCGTCTCCAACACCTGTCTACCTTTTCCCCATGTCTAACAGCCTGAACGGGGTTAACAGCACCCCTCAACTCCAAGCTTGGGTCATGACTAGTCTAAACCAGCACTTCTGAAACTTAAATATGTATAAGAACCATCTGGAGAGCTTGTTAAAACACAGCTCCGTGGGCCCCATCCCCTGAGATTCTGATTTAGCAGATCTAGAGTGGGGCTTACTAGCATTTCTGAAAGGAGAGGTTGTGTGTAGGCATGGGAAGCGAGGTGAGACTGAGACATTGGCTTAGGAAGGCCTTGCTGAGAAAAGGACTTGTTTTTCATTTTTATGTTGAAATAGTCTCAAACAGAAAAGTTACAAAAAGAGTATATGACTCTGACCCAAATTCAGTAATTTTCATAATTTGCCACGTTTGTGTTGTCATTGTCTTTCTCTACACACACACATACATACACACACACACACACACACACACACACACGATTTGTTTTTAGAACCATCCGAGTGTAGGTTGTATACCGCATGCCCATTACCTCTTAATACTTCAAGTATTCCTAAGAACAAAGATATTCAAGGATATCCACAGAACAGCTATCAAATTCAGATAGCTGATCTAAAACTTTAATCTGCTGTCCATATTCTAATGTATCGTTGTCCAAGTAGTGTTTTTTATAGCATTTTCCCCTCTAGGAGACATATAGCATTTACTTGTCATATCTCTTCAGTCTCTTTTGACCTGCACCAATTCCTCAGCCATCCTATGCCTCTCTTTAAACTCTCAATTTAATATCCTATTAAATTTAACATCCTCTCTTATCCCCAACAGCCCACTTGTTTTGTATCCTTGGTGTAGGGAAAGAATTTTAAGGATTATAGCCCTGATTTTCAAACATTTTGAAGAATACAGGCCATTTATTTATAGCCTATGAATGTGGGTTTGCCTTGCAATTCTTCATAATTAGGTGAGGTTAAGCATTTACAACCAGAATACTACACAAGTGATGATGTTTTCTTCCCCTGGTACCTTGACCTCTGTCACACAATGTCCATCTGCCCCCTTGTTGGTGACGTTAATTTTGCTGTCAAAGTGTTGTCTTATAGACATAAGTTTAGGAATAATCTTTTCTAGGTGTGGTCTACAAGAAACAATCTCTTAGCCTGGGAAAATTCCAGAAATGCAGGCCAATATTGAAGCAGCAGCAAGTCTGATTTTCCTGACAAAGATACCATCCAGCCCATCTCCTGACCCTTAACCTCTCTGTTTCCAAAGCTGGAGTCTGACATCAGTATGCTTTGTTTCCCTACCTGCAGGGGACAAACACCAAGCTCCTCAAGTGCTGCCTTTGAAGCTCTTCTCACTAAACAAGATATGAGAGTCAATCGCCACCTTTCACCCCCATCCCTACCCTTCACCCCCCCCCCCACACACACACACAGAGTCCTCTCCCATGCACTGGGGGCAAGGCAGGGCTCAGAACACAGCAGCAGCTCACTCCAAAGCAAACATCATCACAAAATCCTCTTTTATCCCCAACAGCCCACTTGTTTTATATCCTTGATATAGGGAAATCATTTTTAAGAATTACAGCCCAGATTTTCAAATGTTTCCTTTCAAAATTCTCATCTTGGTCTTATCCATCGTATGTTATGCCTTTCTTGAAACTCTCAATTTAACACCCTATTAAAATATTTTTCTGACCTATTTAATAGAGTCACAGGCCCTTAGAGATATTTACACTACCTGCCATTGAATTGTTCATGGCCCAGCCTTGATAACAGAAGAATGAGAATTTTAATGAAAAATATAGGAATATTCCAAATCTTCCCTACTTCAATTTACAACAATTCTTTCCCAAATACAATTTGATGTTTCCAGCTAAAAATCAGGACAGCATTTTTCAATCACTTAAAAGGATCCCATCACTGTATACCAGAATATTTAACAATACAAGCATCACATAGAATGTGTTTAAGTTATTAACACTAATTTACCATCTGCCAATCTTTGCTAAAATACTTGGCCTCTGATGCCTCATTTTCCTTATCTGTAAAATAAAGACAATAATGTCTACTCCTATGGTCCTTGTGAGGTTTTAAATTAGAAAATATACTTAAAGGGCTTGGCATGGTACCTGGCGCAAAGGAAATGCTCAATAAATGTTAGCTATTTTTATGATTGCCATTATTTGAGAGGAAACCGATGTTGAGAGTAATGAGAAAACCAAGCATGAAAGATGTTGCAACCTGTTGAGGAAGACACATTAGTGACTAAGCCAATACCAGGCCCGTCTTCAGGGATTCTGTGTCAACAGCTCTTTCATTTTCACATCAGCTCCTTCAGTAAACAGTAGTAAATGTTTGATAAATACTGAAATTTTGATCTCTTTCAAAGACACTTGAATTTTTTAAAAACCTCTATGCTACAGAACGAAACCTAATCTTTAACAAGGACATGTCAGACATAACAGGGAAAACAAATCTTCAGACAAAAAAAAAAGTGGCTAAATTTCTAGCTCGGTGCTACAAAACCACCCACAATGTCACATGGGAACTCTTCCTTTTACAGGCTGACAGTTTTTATCTCTTCACAGAAGAGAGCAGATAAAGCCCACAGAGAAAACTGCCATTTACCACCAGAGAATGTTGTCACGCCTGTGGTCTCCTAGAGGATAAATGGGGACGACGTAATGCAGAACTCAGACTGTACTTCGCCTCTTACAGACTTCCGGTGACCACAAGAAAGACAGCTTGGACAGTTAAGTTCCTAAAATCCAAATTAAGAGAGATTTCTCAAAGTATAGTCCAACTTCCAAGATCCCCCAGGACTCTGGACTGCTCTTAAATGTTTACTTCAGGAATTTGTACCTGTCTTTCTGAATCGAAACAGACTACTAAGGCCAAATTCACCAACTGGTGAATACCAGTGGGAATGAAAGACATGAGAACAATTCTTAGTAGAGGGGAGAAGAATGGACTGTGAGGAAGAAAACTAACATACATTAATAACTTTCATGTTTGAGTCCCTGTTGCTGAGCACTCTTCATATATTATCTAATAACCTCCATGAGGTAATTGCTATTATTAGCCCCATTTTACAGCCAGAGAAACTGAGACTTCAAGAAGTTAAGGACCCTACCCAGAGTCATCAAATTAGTAAGATAAATGGGGAGAAAAGAGAAAATAGCACTATAACTTAGTAAAGGGCAAAACCAGGGAGGATACACCCAAGAAGGACTTCCTGAAGTCTTTTTTCTTACCCCAGGCCCTTCTCCAAGTCTGCCTTGGCTTCCTCTCTTTTCTGTACACAGTACAAATTGTAGTACTATGGGCTTGCTCATGTGTGATATTTCAAGCACATGCATCCTGATTACCCAACCAAAACATGAGTTTGTTCAAGACAAGAAGTCTGCCCTGTACTTCTCTTGCGTCTCCCATCACACCCACACACAGCACTGAAAACATTCACCAGGAAATACTCCTGAGTCCTGTTCAGAAGACTTCCATTGCATGCTCTGCTTGGGGCAAATGCTCTGGAGATGGGCTCGCATCCCAAGGCCTTTTCAAGTCATTTGGAAGTATGTGGGCCAAGTAGATATCTAAAGTACTGAAAGGAGCAAAATGCATGTGTTTATTTCAATGCTGGCACATTTGTAAAGCACCAAGGGTATAAACCTCAGAGAGGTCAGAAACTTGGGCTCCTGGAAATGTGACCTTCAGGTAAACAGTCTCACAGAGCAAAACACCTGGGTGGAGGTAGGGGGAGAGCAGTACCAGCTACTTGTCCAGGTAGGCACATGGCCACAGTCCTCAGGCCTGATTATTTGTAAGAACTCAATATATGATAAAGGACGCATCAAAAAGCAATAGGAAAGCATGTTAGTCAAGAAATGATGTTTAGGGGATTATTTATATGGAGTATGCCAGGTTAGCAAAGTTTTAGCTATCACATGGTATCTTAAGATAAAAATAAATTCGGGTGAATATATTATTATTCAATATTTTTTTAAAAACAAAAATAGGATTTAATAGTTAACACTCTATGATGAATAAGGAATTTCTTATCTTAGAACTACATATGCATTGATATAAAAACATAAAGCAAAATATCAAGTAAACTTAAATCATTTGATTTTAAATTTTTATGTCCAAACTATACTAAACATAACTAGAAAGAAAACAAAATGGAAAAATTATTTGCAACAAATATAAGCAAAAGTTGATTATAGATATTAAAGTAATAAAATGGTGAGATATTATTTCTCATGTATCAGATTAGCAAAAATATTCTTTAGTTGTAATAACCAATGCGGGTAAAGAAACAACCAGAAAAACAAGAACTAATTCAATACGTTTAAAATAAAAATTACAAGGATTGGGGTGGCCAGATGGCTCAGTTGATTAGAGCGCGAGCTCTCAACAACAAGGTTGCTGGTTCAATTCCCACATGGGATGGTGGGCTGCGCCCCCTGCAACTAACATGGAAAATGGTGACTGGACTTGGAGCTGAGCTGCGCCCTCCACAACTAGATTGAAGGACAATAAGTTGGAGCTGATGGGCCCTGGAGAAACACACTGTTCCCCAATAAAATTTATTTTTATAAAAATTACAACAACTAAGGAAAATAAAAAGAAACAATCTCATATCTTGTATAACCATTTTAAATGGCAATATAGGATATATAATAAGGAAATAATACTATATATAAAAAATACTTTATTCACAATTATGTTCATCACAGTATTAATAATAATAAACATTGGAAACAAAGTTAATATTGAAGAATAGCAAATTGGGGATGTAAACTATAGTAGCTGACATGGTATGTAGACTATGATTCTTATTAAGAATATGTAATAATATATAAAATGACATAACATAATTTTAAAAGAAGGATAAAAGTTCTGTATCAAGAATAGTCACTAAAATGATGGGGGAAAAAACAACATACTAGAAATAAAGACTTGCATGATAAAACTATGGGTAACCTTTTCTACTTTACTAATCTTTTAAAGAGTGTATATTATTTTTTACATTAAAACACACTGTAACAAATGACATTGGCCTGTAAGTGGAAAAATTTCAATAGAGGAAATTAGAAGAAGATTTTTCAAACATACTCTAAATTCATACAGCAGAGAGAAGGCAGAGCAGTGGAAAAGGAATCATCAGATTCAGCTGTATGGAAGACATGCTAGAAAATTGTCTTTGGATTTTAGTGCTTTAATTACTCTTTTCCTACTGATGCATATTTTTAAGAAAATGTTGATCACATTCTTCACAGTGAAATCATAAGCAGAGCACCTACAGCTTCATGGCATTTAGTCAGTTTTGGCTGGGCCAGTGTCTCCTGGTATCTCTCAGAACATCTCATCAGAACAGGTGCTAAGTGAAAATTCAAGAAGCCTGTAGAATTCAAATCCACCCTTCTTGGCAGAAACAGAATGAAGACTGGAATGTAGTTCTCCATGACAACCTTATCAGTGTTTGAAGTCTGCTTATTGCTGGGTACCATGTTCCAGGAAAGTGTTGGTAACTAAACTTGTTTCCATTTTTGCCTTAGCTATGGGCCTCAGGCTAAACAAGGATTTGATTGGCCATATTCACCATTACAATCTCTGCTTAGTAAACGGGAGCAGACATGATACTGAATAAACCTTTCAATAAATGACAAAGAAATACTGATAGAGAGATAAAATGCTAAATTCTTTTTATGAGGAACTTTTTACAGATATTCAAATATATGGGCCTCAACTCAGCCCTCCAAAATTCTCCCAAATCAGATTGCATCTACTCTTCAGCATGCGTTAAGACTGTTGTATAAATCTTTTGTATTTTTCCTATCAAAGTGGGTTTAGACCAGAGAAGACTCAGTTCTTCTTCACACGTTGCACCCATCACACCTGCCTCACACACACTTTCATTTCCCTGAAAGGGTGAACACCTGCCTTATATGTCACTGTCTACCCATGTTTGTGTGCAAACTAAGATGGCATAACACCAGGTTTTGAATACATGCTCACTTCCTTGTAGAATGTTTAACAGTCTGCTTTTGCATTGTAGAATTTCTGAAACACTGTGCAATGGCAGTGGGTCGAACTAGAGAGTGGACAGGAAGTAGTGGTAAAAAGTTCAAGAAAACTTGCTAGCATTATCTGTTCTGTTTGCTTCTGATAAACACGCTATTTTACACACAGGTCACAATTTCTCCACTCCCAATGTCATTTGAAATATTCTTCCCTAGAGGCCTTCCATAAATGTCCATATCTCTGAGGCTAAGATTTCTTAATATACGCCATCTCCTCAAATACCCAGGCATACACAAGCCCATGAAATTTGTACCAATTGCTTTTTCAACAGCTGTATTATAAATCTACATTAACTTTTCCTTTGGATTCTTAGAGTTTAATCACCCGTTCTTTAGTCATTAGTATTTTCTTCCAACTTAGTATTTATCTAACTTTTTTTTTTCCTTCACAGATTGTCTTACTGTTAGCCCTTTTCTGGGACCAAAGACAGGGATATGAAAAGAGTGACACAGAGAGAAATTTCATTCTTTCTAGTCTCACCCCTGCTGCAACAGCCCACCAATCTAAGTAGTAACATACACCAAGCAGCTTTCATGTTTATTTGTGATACAGCTTTTGTTCTTTCCCAAGAGCCCTGTTAAAGTTTATGCTGCATTAGATGTTTTTATGGTGCTCCACTTCTAAATAGCCTCCCATTTCTTCCACCAAACTGATGAAAGCATCAGACTTCATTTTCTCCCTGTGTTCTTTTCAATAAGACACAGGATTTGGACATACAAAACTATTTGTGCTGTCATTGACCTGATGATGTGTTTATAAAGCAAGTAGACATAAACATTTTAAATGCTTTGAATGTAACAGTTTATTCAAAGTTAATGGGACATGCTGGTCGTCATTTAATTCATTCAGCAAATATTCATTGAGCATCTACTATCTGCCAAGAACTATGGTAAGTGGCAGTTACTTAAGATTGACAAGAAACGTTTCTGCCCTCAAGGAGTCTGACTCAAACATCCTCTAGAGAAACACCAGCCTATTCCTGTAGGTCATGTAAAATTGAATAGGTATTAAGGAAAAAAAATTGATAATAAATATTTTACGAATTATACAGTCCACTTGCATCATGCCTAAAGATTGAGGTGAAAAGTTGAATCAAGTTTTGAAGAATTACTCTTTAAGCATCAGAATCTTATCAAGAACAGTTATATATTCTTACTCTTTAAGGAATGATGCAACTGAAATAGGGAGAAGAGCAGGTGAACAAAACAACTTCCTTCTTATGCTTTCTCTGGGAGCTACATCTACAGATAGGCAGGCAACATCTCCTCCACTACTAAAATTGTTATTTTCCAAGCAAAATATTAAAATCTAAGTTAAATTTGACTATACTTCAACTTCACCATAAAAATTAAGCTTCTGAATTTCTTGGACTGCCCCTTTCCTCTGACAGAGATGTGTTGTATATTACTAAGAAATCATTTGGTGGGAGGTGGAGAGTTTAGAAAACCGGTGCTTTGAAAAAAAATACACTGTCACCCATGAACAATAAGTCCAATAACACATGCCCTCCAAAGCATACATACTAAAAAATTCCAAAGACTTAGATAATTTTAAGGTAATGATTAATTGTAGAGATGCTCAAGGATAGAAAAGGCAGATTTGAGTGGTTTGTCTGACAATTAAGGGACGTCAAATATTTTCACATAAAAATACATTAAAATGTTTTTTCAACAAAATAGCTAACCAATAAAATTGAGCATCTGTGTGAACAGTATTTTGTACTTACAGAAACCAAACATGTTTTCTTATTTTTTTGATAATTTATCCCAAATTGAAATAGATGCATGATATGTTCTGCCTGTGTGAATTTCTTATAATAATGTATTATTTTGATTCTGTATCTGACACTTACAAATGTGTTTTATCAATTCTAAGGAAGACAAAAGTAGGAATTTTGTTTCAAGTTACACAAACTTGAAACATATAGAAAGAGAAAGAAAGGAAAGCAAAAGGAATGGAAGGGAAAGAGTAAAAGAGCAGAGGAGAAGAGGGGAAAAAAGAGAGTAATAAAGAAAACCACTCCCTAAAATGCAATATAGAATAAGATAGGCAGGCCGGGCTAACAAGAGTCAGCCACGCTAGGATTAGCTAAATCGGTGGCATGCATCTGTTTCTTTGTTTTAGATACCTTCATTGACTGCTTTTCAAACAATAAAAAGATGCATTTCGTTGAAAATAATCGCCTCCCATGTGTAATCATTAAACAACTAAACACTAAGAATTTCTTATGTTTTCTAAAGGTTTTGATTGCTTCCAGGATATAGCTTGTGCTGAAACAACTAATAAGTAACACTAGCATATCAATTTTGATTAAATCTATAGTATATTTTGGATTTGTCACATTTGCAAAAATTGCAGTTAAAGGTACATTAATTGATCTTATGCCTTTCTTTTAGTATGTATTATTGTGGATAATAAAGACATATTGGCCAAGCCAAAGCAAAGCAGGAAATTGTGGTAATTATCAAATCAACAAACATCACAATTAATCAACTACCTATTGTTCATTGGCAATTTTCAACTAACTCAGACTAACATCTCAGTGAAGGCCAGAAAGGAAAAAAAACCTCCATCACTCCTTTACGACATGATCTGCTTGTAAGATAGAGACTTAACTGTCTAAATATTAATATTAAATATGAATTCTTATAACAAAATTCTCTTGGCCTATTTATACAAGGACTGCTTAGAACAACTTTATCATTTATCACATATTTTAACAGTTTTTACATCTCTCAGAATTACTTTTATATCCATTTGAGCAACACTTAATTAGGTACAGTGAAAATAGGGAGAAAATGTAAAAAAGTATAGGTCTGAAAATATGGAGGAAATCAGTAAATGCAAACAAAACTATGATGTATATTATTAGATTATCAGAACTTGTGTCTTTGGTAACATTTTTGGGAAAATAAAAATAAATTCCATTTTCTTGCTTTTTATCAGCCCTCTAATTTATAATGAAAAGTATCCCACAGCTTCCAGCTGCATACTTAGTTTGTCCACCTTCAGATTTTTCATCTTTATTCTGAGTTAGCGAATTTTCTCAAATTGGATTTTATTAGCAGAAAATGCATCTATTCTCTATTTGGTACAATTCCAAAGGTTATAATTATTAAATTTTATGTGACCTGAAGAAAATTGCCATGTAAATTTGTCACAATTGTGTAATGATAAAAATCTATATTCTCAGCAGATATTCTACAAATCACTATTACCCTTACAGTGAAAGTTCTTTGATCCTATTGGAACACTTGCACATTCCAGATGAACAGGAAATTCCTTATTCATCAGTTTGTTCCACAGAATTTATAACATATAATTCAAGATATAGCATAGGAGGAGAGGGTGTCCACCTGAGAGGAGTGGAAGGAATCCATAATCATGGTCTTTGTATTATTCAATCTTATGAGAAATGACTGAGTCAACAGTATTAATTACTCTTAATATCCTGAGGATAGCACTAATGAGACAATTAGTGACAATTTCTATAATATAATTTTCAGTTAATATTTTTAAATTCCTTAAGATTTTATAGGTGAAGAAGTTAAAACATTTCATTTTGTCCATGTTTCTGATGATATTTATTAACAATGTAAACTGAGGTGGAAAACTGAAGTAATTCTCTGGGTGATTCATGCTATAAAGAAATAGGCATATAATTGAGTTTAAGGTTAGGTATCTTTTTCTGCGCTCCATGTTGTTGTTTTGTTTTGAACTCAATTTTCTTATTGATTTTGCAAACAGGAAACTCCCACGCTTGACATCCCAACATGTAGATGAATATTATCTTTTCCCCATTTTACAGGTTAAAGAAAACTAAGTACCAAATAAATTACATGACTCATCCATAAATTGGGAATCAAATCATAAGGTCTTGCCCTACTTTTAGGTACAGTTCCAAAAGAAGCTTGCCTCTCAGGCAATCCCCACACTAATAGGGAGGCAGGATGCCATGCCAGAGAAAAAAATGGTGACACAGTATAATTTGGCAGAGAGGGAAGTTTGGGATCAGGTCCCCAAAGTTGCTTCTGCTTCCATGTGGTATAGATGGGACCCAAAGGTACTGGTCCCATGGGTAAGAATGTGACGGCATGTGACCTGGGAACCAATGGGTTTGCCACATGACCACTATAGCAAATACCTTCCCACTCTGGTAAAAGGTGAGACAATCCATAATCCACTAGGTAGAGAACAGGGCAGAAGCTCAGAGAGGACCAGTGTGCAAGGTAAAGCCAAGTCAGTCAAGGAGAACCACTGAGACGGATCAAGCAAAGTGACAAGACCGTGAGTTATAGAGTGAAGACCTCAGTCAAAATGCCAGCAGAGCAAATGGCAAACTGGCAGACAGGAGACATTGTCACAGAGAACAGAGAAGCCAAAGTACGGGACAAGGACACCAGCCCCCCAAAGCCACAGAGTCACAGCATCACATCCCTCCAGGTGAAATCTAAAAGACCAAACATTTTATCCAAAATAGATTATATATTTACCTAAAGAGTTTGGTTAAACGTATGTAACTGGATCAAATTTTAAATGAATGGACTGAAGTCGGCTTTTTTTCCTGGGCCTTGATGAAGATCAGATCAGTTTTAGACAATGACGCTTTATTTCTCGTTCTAGCTTTGTTGACATATCATTGACATATGGCATTGCATACAGGGATACAACATGTTGATTTCATACAACGAAGTTTTAGACGAATGAAGGAATTCATTTCCTTTGTACCTCTGACTTGCAGTATAAGTAAACATGTGACCCAGAAAGTAAGACTTCTCTTCTTATTAGTCAATATATGGTACTTGATGATGTCAAACTCTGTTGTTTCTAAGCATAGGCAGAGAAATAAAGAATATTCTCCATGAACCTGCCTTGATCTCACCAGCCAGAAGCAATCCCTCCCTAGTCTGCGTTTTCATAGCACATCAGTTCTTGAAATCTGGCCCTTGGACCATTAGCATCAGGGCCACCTGGGAACTTGTTAAAAATGAAAATTATTGGGCCCCATCCGAGACTTACTGTATCAGATACTCTGAGGGGTGAGATCCAGCCATCTATTTTAACAAATCGTTTAACAAACATTCTAATTCTTGCTACAATTTGAGAACCATTTTCTTCGCACTTTGTGACTCCTTGCATGAGATCTATTGCATTACAGCATTATGCTTTTAGTTTTACTGCTTTGTGGTGCCCAAGTTTGAATATTCTGTGTCATCAGACTATAAATGTACCTTAATCATCCTTGTCACAGTCATCTATAGACTCCTGAGTCATCCTTCTCAATTCCTTGCAGATTTACCTCTTGGCTCACTATTACTCTTGCCAACCCTTTTCTGGTCATAACTCATAATACTTTCAATATCTATATAAATGATCTTTCTTACATCCTGGCCTCTGACTTAATTAACCCCCATGCCTCCTCGCTGTTTCACCTGCTCGCTCTATGAGCGTGCCATTGATCTTATCATTACCGATAATTACAACCCGTAATATCAGTCTCAAGCAGCTTACTCCTTTACTACCATCTATTTCCTGTCTTTCTAACTACTTAACTCCAACAGCTTTCAACCCTCGTAATCCCACTGATCCACCACTATTACATAGTAACTGGCCTCTCGTGCGTCCTGTTTTCCTTTCTTACTCTTTTGGATCAGAATCAATCATTGTAATCACTCCCATGCACTATGCTCAACCCTCTTTTTCCTCTCTCACTTTGTGTCATTCACCTAGTAAACTGCAACCCTGGTTAAAGCCAATGCTCAACTTGCTCTACACCTGAACTGCTGACTAACATTTCTAAAGAAAAATGTAAAATCACACTGACCAATCTTATTCTAAATTCACAACTTATGATACACACAAGGGAGAACTTATGTCACACTCGAGGGAGTGTGACAGTCATAATTCATTCTCTTTATCCATTCTTGTATCTTCTCTCCCACTCCTGTAGATGACTACTTCATACCTTCTCCTCCTTCCTCAAATGCCAACAACTCCTCCCCAATCCTTACTCTCATCCTGCTGATAGCCTTGCTTCCTATTTCACTGAGGAAATAGAAGCAATCGTTAACAGAACTTCCACAAGCACCTGCCAAGGCATCGATGCCATTTCCTGTTGTTAAGAACTCAGCCCAAATCCAGCTAATCCCCTTACAGAAAATCTCCTGAACAGAGTTGTGCTCCTTTGTCGTCTCCAATTTTTCTCCTCTCATTCTCTTTTGAACCCTTTGGCTTTGCCGCCATTAAACCACTGAAACTATTCTTTTCAAAGTCACCTATGACCTCCCTACTGATAAATCAGTCGTTCTCTGTCTTCATCTTACTTGCCCTATCAGCAGCATTTTACACAGTTGATGACTTTCTCCGCTGATACAATTTCTTTACTTGGCTTCCAGGACACCACATTCTCCTGGTTTTCCAGGCCCTTCACTGAGGCCCTTTCTCAGTCTTCTTTCCTGGGTTCTCCTTATATCCCCAACAATTAAACAGTGGAGTGCCCCCAGGGTCAGACAATGGATCTCTTCTCTTATCAGTCTACATAAACTCACAGGTTTTCCACTCCAACTTGTATATAGAATTCCAAAGTCTACATACAACTGTCTAGACATCTATACTTGTTTATCTAATAGACAACTTATCTAATAGACAACTAGCCAGCAGCATTTGACACAAGATTGCTCTGGCTGCTGTGCAGAGAAAGGATTCAAGAAGAATAAATGACATAGGGACACTAGTGAAAGGCTAATGTAGTAGTCTGGATAAAAAATAATATTGGTGTGAACTCTAGTGGTGATAGTAGAGATGAAGAGAAGTGGACTCATTTAAAATTATCTTAAAGGTAGAAGCAAAGGACATGATGATGGATGGGCAGGAGGAAAGAGAAAGAAAAACATTTGTAAAAGACACTAGCTCCTAATGTTCAGTCATTATAAACTCTCAGAAAAATGTACCAAAATGTCCTGTGGGAAGCTGTGCCATAAGGGTAGTAGAAAGGCTTTAACCTTCTAAGGCCAATTACTTCTTAACAATCTCTTAAAGAGTACGACAAAGCTCTCTTTTTTTATGCAATGCCCAGTAATTGCCTATCTACCCAGTAGTAGAAACAAAACTTCATCTTAGGCGAAAAGATTAACATACGAATATATGATAATCTGATAAGGAGTGAGGAAAACTCTGGGGAGACTCGGGAAATAGAAAAGCTCATGCCTGTGGTACAGGCAGAATTGAGATGTGATCACTCTACCTGAATTCCATTACACATGCCTCCAAACATAAAACCGTTCACTGTGTGTGAGCTAAAAGGGCAATAGATGCTTGTGGACTAATTGTCTCAGTGTCAAAAGCGGAATGCAACTAAATTGTAGGTGGCACAGTAGGAATTCTGCAATCCTTTTCTTTTTTTTCTTTTTATGGCAGCAAAATTAAGCCTCGCTCATATTTATTGCTTATATGTGGCCTGTTTCTATCATATGTCCTAATTCTCCACAAACACAGAATTTAGTTCTCCTTTTATCTACATTAAAAGATTCTTTTCAAATTAACAAAAAGAAAGAAAGAAAGAAAGAAAGAAAGAAAGAAAGAAAGAAAGAAAGAAAGAAAGAAAGAAAGAAAGAAAGAAAGAAAGAAAGAAAAGAAAGAAAGAGGAAGAGAAAGAGAAAGAGAAAGAGAGAAAAGAAGGAGGAACACTTCTTTCACTGAAACAGAAGTAAAGAGGAAGATGATGGGTGCAGACCTGGGTAGTTCATAGAATTGCTAATAGGAAGATGAGAGAGCACCATCTGATTCCTTTTTTTCTCAGTGAACTGGAATGAAGGTTAAGGGAGAAGTAGGAGGAAGTGGGGAAGGTTACAAGAGAAAGGAAACATGAAAGAGAGAGCGAATAAGTGAGGAACTTAGGAAAATTCTTACTTGTAGCATGAAAAATGAATAGATTGGTAGAAAGTTAACACTTGTTATGAGAGGGTGTTAGAATGCTGCCAGATAAAAATACAGTTCGTATTTCTGTATTCAGAATAAAAGAATCCATATAAAGTTTAGGCATTCAGGAAATCATATGGTGTGTAAATAAATTTAATGTAGACTTTTATCTTGAAATTATAAGACTTTAGGTTTATTACTCTGAAACAAATAGCTGTCTATTTGCCTGGAATAAAAACAATAAGGAAAAAAACTAATCATCAGGAATTCTGTTAATTGTCACTAAAGCAAAACCATTTCCTTTCTTTGAAACCCAGCTGGAAATGTTCACATGGCAAGTAGTTTACTGCAAACCCAAGGTACAAACACTTATTACAGGACAAACAGAGGAAATTATTCCATGGTAAATCTGTCAGGTATCAAAACAGTCCATTCAGACCACTACAAAAACCTTATCTGCTCACTGGCTCTCCTGCTCTCGCTATTTCTCTTTCCTTTCCTCAAGAAGGTACAGACATTTAGTCACTGGAACCACAAAACTTGACATGTGGGAGGGGCACAGTGGCTCAGTACTCTCCACATGTCTGCATTACTTTTACATAAATCACAAGGAGTCTATGCGTGCGAGTCTTCAGTGGAAGAGAACTCAATAGCTCTCAAGAGAACCCATTCCAGGATGGACAGCAATTCCTTTTACTGAACTCACATCATTTCTCTGATGTTTCTAGCTCTTTTCTGAGTTTGTCCCATTAAAGTTTTTCACAACTCTAATGCTTATTCCATATGTTAGCCTTTCAAAAAGGGAAGATAGCTATCATATTCTCTTCCAACTTTCTTTCTCTAGTAGACATCTTTAATTTCTTATTCTATTTTCTCCTTCTTATGTCCTTTCATAATATTTCTCTGATTATGCCCCTACTTGATTGTATTTTAAAGTGTGGTGTCCAGAGCTGAACTCAATTTTCTAGGTATTCTATGATAAGGAAGAATAGAGTGAAATTATCACCTCTTTCATTTGAAGTACTATACATTATTTTTATTGTTTGCTAATCCCGTTCTCTTTTCACTAGCTGTGTGCCCTCGGTAGAGTTAACCTCTCTAACTCTTGTTTTTATCATCAATAAACTGGGAGGAAAAGAGTTATTTCTCATAGGGTTGTGAGGATTAAATGAGCCAATACCTGTGAAGAACTTATATAGCTTCTGGCATATAGTAAAGATTCAATGAAAGGAACTGTTTTTTGAGAGGTTTATAGAGGTGAGAGGGAGAGTAAGGAGTAATAAGGAGATGACGAGATAAAGCAAAATATAATGACTTTTACAATATAATTACCGTACTTTTATTAGGTGGCAGGGATTCAATATCAAGACTGTCCTGAAAATGCTTACATTTTAATTCTGTATTAAATGTGTCCGTTTCTCATTGATAACTTGGTTGATGTTATCTTCAATGAAACACAATATGCAGAGATAAATGAGAAATTATTGAATTGAGAAATGCAAATGTTGTTTTTCTTCCTAATATTGGTGTCTTTTATCTAATCTAAAACCACCCCTACTTTCAAATTGCCTACATAGGTGTGTCTCTCACATTTGGAAATATTCATCCCTGATGCGGGGTGTCCTCTCCTCAGAGACATAGGTTATCGAGGGCGAGGAGAGTACAGGAAGGCATGTGGACTGCAGAGGTGGAAAGGCAGCTATCTGTTGAAGATGGGCTGGTGCCAGGGTACATATGCTTCTCAACAATGGGTCCCAGATTCCAGTGAAAGGCTCCTACAGGAATGGAAAGGGTGGATGTGCCTTATGGAAGCCCAGCTTTACTAGCAGGCACATGAGTCCTACAGGGAAATGCCGTTGTAAAATTACAGCCTATACATTAACAGTTATATCACCCCTTCCCCCATTAAGGATAACTTTGCCTTTCCACCCTAAGTTAAGGATAGTTAACAGGTAGATAGTAATGATGTATTGTCAAGGCTCGGACACATTTTCCTTTCTCTCCTTCCCAAAGTATGAGAGAGTAGAGACAAAGCATGTGTTTAATCTCTTTTTTATATCTTCTCTACCCCACTAGCCAAGTCACTATAAAAGCCTGATTGGAAAAGGTCGATCACACTTTATTCCTAATTTGTTACAGACCATAACCATGGCCACTTCTGATTTGTATCCATTATAAACAAATGTCTTTTTAAATGATATTTTAGATGTCAACCATTCCTAGGAGTCTTAAGGACATTATTCACCATATCTTCCATTTTGTAAATTGGATGATGGTATTTATATTCCTCTCTTAATTTTTACTTTTAAATACGGGTAGAAGATCCCAGCCCTCGGAGGGTTGAATGCATATACTTTAAACTATTTATCTTTTTGACTCTCTTTTCCTGAGAACATTGCTCAAATGGAGCCCCCTCTAACAACCTTTTACGGCCTCTACAACCCCACGGCATCCTAATAAATCTGGAATTCAGAGGAAAGGAAGATGGGAGTGTATGTATGTATGACTGTTTATATATAATATGCCTGCTGTATTTATGGCTTGAAACAAACCAGCTGTAATTTGAAACCTTGCTATATCATAAACATTATTAATAACCAACTTCTAGAAATAGCTAACTTCTGAAAAGAATAACAATTCAGGCTATTATAGTCCATCTTTATGATAAATAATGAAGATTACATCCCTAAAACCAACTTCCACATTTCAAATCAGTTAAAAGGATAGAATTTTAAAAGGACACGTTTTATACAAACCGCAGGAGAGGGAAAAAAATGTCTGGTAGAGAGAGTGTTCTCTAGGCCTGTAACATTCGGTTTGATTATAAGCTGAGTACGTTTCATTTGCTCTTCACAGTGTTCTGTCACAGGACTGTCGGGTCTGTAAGACTGATTTCCTTTCTCAAATTACATGGCAATACCAAGCTAGAGTACTCTATTATACGCTACACATTTTTGTTGCTAAATTATATAAGAAATGTTGGCATTTTTCTTACACTCTTATGACTCTTAACACATAATCATGGGCCTCTTCTCTCTTTTCTCAGACTCACCCCTTTTCTTGGTAGAAGTCATTGTCTGGCTTATATAAAAAGTGTACTTCAGTCAGCTTCTTGCCTAATTTTGTCAAAAAGAAAACAAAAAACTTAATTAGAAATAAAATAATGAACTATAAAAGGCTATCATTAGAGCTTTACGTCTTTAATATAAAAACTTATTTGGATCGTTTCATTTCTCTTGAATTTTCTATCTTTTCCACAAGAAAGTGCAGTTTCTGTGCCTCCTCTTCTCGTTTCACAGGAAATGTCTCCACACAATGATTATATTTTTTATCAGCTGGTCTGCCTCGATCATGTTCAACCCAGGTGGGCGACTTTTTTTTTCATTCTTTCTTTTTTGCAGAAGTTGTTCAAATTGAGTACTGACTTCTCTCACACAGAAACCGCATGTCTCAGTTTCTCCTAAGTTGAGGCAAAATTATCAGCAGTTTTCTGAAAATTTTACTATTTCATAATCTTTCTGTTTCTTAAACTTGACCATGTGAGTTATCATTAACACACTGAATTGGCCAAGGCCTGCAGTATTACCTGTATCTGCCATGAAGTAATTTCTGCTAGGGGTCTACTGTGTACAGGGACATTTTAAACAGATGAATGAAGCCCTTTTTATCTGTAACAGGGGCTCCTCTCTGTCACCAGTGGGAACCATTTTAAGACACAAGTGGGTTTTCAGGGACTGGACCAGATTCATCCCAATGGTGCCATCCATTAGTGGGCACAAATGCCTGATCCTTGAATTGTTCCAATTCAAGGAGAATAATAGAATTGGGGCACCTGCTCCAAAATACCTCCCTCAGGAGCCTCCTGTCTGGAGAAGGCATTTTTGGAAATTGTAAGACATTATTAAGTGTGGGAGAACTTCAACACTAGAGATGTGGCAGCTCAGATCAGATCCTGGTTCTGCCACTTCCTACCTGTGTGACTTAGGGCATGTTGCTTCACTTCTCTGTGCCTCGGCTTCTTTGAGGGGTGGTTCTTCTCTCTTTGTCCTCATGCCCCACACGGCGCCCCTTGGCAACTGATACTTCAAGCCTATATCAGCCAGACGTCCTTGACCACAGATTTCTAGTTGTTTCAGCCAATGGGAAGTCAGAAGGAGGAAGGAAGGATCAAGTATTTGTTCCCGCTACACTTCACTGTTTACTTCGTCTGCTGTCCCCACCCCCACACCTCTGGGCCTCTGGCCACATCCCTCCATGACTGCAGAGGGCTTCTTAGATCAGCTCTTCCTAGAACAGCTACTCAGTGACACCATTTACTTTCGGCCTAGGAGTGGGAGGAGCTTCCTACTGTGGCTAGTTCCCTGGGTGCCTCAATATTCCTGACTGATTCTGTCTGCAAATAGTTCCTTCCTTAAATTCTCTTCAGAATTCCATCTGTGTGTGCCTCCTGTCTCTCTCGGGAGCCTTGCCTATCACACTTAGAGGACTGATGTAAGGATTAAATAAATGCATACCTATAAAGTACTTAGAACAGTACAGGGTACAGATTAAATGCTGTATGATTAACTGCTGTTCTCACTAAGGCTGCCCTGTTCCTTTCCTATCAGTCCTGGGAGACATACTTCTGAGGTTGCCAGAACAGATAAGGAGTCGTATCTCTAGAAAGCCTCAGGTGTCTGGAGTACATCCACTAACCTCTCTCCATGAGGACATTAGTACAGGTTTGGATGGGGAGGCTAGAGTGAAACTGGCTCAGATAAAGATGAGAAAATCAACAGGCTGGGCAGGGGAGGAGTAGAAGGAGCATCAGAGATTCTCAACAAAAAACAGGCAGAGGTCGAAGGACTCCGTCATTCTGGCAAAATTTGGACTCTAGAATTTGAAAGTTAGAGGGGTCTTTGGTTGACAGGATACTTAGAGAGTATGGCAGAGTGCAAATAAGAATAAAATGTCCGAGACAAACTTCATCTACCTCACAACTTGGCTACGAGCCAGCCAGGCTGTTTCCCAAGTTTCTGTGGACCAGGTGGATTGCACTGTTTGGGGCTAACAGGAGCTTATCTAAAGGAGTGCCAGCTGGCAGAGTTCACACTCACATATTTATACTGGTGAAATCTAGTTTAGGCAGGAGCCAAGACCATTCTTTAGTAACAGGACTGAGAACAGAAATAGAGGACCAAGGGGCTGTATACAGCAGTGGTTAAGATACTGGCTATTAGGACAGCCTGACAAGATTCAAACTCAGCTCTACTACTTTCTAACTATGCAGTACAGGGCGAGTCACTCAGGCTCTCTAAGCCTCAGATTTTTAGTCTGTAAAAATGTTCATAACAAATCCTCTCCTGAAAGTGGTTATGAGAACTAAATAAGGAAACTCCGGTGCAGTGCTTCATATGGCACCTGACACATAGCATGTGCTCAAAAAAGTCCTTATTATCATCTCCATATGGCCTCAACAGTCAACTGGTAAAAATCTAGCATGCTCAAGTTAATGAAAGGGTAGCAAGGCTTGTGAGGCTATTATAAAAGAAATGGAAGTTATACTCTAAGGTGGTATTAAATCAACCAACTTACTCTTTCTGCATTTGTCACAATAGCAGATGCACAAAATCCAGACACAATCATTGCAATCATTAGCTAAACCTTAGGGTGTATCTGCTCTTCAGCATAGTGATATAAAAGTAAGGTTCTACAGTCAGACCCATCTGACTTCAAATCCCAGCTCTGTCACTTGAGAGCTATTTGAGCTTTGGATAACTTACTTTATCTCCTTAAACTTCAGCTTTCTCATCTGTAAAATAAAAGAAGTAATAATTTCTACCTCATAGAATAGTTATGAATATTGAGATGCCAACCTCTCAGCAAATACTGGCATTCATTAGTTTACTTTCAATAGAAGAAAATTGTGAGAGTTTAAATGTTAAATAAAATAGAAACCATCCGAAGGACATTTTGTAGGGTTCAAATAAAAAATTCTGCCCTATTGGGGTGTGGGGGAGGATTGAGGGTAAATTTGATGGTGATGAAAATGTTAAATTCTTGTTTGGGGTAGTAGTTAAATGGACGTATAGCATTGTCAAAACTCATTGAACACTTAAGATCTGTTCATTTTATTGTATGAAAGTTATACTTCATTTAGAAAAATAGTTATGGATTCTGCTCTGGATCTAAGATTTTTATCCATCCAACCCTCTATCTGAAGCCTGGAAAATATCATTGATAACACTCATTTAGAGAAGAGGTGAGGGGGATGCCCTTATCCATAGTGCACAATTAAAGACTCTCTGTCATTACAGTTATTTTTTTGCTCAAAACTTGTTCACTAGCAACCAGTAAGGGCGATGGGTAGACACTAGTCATGAGTATCATTCATCAGATCCAGGGCATTGGTGAATCTAGGGCTTGTCTTCACTGATCAAACTTAGGGCTTATATGTAAAAATTAACTAGATAAATGGCTAGGGCAGTCACACTCTCTCAACAACTTATTTGTGCATTTTGCAAAAGGTTTACTAAGAGTGGCTATAGTCTTGCTATATAGGAGTAAGTCATGCATACCTGATGAAAAAAATGGATGAACACATGAATGGATGGATGAATGAATAAACAAACAAGCATTTACTGAATGACTATCATGCATCGCCTTCATTATTTAATGTAATTTAATTCTCCCAAAAAACTTGTGAAGTAGATTATCCACACTCCGCAAATGAGAAAACCTATGCTGAGAAGGTGAAGTGATTAGCTTAAGGTTCTGTATACAGCCAGATCATAGCAGAGATCGACTCCATATAATCTGATTATATTCTAAATAATTTCCATTTGTTACAAATATTATTTTTTCTTAAGAGCACCTTTGCATTTTGTTAGAGCTCGGATGCATTATGAGGTTTAGTCTTTGTTTCAGTTGCCATTCTAGCTACCTCTGTTAGGGAATTAATCAATAAAAAGTTATGAGGTAGGATACACTTTTGAAATATTGGTCAATGTTTTTCTCTAATATTTTCTCTACTTCTTCATGCTTACTATCTTTCAGACAGCAGATAGTTTATTCTAAGTTCTATGACCCCCAGACAAAATCGATTAACAGAAAGCAGAGGGGGGAAAAATGAGTTTCTTTGGGCATTTGAGTCTCCAAAATCCAGGCTCCAAGGGAAATGGAAAATATGCAGGGCATAGGTAAGATTAGAAGTCTACTTGGTAATTTCGAGGAAGAGCTCCCACCCAAGATTACACAAAGATTTCCCAGATGTGGGGAAAATAGAGTGTGAGAAAGAAGGCAGAACATGGATTCTAACATGGCCCACCCCTTCTTGCTCTCCCTCAGCCATTCAAGTGTCACATGGGAAGGAGGGATTACTAAAGCTGCAGATAGGTCTGCGGATTCCCAGATCAAGAACACCCTAGAAGAGAAATGGATACACCTGTGAGGTGTATCCAGCAGATAGATACAGAGAGGCCTTGGACCCTGTAGGAGCTGGAGTGGTGGGAGAGGTTTTTGTGTTCTCAGCGTTGGTCATCATAGTGGATGCCAGCATGGACAAGTGATGATCAGAGAGGACACTCAAACCGTACACCTTCATGCTCCACCTGTGTCACTTGGAACGTCCTCCAGAAATTAGATGCAACTCTGGGAAGGGTGGGAGAAAATCCCCAAACTGACAGAGATCAATGTCTCTCTGCATTGGAGAAATGGGGGCTCAAAACAGAAATTAGGTTATAGAAAAAGAAATATAGGTTCCTTGCACAGTTGTTTGCCAACTGGCATTCATTTTGATACAGTTGTATCTGTAGTAGAGAGTCATACTTCAGATAGAATCGAGAAGGGAATAGTATTTGAAGCTTACAAGTAGAAATCTAGAGGTAAAAAGGAATTCATTAAAGACAAAATGTCCCTTTCAAACTGGCCCCTGTATTTAATGCTATCATGTTCACTGAGGTCATACTATTTGTTTGTACAGCCCCATGTTTATCTTTGCTTGAAAATTCCTGGACCTTATTCCTCAGGAGTTATGTGACCTTCTGCTTGAGTCTCTGATTATATGAAACTTTTATCCTGGAACGTGTTTATTTTGAAGCAAGTTTTATAAGGTGGGTCATTTATTGATTGCATCCTTTGCAAAAATCCTGCTGTCCAACATGAACTAGAATATTCCTTTCACAGCTCTTCTCTGTGTATTTCACACTTCACAGCAGTTCTTTGTCCTTACTTACGTAATCTCCAGTTTCCCATATGTCACCTGCCAGGCAATGACCTCAGGACTATCATCCGGATAAAGCAAAGACAAACTAAGGGAGGGGAGGTAACCACCACGCTGATTTCTTTCAAAAAATTTTGTCATTTGAACTTTTGGAGACTCAGTGGCCCAACTGGCCAGCTGAGTGGGTGGTAAAGGAAGAGGTAGAGGAAATAAAGAGACTAGTTACAAGGCTATTTCAAATGTCCAGATAATAATGGTATTTTGGACTAAGCTAATAATGTTGAGAGACATGGTTGATTTAGGAATATACTATATTTATATTCTTTTTTGTTTAAGTAACTATACATAAAGTACATGTTTTAAATCAGCTAAGCAGTTAGGATGAATATAACTACTTCAAGTTTCTTAAAATGGATAAAAAAAATAATAACAAATCCATGAACTCAGAAACGCTACCATGAAACCTCAACATACGCCTTTCTATTTAGAAAGAACCAACAGGATTTGAATGTAAACGTATGAGGTAGAGAAGAGGATAAGGTTTGATTCCTGTGCAGGCCACAGTTATCTGGAATTTCACATGAATGGATAAAATGTGCCTGAGGGTGGGTTTAAAAAACTAAACTTGGCTAACCAGAAAACAAACGCGGGGTGGGGACGTTACGAAACTTAAATGAATTTTTTGAAAGAGAAAACTGAACTTGTCACGGAATAAACAACAAAAAAACTCAGTCCAATCAAGCCATTTAACCTACCAACAAAGATCTACATAAAGCACGAAGCTGCATCTGATATGCAAAACTAGAAGTCCCCAAATTAATGCTGAAAGCCAGGAGGTTTTTCTTCTCCACATACCGTGTTTCCCTGAAAATAAGATCTAACCGGAAAATAAGCCCGTAATGATTTTTCAAGATAATATCCCCTGAACATAAACCCTAATGCGTCCTTTGCAGCAAAAATTAATGTAAGACCCGGTCTTATTTTCAGGGAAATACGGTAGTTCCAAATGCAATCATCTGCCTACAGTCAGCTAGGTCCCCCTTCTGGCGATTAGAAAAATTACCTCTGTGTGAATGTGCTAAGTAGTAGGTACTAATTCGACCCTAAGCAAAATGGATGAGATAAGCCAAGTTATCTTCTTTTAGGCAACAAGAGAAAGGAGGGTTTTTTCATGTCCTAGCCCACCTTTCTCTTGATGCCTAACTCACTTCTTCTAAGACTGACTGGTTCTAAGCATCACACCCATAGTCCAAGAAATAGCATTTCATTTTCCTGGGACTCATGTAAACATTCTTTTATGTCCCACTTGCTAGGACAACGTCTCTTTGTGACCTGCAAAGGGTCAGATACTTAAAACTTAGCTCTAAGTAATATGTTTTTTAACTAAATACATATTTTTTCTCAATAAAGGAGAATAAATGAAAATTGCAGAGAGAGAGCTAGTGATGAGAAAGGCATACTGAGCAGAAAAAAATCGTTGACCCTATAAAAAACTTGAAGATTTCTCACCCTGTCAGGCTGTCCTGGTTAGCACTGTACTCCCTATTGGAAACCAGGCTTTCCCACTCCCACACCTCCTCACCTGCTCCCCCTCAGAGAGAAAGGTGGTTGGGTGCCTGATATCCTGGTCTGGAGAAAACAATACATGGTGACTGGGCCAGATGGCCAGGACCCAAAGGAAAATATGGCAGCCTTCAGCTTCTTCAGGCAAGGAGCAGAAGGAAGCTTGCAGGTCTGGAATGAAGCTTTCCCTACAAACAATAGAGGAAGGATCAAAGATTATTTCCTGCCATTGTCACCATGGAGGAGGTCACTAAAATACTTAAAGATCAAACTCCATTGAGTGCCCAGGTGCCAACAAATAGCAACGTGCAAGTGGACACAGGGGCACTGGTGCGGTCAGCCAGCACTCAGTTCTGGCGGATGAAGAATACATAAAACAGTCCTAATGCTCCAGTGGGAGTGTTAAGCTTTATTTAACTCTTATTCCTGGGAAAATCCCGACCATTTTAGCGCTAGCGCCATTCCTGTTTATTTAAGAGCTGGTGTGTTGATGGGCTTTTTAGTCTGTAATCTGATGCACTTACTTGACTACATTATATGTCCAAGGCTCACAACCAAGATGTAAAACAGTCCTTTTTATTTTTTAATCAAAACTTTATTTTTAGAGCAGTTTTAGGTTCACAGAATAATTGAGTAGATTTGACAGAGCTTTCTCATGCACCCCTACCCTACACACACATAGCCTCCATCATTAGCCACACCCCCACAAGAGTGGGACATTTGTAATAACTGATGAACCTATATTGACATGTCATTATCACCCAAAGTCCTGGGTTTCCGTTAAGGCTCACTCTTGGTGTCTTTCATGTGATTGGATAAATGTATTATGACAAGTGTCCATCACTGTAATATACAGAGTATTTTCAGTGCCCTAACAAATATTCTTTACCTAAGGATTTAACTTAAAAAAATAAAAATGTTTTTGTAAACATGGAAAAACACTAGTTTGATTTCTTAGTTACAAACTTTTTGTCCCTACTCTTATCTAAGAGTCATATATGCCAGGCAAATATACCAGTGTTTCAAGCCTTTCTTGATATATTTGAAACTTCTCTAAAAGGTCAAAAAGGGTAAATAATTATAATATTTTCATCGTCATTCCTTGCTCTCTTTCCTATCCCACCGTCCCCCACCCTCCATATCTGTTTTATGCTAGGGAGATCATTTCTAGCATACCGTTTTATATGTTTTGCTGTTACATGTGTTACAATTTTGACTACAAGCTCAATGTGGAACCAGTAAAACGGAAATAGAGATGGTTTAGTAGCAGCTTCTATCACTCCTATCCAGGCCCTCATTAAATTCCCTTACAAGCATGCCTTGGAGATAATTCGGGTTCAGTTCCAGACCAGCTCAATCAAATGAGTATCACAATAAAGTGAGTCATAATCTTTTTGCTGGTGGAGTCTCTTGCCTTTGGTTTGTAAAAAATGCAACATCAGTGATGCACTGCATGATAAAGCTAAGCATAATAACACAAGGGCTGCCTGTAATGGAATTGCCTCTCTTCGCGTCTGTCCTCCACCAGGAGACGGTGAGCTGTAGGGATGGGATTGCTTTGCTCACCATTGTATCCCTCGCACTTAAAATAATGCCAGACCACAGCAGGCACTCAATAAAAAATTTTTTAAATTATTGAATAAGTATAATAGCTGTTCATGAGATCTTTTACTCAGACATTCTGAACTGCTTAACCGTCTCTTTTTGACCAGCATTCTAGACTGCCTGCTTGAAGAGAGCGTGGGAGAAAGGAGATTGGTCTCATCATTGGCCATGAGTTGCTCTCCCTATAATGAGGAGCCGCATTAAGCTACCACCTTCCCAGAGGTAATGAAAGTTTCTCTTAGCAGCCTGCAGTAAATCAAAGAAATGAAAGCATTTTTAAGCTGAAAGAAATCTTGAGTCTGTGTGGGCTACAGGAAGCAGCAGGTGAGTGTGGAGTTTCCCTCTGTTTGTTGGTTTGGTTAAAGAACTCTTACTTCAGCAGGTTTCACTGTATCCCACAGAGGGAGAAACAAGGAGATAGTCATTTGTCTGTTTCTACGAACACAGCATTTACCATCTCACTGTAAGCACTGAGTTTGTTCATGTGAATTTGCAGATCGAACAATTTTTCAGAAATGTTCCTACAAACAACAACTGTTTCTGACCACAAGGCAACTGAGCAAGTCAAAAGAAACAAGGGGAAGCAAGGAGGTGTGCTTTCTCTGAGTGACAGCACCACACACCTGGTTATATCTGTCAGTGGGCGTTTACACCTCCCTATCAAGTACCAAGTACAAACCACTCCCAGAATGGTCCCACTTAAATCAGTATAACTTGTTTATTAACATTAAGTAAGTAGGAGGGATTTTATCAAAGTCTCTTTTAAAACTCACATTTCACATTTCAAAGTCAATGATACAGATCTTGAGTACACTAAATCTTGAAAGCCGGCAAGTATCAGGTTCTATGTGCCACGGACGTCATAAAGGAAAGAGAATTACAGTCCCACTTACCTTGCAATAAATTCTCATTTGCTCTTTCTGCTAAGCTTAATCCAAATTATGTGGCTTTTTATAAGTCACTGGGCTCTTTGTGTCAAAAAACAAATTGCATTCAACTTGGAATTTTATAAGACTACTCTGTTTCCAGCAGTATGGCAGGTAAGATGCCCTTAGTGACTCTCCCAATAGAAACAAATAAATTTTGGATAAAAATAGCAGAAATGTAAGAAATATTTAGATCTTCAAACCAAGTAAAAGCACTCTCTGACAGAAACTTACAGCCTGGCTCTCACAGGGATTTACAGCCTGAATTCATACTGTCACTGTGAGCCAAAAAAACTTAAGCTGAAAATTTTATTCCAAGTGGTGATATTGTCTCCTAGATGTTTGGCAGAAGAAAATAAAATCCAGTTCTCAAAAATTTCCAAAAACTTCCAAGAAAAGGAGTAACTCACAGTTGAACATCACAACATACACACAAAAACAGGCACCATGATAAGAGATAGAGAAACAACAGGGGCAAAGGTCCACAAGGACTTTTGATCTTAGAACTGTTAGACATAGAATATGAGATAACTATATTTAATATAAAGAAATAAAGTGAAGACTCAAAAATATGAATAAAGAACAAGCAACTTTAAGAACACACAAATAGATTTTAAAAAAAATAGGATTTCTAGACATGAAAAGTTGAATTAATAAAATATCAATGGACAGGAGTAATAGTAGGTTAGCCACACCTAAATAGAGAATTTGAGAACTGGAAGAAAGAGACAAAGAAATTCAGAATACATACTAGAGAGAGAAAAAAATACGAAATAGAAGTTAAATATATGGAATATAGAGTGAGATCTAATTATCATTCCAGAAAGATATGACAGAATAGAAAAGAAATAACATTTGTCAAGATAATGGTTGGGAATTTCACAGAAGTGTTGAAAAATAAAGATCCAGGGAAACCAAACAAAACAAACAAAGTGAAAGGAAAAAAATATCCACGCCTAGTCACAAGAGCAAAACACCAAAAACAAAAAGACTTCAACAGCATGCAGAGAGAAGACACATTACCCACAAAGAATAACACTTGACTTTGTAACAGCAATGATGGAAGCCAGACGACAGTAAAATAATGTATTCAATAAAACAACTGTCAAGTCTACACTTTAAAAACTAGGGAGAAATTCAATAATTTTCAGACAAATAAAAACAGAGACTTTACTACCAAAAGAGATCACTAGAGGAATTTTAAAGAAAGGACACAGTTGCAAAAAAATTGGTGCACAAAAACATCGGTGATATGTGGGCAAAATAAAGCAATACCGATTGTAATAAATGATTAATTGATTACACCAATTGTAATGTAATAAAAATCAGTGCTAATAATTGGCCTAAAACCGTTATAGTAGTTTATAAATAAAGAGAAGGTGGTCAGAATTAACACATTCTGTCTTTGCATTTTTGGAAAGGTAAAATTATTGAATAACTGACAAGTAGTCACATTAAAATAGTAACTAGTCCAAATAGCCACCAAAATAAAGACACAGAGCATGTTACTTCCAAGTTAGTACATGTGAAAAAAATCAAACAAGAAGAAAGGAAAACTCAATTAATTTGGAAAGACAGCAATGGTGAGATGGGGATGCAGAAAAGGAAGCAAAAAAAGAAAGGACATGATAAGATTTATTTCCATAATTCTAATATTTCAGTAACCACAATAAATGCAAATGTATTAAATTTTCCCATAAAAAAAGCAAATGTCAGACTGGATTTTTTTCAAATCCAGCTGTTTAAAGCTAGTACTCCTATGTAAGGAAAATAGAAAGATTGAAAAATCAGTAAAACCAAACTGATAATCAATGAAATAAATCATTTAGGGTTTGTGTTTTCCCTCAATTTTCTAGTCTTGGAATTAGGCTAACGAGAAGTGCCCCACCCCCGTAGTCACTGTATACAAGCTGTTACTAGGCAACCATTGCATGAAATGTATGTGCTGCTAGAGCTCTGAGGAAAGAAAAAGCAGCAGGCTCTAATGCTTATAAACTCACAATTTCATTAATTTCCTAGCCATAAGATTTTTTATTGATATGCTTTTTAGATCTTGCAGATGAAATGTTCTTTTCTTTTGGAAATACCCTAAAATCAAGATTTTGAAACTATGGGATCATCCTCTGTTGTCTATTTCTATCATTCTATTCACCAAAAGGAACACAGAATCTGGCAAAGCCTGCCTTAATTAATTCTAGTTGCTGTCATTTGTTGCAGGGAATAGGGGGAAAAAACCCATAAATTCCTATATGTTTAAATGGATAGTAACTTTCTAACTGACTCAATCAACTATTCTCAAGCTATTTACTAGATCTGTTTTAGGATCCCTTTAACATGATGTATTATGAAATGGAATTTGACATGTTCAGTTTCTTCAACTGTCTAGAGTCACTGAAGTGCTTCCTTCTTGGGAGCCAAGTAACAAGGACAATTCTGTTAATTGTCTTGATTGCCACAAGGGAGAATGTTTCATATTAAAGTATTCCTGACACCTATAACTACAAATCATAAAATGCAAGAACAAAAAGAGACCATAGGGAGCTTCTAGTCTGACCCTCTCTAATTTAACAACAGCATAATCTGAGACCCAGAGAAAGGAAGTGATTTTTCCAAGGTGTCCCAGCTAGTTCACTGCAAAAGGAACAAGAACCCAGCTCACTTAACTCCCTCCAAGTCCGAGAACCTCCTTTGCCATTCATTCTACCAGTTTCCATTTATCATTCTGTTGTTAAAGCCTAAAACCCTAATAAGAAGAGTACAAACTGTTGATTGAAGGATACTTTCTATTTGCAGGACTCATCAGATTCCTGCAGGATTCTAACTTTCTTGGGTCATTAACTCCAAGATGCTACAGTAAAACAAATGGCAGTTTGTCCAGATCCAGATTCCCTTTCAGTGACAGGCATGCATTCCCTCAGGGTACCATCATTCTATTCAAAGGGGTTCAAAGACAGAACCTTCCCAAGTGTAGGAAACCTGCAGGAGTGGCAGTCATTCTGGTACAAAATACTCCTTTCCCAAAGGCAGCTTCAAACCTGTTGCTAGCGTTTTGTTGCACTACTAATCCTCAGTAATCATTTTAGTGAGATGGTCTTTTTCATACATTCACAAGATGAAACCTTTTATCTACTTGTACTCTCCTCATGTAAAACAATGTTGGAGAAATTAAAGATAAGCAACTGAGAAGCCTAAAGGATGGGAAGTAGTTTTTCTGTAGGAGTCTAATGAGGTGGGGATGTTAACCTAAAGAGGAGACAGCTAAGTGGTGATTTAAGGCAGAAAAAATATATTAAGAGATACTATAAGGAGGAATTGACTCATAGAAAAGCAAAATGCTGATTTCCGGTCAAGACGGTGGCAGAGTAGGTAAATGCTGTGCTCATCTCCTCTCAGGACCACATCAATTACAACTAAACCACAAAACAACCATTACTGAGAATCACCTGAAGTCCAGCTGATCCAAAGCCCTACAACTACAGACATACAGAAGAAGCCACTTCTTAAATCCACTGGTAACGGGCAGAAATGTGGAACAGGCTAGTCCCACACCTGCATGTGACTATTAAAAATTGGGAGTGTTATCTCAGCTGCAGAGGTCCCCCCTTGAGGACTGAGGGGTCCCAGCCTCTCCTTAGCCCAGAATTTCAGTGCTGGGGAGAGAAGTCCCCATAACTTCTGGCTGTGAAAACCAGCAGCGATTGTGGCTGAGTGAGATGGAGGGCAGCTGCACTCCCAGGCGCTCCCCTTAAATGGACTGTGCACAGACTTTCTCACTGATGGACTCACTTGCTCTGAGCTCCAACACTGGTGCAGCAGCTCAAAAGGTGCCAAGGAATGCATTGCTAGCTCAGGTTGAGGGCTGACAGGGCAGCTTTCTCCTGGACAAAGAAGCTAGTGAAAGCCATTGTTTCTTTCTTGAGCCCTCCCCTTCCCTGTGTGCAGATGCAGGTAGATGCCATATCTGAGTCTCCATCAAACTGGCTATCACCTTTCGTCTGCCCCACCCTAGTGATTTCCTGATACCATGCCCCACCCAACTATTTGGCACAACCAAGCTGCCTCCAGTGGCTTTTCTGTATAAATGGCTCACGCTTCGGACATTCCTAAAATCTCTCAAAGGCTCACAAAATCCAAACAAGCAACATCTGGCTTTATCATGTCCAGTTCCTCTGGATGAACAGAGGTACTAAGCCAGGCACCAGCAACAGCCAGCCTTGGTTCGCGGCATGGCCTCTCAAGGCACCTCCAAGCATAGCATTGAAGGAGGCCATCTCTGGATGGCTTTGTGGCTCATGCCAGGTGGTCCCAGGCAGGGCACAGGCTGAGGATGAACTTGGCATGCAGTGGGTCTCCTCATTTTGGGTATGATAATTGGTAGAGAGGCAGGAAAATAACAATGAGATGTTCTCTCTCCAGTGGAGCACAAGTTAATGCAGGGAGATACATCTGGAAGGATAGATTAGGGTTAAATTGTGGAATATAAACTCCACAAAAGCAAAGGTTTTGCCTATCTTGTCCACTTCTGTATGCCCAGCATCTGGAACAGTGCTTTGCACATTACAGGTCCTCATGTAAGTTGAATTGATGAAGGCTGGACGATCAAATAAAAATTTAGGACGTTAGCTTCCATCATCTAAACAGTGGAGAATAACTGAACATAGCAAAGGAGACATGAGGCCAGAGTTCTAGCAAGAGATCAGGATGAAGCAGAAGACGTGGGAAGCGAGGGTACAGAGAGAAGGCAGAGTCAAGAACCAACCTTCTGGAAATGTTCAGAGGGTGAGGCCAAAGTAAACCCAGCAGGATATAAAGAAGCAATGTTAGATAATAAATACAACAAACGTACACTTCACAATTTACAAACTCTTTCTTATGCATGATGAAAGATAAGGTAAGGAACCTCTCCCATTCTACACAGACTTCAGAGGTGAAATAATATTAAAAACAATAACAACATAGCAGTACGAAAAGAGCCAAAGCCAATCCCAGAAACTGAAAGTAATGTTAAAAATAAAGGGTGGGGTTCTTCTGTATGTCCTTAGTTGTATGTTAAAAAATAACATGAACAAAAAAACAAATAAATAAATGGTGGAGGATGTGAAATACAGTATGGGGAACATAGTCAATAATGTTGTAAAAACTATGTATAATGTCAAATGGGTACTAGACTTATCGGGGGGATCACTTCATAAATTATATAAATACCTAACCACTGTGCTGTACATCTGAAACTAATAAACTAAATGTCAACATAATTACAAAAATATATAGACATGGGATGTGAAGTACAGCATAGAGAAAAGAGTCAATGGTATTGTAACAGCGATGTACGGTATGGTTGCTGATTTGTTAGGGTTATCACTCTGAGAGGTGTGTAAATATCTAATCATTATGTTGTTTTGTACACCTGAAACTAATAATAATGATTTTTTAAAAAGCTCCATGTACTGATTAAGATGGAGGGAGAATGAGGGTGAGTAGCTGACTGAGCAAAGAGAAGAGACTGCCAGGGCCCACTGCAGGCCTCTCCCCTGCTGTTTTCCCAGGCTGAAGGAAGACAGAGAAGAAGGTTTAGCTCACATGGGATATTGGAATGTTGATTATTACTCTGCATTGAGCCTAATGCTACCTGAGTCTAGCTTTTGTTCATTTTGTTTTGTTTTGTTTTGTTTGTACTAAAGTGAATTAAGGCATTTTTATCTGGGAACAATCTGAAAGTCAAGGCACTGGCCTTGAATTATATCCAAGGGGCTAGAGCAGAACAAGCCCCATAGGCAAGGTATGCAGGGGCACTTGTGAGAAAAGAATTAAAAGGTTTTTGTGGTGCTGTACGAATTTCACTTGTGAGGTATATAAATGGTCTCATCAGTACTTTGAACTCTTTTGCATTTCCCCCCCACCCCCGATAGTGTCTGGGGAAAAAAATTAAAAATAAATAAATAAAGGGTGAATCAGCCTGGGTCCAAACAGGAAACAGAACACACACAGTAATTTGAACAAGGGAGGTTTTCTATAAAGCACTACTGAACTAGAAAGAAACTAACCTTAAAAATGTAAAGAGAACTCTAAAGGGTAACTAGGGCTGCTGGAGTACCCAAGGAAGGGAAAACTTGGAGATGGGTCCACTCCCCAAGGGTGATGTTTAGACCTCATTAGAGAAACGCGCGGTTGTCACCCACAGGATGGCAGGGAAGCTTGCTAGGTTGTCTGAGCCAAAGCTGGCCTGCAGTCACCAGGCAGCAGGAAACAACTCTCCAAGGCACAGATGAGCCAAGGCTAGTGGGCGGGTGCACAGAGTCTGAGTGCCACTGCTGACATGAGGTCTGACACATGCCAGCATCTATGTCAAGAGGGTCATGGTGAAGTAGTCAACTGGGCATGAGCCAGGCTATGAGGAACAGTGTGTGGCTGGTGCAGAGTGCCACTGGATGTCCCTCTCCACATGCAAAAGTGAGGAGCCTTATAGCAGGAGCTGGCCAAAGCAAAACATGGCGCAATGAAACCAGAAGTCTGCTTCCTGCACTGCCTCTCCTGGGCCTTCTCCTGGCATTGTGCTCGCTGTAAGAAAGAAATGCTATAAAGGCCATTCCATTATCACAGAATAGATGCAGGAGTTGAACAGGAATAAACTGATAACTAACACAATGGGTTGGTCATTTGACATTTTCAAGACTGCCTGTATATGACGGGGCTTCTCTAGAACAAGTCACAGAAACTAGATGAAGGTGGATGGCAGTGCTGGGAGAGGACTGAGGTGGAGTGGGGAGGGGAAGGAATAGTGATAGGTAGCTGCAGGTTAACACAGCAAGCCTAGAAGAAAGTGAGAGATTTTATGGCGCAGTATTTCCGTTATCAAAATCCCAGAAAACAAAAAAACTCTGGTAAGCCAAGCCTGTGTCTCCTACCCAAACCTGGTCTTTCCCTGTAACAAGAGGTACTGAGTATTATGAATGACCACACCTGAGCAATTTGCTCCCCCTTTGGCCAGAGAGATAGGTGACTGTGACTGGCAGCGACAGCAGATATTCATGAGGTAAGAGAGGGAAATTTCCCCAAAGGGAGGTTGTTACAATCAAGAGGAGCAGCGATGCCGAGAAGGAAGAAACTTCTGATGTCTGTTACAGGGTCATAAGTGAAAATAGGTGTAAGACTCTGTTGTTGCATTGTTTTTGTTTTACTGTAGTATTCTATTAATTCATCCTTTTAAGACTCCCATTTTAATGTCTAGGTAGAGCTAGAGGGAGATCTCTAAAAGGAAGCCATGCAGGGCGGACACTATGTCAAAACGCACAATGGTTTCCCTCTCTTAATTTATTGTTACTACGGAGGAGTGATGTTTTGAGATAACAGGAGTTTTTAATTTTCCATTAGTTGATGTGAATAATATATGAAAACAAAAGGATTCTAAACCTGACAGATTGCTCTGCAGATAGATAAAATCGATGTCCCCCTTCCCAAGAAGTACTAATTGGTTGGGCTCAAATGTTGTTGCTTTTGTTTTTAAGCAGTTTGAGGTTCAGGAATGTGATATCCAGTTACCTGAGTGGAGCTGACTATGTTGAGGCAATGGATACCAGTGAGAAATGCACTGGAGCAGACATTGCCGGCACCCTTTTGTGCCTGAATTGGATCAAAAGAGTTTCAGCAACACCCAATCTTCTGCTGGTACTGACATCTGCCTCCAGGAATATGCTGGCTGTGACTAGTCACTATTCATGTGAAGAATCGGAGTTCTTCATGGCATGCCAGACCCAGTTGCTGTTATTGGAAAATTATTCTATTATCCAATTTCACCATATGCCTTCCAAGGAAAATAGGTCAATTTGAGGTAAGCATCTAAGTATCTCTAATCTCTGTTCAGCATTGTGTTCTTATAGATGTTAAAAACAGATAGGGCTCAACTTTTCTGAGTTTGAGCACTAATCAAGAAAATAAAAATATGTTTAAAGGCTCATAAATAACAATCTCCTGTGAGGAACGCAGTCTGAGAAGGAATATATTTCAGTATTTGATTTTAATCGACAATAGCTTAGACTGTCAATCATATTAAGCAGATGCTAGGTTTTAGTAAACTTGAGGGGGGTTTTGGTGGTGTTGGTCTTTTTTTTAGAGAAATACTTAGCCCAAGTATTTTAATGAGTTCAATCACTTTGTGATTTCTACTCAAAGTTTGTGTTTTCCATAAAGACTTTATAAGCCTGAGATGAAAGAATGTCTGATGATAGGTTTTTTTTTTTTAAAAAAAAACAACTGGTTTATGATTAAACTTAATATTTATACCTCAACAGAGACTTTAACTCTTGGTATCAGTGCTCTGCCACAGGGACAGAGTAAATGAATTCAGAATCTCTTCCTCAAGGCAAGTTCAGACTTTATTTCACATGCGACTGAACAGGTTACACTGGTTCATAACATCAAACTGCCAAGATGTCTGGAATCTAATTCTCCTGTCAGGACCATGCAATGACTGCCCTCAGAAGCTGAGGGAAGAGATTACCAAATCTTGGTGCTCCTATCTGGGGATTTCTGTTTGCAGAGAACACAAACAGCCCTATCATCGTTATCTTTCATGTGTTGGCTAGGAATGTGAGGGGAGCAAGCTTGATTCCTTCTCCCAGGGCGAAAGTGTCCTCACTAAAAAGTACCAAGGCAGCTATGTGTGTGGAGCAAGGGCAGAATGTGAAGCAGTAAAACCCTATATTAAAGGAAAAGTGAGGAACAGGAGACCATCAAAAAGCGAAGGCATCAAGACATTTCACAATGGTGCTAAACAACAGGACCTAAAACAAAGCTTATTGTGGAAATTTCCTTGAATGGGAAAACAACCTCCCAAAATAAATGAAATTTTGAGAACTAAGTTTTTACTTCTCATACCATTTTATTCTATCACGCACTAATTGAAAATAGTCCTTTCTCTTTTTCTCTTATTCTATCACGCACTAATTGAAAATAGTCCTTTCTCTTTTTCTCTTTCAATTCAAGGAAAATAGTCCTTGAATTGTATGCCTCATAAGCATAAAAGACATCTGAATATTATGGTAACAAAAAGGGAGAGAAATTGGGAGACTGGGTGAGGAGGTGAAAAAGGTACCTTGTGGATTTTATATTGTATTAATTGTAAAAAAGTACCTTGTGGATTTTATATTGTATTAATTTAAAAACTAATTAAAAGGCAGTTCTACATAATTTAACAATTCACAGTTTGACTATTTTTTATTTTCCTCAAATCATTTTCCAAATATGGAAATAACCATGTTGTTTACTTATTGTAAAATTTAGAAGTTTTTCTCTAAAAGTTGCTTTTAACTTCTAAAACAAATTTACTGTAAATTATACTTCATGCCAATAACTAATCCTACATGGCAATTCACAATTTATAAAGTGTTTTCACATATATCATTGCATCTTTTTTCATTCTTTCATTCATTTATTCACTCATTCATTCAGTAAGACTTTAGTAAATGCCTACAGTTTGCCAGATCCCTGAGCTAGAAGTAAAAGATTTTCATAAATGAGTTTTAATTTGGAGGGATTTCCTATGTTTGAATTAAACATCTAAATTAGGTAGATGCTATTTTATCTGGATTAACAACAGTTTCCAAAAAACATTATTTAGACAAAGTACAACCAGTTTGTCTTTCACTAAGTATGAATTGCTTCAAGCAACAAAGGTTCAGACCACATGTGGTCTTCATTCTGAATCTCAGAAACCTGAGGACATGTCACATCCAGGTAAGCAATTCTATGACCAAGGAATGGCAAAACTGATGAAACTTGAACCTGTTTGAAACTTACCTCCCTAGTAGTTAGAACATACACTGTTAATCAATCCCATGAAATATGCAAGAGGGCTCAGATCTCACTTTAAAATTCTCTTTCTGTTTATCAAGTGATTGCCTCATTCTGTCTTCTAAATTCCTTGGTGTTTTTTCTAGTAGCAGGAAACTCTTCCTTTCCAACTTAGTGCTACCCACAATATCTAAAGCCACGTGCCTTTGTTATACATATTTATTATATGTATTGCAGCATATCCCCATTTTTGTGATAGTCACCTCATCTTCCTTCTCAGACAACACCAAACCATATCTATGCAGACCTTGAATTGTTTTCTAGGTTTTTTGAGATTTAAATATGTTAACTGAAATCTAAGCACTAGTTCATTACTATGTCTCTATCCAATTATAGAACTTTAATGTCCTGAACTTTCAAAAATTTCTGTTGATCTTTTAAACACACACACACACACTCAATCAATCAATTCAGGAATTTGGGCCCACTACCAAAATATTGTTTCCCTAAAGCTCCCTAACCCAAACTTGGTTACTTGATACTACTTAATGAGCTAATTTCAGGATCTTCTTCCATACTATAATTTAAGGCTGAAAGCATTAGGAAATTTGGAAACTAACAAACTCCATGAATATGTAGAAGCAGTATCAAGAATATAATGCAAAATCTACCAGTTAATGATAAGAGGGAAGATGAAGAAGGGAGGAGGTGAGAGAAAGGGAAGTGGGAGAAAGAAAATGGAAGAGGAAGAGCAGACAGGGCTTAAGATTGATGGAACCTGACCCTTGAGTAGATGGGGGAAGTGTCCCCAAATCAAAGGCTACAAACAGAGATGAAAGACGTCAGTCCCTTTCATTCCTCTGTATAGCTACTTATGTGGTACCCAAATAAAGGATGGTCTACTATATATATCTTTTGAGTACCAATAGATGCTTTCCCACTTTCCTATTCAAAAAGTTAATGTGGGGGAAATAAGTCAACCATCAAGACAACCTTAAACTTTTAAATAGAGTGGTATTTGCTGAAACTTGTTTCTTGTTTGTTCCTTCTATGTCAATTCAACACATTTTCAACAGTTGTTAATCCAATGCAATTTATAACAGCAGCTACTGGGCACAAACTTCATTTCCAAATCCCTCCTGACACATTTTATGATTAGAAAAATGGAAACTGAACTCACTTGATGCTTGACATAAAATCAGTAAATAAATACCGTTCAGGCCTGGAAAGCTGGCTGCAATTTAATTTGACTCATTAACTTCTTTGTGGATATCCCCTAGAGCTGGATTTTCAATATTCCCCTCAGGAATTTAGTCTTTGCGCCACTAATTCTGGGGGCCTAGCTACTCCCCAGAATCAGATGCGTTTGATCACTGAACTAAAGTTGCCCAGAAGTACTCCCTGATACACTTACACTCTGCGCACAAAAAACAGTTTCTACTCATTTATAAAGAAGAGAGGATTGGTTGTTTTTTTTGCTAAACTCTGACTAAACACCACCAGCCATGAACTAATTGTATTAACTACCCTGAGGTCAGGGTTTACTATTGTATCCTGGTATAACAAAGCTTTATGTTTTGTCAACAGCAGTTCTCCAAAATGGCGTCCTAACAGAAAAATTCGGGAAGTGATGTTTAACCTAAGGAGACCTGATGGAAATGTCCATCCAAACTCTGCGTATGCTGTTTCCAGAATACAAAATTGGTACTATTGAGAACATCAGATATAGTGGGATCAGCCTTATTTTGGAGCCAGACAATGGGCTTTTAATCGAAAATAACATTCTTATAGTTGACATAAGATATATATTTATAGTCACGGGATATGGAGTACAGCAGAGGGAAGAGAGTCAATGGAATTGTATTAGATATATACGATGTCAGAGGGGCAAGATATTGGGGGAGGGGGTTACTACTTTGTGAGGGGTGAAATGTCTAACTATTGCATTGTTTTGTACACATGAAACTAATGAGAGAGAGAGAGAGGGGGAGAGGGAGAGAGAATGAGAGAGAGAGAGAGAGAGAGAGAGAGAGAGAGAGAGAGAAAGAGAGAGAGAGAGAGAGAGAGAGAGAGAGAGAGAGAGAATAGCATTCTTGCCTCATGCAGCATAGAAAATAGTCCTTGGATTAGAAATATTCTTTTGGCTTTGTTGGTAAGTATATGTATACTGATTGTGGCAGCAGCAGCAAGTGTAGCTTACCATTCCTGTAAGAACTGTTAAGACTTTTCCTATTCCTCAGTCCCTGGTGTTTCACAGGAGAACTTCAATAAGTAATACGAACCAAGACTGTATGTGCTAAGGCCCTGAAAGCCACCTATCCTGGAATGTAAAGTTCCACCTTCATCTCAGTTATGGAGAGGGGTACCATTATCTTCTCACCATCAACCTTATAGAGAAAATGTAATCCCTGCCACAGAAACAACAGTTGACATTCTCCCAATCTCCAAAATATCAACTCCCATTCCATTATGAAATGGATCTCATTAGCCAGAGGATTTCATTCGCCATTAATTTTCCTTAGCCAGAGGAAAAGTAAGTAATGCTATCAGAAATCCAAGTGCACAATAACTGCATGAGAAATAGGGCTAATTGATACAGAAATCAGGTGAAATAAAAAAATGTTGAATCAAATTGGCAAAAGATAAGCAATAAATAATTCATTCTCTGTGTTACTTGTATTAACACACTACCAATTAATTCTAACCACTTATTTCCCCTTGGAAGTTCAGATGGTCAATGATAAATTTATGTCACCCGGGCCACTACTACCATAAACAATTCATGTAATGGCTCATCCATTATGGAAAGTAATTGCACCATTGGTGATAGCATCCCCAAATGTGAAAAATGCTGTAAACTGCCAATCCACATTACTCATTACAACCTTCAGCATAAAGACACAAATAATTTAATAAGTAATAAATTCTGCAATAGGTTAAAGTTCTACTATGTATGAGCAAAGACTTACTGAATCTTTACCTCTCCATTGTATTTTATCTTTAGATTAGAAATAAACCCACCAGGGGGCAGCTGGTTAGCTCAGATGGTTAGAGCGCAGTGATCTTAACACCGAGGTCACCAGTTTGATCCCCACATGAGTTACTGTGAGCTGCACCCTCCACAACTAGATTGAAACAACTACTTGACTTGGAGCTTATGGGTCCTGGAAAAACACACTTAAATAAAAGTTTAAGAAATAAGCCCATCATACTAATTTTAAGGCTAGCAAAAAATAACAAATCTTCCTTCAATTCTACTCTCTTATCAAGTTACCATATTGGCCAGGACTCTTATGTTTTCATACTTCTCAAACAGCTGACCACACTCACATCTCCTACTTCTAATTTCATTCAAATAACATTTTAATCGCTGCATTTTAGTTTTCACTGCCACCATTTCATAGACATGGTTTTTTGGAAGTAATTACCAGCATCTCAGTTGGCATATCTTTGGTTGTCCTTATCTTAGTCTTCAGTCTTGTGAGGGGAATACCTCTGCAGGTCCTGTGATACGTCTTTATTCCTATGTCTCTCGTTTAATTTTCCTTCTCTTCTACCCTTTTACACAATTCCCATGACTGTCCTTGAACCTGGTAAGTACATAAAATATAATGTAATGTCTATTTTTATATAGGCCAATATTTTATTCCTCCTTTTAATATTCTAATCTAAATAGTTTATTATTATCCCATTCCTTACTAAGAAAGAAATTATAGGGGCATTTTATTTCAATATTACGCTTTCTTCTTTGGAGCTTTCCATTTTTAATTCATTGAGAACAGCCATGGAATTAAGTTAAAATGTTAGAAATAGGAACACTTCTAATCAGGCACTAAATTAAATTTGTACCTTTCACTAGGAGGAACTTGTTTCAGTATACACAACGTGGCAAATTTACAGTTCTACTGAATATTCAGACAGGATATAAAGACTATATACAGATTAAACCATATGAAATTGCCAATATTCAACTGTGTTTTGCACATAAAATTGAAAATTTCATATAGTTCAAACAAATATGTTCATTTTTATCACAGAACTAGAGATGTCAATGAAATCAAACTTAATTAAGTTTAAATTCAGATCCTGGAGTTTCCTGAATTAAGTCTAATGCTTCAAATCTTTATAGCAATATGGAAATATCTAGATTTGCTCACATTAGCAGCACCTCCATAACAAAACCAACATCTGGACACTTTTGTTTTCTACATGTGTGCAATTATACTGGTGACTTTAATTGAAATGTGCCAGAAATAACAAAACAAATAACTCACTGCTTCATAAAACAATTTTGAACAAAATATGGTAGGCTGTTTTGCCCTCGACTAATGGCACCTAAGTGTACTGTAAAGTCAGAAACACAAGTGTAGTATTCAATAATTCAAACACTTGATGACCTTCCTCCAAAACTAAGCTGGGTATTGTTCAGGCTGATTCTTAATACTTACATGGACCACCAATGTCAATCAATCCACACATTAATAAGTCTAGTCATAAGTTGTAATGATGTTTGCACATGCTCACACAATGATTTTGAACAATATTCAAACTGAAAATTTTTGGATTAAAATCTCTTAGTACTTATGAATGTAGTTATTTGTCAAACATATTTTGTGATGAAGAGAGAACGGTGAAAATTTTATGTTATCCTATGATTATGAAAATAAAGCTTTTAGTCAGTAGAATCTTTTCCCCCATCTCATTGAGCTATAATTGACATAAAACATTGTGTAAATTTAAGATGTACACTTGATGCACTTATATAGTGCAAAATGGTTACCACCATAGCATTAGCTGTCACCTCCATCATGTCACATAATTACCATTTCTTTTTGTGGGGAGAACATTTATGATCTACTCTCTCAGCAATTTTCAAATATGTAATACAGTATTAACTATAATCACAATGCTGTGCATTAGACTCCCAGAATTTATTCATCTTACAACTGGAAATTTGTATCCTTTGACCAACATCTCCCCATTTCCCACCCACCCCCACCCCCTGTAGGCACTGATCCACTTTCTGAGTTTGGCTTGCATGTTACCATGAGGCTTACATAAAACATAGACACATCAGTCTATTTTACGCTAAGAACTAACTTCAATCACATACAAAAACTCTACGCTTTTACTCCTTTTTATGTTTTTGATATCACAAATTACCTTGTTACATTGTGTATTCATTAACAAATTATTATAGCTATATTTCGTTTCAATACACTTGTTCAACCTTCATACTAAAATGGTTAACTGCACCATATTATAGTATTAAGGTTATGCTGAATTTGAGTACATACTTACCTTAACCATGGGTTGTAGATTGCCATGTTTTCATGTTACTAGTTATCATCCTTTCACATTTCAACTTGAATTCCTTTCAGTATTTCTTGTATGCTAGTGGTAATGTATTCCCTCGGCTTTTGTCTGGGAAAGTCATCTCTCATTTCTAAAGGGCAGCTTTGCCATGCATTCTTGTTTGGAAGTTTTATTCTTTCAGCCCTTTTAATATACCCCACTCTCTCCTGGTCTGTAAAGTTTCTGCTGAAAAATCCACTAATTGTTTGATGGGGTTAACTTGTAAGTTAAAAGCTTTTGTTTCTCTTGCTGTTTTTAAGATTCTGTTTGTCTTCAATTTTTGTGAGTTTTATTATAATGTGTCTTGACAAGGACCTCTTTAACTTTTGTTTGTTGATCTGCAAATTTCATGAACTTGGATATCCAAAACTCTCCCAAGATTTAGGAAGTTCTCAGCCATTTCTTTAAATAAGCTTTCTGGCCCCACCCCCTCTTCTCCCTGTCTTCTCAAATTATAATAATTTGCAAATTGGTTCTTTTGATGGTATCCCATAGAACACATAGGTTTCCTTCTTTCCTTTTCATTCTTTCTCCTTTGTTCTCCTCTGACTGAATAATTTCAAAGTCCGTCTTCTATATAAGATCCTTTGTTCTGAGAGGACGTCATCAAAATGGCTGCATGAGGTGAGCAATAACTCCTCACGCAAACAACAATAACTCCACAAAGGACTTCCTGCACAGCAGACAGGCAAGACGAAGAGACCCACTACTGAATTCCCCTAAAGGTGGGCCAATAGCGCGAGCGGAAAGGGGGGAAGGTAGAAGTGCAGGGACGGAGTTGCGCAGACGCAGGACGCAGACCTAGCTCAGTGCTCCGAGCTTGCTGTATCCTGGGACTACGGCAGCTGCGGGAGAGGGAAGAACTTGGACTGCTAGGGCTCCGCTTACGGCTCACAGGGCTGAGGGGGCAGCATATAACACTGCTGAACCCAACGCTCATGGCAGAGACCTCGGAGAAAAGACTGAGGGAAGAAGGCTTAAAACGGTGGTTTAAGCCCTCACTGCCCAGCAGAGAACGGAAACCTTAGGCAGAGACTAGCGCCCCCTGCCTACCCTCCCAGAGCTCGCCCCACCCCCACCTGCCCGGTCCGAGAAGCGGAACACTAGCAGTGCAGATCAAAAAAAAACAGAATATTTGCTGTTCTGAGAACTATGGACCGCAGACACAGATTCACAGCCCAACTAGTTCCGGCAAAGGGGAGGGAGGTGTGGAAGCAGGACTGGCTGTGGTGGTGCTCACTGCCATTGCTCTGGGCCACCTCTCACAACTCACCCTGCCACTGGCCCCACCTATCTGGGCAGATCCAGGCAGAAATAAACAGAACTGCTGAAACATACGGGCTCTGAATCTAGTGCAGAAAGAGCTTTGGAACGTCAAAAGCTCTCCGCATCCCCACATGGACACTGCACCCTGTGACCCAGGCAAACTATTAACAGAGGAGAAGCCCATCTCCCAGGGAATCCCCCCATTGTGTGAGAAGCTGGAATAGTGCAGAGAAAACATAGCACTACGGTGTGAGAGAGAAAAAAAAGTCTGCAGTCGGACAGAAAATAAAACATTCTACCAACAAGTACTGGAAAACAAAAGAAAGACCTCTTCCTATCAACCTGTTGCAGAAGCCACTCCTGTAGAAGTTTAGGAAGAGAAATAATAAATTAGTAATTGCCATGAATAACCAAGGCAACAAGACAGCTCAGAAAGAAAGTGAAAAGTTTCCAGAAAAGGAACTTAAAGATATGGAAATATGTGACTTAAATGACAGAGAATTCAAGATTGCAATTCTGAAAAAACTCAATGAGATGCAAGAAAACAAAGAAAGGCAGTTTAATGAACTCAGAAACGCAATCAAAGAACAACATGAGCATTTTATGAAAGAGATTGAAATTTTAAAAAGGAGACAAGTGGAATTTCTGGAGATTAAGAACTCAATAGAAGAAATTAAGAATGAAATAACCAGCTTAGGTAGTAGAGTTGACCAGATGGAGGAAAGAATCAGTGACATCGAAGATAGAAACCTGGAAATGACACGGATGGAAGAAAGAGACTTGAGACTTAAAAGAAATGAAAGAACTCTTCAAGAACTTTCTGACTCCATCAGAAAGAGCAATATAAGAATAACGGGCATATCAGAAGGAGAAGAAAGAGAGAAGGGAACAGAGAGTATATCCAAACAAATAGTCGACAAGAACTTCCCAAACTTGTGGACAAAACTGGATCCTCGAATCCAAAAAGCAAATTACATCAATCCCAATAGGCCGTCGCCAAAAGCACATTGTATTGAAGCTGTCTAAAATCAACGACAAAGAAAGAATCCTCAAGGGAGCCAGGGAAAAGAAGACGGTAACCTACAAAGGAAAGCCCATTAGATTATCATCAAATTTTTCAGCAGAAACTCTACAAACCAGGAGGGAGTGGAACCAAATATTCAAACTATTGAAAGAGAGAAATTATGACCCAAGAATAATATATCCAGCAAAGATATCCTTTAGAATGAAAGAGGAATAAAGACCTTTCCAGACATACAGAAGCTGAGGGAATTTTCTAATACATGACCTGCACTACGAGAAATACTAAAGGAGGCTATTCGACCGTCATCAACAGGGTCAATTTGTGGCAACATAAAAAGGGGGAGAGTAAAGGCCTGAATCGGAATATGAGAATGGAGAAAGTAAGGGTGCTGAAGAAAATGGAATACTCTAAATATCAAACTTTCTTTTACATAAACTTAAGGGTAACCACTCAAAAAAAATCCAAGACTGAAATATATACTGTAATAAAAGAAGAAACAGAGGGAAACATCGTAAAATACCACCACACAGAAATAATAGACAACAACAAAAAGGCAAAGAAACAATGGAGACACAGCCTTACAAGAAAACTAAAGATAGAATGACAGGAAATCCTCACATATCAATAATCACCCTAAATGTAAATGGACTGAACTCACCAATAAAAAGGCACAGAGTAGCAGATTGGATCAAAAAACTAAACCCAACCATATGCTGTCTCCAAGAGATACACCTCAGCTACAAGGACAAACATAGACTCAAAGTGAAAGGGTGGAAATTGACACTCCAAACAAATGGGACCCAGAGAAAGTCAGGTGTAGCCATATGATATCAGATGAAACAGACTTCAGGGTGAAAAAGATAACAGAGACAAAGACGGACACTTCATAATGGTAAAGGGGACTATACAACAAGAAGACATAACAGTCATCAATATTTATGCCCCCAATCAGGGAGCACCAAAATATACCAAGCAACTACTAACAGAACTAAAGGGAGAAATTGACCAAAACACAATTATACTAGGGGACTTAAATACATCATTGACAGCTATGCATACATCATCCAAACAGAAAATAACGAAATAGCAGCCCTAAATGACACATTAGATGAAATGGACATAATTGAAATATATAGAGCACTTCATCCTAATACATCAGACTATACATTCTTTTCTAGCATACATGTAATGTTCTCAAGGATAGACCATATATTGGGACATAAAATCAGCCTCAGCAAATTTAAGAAGATTGAAATCATACCAAGCATATTCTCTAATCACAAGGCTTTGAAATTGGATATCAACTGCAAAAAGAAAGCAGGATAAAACACATATACGTGGAGATTGAACAACATACTTTTAAAGAACGACTGTGTCAAAGAAGAAATTAGAGGAGAGATCAAAAGATACATAGAAACAAATGACAATGAAAATATATCCTACCAAAATTTTTTGGGATGCAGTGAAAGCAATTTTAAGAGGGAAATTTATAGCATTATAGGCCTATCTCAAGAAACAAGAAAAATCCCAAATAAATAACCTCATATTACAGCTTAAAGAACTAGAAAAAGAAGAACAAGTGAAACCCAAGGTCAGCAGAAGAAAGGAAATAACAAAAATCAGAGCAGAACTAAATGAAACAGAGAACAAAAAGACAATAGAAAAAAATAATGTGACAAAGAGCTGGTTCTTTGAAAAGATTAACAAAATTGACAAACCCTTGGCTAGACTCACTAAGACAAGAGAGAAGACATTAATTAACAAAATTATAAATGAATAAGGGGAAGTTATCACGGACACCACAGAAATACAAAGGATCATCCAAGAATACTATGAAGGCCTATATGCCACCAAATTCAATAACCTGTGAAAAATGGACCAGTTCTTAGAAACATATAGCCATCGAAAGCTGAACCATGAAGAACTGGAAAATCTAAACAGAGTGATCACCAGTAACGAAATTCAATCAGTCATCCAAAACCTTCCCAAAATCAAAAGTCCGGGACCAGATGGCTTCACTAGTGAATTCTACCAAACCTTCAAAGAGGATCTAATATCAATCCTGCTCAAACTCTTCCAAAAAATTGAAGAAGAGACAGTACTCCCTAACTCATTTTATGACACCAACATTACCCTGATACCAAAACCTGGTAAGGACAACACAAAAGAAAACTACAGACCAATATCTCTGATGAACACAGATGCAAAAATCCTAAATAAAATTCTAGCAAATCGAATACAATGCATTAAAAAGATTATTCATCGTGACCAAGTGGGGTTCATCTCCGGGGCACAAGGATGGTTCAACATCCGCAAATCCATCAATGTGATACATCACATAAACAAAATAAAGGTCAAAAATCATATGATTATATCAATTGATGCAGAAAAAGCATTTGACAAGAGACAACATCCATTTATGATTAAAATACTTAATAAAATAGGTATAGAAGGAAAATACCTTTACATAATAAAGGCCATATATGACAAGCCCTCAGCTAATCTCATAATCAATGTGTGAAAACTGAAGCCCTTTGCTCTACAATCAGGAACACGACAGGGCTGTCCCCTATCACCTCTGCTTTTCAACATAGTGTTGAAAGTCCTTGCCAGAGCAATCAGGCAAGAGAAAGAAATAAAAGGCATCCAAATTGGGAATGAAGTTAAATTATCACTCTTTGCAGATGACATGATATACTATATATAGAAAACCCTAAAGACTTCACCCAAAAGCTATTAGAAACAATCAACGAATACAGTAAAGTTGCCAGCTACAAAATCAACGTACAAAAGTCCATTGCATTCTTATATACTATCAATGAAATCTCAGAAAAAGAAATACAAAAAACAATTCCCTTTGCAATTGCAGCAAAAAGAATAAAATACCTAGGAATAAACTTAACCAAGGATGTGAAGGACCTATATGCTGAAAAATATAAGACATTTTTGAAAGAAATTAAAGAAGACACAAAGAAATGGAAAGACATTCTGTGCTCATGGATTGGAAGAAGCAACATAGTTAAAATGGCCATATGACCCAAAGCAATATACAGATTTAATGCAATCCCCATCAAAATCCTCATGGCATTGTTTAAAGAAATAGAACAAAAAATCATCAGATTTGTTTGGAACCACTAAAGACCCCGAATAACCAAAGCAATCTTAAGAAAAAAGAACAATGCTGGAGGTATCACACTCCCTGACTTTAGCTTGTACTACCGGGCTACAATAATCAAAACAGTACGGTATTGGCAGATAAACAGACACATAGACCAATGGAATAGAATTAAGAACCCAGAAATAAAACCACATAAATACAAACATAATTTTTGACAAAGAAGCAAAAAACATACAATGGAGGAAAGACAGCCTCTTCAATAAATGGTGCTGGGAGAATTGGACAGCCATGTGCAAAAGAATGAAATTGGACTGCTGTCACCGTGTACCAAAATTAATTCAAAATCGTTCAAAGACTTACGCATAAGACCTGATACAATAAACTGCATAGAAGAAAACATAGGTACTAAACTTATGGACCTTGGGTTCAAAGAGCATTTTATGAATTTGACTCCAAAGGCAATGGAAGTAAAAGCTAAAATAAACGAATGGGACTATATGAAACTTATAAGCTTCTGCACAGCATAAGAAATCATCGACAAAATAAAGAGGCAACCAACTCAATGGGAGAAGATTTTTGCAAACAATGCCTCAAATAAGGGGCTAATATCCGAAATATACAAGGAACTCATGAAACTCAACAACAAAAAAACAAACAACCCAATTGAAAAATGGGCAGAGGACCTTAAGAGACATTTCTCCAAAGAGGATATACAAATGGCAAATAGACATATGAAAAAATGCTCAACATCACTAATCATCAGAGAAATGCAAATAAAAACCACAATGAAGTATCACCTCACCCCAGTCAGAATGGCTATCATCAACAAGACAAATAGTAACAAGTGTTGGAGAGGCTGTGGAGAAAAAGGAACTCTCATACACTGTTGGTGGGAATGCAGACTGGTGCAGCCATTATGGAAGGCAGTGTGGAGGTTCCTCAAAAAATTACAAATAGAATTACCATATGACCCAGCAATCCCTCTCCTGGGCATCTACCCCCAAAAAAATTATACATAAAGACACGTGTACTCCATTGTTCATTGCAGCTTTGTTTACGGTGGCCAAGACATGGAAACAACCAAAATGTCCTTCGATAGATGAAGGGATAAAGAAGTTGTGGTATATATACACTATGGAATACTATTCGGCGGTAAGAAAAGATGATATAGGAACATTTGTGACAACATGGATGGATCTTGAGAGTATGATGCTAAGCGAAATAAGTCAGACAGAAAAAGCAGAGAACCATAGGATTTCACTGATATGTGGTATATAAACCAAAAACAAGAGAACAAGGCAAACAAATGAGAAACAAAAACTCATAGACACAGACAATACTTTAGTGGTTACCAGAGGGTAAGGGGAGTGAGGGATGGGAGATGAGGGTAAGGGGGTTCAAATATATGGTGATGGAAGGAGAACTGACTCTGGGTGGTGAACACACAGTGCGATTTATAGATGACGTAATAGAGAATTGTACACCTGAAATCTATGTAATTTTACTAACAATTGTCACCCCAATAAATTACATTTAAAAAAAAGATCCTTTCTTCTGACTGATCTTGTTGATGCTCTCTATTGCATTTTCCATTTCATGTCATTCATTGTACTCTTCATCTCTGGCATTTCCATTTTTTTAAAGATTTCTATCTCTTCATTAAACTTTCCATTTTGCTCATGTATTGTTTTCCTGATTTTGTTGAATTGTTTTCTAGCTCATGGAGTTTCCTTAAAATAGCTATTTTGAATTCTTCATTGGGTAAATCGTAGACCTCCATGTCTTTGGGTTGTTACCGAAAGATTATTGTGATCCTTTGGTAGCGTCATGCCACCTTCACTTTTCATGTTCCTGAAAGTTTTGTGTTGCTCTTTGCATTTGAAGTAGCCGTCACATACTCTAGCCTTTACTGTCTTGGAGGGAGTGAGGATGCCTTTCCATCAGTCCTGCTAGAAGTCCTGAGGTTATCTCAGATCTTCCATGGATACACCTACTCCACACTTTTCGCTACCTTTTGTAGCACAATTTTTAAGGTTGTATGCCTTCTCTGGTCCTGCAGTGTACCAGGCCAAGTGATGAAAAGCCTCTTTTTTCCCCCAAAGGTCATATTAAAGGAAGTTTGTAGCCTTTCCCGGGCCTACAGATTTGAGCCAGCTTTCTGCATGTGGTCACTATTTGTCAAAGCTCACTTTCATCGCTGCCATCAGGAGTGTGCGCAGCAAACTGGCCACAGCTGGAGGCATGTGAGGCACCCAGAGAGCTGGGGCTTGCCCATGGGCCACTGGGGAAATCCATGGGTAAGGTGTTCCCAGGGGCTTGTTGATAGACAAGATGGCTTCTTGATAGACTTCACAATGCAGTGAGTAGGATCCATGTCCCTTTAACCCTCCGAGAGGGTCGCCCAGCCTCTGCCCCGCCACATCCCATGATGTAGCTTATGATTCAGTACTCTGGGTGGGACGTGAAAGAAATGAGACCCCTTGGGAGCATCCTGCACAACTAGGTAAGCCAGGTGCTCACTCACATACTTGCTCTCTCCTGCGGGAGAAATCACGGGCTGAGAGCATTCTTAGCCCTAAGCTATGCTACCTCGTAGTACGGGTAATGCAGGTAAAATCAAGCATTTTCTCTTACCCACTTCAGAATCAAGCTGTTTCTCTTACCCACTTCAATGAGCCCAGACTTAAATTTTTTGCTCCAACAGTGCTAAAACTTCTCCTCTAGCAACCTGAACTTCCTTGCACAAAGGCTCTCTTGTCCATAGTGATAGTCTAAGATAGTGTTTTCCAGAGGCTCCTGGACCATGGCTGATGAGCTGGATCCAATTCACAAGTCACTGCAGGATCCACAGGTAGATCTGTCTACCTATTACCTGACACACAGATGAGCAAGGCTCCTCCCAGGTCCCTTGGCATATGATGTTGGATCTCACAGCTCCCTCCAAGGCACTTTTATCTGTGGATGGATGCCAAATTTTTGTGGTGGTTTTTTGGGTAGGGGACCAAAACAAGGGATGTCTTTTGCTACAGTGATACCGATGTCAGAATCTTTTAATATATTGAAAGTATACCTCTTTTTTCTAGGCTAACTTTGATTCCCACAATCATTAAGTCTAGACTTAAGCTTAGACTCAGTATTGGATGGGTGATAGAGGTTTTTTTTTATTTTTCTCTACTTCTCTTGACTAGTAAATCCTTAATATGGATGTTTTAAAAGAACCAACCACTACCAGTCATTTCTCTATTTCTGTCCTAAAATAGTCACTTCCACCAAAAGGCTGGGATATGTATTTCGAGATAAGGCCAAGCATTGCCGGCCCCTCTGCGGGAGTGCTGGGGAGTGGGTTAGAGCAGTGAAAGATGGCTTAAAAGACATCTAGTTAAGCCGCTACAATGATCAGCAGGATAATTTTGACAACGAACAACATGAAATAATACAGGAAGCTAGTGGCACAGTAATTAAAAATGTAGCCATAGAAATATTCTCCCAGTAGGTAGAGCATAGTAACACAGTTCATAAGTAGTACCTAAAATGGAAACTGAAATGTAGATAAGACTGTGTCAACAAGCAGTATGGCCTTAGCACATTGGAAAGGAGGAAGCATAAATTGAGAGTAAAAAAAGATCCCCGTGTTTGAAGATGGGTTGTGAAAGAAAGATTTTTGGATCCAGAAAAAAACAAGGGGTGTGCCCTTCTACTTGCTAGATGGATACAGTCCAATTCGTGAACCGCCTAATAAGGCAAATTGGATCTCAAATAAATACATACATACATACATACATATATACATACATAACATATATACATAAATACATAAATATAAACAAGAGACTCCAACAGGACACAAGTTGAAAAATAAGAATAAGACACAAAAAAGGTGAAGGGATTAAGTACAAATTGCCAGTTATAAAAACAGTCACTGGGATATAAAATACAGCATAGGGAATATAGTCAGTAATACTGTAATAACTATAGATGGTGGTACTAGACTTAGCAAGGTGATCACTTTGTAAGTTCTATAAATGTCTAATCACTATATTATGTACCTGAAACTAATATAATATTGTATGTCAAGTATAATTGAAAAATAAGAAAAAAAAGGACACAAAAGATCAGAACCCGAACAGAAGCAAATATGATGCAATATTCCAGTGCTGGGTTATAACTCATTAAATCTTGCAAGTCTAAGATGCTAACTAGGACGAGTCATGCTGATATATGCTTTGTGTAGGTGGACACCTAAACACAGTGGTATGGAATAAAAATGACTCTAGCTGAGGGGAGGGGACAAATGTGAGGGCTGAGAATAAGACAGGAATTTATAAAAAAGAGCAATGTAGATTTCCCTGGATTGACAAGGGAGCCTGCTGAACCCATTTAAACAGCAGTTGTTTTGTGTGTGTGTTTTTAAGAGAAAATAATGAATCTCTATAAACAAAGAGGTTTTCCCTTCCTCTACTACACACTCAAGGAAAAACGACAAGCCTAGAATTAGCATTCAACATTTAAATAACATGTTTCTTGCAACATGTTACAAGCTTCCAGATGAAGCAGCACAAGAAGACTCACCAAACGTATACCATATAACCATGACATTTCTGAGATGAGGAGACCAAGATTCTATTCAAGGGTAGAAATAACCTAGTGTTTTCCTTTCTTGTAATTCTTTATCTCCTTTATGCCTCTCTTTCAATATGAAAAGTCAATAGATGCTAAATTTTTAGCAGAAAACAAAATGTAACATTATCCAATAGGGGTTAATATAAATTTATACCAACTATCTGAAAACTCTGCTTTAAAATGGGCAACAAATAAACAAAAATATTTAAAATAAAATACAAAATAAACAAATAAAAACATAATTTTTTTTAAAAAAGGACTATATATGCTGCAGATTAACAGGCAAGATTTGAAATTAAATATTGCAAATCTCACCTAAATTCTGATACATTTTGTTTAATTTCTAAAAGTTGTCAATCATTAAATGAATATACATTAAATAAATATATTTTCCTAAAGGAATACTCCAATATTTTGCACTTCAGATATTTTAAGAGTTTTATTTAGCAAAGAGAAGCCTAAGAATTTTTTAAAATACATTTCCAGAGGGAAACCCCTTTACCATAAAATAAATTTGTGTGAGTTGGGAGGACAAATCTCAATTTTCTTTTTTTTTTTTTTTTTTGACATATGTGCCAATTTTACAATTATTACAAAAAAGATACAGTTACTTGAAATATTTTAAAAATGTAAAAACCAGTCCAGGCAACATAACTATACAATCTTGCTGTAAAAGTTCTTATATCAAATTCCGCCCAAAATATTTATACAATATAGTAAATTAAGTTCCTCAAGTCACCATTCACTGCCGGCTAGCTTTTCCATTTTCTGTTGTCTCCATTCTGAAAAATAGGAGGAAAAAAAATGAGCTGGAGAAATAAAACATGCATTAACTATCCACATCTTTCTCCTTATCTTTCACATGAAATTAAACTATAATATATTCATAGAGCAAAAGAAAAGTCAGCACTTTAGAAAAGAGCTAAGGTTCGAGTTCCTATGGGAAACAGTCTAATTTCCTCATTTTGCAGATGAGTGAAAACTGAGGCCCAGAGAGATCAAGCGACTTTCCCAAAGTTTACTTTCAAAGGCTACTTTTTTCATAATACCAGTCCAAGCAAAACTAAGGGAAAAAACTTCTGCCATTTAATGAAGGATTTACTTCCTTTTTCCACTAAAGATATTTCTTTAGCAATACATTTTCAAGAGGTCTTCTAAAAAAAGAGATCAAAATGAGACCCAAGATTTATTCAATTAAAATCAATATTCCTAACACTGTATTACTTAATAGTAAATATTTTTCCTCCAGTACTTTATGCAGATTCAGTGTTGTATACTAAGTTTTCTCTATGATTTTTCCCTCTATGATGTTTACTGAGCAATGAAAAAAATTGCTATAAGGAGTACAAACTTTCAGGGTTACAATCAATATAATTATGTCTTTTACAAGTACAAAGAATCAAAGAAGTTAATTTTTTTCTTTTTAGAGGTAACTTGTATCAATTCATCACATCAGTAATAAAAGCTGAACACAAGAAACAAGCAGTGTTGATTATTTTTTTAACTTATTATAATAAGGAAATTAACTAAACTAACTTTTACAATAAATAATACAAACCCATTTTCCTCTTTAAGATGTTGATATAACTCAGCTCTGTTATTAACAGAGTTCAAACGTCCAGCAAACTCCTGATGTTTTCTGGAATTGGCAGTATTGAGTCTATTACTCCATAAGGATAATAAGGACACTGGCCCTGGTGTCATATTTGAAAGAGAAAAAGAATAATTCATTACTTCAAAATTCACAAATTTTAAAAAATTTACTTTTAATTCTATAGTCTTATACAATTAAAGCAGTATCATCTTTCCCTTATTCAAAACTGTATGTGTTTAGGGATTCCCCAACACCACCTATTAGTTCAGTGATTTGCTGGAAGGACTCAAATAACTAAACATAAAGTTACTGTCACAGCTAAGAATCATTATAACAACAGAGTAAGGATACATAGCCAGATCAGTTAAAGCAAAGACTAGAATAATCTATTTTCAGGCTTTCCATGCTCTCTCCCTCCAGTGAGGGTTCACAAAGAGTGCCTGCCTCCTCCAGCAGCAAAACTGCAGCCATGTGTGTACAACATTTCTGCCCTGAAAGCCCAGTTGAGACTCAAAGTCCACGGTTTCTATTGGCAGCTGGTCACATAGGCATTTTTTGCCAAACTACAACTACCAAAATTCCAGATTCCCCAAAAGAAAGCAGGTGATTCAGTTCAGACCTAAAGCAAACTAACTTCATTATTTAGGGAATGTTTTAAAAGTCAAGTTCCCAGATGGCAGCCAAGGGCCAAAATTGCAAGTAGGCGCTTCTCGTGTTAATAGACTCCGGCTTGGTATGTTAGGTAGGTCAAAGGCTTGGTATGAAAAGTTAAAAGGACTAGAATAGTCAAAACAAGTTTGAAAAGTAGAAAAAAGTTAGAAGACTCACTACCTGATTTTAAAACTCTACTTGAAGCGATCATGATAATACTGTACAGGCAAAAGGACAGACACACAGACCAACGGAACATAAAAGAAAACTCAGAAATAGGTTCCCACATATAAAATCAATTCATTTCTGATAAAGGTACAAGGGCAATTCAATGAAGAGAGGACAGTCTTTTCAACAAATACTACTGGTACAATTAGGACATTAGTGCAAAAATATGAACACTGATCCACACCTTGCAACTTATTAAAAAACAAACAAGCTATAGTTGACCATGGCCTAAATGTAAAATCTAAAATTAAAGAACTGAAAGAATACATTAAAACAAGTATTTGTGACTTCAGGTCACGCAAGGATTTCTTACATATAACACCAAAAGCATAATCATAAAGAAAAAAAGGATATATTGGACTTCATCAAAATTACAAACTTGTGCTTGCCAAAGTCACTAGAAGGAGGAAGACAAGCCACAGACTGGGAGAAAATATTTGCAAATCATATATCCAACAAAGGATTCGCATCCAGAATAAATAAAAAATTCTCAAAACTCAACAATTAAAAACCAAACAGCCCAATTTAAAAATGATCAAAATATTTGAGTGAACCCTTCATCAAAGAAGACATACAGATGGAAAATAAGCAAATGAAAAGAGGCTCTCATCATTATTCATGAAAAAATATAAACTAAAACCGCAATGAAATACTACTACATACTAGTAGAAAAGGGAAAAAAAAAATTCCTGGCAATAGCAAGTGCTGTTGAGGATGCAAAACAACCAGAACTCGCATTAATTGCTGGTGGAAATGCACAATGGTACAGCCATTTTGGAAAAATAAATTGGCAATTTCTAATAAAATTAGTCATGCGCAACTGATAAACACACAAAACAGATGAATCTCAAATGCATTATGCTTTGTGAAATAAGCCAACCTCAAAGGTAGTATACTTTATGATTTCATTTACATGACATTCTGAAAAAGGCACAATTATAGGAGACAACACGTGAATGGTGGTTAGGGGAAGTGTCAGATGATTACAAAGGGGTACACAAGAGAACTTTTGGGGTGATGGAACAGTTCTATACCTTGGTTGTGTTAGTGGTTGTTACACAACTGTATGCATTGTTTAAATCCACAGGACTGTATACCAAAAAGAGTTCATAATACTGCACATAAATTTTTCAAAAATAAATTTAAAAATAAATGTCTTTTCTTTTTCATATTATAAAACTAATATACGCTTATTAGATAACATTTAGAAAACAGCAAAACATAAAGGAGGAAATAAAATCATCCATAATACCACTGCTCTAACAAGTATAAATAACTGTCAATGCCAAGCTATATCAACAAAATTACATTTTGGTTTTTTTGTTACTGCATCATACTAACAGAGTTACATACATTTCCTTCAAATCTAGACTTTAAGTTTGGAATAACCCAACCTTACATACAAAGTATACGGCAGGCACAATATTCACTTTGGAGAATCCTAGGAGGTCATTTTCCAAAGCAGATGAAACTGAGGTGTGATAAAAGGCCCATGTACATTGCTCATCGGAAGAGACATATGACTTAGGTTATAAAATAGAATACAAGAAAAAACAAGTTTCAAGTACCAGCCTTGAATAGAAAGTTACAGGACAGACAGTGATTTGCACTCAAGTTGCTGGTCTTAGTGTTTCTAGGGTGAAAGTCATCAGAACTCCATTTAAGTGACAAACTAATGTATAAAAACTTTAAAAAAGCAAAACAAAAACATACAGAATGGAGATCACGGTATATACAGTTTTACTGCCTGATTTTAAAAAAAGAAACTTCAGGGCCGGCCCAGTGGCTCAGGCGGTTAGAGCTCTATGCTTCTAACTCCAAAAGCTGCCGGTTCGATTTCCACATGGGCCAGTGGGCTCTCAACCACAAGGCTGCCAGTTCAATTCCTCGAGTCCCGCAAGGGATGGTGGGCAGCGCCCCCTGCAAGTAAAATTGAACACGGCACCTTGAGCTGAGCTGCCTGCCAAATGGCTCAGTTGGTTGGAGCGTGTCCTCTCAACCACAAGGTTGCCGGTTCAACTCCCGCAAGGGATGGTGGGCTGCATCCCCCTGCAACTAGCAAGGGCAACTGTACCTGGAGCTGAGCTGCACCCTCCACAACTAAGACTTGAAAGGACAACAACTTGACTTGGGGAAAAAAAAAAAAGTCCTGGAAGTACACCCTGTTCCCCCAATAAAGTCCTGTTCCCCTCCACCAATAAAAAAAATATTTAAAAAAAAAAAAACTTCACATGCATTCACTTACTCATTCTTTCATTCAACAAATAATAACTGAACTTCTGTACTGAACTTCAGTTATGGGCCAGGACTGGATTAGGTGATAGTGATATAGCAATACATTTTGAAAAGCCCCTGCCTTTAAATGTTTCAAACTAGGAGTCGAGGAGTGTTATTAATAAGCAAGGTCAATGCAGTCCTCTAAGTGTCCTCACAGCAGTAATCCTGGGATGCAATGAAAGCACAGAGAAACAGCTGACTTAGCTGTGAAAGGAGGTCAGAGAAGTCTTTCCTGAAAAGGACTTGCTTAAGCTGAAGCAGGAATGATATACATTAGCAAGAGGGAAGAATGGGCATTTGTGGCAATAATTATTCCTGGGCTACATAAACTCCACCCTATGGACTCACCATCATTTAGTCATTTTCTTATTAAAAGGTGTTTTGGTTACTTGCAACTTTTTGCCACTATTAAGTAATTTTTAGAGTTCTATTTTCCAAGCAAAGTTGAAGCACTGTTTAGATTAAACCTAAATTTCTCATCCTAATCAATGGCATATTTTGGCATGTGAGAAGTAGAATAATTCATCAACACATATATATTCATTTTTCAGGCACCCTGGCAAATGTCTGAGAGGCAAATAGGATAAGATCGCCCTTTTCTCTGATTTCAAAGAAATCAGTGAACTGCAGAATATTAACATGTATCAAAATATATATGAGTATACTATAGCAGAAGTATATAAAAACCAAACAAGCCTACCTTCTCCCTTCGATGAGCTGCTAATAATCATAATCTGGCCAGTCCTGAGGTTTTATAGGCTTAGCAGTGGCAAGAAATTAGACAGTCCTCTGTTGCACCATTTCCCATTTATGCTAAAAGGACTAAATCTAGTTTCCTTCAAAATAACTAAGGCGTACAATGATTTCATAAGCTCCAAACCCAAATCATATCTTTGATGCCTTCAAGAAGAATTCTTTCAAGAGGAAATTAAGCATTTCAGCTTATAAATTAAAGATACAAGGCTTTATAATGTAAATATTGTTTATAATACCTTTACTGAAACTCACTGACACATTTTAATTTATCAACAAATTGGTGATATTACATCTTTCCATAATTTTAATAAGCGTTAGGGAAAAAGTGTCTTCAATAACCTAGCACTTAGTATAATGTCAGAAACGTACACAGATTCAAGTTTACATAATGAAACTTGCTTAAAACACAGGCTTTATAGTACAAGTGCTTATTTTCCAAACTTCATTAGGTATGACACTACTTTTTAGTTAATGCTGACAAATATATTTACTGCCTGTATTTCCCAAGGCTGTAAACAAAGAATCTCCTAAACATCAACAGGAACAGTTACCGTGTTTCCCCGAAAATAAGGCCTAGCTGGACCATCAGCTCTAACGCGTATTTTGGAGCAAAAATTAATATAAGACCTGGTATTATATTATATTATATTATATAAGACCAGGTCTTATTTTATATTTAAAATAAGGGGAATTTCCGGGGAAACACAGTAGCAGTTCTTCCTGATACACACAACAATATTAAATGACACTGCGCAAAACAGAACTAAACTGAAAAACTTTTTACAAGCATAGTTACCACAGTTCTGCTTTACCTTTTGATTTTTCTACTGGAGGAGTTTCATCCATCTCAACAAGGGGCTTTTTGTTTGGGGGTTCTGGGGAATCAGGAGAATCTTTTATAATCTCAGCTTCAGCCAACTCTTCTTTTCCACGCTCTAAGATTCCTTTTAATCTTTTAGAGGGACAAATAATAAAATTGAAAGTTTAAATTTTTAGAAATCTAAATAGTCCAATAATTAATCTAGATATTGCATGACAGCCTTAATAAGATAGCTGCTCTCACAAAGTAAACCTAGAAAATAATCAGAAGCTAAATCTCAATCTAAAATCAGGTAAGAGAACTTAATGAATTAAACACAAGTTTCCCCTTTTCCTTCATCATAATAATGTAATAATTCAGTAATGTAGTTAGCTGTAAAATATGAAAAAAATGGAGGAAAATTTAAGAAGTTAAAATTAGAAGGGTCAGAAATGTGATCTTTGGATCTTCACAATTTTAATTTTTAATGATATGACCAAATTCTATTTCAAATTACAGAAAAGATTAACAAATCTATCATTTGGTCCCTGGTTTATATACTATGGAAATGTATTTACATTCCACAAAATAGCTCCAAGTTTATTTTGAGTTTCATTAGAGAATAGAAAAACTTTCAAAATATATAGAAATATACTTGAATATCAGTGGATTGAATGAGACTGCTGTTTTCTTCTTCTGTAATTGAGCCAATTCCATTTCAGAAGCTAAGTGGCCCTAAGGAAAAGTGAACTTCTAAGGTCAAAGAGAATAAAAAGGTCTACATTCTAATTTTTGCATGAAATGATATGATTTCTAGAATTAACTTCAAAATATTCCTATGGGGGAGGTGGATGGTGGTGGTGACGGTGTGGTGGTGGTGAGGGGAGTGGATGTGGACATATATATGAAATGATATCTGCCATGAATTGATAATTGTTGAAAGTAGATAATGGGTAACTTATTCTACTGTTGTATGTTTGAAATTTTCCTTAATAAGTTCCGATTTGTTTTTAAAAGATTTACTACATTGCCATTATACTATGTACTTGGTTCTTTGCCTTATTTCTAGCAAGAACGTAGAAGACAAAGCCAGCTAATGTGTTATGATATTTTTATTTATAGGCCTTTATTACTTCCTTGTTTTTTAAAATTTAACCTTGGTCTCATTATGTAAATCACAAACTAAGGAAAAAGATGTAATGTTGAGGAAGGTTTTCAGAATTAGGACTATGATCTTATCTGTACCTATTTTTATAATAACACCTTCCACACTTTGCTGTAATCACTGACTTACTTGTCTATCTCTACCAGAACACTGTTCTTCCAGGGCGGAAATCTTATGCCAAATGCCAGTATAATGATATTTACAGAACAAAAAAAGAAAACTATGATTTTGATGTTCATAACAGATAAGGAACTAGTGATACCAAACATCACGAATTATAATTTTCAGAAAGTAATTAGGAAAAAAAATTAAACACTACCTTTGCCCCCTAATTGTAAAGAAATTGTAAAGAAAAGTTTAAGATGTTTTAGATTTTAAGAATGATAAAATCTCAGTTATAAATGAAATAAACAAACATTAAATGAACTTCTATTAAATAAGGTTTGACTGTTCTATATGTAGAATATGGTATGCCAAAAGGTACCACGGTGCTGTATTAGTATCAACAAGCCACCTCTCTGAATCTTGCCAAGACTTCTCCTGTTCATAATCTTTCACTGCTTTCTCTGACTTGTCCTCTTTGTCCTCCCTCTTTCTTCCTCGTTTCTTTCGTTCTTCTTCTTCCGGGGGTTTGCTCCTACAGGCCATCAGACATTCCAAGACTCTTTGATGCTTCTCCGAGTTATTGATATGGGCTCTGACAAGGGTTTCTAATTCATTCCACATGATACGGTATTGTTCATCTCTAAAGTAAAGATTTAAAATAATCTTAGAAATATTCTTTAAATAATATTAAAGTATCACTTGCTACTGGTAAAGTAAAAGAAAATAATTAAAAATGGACTTCTCTTCCTAGATAGTCAATGCTGCAATTCTAAGCTATAATGTATCCAATTCTGCTATTCTATAATCTATATCATTTCATCTAAATCATATGTATATACATACACACACACACACACACATATAAACTATATCGTGAATAAGTTAGCTTAAAAAACAGTATGTGTCACGTAAATGTGATATATAGACAAAGAAAGAAAAAAACTACCTTTTAGGGCCTTTTCCTCTTGTACCAACTGTGGAAATAGGTAGAGGATCATTTTTTCTCTCCATATCAACTAAGTTGTATATTGTTTTTTGACAGTTTAACACATCTTCCTCTGTCAAAGATTCTTTCACAATAACACTGGCTAATGGAACTACCTGTTAGATTTTTTTTAAAAGAAAAAAAAAATCTGTCTTGAAAAACAAATATCAAAGCAACTAGGCAGAACTTCAATTGATTTTAAACATTACCATGGTGAGACAATCTATTAATATAACCTTCACTTCAATTTTCTATTACTAATTCTTTAACTGTAGCAAACTCGCATATTTCATTCTTTGCTTGAGAAATGGTATCTGTAAAAAATATATAACTAATCTAGAAGAGAAGTTGAAACTATTTAACACTTACCGCTTGCATGTTAAAAATGGTGGTTTGTGAAATAATCATAGGCCAGTATCGGGTGTGTTTTTCTAACTGATCTTTTGCTCGTTCCAAAGGGATCTCAAGACTTCCATCGATTTTATATCTGGGGTCTAGAAAAGGAGTTAATCTGTTTTCCCTCATAAATTCACCAAAATCCTAATGATAACCAAATAAGATAAAATTAGAAACTATTTCTAATGTGTCATTATGGATTACATGTAACAGTCTGTTTCCCTGATGTCTTCTGTCCTGTGATATGCAACAAAGCATTCTCTCTCAGCTCCATCACCCCCCACTAATTTTTTTTCCTTCTAACATGAAACCTATCAGCCTTTATTACAATGGAGATGAAGAAAGCCTCAAACATAAATACTTTCCACTTTTTAAAAGCCAAGGAACCCTTATTTTTTTCTTCTCTTCTATAACTTAAGTCTTTTATATCATATACAGATAGAAAAATTAGTTAATCACATTAGAATACCAATATGCTTAATAAAAAACTACCTTGATAACATCAAAATTTTAATAGTGGTTATCTTTGAATGATGGAATTATAGGTAATTTATATAGTCTGTTTTTTAAGATAGCCATACTCTAAATTTTCCACAATGAACACTTATTAGTTTTCTCTTTATTAAAAAAGATGTAAAAATAATAAAGAAAAGCCTCATCAAAAACAATTACTTACAATATATAACACCTTGGTTTACAAAGTACTCCTATATATCAATCACATTTAATTTTCACAACCACCTCAAAAAGTAGACAACATGAAATACCGAATATAAATGAGAGGGGGAGTGAAAAATTAAAATCAGAGAAATGGAATTACTATGAAAATAGACACAATTTCCCTTAATGCACCTTTAAATAACACAAAAATTTAGTGTTATTTCAAAATAGCAGCAATCCAAATATTGAAATGTTTTTGTTTGCCATTTAAGTTACTAAAAGTAAGGTTCCACCTAAAATATTAGTTCAAATCAATTTCCATTATTTCTATTTTCCAGTATGTCAATAATATTCAGAGACTTCTAAGCACACAATGAATATATAAAGATGACTATGTACTGATAAACAGTTCTTCTGAGCAAGTATTGAAGGAAACTCATCTAATTAAAATAACAGTAAGCGACTGCTCCAAACCCCTTTTTGTCACAGATCTTAGCTTAATAGGCACTCAATAATAACTACATGCTGAATGATGACATTCTCAAAACATAAAATTTATAGATATTAGAGTCTTACTGTGATCCGGTAGTCTGTAACTCTTCCTCCACATCCTTCACTAATTGAAGGTGGATCTTCCAGGATGGATCGAGAACTGCTAAGGACATGTAAAAAAATCTCTCCTCCATGGCTACTAAGCATGTGACTGATGACTTTGGAACCTGACTTTCGTGGTTGTTCCAATAAAACAGAACGACCTGCCGAAAGTAATGAAAATCAAATGAGCTCTTATTTTTTTCCCCTAAGATTTATGTCCACAGTTTTCTTTTTATTTACTAATCCTCGAATTTTTAACCAGCATTGTTAACTGAGTACATCTACATTTCAGGTCCAAAAAGTCTGAACTCTAGCTTTAGCTTTCTCTTGGTCACTCAAGCTTTCAATTATACAGATGGTTTTCCAAAATAAATAGAGTGATCTCTAGTATAATGTTTGGTTATATTCTTCATTCAATTACAATGTCACATGAAATTTTTCTCCTGGATATCAAGAAGAAAAGTGAGACAACTGTTGGATAAACCTCAAGTTATTAAAGCTATACAACATTTGGGGGAGAAAGCAGTCTCAATTCATTTCCATAATAGCTCATTATCAGCACTGTTACCAAAACTACTTTCTATTTCACATGATCAAATGTTATTTAACCTGGACTACACATAATCTGATAATCAAATTGAGCTTAACATAACAATGAAATTAACCTTATGATAAAGGACAACTAACTCATCGCATCAGTGGCTCAAAAACCTAGTTATAAGAATCACCAGAGAAGCTATTAGAATTTAGAGTTAGTAAATGAAATACAATAATTTGGTTTTTAAAAAAATTTTTTTTCACAGAAGGAAACCACAGATTTAAGGCCATATGTATAAGAATCATACAAAATAACACTGAAAATATGTTTGTTTATGATAAAGGTATAGTGTCTAAGAAGATGTAAGTCCATATATACTTTGTAATTTAAAATTCAATAGGCCAAAATAAATGGCCTGTATTACATTATCTTTCAAAAAAATTAATGTAGTTCAGATTGTCTAACCATTGTTATATATATGTGTATTTTATTCAATATTGCTATGTATTCAAGGATAAAAAAAAGCACTAATGCCCGAAGTATATCAAAATTGGAGGTAGTAAAATAATCCCTTTATAAATGCCCTTGTTAGTTTTCAGTAAGTCCTGTCTTCTGGGAGTGTTTTTGTTAATCTGCCTCTTGGAGCTAGATGTAGTCCAGTACTTAGTCACTGAAATGGTGGAAGTGGGAGAAGAGGAAGGGTGAAGGCAGGGTTCTTGGCTAGTATCTCCACATCTAGAAGACAGTTTTAGGTTATAACCATAGGCCTATTATGTGCATTTTATAAAGTACCTGTGTTAATTGTGAATGAGGTTCATTATTTTGCAACATCTGAGCTTTTTAGATGTTCTGAGGTGGCTATGATAAAAAGGAGAGCTACTGAATTAACCAATTTGTAAATATCTTTCTGTTACAATTGATAGAAAACAGACATCTTAGACATGCAATTATTAAACCATCTCTGAGAAATGGACGTCAGGACTTGTTCGTTAGGTTGGCGGCAGAGGAGCAGAAGGAAGGATAGAGGGAAGGAAGTGTGTGGATGTGTTTGTATGTGCATTGTGATGATAACTACTGATGTATGCATCTCTTCTAGCTGTTCTATAGGAATATACTAGTAAGTATTTCAGTGGAAACTTGCCTCCTTGCTACTATTTTAGAAGTATAGATCATAATGAATTCTGAAGCATTATGCTTTGTGTACTGTTGCTTTATGTCTCATTTTGAACATTAAGGGAATGTAGTATTTTAATTGTAAATCTGCCAATATCTTTATCTAGAGGCCTGTTGCCATTTTTGTCCTTTATGAAATTTCCTTCACCAATAAAGGCAGGATTACATTTTTTTTTCTTTCAAATTGAGTTAATGTAGTGTATTTTTGATTATCAAAATACTCATATAGCTTTGGGACTCTGAAATGGTAAATATGATGTGTGAAAAAGCTTGATACAAAACTGTACAATCTTAATTATATAAAAATGGAAATTTAATTGTGTAGATACACACAGGGGACCAAGGACACGTCAAATTATAAACTGCTTGTGATAATGGATGGTGTTGTTCTTTGCTTCTTGTGTTTTTCAGTTTCCTAGTATATGTACATGTTACCTTTTTAAAAATAAGTTATTTTAAAAACCTAAAAAGAAAAAAAAAATCAACGTAGACTCTAATGGTCAAATTTTTAAATTAAAAACACTAAAAAATACATTAAACAAAACTTAGATAAGTCTGAAAGACATAAAGTCATCTTATTTTTAAACATTAGTAAAACTACAAAGGGTATTTACGATTATATGACTTTAAAACAGTTCTGGGAAATAAAACAGTTTAACTGTATTGAAGAAAATGGCTTCCCAGAATTCACATTTTCATTTTCACTAATGATTTCACTTGTAATAATCTCAGTCAAAACAATTAAATAATGAAAGTTACCATTTAGAAGAAAATTAGTAAGGCAGGAAGAAGGTCTACTATTTACATCTACAGGTGAAATTCGATAAGCGCCAGTGCAATAGTGTAATTCTGAAATAGAAGAAAACACTGATTTGAAAGAATATAAAGAAATATTTCCACAATTAAAAGAGAAATTAAAAACTTTTTTTGAGCCTCTAAAACAAAAACAAACAGTAAAAAAGCAGCAAATTACTGAACCCTATATAACACAACACTTTAAGTACCTTTAGTTTAATTATTTTCTTTTTCAATTATTTTTAAATACCTACCAATGTTATTCGTCCTTGGTGTGCACCACTTTAATGTTATTGTTTCTTTAAATGAGCCTTCTCTACTGCTGCCACCTAAGTGGGTATCACCTTGAAAAATAAGTCAGAGAAACAGTAACGTTACCAAATAGACTATAAACTTCAAACTGTTTACCCAAGACCTGAAGGAGTTTAAATTTTATAAAAGAAAATACCTCTGGGAGAATATCTTTTTTTATGAAGTAGAAAAACACCAAGTAGAGTTTGGATATTAGCTATGATTAAAATAAATATTTAAGTTTCCTCCAAATTTCTCATCAATTAATTTAATCACCTCAGTCACTACGTTAAAAGTCAATAGCAAAATATTTTTTAAATTTCAATAATCTACAACTGCTCCCCTCTGACACCATTAAAAAATAAAACAACATGGTTAAGTAATTAAAGAAAGTTACAGATTTCTAAAATGCACAACTAATTATACTGAATCCTAATGAATGTATAAGAAGAAACATAAAATAAGGGATTAGGTTGGTGCAAGAGTAATTGCTGTTTTTGAAATTATCTTTAACCTTTTAAACCGCAATTACTTTTGCACCAACCTAATAGAAAGTAAATACATAAGTTATAACAGTGAGCATTTTTTGCCTTAATGCAGTCTAGAGTAAGCAGACGTTAATAAAATAATAATGAATAAATGAAAAACTATCAAGCTGACAAAGCTTGGAAGGAGATGTATATAGTGCTATGAGCATCTATACAAAGAGATTTGACCTATGCTGAGACATCAGGGAAGGCTTCTTTGAGAAGTGAAAACTAGTTTGAGTTCTAAAGCTTGTTAAGTCGAAAATGCATTACACCTAATATCATAGTTTAGGCTAGCAGACCTTAAACATGCAAAGAAGATAATATCCAAAAAACGCTGGCAACACAGTACACTGTAGAGAATTGGTTGTTTATCCTTGTGATAGTGTACCTGACTGGGAACTGCGACTTGCTGCCGCTGCCCAACATCATAAGAGACTATCATACTGCATCTCTACCCCGGGAAAAAAATCAAAATTCAAAGTACGGTTTCTAGAGAATGCATATCACTTTCACCCCATCCTAAAGTTGAAAAATCGTAACCTCAAACCACTGTCAGTTGGGGATTCTCTGTATAAATCTGGAGCTTAGAGAAGATATCTGGGCTAAAGTATAAGCCTACTCATCAAAACCCAGCTCTAATGTCACCTACTCTGTAAAGCCTGCCTAACTCATAGAGGCATAATCACATGCAATCCTGTGTCTTCCTACAGCACTCTGTTCCTACTGCTACCATAACATTTTGCACACGGTGTCTATGCATAATACAAATAACTATAAGTCAATCAATAACTATTTAAAAAAATATGTTGTGTTGCAAAAAATATTTTTACCATTTTTCTAAGTTTTAAAAATAGAAATTGGTATTACCTCACAGGTTCTTTGAAATTTCCACATACTGTATTTTCAAAAACAAGCTCTCTACATTCCTTTGTTAAACATTACTATAACCATTTACCTTAATAGCTTTTCTCCTGTTAGAAATTCAGGTTATGTTCACTGCCACATTGCTTATACATGTAACTAATGTTGACTGGTTCATGGTATTAACTCAGAAGATGTTTATAACACAATGTCAACCATTTAATTCTCTGATGGCATCAATTTATATAGAAAACATGCTAAAAGATGTAACAAAATGTGAAATCTTAAAGGTAATTTCACTGAATTTTAGGAATGGATGAAATATTACAGTTCACCTAATCCAGCATCTTTAATTTATAAGTATATACACTAACGTCTAGAAACACATGGGACTTTAGCTAAAAATCTTGTCTCTTAACTCCACAGTCTTTTCCCGTATATCAGGCTGTCACTTACAGAAATCACAGCTTAGAGAAGAGACCTACAGGTTGAAATACTTTCTAGAGGAAAAAATAACACTAAATTTCTTTTTTTTCCCGATTTTGAATTACTACCCTTTCATGCTTCACCAGGGGTATAATGAATCCCAGTATGAAGCAGAAACAAGGAATTCAAGAGAATGTAAAAGTATGTGATAGAATTATTTGAATCTGTTGTAGAAAGCATGTGGTTAGAAGTATTTTGAAATAATTTAGCCATATTTAATCTGGCTATAATTTCTATAAATCTTGAATTACTGAATTTTTAACCAGAGACCAAGTACAACAGAGAACTTTTAAAGAATTATGGTTGAATGTTAAGTTTTCTGATCCATGAACATGGGATATCTTCCCATTTATTTATGTCTTCCTTAATTTCAGCACTGCACTGTAGTTTACAGAGTACTGAGTTTTATACTCCTTTTGTTAATTTTTTTCCTAAATATTTTTAATGCTATTCTAGATAGAATTGTTTCCCTAATTAAATTTTCGGTGTGCTCATTATTACTGCATAGAAATATGATTAATTTTTTAAATTAGTCTCAGGTGTACAAAACAATGTAATAGACATTTACCATTTTTATCCCTCAAACAGTGATAACCACCCCATCTACTACCCCTCTGACATCACATACCATTACATTTCCACTGTCATTACATTACATTTCCACTGTCTCTATTCCTACTGCTGTACTCCACTTCTTGTAAATATATATATAAAATTATAGTTGACATTCATTATTGTTCAGCTTCAGCTTCAGGTGTACAGTTCAGTGATCAGGCATCTACATCATCCCTGAGGTGGTCGCCCTAATAAGACAGATGTCCATCGGATACCCTACAAAATCTTTACAACATTATTGATTACATTCCCCAAGTTGACTTTCATATCCCTGGGGCAATCTTGTGGTTACTGATTGTGCTTTCTAATCCCCTCACCTTGCCCCTACCTCTCACTCCCCATCTAGCAACCCTCAGTTTTTCCTCTGTCTCTGAGACTGTAGCAACACAAATATCAAAACAACTGGTTTTTATCCAGGCAAGCTGTAAGGTTATTACTCTTCAGGGCAGCTCCTGTTCTTTTCCCTTCCAAAGCTGGTCTGCCTACAAGAGAGAAACTATGATATATTTCTAATGGCTCTCTTTCTCAATATTGTTCCATTAGCTTAGTCTTTCCCAAAGTAAATTCTACAGAAAGAACACTAGTTCCATGGCCATTAATAGGTGACACTGTCAGATAAGTTTGGAAAGGAATGAACTAAAATCAATTAGGTTTGTTTACTGAAGAACTTCTCAAAGCTGTTAGTATTCTTTCATGTTAGATCTTACAAATTAAGACTTTACAATGTCTCTTACTTACCACTTTTCAGGAAATCTACATGTGCATCTTTGTGATGAAGTAGCTCCACATCATAATTGGCAGATGTGTTAGCATGTTGCTCTTCCTTAAAGCAAAATTTAAAATAACTTGGGTTTTGTTTTCAAAATAATGAAGTTATTTATTAACTAGTAATTTTGCTTTTTGCTTAAAATGAGATCAAATACACCCAATAAAAATTAGCTATAATAATGGTACAGTTTGCTCAATAATTCATCTATTTAAAGATGCAATAGTTTTCCACTGCAATATGAACTCTATTAAAAAACTACTGGGTATATATAAGTAATACAGATTTTTCTTACATTATGTCAGAATTAACATAGATGATTAAATGCAGAAATTTAAAAAATTTTTTACTCTGAATGCATTGTCTTGCACAAATATACACAAATATCTGTATACAAATATAATGTAATTGAAATAATTTATATAAATTGAGAGTGAAAAAGTTGTTTAAAGGAGGAATTAGCATCTTTAAATACCTACAATAAATTAGCAAACACAAATTATATAAAATAGCAAATACAGCGTAATGAACAAGTTTAGAAACTTGTTTTCACTAAATAGTAAATAGGAACTTCAATATTATCTACTAACAAGAAAAAGAGATTAAAGAAAGAGTCCCACCAGGAGCACACAAATATAATCAAATTCTAAGAGCAAGGTATCTGTCACCCTCAGAGTACTTTTCTTATAACTCATGAAATTATATGTATTACTTTACTTGTTAATTGCTTCTGTATCCAAACCATTCTATTGGGAGAAGCTACAATCTCTGTTAAGGAACCAGCCACTCAGATGAGAAGGAAATTAATAATGAAAAGGTATTTCTCATGTAATTTACTGTTCTTTATATGGTGGCAAAACAACAACACTGGGATTTATAAGAAAGACTATTTGTGTTTAAATAGAGTGGTTACTTTATTTATAAACGTAATCAATAAAATTAAAATCAACTCCACTTGGTAAAAATTCATTTAAAGCTTACTATGGGCCAGGCATTGTTCTAGTCCTAGACTTAATGATAATGTGATGAAATGGAACAGGTAGCAATAGATTCCTAAGAAAACCCACTGGTAAAATCGTAAGACTCACATCCTTGGTTTTTCAGCTACAGTAATAAACTTTTTTAAAACTATGAGTTCTTTTCCCCTAGTTGGACTTTTAGTTACAAACACCTTTATAATGGGTAGGCAAAAACAAAAACACAGAAAATAAGAGATCCACCAGAATACACAATGTAAGTAAAATCTAGTAACACAGGTGTCGGAAAAAGAATCACAGAAAAAGTAATCATTTAAGATAGAGATTCTATTTTGATGAAAATAACGAGAACATAATTGAAAACAAAACAAAAAAACAATATAGAGTGTTATTAGAAAGAAAAATACAGCATTTTGTTCTGTGATCCTTTCTTGTCGCTTTTCAGTATTTACTAACCTGGTCAAAGACACTGAACGTGGGCTAGCAAAACAGAAAATATGATATGGGGAGAAAAAGTTAAGGTTCAATTAAAATAAATAACACATCAAACAAATATTTAAAAAGCAAAACACAGCTTTCAAAATAGCAGGAAAAAGAACTGCCTACCTTCATTGGAATATTCGTAATAGTAGTTGAAGCCAAGTCAAAATGTTGCTGTACTAAAATATTTAATTTAGTAGCAAGATGCCGTCCTGCACGAACACTATGAACTTCGCTGGTTAAAACAGGGGACAACTACAAAAAAGTATGAAGAAAAACCCAAAAAACATTAATACACTATAACCAACTGCTAAATATTTTACTTCAACCCATAAAAATTAAGTAGTTTTACTTTCTAGAATTTGGAAAAATAAAAAGGTCCACAAATTAACAATGATCATTATTTTAGCAATAAATGTTCATACATTCATTCATTCAACAGATAGGCATTAAGCAGAACTCACTACATTATATGCCAGAAACTGTGTGAGCGATTGGAGAATACAGCAGTAAACAGGCAAAGTCCCTGTTCCCTTGAAACTTAAGAGTAAAATAGTCTGTTTTAAATATGCATTTTAATTTATAATTTTAACTTTATTTACCTATGTGCAAAATGGATTTAAAGTGGCCTGTAGAAATACTGTAGAAAAAATAACTCATTTTGTGGAGAGGACAAACCCCTAAAGATAAAATTACTTATAATGAATGTGAAAATCACCACAAACACTCATATTTTATCACTAATAAATGTGATAAGGCAGCCAAAAGTTACTTATAACAAGGAAACACAAAATTTTATTAATTCCAGGGCCGGCCCGCTGGCTCAGGCAGTTAGAGACGCATGCTCCTAACTCCAAAGGCTGCTGGTTCGATTACCACATGGGCCAATGGGCTCTCAACCACAAGGTTTTCAGTTCAATTCCTCGAGTCCCGCAAGGGATGGTGGGCAGCAACCCCCTGCAACTAAGATTGAACACAGCACCTTGAGCTGAGTTGCTGCTGAGCTCCCAGATGGCTCAGTTGGTTGGAGCGCAGGCTTTCAACCACAAGGTTGCCAGTTCGACTCCCGCAAGGGATGGTGGGCTGTGTCCCCTGCAACTAGCAATGGCAACTGGACCTGAAGCTAAGCTGCGCCCTCCACAACTAAGACTGAAAGGACAACTTGACTTGGAAAAAAAAAAAGGTCCTGGAAGTACACACTGTTCCCCAATAAAGGCCTGTTCCCCTTCAAAAAAAGAAAAGTTTACTAATTCCAGGGGAACAATATTTATTGTAAATAAATTTTTTAGTTGCCACAAAACCAACATACTGCTACATTATCAAAAGAGGCAGAAAAACGTTAAATAAAAAAATGGGCTTACACTGAAAACCACCTAAAAACACAACAATAAAGCTAAATGATCTAAAAATACCACTTTACTATAAAACATTCATAGACTAAGGTAAAACTTCACGTTTACATTAAATAAGGCTAAATGCAAAACCTGAACATAAGAACATACACATTTAATATAATTACATAAATACACATATCTGTATTTCCAATCACTAACAAGGAATATTATGTGATGCAAATCCTTTTAACAACCAACAGAGTCATCTTTCCTTTAAAATTGTTCAAATTTATTTAAAAAGTAAAACCAAGGTTGGAAATTGGTTTTTTCCCCCTCTAAATGGGTAAACTTAATTTCACTGTTATTGGAGTGTATTTTTGTTAAAGAGTGTATTTCTTTTCTAATGAGGAAAAAAAATTTTATAGAATAAAAAGTCATTAAAGCAACTGAAATTCATTACAGTAATTGAAATTTTAGGAAAAATGTAAACTGCGTATGGTTTTGCAACACATTTAAATAAATGTCAACAGGCAAGCAAAATAGAAAACACTTTAAATTCTACAATTCTAACATATAGAACCAACCTAGGTGTTTTGCTCTACAGGTTGCTTTGAAAATTCTAAGTATTTCCTTGACAGAAAATGTTGGCAATCTCATCATTATAATGCTAACTCTTTCCAGCATTTATTAAAATAATTAACAATGATCTTTTCTTCCATTACTTCTGTACTTACCTCTTTTTTAGGACGATCAGAAACAAGGCTGTCTTCACCAACTGGGTAGGTATGGATCAAGACCAGCTCACACTTCTGAATCTGCATGAGACTTAAAGAAAAACTTTTTACTTAGAATATAGAACACATACTACATAAAGAATCTAGGCAGATAAACCATTGAAAGTTTTATAAAATGAAAAAGTGTATTTCTAGAATCAGATACTATTGTTAACACAAAAGTTAAATACTTCGAAACACTGTTTAACTGTTGTTCTTATATGAACATTTAATGAATATATTAATTAAATTCATGCAAAAATAATTTTCTGTGTGTTTGAAGGGTAAAATGAAGGGAAAATTCTTATAATCAGATACAATTTTTATAATAGGTAACTGCCACAGAGTAAATGAATATAATGTGTATTAGTTTCCCTTTTACTAATGTTTTTTAAGGACAAAAATCAGACAATACTGTTACCAACAATTGGTTATTTCCAAGAATACTGGATTGTAATGCTAAAAAGTTTCCCCCGACTTTTTATTTTGAAGTTGCCAAACCTATAGAAAATTTGAAAAGAAAAGTACTACTCAATGAATTTCCATATACCGTGTTTCCCCAAAAATAAGACCTCGCCGGACCATCAGCTCTAATGCATCTTTTGGAGCAAAAATTAATAGAAGACCAGGTATTCTATTCTATTCTATTCTATCCAGTCTTATATTAAAATAAAACTCAGTCTTATATTCTGTCATATTATATTATATTATATTATATTATATTATATTACATTACATTATATTATATTATATTATATTACATTACATTACATTACATTATACAAGACCCGGGTCTTATTTTAACATAAGACCGGGTCTTATATTAATTTTTGCTCCAAAAGACACATTAGAACTGATGGTCTGGCTAGGTCTTATTTTCGGGGAAACATGGTATCCTTAACCCAGATTCACTAAGTGTTATCTATACCTGTGTTCTCTCTATTTATCTAAATAGATATATACTCTCTTTTAACTAAGCCACTTGAGAGTAAGTTGTAGAGGAAATGATACTTCATTCATAAATACCTCAGCATGCTTCCCCTAGTGAGAATAATCGTACTCATTTACAATACCAGTAGTCCACTTAAGAAAATTAATATCTCCATCTTAGACTCCACATTGCAACTGTCCCAAACACGTCTAATATTTTTTCTTTTCAAAAAATGCATATAATACAATTAGTTGTTATGTTTTGATTTGGTACATAATGAATAATGCCACCAACAATTTGATCATTTTACAAATTTGAAATAGAGTATGAAAGGAAGCCATCAAGACAAATATGCAGTAGAAATTTACATGTTGTTATTCTTCTGATCACCCTTCCTATGAAGCAAAGTAAAATTTTAAAGTGAAAGGGACAATGGGAAAAAGTTTCTGTTCCAGCATACATTTGTTGATTAACTTGTAGAACCAGTAGAGAATTCTACCAACCACTATTAAAATTATTGGAATAGTTATAATGAAATACATATGACTATAAAATGGAATATTTATTTCATTTATGGGTTATACTCACTGATCTGAATTTGCAGCAAGCTTGTTATGCTCATGAATCGTTTCCTGGACACAGTCCTCAAGCATTCGCACGTGACTATCACTAATGGCATAAAAAAGTTACAACAAACTTAAAGGAGTAACAGTAAGAGAAAAATTAAACACACTATTCAGCTGTTTTATCTTGTTCTAGGCACTTAAAATTACTTCAGTAAGGATTGTCTTTAACGTGCTCATTCACAGTTCCAAACAACCAGCTGAAAAACTAAAGAGAAAAAAGTCAAATTAACCTACATGATGACAATCTAAACAGTTTACAATGAGATGAGTCTTTGTTTTAGAATTGGATAAAAACAGCTTCAATGTTAGCAAGGCCACTCGTGACATGCATAAATGCTAACATGCTGTCCCTGCTACTTTCAATAAAAGCTACAACCGGACATGAAAATGTCCTGTGTGCAAGCATTACTGTGATTAACACCTCACCTTTTTGCGTTAGTAATACAGATTATTCGTCCTCTATTTCCAACACGTTCTGCATTCTCCATTAGTAGAGTACGGGCCTCATGTTGGTATTCTGTAATTTTACAGAGGGTTTCCACTGCTGCAACAAGACCATGTAGAATACTGCAGCATTCGGGATCTGCCCGGGGATTAGGAGGCCCTACAGCAGCTAATGCTGCCATTAGCTAAGTAAAAAGGAAAACAATTCTATTGATAAGAGTATGTATAAGTCAAACAAAGACACCACCATAAAAGAACACTATAAACCAATATAACTTATAAATATGGACACAAATATCCTAAACAAAATACTAGCAAACTGAATCCAGCAACATATAAAAAGAATTATAAACCATGACTAAATCGAATTTATTCTAGGAATACAAAGTTAACGTAAAATTCAATTATCATAAATATCACATCAATAGAAAAATTTTTTGAAAATCACGATCATCTGCAAAAAAAACCCAAGAAAAAGCATTTGACAAAATCCAAGACCTTTTCATGATAAAAACACTCAACAAAATAGAAATAGAAGGAAACTTCCTCAAGCAGATAAAATGCACCTACAAAAAACCTACAGACAACATCATGTTTAATGGTGAAGACTGGATGTGTTCCGTCTCAGATCAGAAACAGAAGAAGGGTGTCCACTCTCATGGCTTCCATTCAACACTGTGTGGGAGGTTCTACAGAGAGCAATTTGGAAAGAAAAATAAAAGGAATCCAGATTGGAAAGGAAAAACTAAAACTATCTTATGTTGTAGGTACATGATCTTGTATACAGAAAATGCTAAGGACTCTACTAAAAACTGTTAGAAATAATAAACAAATTCAGCAAGGTTGCAGGATAGATCAATACACAAAGACCAATTGTACTGTTATATACTTGCAACAAATTCAAAAATGAAATTAAGAAAACAATTCCATTTATAATAGAACCCAAAATAAAATACGTAGCAATAAATTGAACAAAAGAAATGTATTCCTATACTCGGAGAACTATAAAACAATGTTGAAAGAAATTAAAGATCTAAACGAATAAAAAACATCCCACGTTCATGAACAGGAAAACTCAGTATTGTTCAACTGTCAGTATTACCCAAACTGAATTACAGATTAAATAAAACTCCTGTCATAATCCCAGCAGACTTCTTTGTAGAAATTGACCAACCAGCTAATTCTAAAATTCATATGGAATTGCAAGGAACTCAGAATAGCCAAAAAAAAATCTTGGAAAAGAATAAAGTAGGGAGACTGCTTTGTACATGCATAAATATAATCTGGAAAGATCCATAAAAAACTAACAGTGATGGGGATAAACAGTGATGTACTGGTAAATAAGCTCTCCAAAGGAAAAAAAAAAAAGCCCTAACGTGTAGTGTTCGCCAGTATCTATGGTTAAATACCCCACCATAGCTGATTTCAAGCTTCACTGAATATGCTGACAGATGCACACACTCAGCTCTCCCAAGTTGGTATGAGCAGGCTCAAGCACACCACTAACTGGGACAGGGGACGAGTGGGAAACTTGTCAAGGTTTACCTTTTATTTACACACTTACACACACACACACACACACACACGTATATGTGTATATATGCACACATGTATGTATATATGTAAATTTTATTTTAAAATGACATAGGTATTACCTATTCATAAAAAGTAATCAAAAGAGAAAGAAAATACTGTGTATGAATGACTATATAAAGCCCCTGGTATATAGGAGAAGCTTAATTAAAAGTAGCTTTTTAGGGAAGGGGCATTGTAGTTCTGGGGAAAGTAGCAGAAAGAAAGATTAACTTTTAAAGTCAGAGATGAATTAAAATTCTGCCTCTGCCTCTTAATTCTATGTGAACCTGGTCAATCTCTCCTAGCCCTTTTCCTAATCTGGAAGTGAAAACAGTAGTAAAACTTATCCCACATAATGGGATACTTTCAAATGTTATTTAATTTAGCCAATAAAAGCAAAACCAAAACTCCTGAAGTCTGACAATTTTTTTTTAAATAAACTTTAAGATATCTAGGATAGAGTAAGGTGATATAACAGAGAGAGCCCTGGATCCAGTTATGTAAGTCAAACAACCTCTGGTCGGTCAGCCTCAGTTCCTTCACCTGCACAATGAAGGAGCTGAAGCAAATGTCCCACAATCCTTCCAGCCCAAGATGTTTCAATCCATCTACTTCACTTGTTATTCATGATTTTTCACAAAACCTAGGTAAAAGTGTGACACGGATAATCAAATCTAACATTAAATGTGATACCATAGACAAGATTAAGGTCAATTACTTTATAGCATCTGAAACACCAGCGATTCGCTATATGGCTGCCTTCACAACTGGAGTTTCCCCTTCTGTTCCTAATTTAACAGCAATGGGTGTGGTATGTGCACTCACCTTCAGAAAGCAGAGGGAAGTAGTAATTCTCTCATCATCAGTATCTACCAGTATCAAAAGCATACCTTTTACCGCACTACAGAGATAAAGGAAAATCTATACAAATTTGTACTTATTTTTGTTCCTACACAACTAGAGAGGCTTCGAGCTTTTCACAATAACTCTTGAAAGAAAAAAAGCAGAATACATGCCATTTCAAAATGACAATACAGCAGGAATAGATGGAATCCTTAATATTATTTTTTCAAGTAATGAAAGGATAAAGAATATTCTGTAGTGAAATAAATGCAAAGCCAAGCCAATAAAAGTCTACTCCTTGAGTGAGTTTAACTCAAAAGAATGAAAGGTTAGATATATTTACATAGTATAACACTAATCATAACATTTTAAGACCAAACACTGTGACAAACACACTTTCTTTGAAAGTGTTCCATTTAAAATACATTTCAATGGGATTATTTCCATTGAAGTGCATCCATCAATAGAAAAATTTTAACATGAAAAAATTCAAACAATGTATTCAAATACTTCACTACTGCCTGTCTCTCATGTTCATAGTCATCAGTGAAGGACCTAGTAGACTGAAGTCTTCTACCCAACTAAATACTAGCAAAGAACGTAATCTACCACAAACTCAATATCCTTAGATAAATAATGTTTAAAAAGCATAAACTTGATGGGTTGAGCATGGGTTTATTTCTGCTCCCTCCAAAATCTGCACTAAAACTGTACTAAAGGAATTTAATTGTAAAAAGCATAAACCAAAGGGAAAAAACAAGACATACACCCACAGATGAAAAGAATGGAGAAGACAACCGCAAACAAGAAATGTCAACAAGAATATCAGAACGAATAGAGGAATGGTAATGGACTTTATACAACTAAGTGGAAATCTACGTGCTTACAGGGGAAAAAAGGCAAGATGATACGTCCTTCAAATTCCAGAAGTTCAGCAACTGGAGGCATCAAGTACCACACAAAGCAAGGGTAAGGCAAGATATTTAAATCAATGAATGGCTTAAAGTCAGCATAAACAACAAATTGACTCACAGATCTTACTCACAGCCTACCTATGTAAGTGACTACCTTTCCCCGATCCCCCCAGATACAGAATCACATTGCTTTGAAGAACTGAACCAGAAGGTTCCAAGCAGGAATACCACAAGACACAGGAGGGTAGAAAGGTAAGATACTGGACCAGTGCTGCCCAATAGAACTTTCTGTGATGATGGAAATATTCTGTATCTGTGAAGTCCAATACAGTAGTCACCATCTACGGGTAGCCTCAATTGACCAGTTGAAACATGGCTAGAGAAATTGAATTTTTTATTGTATTTAATTGTAATTAATTTGAATAGTAGCTATTTAATAGCTAATAGTAGCTATATATGGCTAGTAGCTCCTATGTTGGACAGCACGGTACTAGACCAAAAACAGAAAGACTGAGTAAAAGTCTGCTACTAAACAGTCGAATCCACCCTGGCTCCCAGAAGGCGGACAACTAAGTTTATAGCACACAGGTAAAACAATTTAATACTTTCAGATTAAAAAATAATACCTTGAACAGTCCCAGAGAGATGATCTGTTGATTCCGATATTTGGAGGTTCCCCCAGTGAAAACAATTAAACCACATTGAAGCCCGGTTAGTAATACCTACAGATCTTCTAATCTGCTGTTTAGTGGCTTGCCTTTAAATAAGATTGCACAGCTGCTTATCAGCAGGCATTTTAACAAATACCTCAACATGAAAAGAACTCTTGAGAACTAGAGAGATCAAAAAGAAAACTTCAAATACATTATTAATACTTTCAGATTAAAAAATAATACCCATGAAACAAGAAAAGGATATGACAAAAATGGAAACAATTAAAGCATAAGTAAAAGTTCTCAGAAATTAAAAACAATATTAAGTAAAAAGTTCCATATAAGGGTTAAAAGGAAACAGGTGAAAGGCTCAGAAAGTAGAACAATAAGAGGCAGACAAAAAAATAAGAAATTTAGACCAAAAAAATAAGAAATTTAATCCAGGAGGTCCAACATCCCACTGATAGGGATTCCCGAAAAACACAGAACACAGAGACAAGAACATTATCAAAGAAACAATACAGAGAAATTTTCCTGAATAATATAAAGCCTAGCACATGAATGACAAAAGAGTAACACCAAAGCACATCTCTGAGAAATTTCAGAACATAAAGGGGAAAGAAAAGATTGTAAAAGGTTTCAGAAAGAAATTATGAATAAAAATGATACTGGACTTCTCAATGATACTGGACTTCTCAATAACACTAGAAGCTTCTCAATAACACTAGAAGCTATAAAACTCAAAATTTTGAGGAAAAAGTCATTTCTAACCTAACATTTCTATACCCCAAGTATCAACAAAGTGTACTTGTTGATATGTAAGTTACAGAAATTCTGGAGGTTGTACTCCACCAAAACAAGAGATTACAGAAAGAAAAAGAGGGGATAAAAATGGGATCTGAAAAATAGGAAGAGAGGAGGACAGCAGTGCACCCAGCCTGGAAAGCAGCCAATTCGAAGCGGAGCAGAAAACTGCTCCAAGAACTTTTCCAAAGAAAAAAAATTTTAAAAATAAAACTGCTAAATTTCTAATACATTTATCATTAAAAAAACTGAAAAGTTTTGTAGAGACGTGAGAAAAAGCACCAACAGATACACAAAAAACTAAGCAAATTAAGAAGAAATGATAAATTCCAGAAGCAAAAAGTTGTATAAGAACATAATACGTAAGTCAAAATCATTATGCTATCCACCTTAAACTGATACAGTGTTATGTATCATTATATATACTGTATGCCAACTACATCTCAATGAAATCTTAAAAAAAGAAAGGAAATAATCACATGTATTATACTTGCCTGAGCAGTCAATAACACTTTACATAGACATTATAAAGCAAAAATGGAATTTTGCATTAACCAAAAATCCTGATATAACAATATTGAGAAAATGAGAGAAGGGAAAGGGGCAGGCATAGTAGCATGGGTGAGAGGGAATATAAAAGGTAAATCCTCATCGACAATGACATTAAATTAAATAAATAAAATTTAAACTCTATAAATGGCAGCAAAAAATGTTATTTAGAAATATGGAAGTAAACACTACATGAGCTAAGACTTGAAAGTTTGCTACTAGGAAGTGGGGAAAGACTAGAATGGATAGCTGTTTCCCTTTTAGTATTAGTGTTTTAAAACTATGTGCAAATACTATATTGATAAAAAGTTTTTAATCATTTTTTAAATACAGTATTCCTGCATTCACATAATTTTCAAAAAGGCCACAGCTCAAAATCTAACCATACCTCCTGCAAATTTTGGTCTTCTTGAGTCCAAGAATTTAAAACATGTGCTCCAGAGTCACTCACAATGAAATTCACCTAATAGATTTCAAAGAAATAATTAGTATTCAAGTCCAATTCTACTCCATCACATCAAATTTAAAATATAAAGTTTGCTGTTAGTTAATAGTAAAAAGAATTACAAACAAAATAAAATAATATAGTCTCTAGCTCTGATTTGTTGATTGAATCATTCATTCATTTTATAGGTATGGAATGCCTAGTGCATGACAGGTGCTATTCTCAGCACTGGTGATATGGGAATATAGTGACGAATAAAACAGTTCTGTCACTCACAATGTGGGGAAAGCCAGGGGTTTGGGGGATTTGGTAAGATAGAAAGCAGTACAGAAAGAATACAAACAAACAAATAAATGAACAAAATCACTTCAGAGAGTGATAAATGCAAAGAAAAAGAAGTTGATTAGCTAGTTTAGGTTGGCTGGACAGAGAAGGGCTCTCTATAGAAATGGCAATTGAAGGGAAATGACCAAAAAGAAACCAGCCAAAGAAAGAGCTGGGGGTAGAGAATTCCAGGTATAGCGAACAGCCAACGCAAAGGCCTCTAAAGGGGTATCCTCAAAAGGGCAAAGATCAGAGCAGGCAGAAGGGCAGGAGATAAGCTCAGAAAAGTAGGCAGTACCCATATCACATATAGCACCGAAAGCTAAAATACTAGATTTGGACTTTCTTCTATATTTTAAAGTAAAATGCAAAAAAAAAAAAAAAATACTATCAAGTAAAATGATAATGACCGTAAGAATATATGTGTACTAGAAAGTATATCAACACTTTATCAACAAGTATATCAACAATTCCCTTTTGGGAAAAGGGTGAGACCATTTCTTTCCCTTTTGGATCATTAGACTACATGATCTAATCCATGATCTTTTTTCCTAATATCCATGAAATACTAGTTTTGCTTCCCTGATAAGTTTGATAAGCAGCCATCTCACTGAAGGCTTAACAGACAGAGACATATTTTACCAGCCACTTTACTTACATTATCTCATTGAAATCCTACAACTGTAGAAAGTAGGTGTTACGCTTACAAGGGAGGAAACTGAGACTTGGACAGATTAAGCAATACGATCAAGGTCACACTGCTAGTAGCTAGTAATGCCAGGATTTGAGCCAAAGCCTGTGCCCTGAATCATGACATTATCCTTTCTCGTTTTTTTTTTTTTTTACCCTACATAATGCACAATTTGCACTTTTTCTTTAATTTGGAATATATCTGAATGTATATTAGACTCTCTACATTCAGCCTTACTGTAATTGCCCTACCTTTGCCAGTCTAAGAATTGGCTAGGTCCCAGCCTAGGCTGCTCCAAAATCAGACAGAAAACAAATCGTCCATTTATGGCTAACCAAATGACTTTGCCAAAATAAAACAGTTGAGATCCTGAAATCTGAATTTTTATACTTGAGAATTCCTATCAATATACAATTTCACTTCTCATTGATAAAAACGATTTCCGCTTAGCATTCTTAAGAGCATTTCTTTCTAACATGGCCAAATTCTGTAGCGGTTTAGCACACATTCACTAAAACTATGTTTAAGCAGCAAGCCTGGTTAGGTTCAAATTCTGGTTCTGCCTCTAACTAGCTATGTAACTTAGCTCAAGTTTCTTCTCTTTACCTCAGTTTCTGCATCTCCAACATGGCAGTAATAAAAAACGCTGATATTCAGATGGTACTTCAAAGCACAGTCTGACAAATTACTTACAGCCAACATTCCCTTCTGCTCAGGCTGGCAAAAATTAATGGTCAGTATCTGTACCATTCCGGTTATTACACACTTTAAATATTATCCCAGTAGCTATAGTAACTACCTCATAGGATTGTTGTGAGAACTGGAGGAGTTTATACACATGAAGCACTCTGGAATATGCCTGGCACACGTTAAGTGCGCCACAATTGTTAGCTGTTATTATTGGTCACAATTAAATACACATGACATTTAATCCCAAAGGGGAGTTCTACGTATCACATTTTTCAAGTAGCAAACAAACAGTTCTAAGTCAAAGCTACAGCAAATTCATATATAAAAAAATGTAGTAAGCAGTTAAGTACATCCCAAAAAATCATGATTTTGCTTCACACTCACCAGCTTTTTGAAAGGAAATATATCATACATTATTCTACAATATTCCATGGAAGATTCTACTGAGCATGTCCACAATGATTTAGATATGGGGGCCAAAGGGATGATTCCTTGGGTCCTATTCTTCACCAGCATATCAAACTCGACATGCTGTCTGCATGATTCTGCCATGTAAGGGCAGTGATCCACAACAAACACTGTTTTATGAGATTCAGAAAAAATCTTCATTTTGTTTTAACCTGTAAGGGATAAGATATATTAGTCAAATGTCTTATACATAACACTTAATAACCTTAAATCATCTCTAATTGTCTTTTCTTCAAGATTTGGTAGGGAACATGAATAATCATTATCCAAAGAAATGTATCCAGTAGAGGGCAAGATTTAATGAGGTCATAACCAGAAAGTAACTACCAATGCAAGGGATGAGCTACACCATATTGAGCTGTCACTCTATCAATCACAGGAAAAATTACAGTCCATACATATTTTTTTGCTTTTTGAATGAACTTGAAATAGTCAGAAGAAAATGTTCACAAATTGTAGCTGATTCCCTTTCTTACATCATAAACGACAAATACTCTTCAAATACACTTTAATGATCCTTGCTAATTGACATCAATCACATATAAACCCCCAAACTAACCCAAGTCAGGAGTTTTGAGCTTCCCCCTCCAAACAGTCTCAAGGCTTCTGAAAAAAAGCAGCGGGTGGAAAAGACAGGAAAGAAGAGTGACAGCAAAAGGCAAGACCAAAACATAATAGATATCTCTGAACACAACCGCATTTCAGGTCTTCGCGTTAGGGCAAGGGCCCCAAATTCACCATCTCCCCCTTAGCTTTCGAAACGCCACAGCAATTTATCACGTAGAAGAGAAACTTAGTTGCTACCATCACACTGGTGGGGAGGAGAAACTTTTAAAACTTTTTCTTACAAAAACTCCCTCGCTTCGCTAATAAAATCTTATACTGAACAAACCACATTCAAAAAGCACATGGTAAGCAGGAAAAAAGGTGTTCATCAAAACGAACTGACTTTTTACAATCCAGCTATTTTCTTCTGCTTCCAAATGCATTTCCCCTTCATGCAAAACTCTTCTTTGAGAAATCTAGACACACTCTGCTGGAGGGTGCGGGGTGGAAAGTATAAGGTGAGTGGATAAGGAAGACCTCAGGATTGAGGTTAGCTTACTTTCGTGCCTGGTCCTGCAGAGAAAACGAACAGAAGCTATAAAGTACAGCCTCTCTGGCAAAGGCTGCTGGCTGGGTGGGGAGGGTCAGCGCACAGTCAGGAGTATCTCGTACCAAAGACAGGGGACTAGGCTTTCCCCGCTCATCTCCTAACACACCGGTTCTTCCCAAGCTTCCTAAATGCAGGAGCGCGCGCGCGCGTGCGCGTGAACACAAACACTCACACACTGGGACTCGCGCGTGCGCAGAGCACTCTTCGACGGCCCCGCCAAGCTGCCCTTCCCCCTCGGTGGGCCAGACGCCCAGGTCGCGGAACAGGAAGAGGGCGGAGCCAAGGGGGGAAAAAATGCTTCCGACCCTCAAGATTTCCTACCGGCTAATTTTCCCAGTCACCCATTGGGAATTTTGTTCCGGGCGACCTGAGAGCCTCCCCAACAGCCAAGTACCAACCATAGAACCGGCTAAACCAGCCACGGCCCCTTAAGCGTAAAGCCCTCCCACCCGGTCTCCCCTTCTCGGTCTCTTCACCCAGGCCGGGTTCCCTGGCAAAACTCGCGAGACTTTGTGAGACGCCCAGCAAAAAAACCTGAGTTGATTAATGAGGCGGGACTTGGAATGGACCCGCCCCCACCTCTCGCGCAAGTCAGCCAGACGCCGCAAATAAATTTGTAGGCTCTACCCTCCACGGTGACGCCAGGAAGGAAGTCTCGCGAGGTTGAAGAGCCGTGGGAACGCTGGTCCGAGGGAGCCGTCGGAGGTGTTTCACCCCGGCTAGTGATGGGGCTGAGCCCCCCGGAGCCCCCCGCCTTCCCGCGACTGCCTCCGGCGGGCTCCGTGTCTGCTCGCTGAAGAAACCTAACAGGAGAGAGGAGTCTCTTTGGGTGCATAGGTCCCCGTGGGCAGAGGCTTTGAGTCCTCATCGCCACAGCTGACGGCTGCGAGGGATTGAGACCAGAGTAAGTGGAATAAACCCAGGGACGAGAAGAAGGCGGAGGGAGCCGAAGCTTCCTTCCGCGGGGCCAGTCCGGTGCTTTGCGCCTCCCGAACTACCTGCTGCCCGGCCCTAGTCGTGTCCCCGCGCCGGTTGTGCCAGCGACATCTCCCCTCCCCGGCCTCAGCTCTGAGCTCGTCTTTCCGGAACTGAGGTGGGGAATGTTTAAGGAAAAGCCTTGGCCCCAGCCCTGTGGACACACCCTCCGTGTCTGCTTTTTTCTTGCCTGACCCACCTGGGAGCTCACCCTTGAGGGGAGGGAACTGGGACGCTTCCGTTTTCCGTTTACCTCTTTGCAGCCTCTTTTGTTGAAACTGCCCTCCAAGAATTACTCCTCTTTTCCTGGTTTTCTTCCTGCCTTTCTTCTGTATCCAGTTTTTGATCGTGGACCAGTGTCCATCCTGCTGTCCTCACCAGAAACCTTCGTCCTCGGTTTGGCATTTCCACCGGCACTGCAGTGCTGTTTCTTCTTCCACCAGAATCGCTGCCGTTGCCCTCTCCGAAGTTTCCCCACCATCATCCTTCCCACGCAGTTTTCATTCTGAAATTCAAATCTGGTTTCTATCACGCCTTTCCTTAACTTTTGTCGATAACCACATTGCTGACCGAGTTGTTTCCTGATGGTCAAGCATTACCGTTCGGGGCCTTGCACGACCTGTCCCAGTCCATCGTACCTCTTGAGTCTCATCTTGCTTCTCCTGATACCTTACTGTGCGAGCCGCGCGACCAGGCCGTTTCCCCACACAGTACGCGCTTGCACAGCTCTGTGCCCTCGCCCTGCCGTACCTTCTCCCTAGAATGCTCACTGTCCTCTTTAATTGTTTTTTATCACCCAGAACAACCCAATCCTTCGATCATTGTCCCCCTGACTCCCCCAAGAGGACATTGATAAACATCACTGGGCTGACAAAGCGCTTGCAACAGGTCTGGGCCATTTGTTAGGTCGTGTGGTTTGTTCCCGTATCTGTCTCTTGTGCCAGTTTGAACTGGAGTCTGTCTTTTTATTCATACTTGGTAATAAAAGGTAGTCCAGTGTGTGGCACACAGCAGGCGTTGTTTACGTATACATATGTGTCAATATTTATAATGTAATCACAGCTCGAAACAGTCACCAGAGGAGTCGTGAGTTCCCTTAGAATCATAGAATTTTTAGAGCCACAAGGAACCATGTATATTAGCTAAATGACCACTGACCTGTGTTAAATATGAATAACCCTGTGCCCCCCACACACACATACAAGTAATTATACTTTTAGTATTTGTTTATTGACATTATGCACGATGGCCAAAAAAAAACCCTATGTTTTTAAATGATTTTTGTATTTTATTATACTCGTATGTGTCTATATTTGAAACACAGCGGCATGTATGTGAGAGAGAAATATTTTAGACTACAGACCGTGCTTGGTGTATGCACATCCATGCAACTCTTCCAATGACTCCGTGGCCTATAGGTTAGAAATAACTGGTTTAGATTAGGTTAGTTCCTTCTTGAATTGTCATATCTGTTTGAACATAGGTGTCTATGCAACTTATATTTAGCTACAATTCTAAGGTAACATGCAATTTTAAAAAATTCTCCTGTGTCCTTACTTTCAAATTCTGTTCTTTCCACTTTTAAAAGTTAATCATAAAGCTTCAAACGTGTTCATTCCATCATGTTCAAGAACTGAAAATATTCTGTGCTTTCAAATACAGTGATACGTCTGTATAAGGTGCTTATTTTATATGTAATTCACATGCCTTCTTTCTTGATCTTTCAATTGCATGTTTATAAGAAAGCCATACTATGCCTTTTTATTTTTCTGTTTCTGTACATGTCTCTGTTAATGTTACCTACTAATTAACATTAGACGTACCTACCTAAACAACCCAATAAAACATTTTAACTAGGTTAACCTTTGAAAACACTTAAGTGGCATATCATTAGTCACACTATTTCTATAAGTCAAGCTATAGGATAGTGGATTGGTGGATAAAAGAAAAAGAAGAGTGACTTAAATTTCTTCAAAATTTCCTTAACCAAAATCTAAAACTAAACAGCTGTCAGTTGCAGTCATGAGTGGGCGGTGCTTTTTCTTTTATCAGCAGAGGAATGTTCTGAACCCTCTGCCAGGAGTCTGACTGAATGTTTTTGGGTGGTAAAGTGGGCGAGTATAGAGCTAATGCAGGGGGAAAAAACCTGCTTTAGAAAAATTTCACCTGTAATTTGAGACTACTTATAGAAGATAATGTAAGTGCACTGTGACTAGTTAAGATAAGCACTATAAAAATAGGCAATAAATTGAGAATACTTTTTTTTTTTTTTTTTTTTTTTTTTACTGGAGTCTTTTTTAAAATTTAAAACTTGCTGGAGAGTTTGGAGAACAGTCTTTCTCCCACTCCACTTACTGGCTGAAAAGAGGGGGAAAGCACAGTATTTTTCAAAAGAGGTGGTAAAATATTATAAAATATTGTAAACTTTTCTGTGGTTTCACATACAGGAAATGAACATGCAGATTCTTAGAAACTGTGTCATTGTTTTTCTGAAGTGCCAATAAAATTATACTTTGAATTACCTGATGTTTATAATTCATTTCTCTGAATAGCTATATTTGTATAGTTACAAAACAAATTTTAAATAGTTTATTTTGATGGTAGTATTTCATTATGCAATCTATAGAATGCTTTTATAAAGTGGATGTTAATTGTAATTTCAAAAGCCTATCAGCAAACATTCATTGGTGTTATAATTAACTATAATGCCTAATTAAAATGGATACTAGAATTTTATTAGTTATAAGGAAATATATTTGAAATTTTGATAGTTTTTTCATCTTTTCTTCATTTACACTCCCATTTATTTTCTGTTGCTAGCTTGGAAGTCCCATTGGTGAAGTACGGTCAGGGAATTAGCTTTGTTTTTCCAGCCAGGATGACCAAGATGCTTTTTACTCCTATATAGGTAAAAGCAAACAGGGCCCTGGGCATTCACCTTTGCTTCTCAGTAGAATACTAGACTGGGGATCAGAAATTCTATTCCTGGTACTAGCTTGTTTCTTTCCTTGCTGTATGGTGCTGTCATTCAGCTCCTTTCTTTTGGAATCCCTGAGTCTCTATATCCTCATTGATACAATGGGAATAACTCTTGTCCTTTTGACCAAAAGACAATATAAGTTTATAGTCCTCAGTTTCAGAAAGCCACCAACAGTTTGAATTAATTAAAATGATTACCTAGCAGTTTGATTTTACTCTAGACTGCTCTAGAGGTACATTTGGATTGAATACAGCAATTTTAAAGAAGAAAAAGATGGCTTGCCATATCAGTAAGACTTTATTTCACAACTGTAACAGTTGAAGCAACATGGTATTGATATAGAGATTGATAGATAAATAGACTCAGAGAGAGAATAGAGAGCTCAGAAATGTACCCATAACATTTATTGAGAAAAACATAACAGCTGTGGCATTAATATTTAGTGGGAGTGTTCTAATCACAAACAAGAAACGATAATTATGTGACATGATAGAGGCACTAATTAGCACTACATTGACAATAATATTACAGTATATAAATGTATCAGGTCATGTTGTACACCTTAAACTTACATAATGTTATATGTCAAATATATTTCAATTTAAAAAAATTCAATGGAGGAAGAATGTACTATCCAATAAATGAAACTGGGGCCCCCATAAGAAAAATAAAATACAGGTAGATGCCTTCCTTGTACCATACATGCAAATAAACACCAGGTGAATTAAAGACAAAGGCAAACCTTGAGTGACAAGGAGTGGTTTTTTTTTTTTCAGTTTTAAAAGTAACATATAAAAAAAAAGTAACATATAAAATAGTCATTTTATGAATTACAGTTCTACTTATTTTAACATACATACAGGGTTATGTAACCACCGCAGGGGATCAGGATGCAGAACTATCCATCATCCCAGAATACAGTGTAGTGCCACCCAACCCCCACCCCCACTTCCAGCCACTGGTCTCTTACCCATCACAATAGTTTTGTCCTTTGTGCAGCCCAGGTAAATGGAAACAGTATGTAACCCTTTGAGACTATCTTCTTTCACTCAACATAATGCCGTTGAGACTCATCTAAGTTGTTGCCTGTATCGGTACCTTGTTCTATATTATTGCTGAGTCGTATTCCATCCTATGGATTATATGTACTATAGGTTGTTTATCCATTCATTTCTCTACAGTAAATACCCAGAAGTGGTATTGCTGAGTTATATGGTAGCTGTGTTTAACTTTGTGAGAAATTGCCAAACCATTTTCTAAAACAGCCGTTATCATTTTGCATTCTCGCTAGCATTGTATGAGAGTTCCAGTTGTTCCATGGCAGTATATTTTATTTTAACCATTTTAATAGGGCTGTAGTGCATCTCATCATGGTTTCGGTTACACTTCTTTAATAGCTGATGGTGAATATATTTTCATATGCTTATTTGCCATCGATATATTTTTTTGGTCACGTGTTAAATTCTTTTGTGTGTTTGAAAAATTGGATCATTTTCTTACTGTTAATTCTGAGAATTTTATATGTATTCTAGATAAAAAGTCCTTTGTCAGATATGTGATTTGTAGATATCTTTCTCCCAGTCTGTATGTTTTATGGCTGTCTTAACAGTGTCTTTCCCAGAGCACAAGTTTCTAATTTTGATTTATTAATTGGTTTATTAAAATTGTCTTTTATGAGTCGAGCTTTTGGTATCATGTCTGAAAACTCTTTGCCTAACCCCAGTTCACAAAGATTTTTTCTGCTTTTCATTTTACATTTAGAGCTATGATCCATTTTGAGTTAATTTTTGTGTAAAGTGTAAGAATTATGTCAGGGTTAATATTTTGGCATATAGATGTCCAGTCTTCCAATACCATTTGTTGAAGAGACTATCTCCCTTGACTTGCCTTTGCACCTTTTTCAAAAATCAATTGGCCATGTTTCTGTGACCTTATTTCTGAACTCCATTTTGTTCTATCTGACTATCTCTGCCAATACCGTGCTATTTTTTTTTAATTTATTGGGGTGAGACTGTGCTATCTTGATTGCTGTAACTTTATAATAAGTGTTAAAATTTGGTAGTGTGGTTACTCCCACTTTGTCTTCAAAATTCTTTTGGCTATTGTAGTTTCTTTGCATTTCCATAGAAATTTTAAAATTAGCTTATTGATTTCTACAAAAAATCCTAATGTGATTATGACTGAAAGTTGCGTTAAATTTGTAGATCAGTTGTGAAACTGACATACCTGCTATGTTGAGTCTTCCAATCAGTGAACACGGTATGTCTCTCCATTTTTTAGGCGCTCTTTGATTTCTTTCATCAGCATTTCGTAGTTATCAGTGTACATACCCTGCATGTATTTTGTTAGATTTATGCCTCAAATTTTCATGTTTTTGAACTATTGTAAATACATTTTTTTAAATTTTGGTTTCCAATTCATTGCTAATATGTAGGAAAACTATTGATTTTTTTTTTGTGTATTGATCTTGTATCCTGCCTGTGATATTGCTAAAGTCACATATTAGTTACAGGAGTTCTTTTTTTGGATTTTCTACATGAACAGCACGTTGCTGTGAATAGGAATAGTGATTGGAACCATCTTTGTTCCTGATTTTTAGAGAGAAAACATTATCTTTCACCATTAACTATAGTTTTGCTATAGTTTTTTGGACATGCCCTTTCTCAATTTGAGGAAATCCCCTTCTGTTTCTAGTTTGCAGAGAATTTTTGTTATGAGAGGAGGTTGTGTTTTTTCAAATGCGTCAATTGGTATGATCAACTGGGTTTTGTTTTTGTTTTGTTTTTTTATGGTTAATTACATTGATTATTGAAACAGCCTTGAATTCTGGGGTAAACCCTACTTGGTCATGGTATATTATTCTTTTTATATGTTGCTGAATTTGAGTTGCTAATATTCCCTTGAGGATTTTTGCATTTATGCTCATGAGGGATGTTGGTCTGTGGTTTCTTTCTTTGGAGTGTGTCTGGTTTTGGTAGCAGAATAATGCTGGAATCTTTTTATGAGTTTGGAAGTATTTTCTTCTATTTTCTCAAAGAGGTTGTGTAACATTGTTATTATTTCTTCTTTATGTGTTGATAAAAGTTACCATTGAAACCAAATTGAGACTTTTTGCATATTTTTAACTACAAATTCAATTTCTTTAATAGTTATAGGACTATTATAGGATAGGACTTTAATAGTTACAACTATAATAACTATGTCCAATAATTAGAGGACTATTAATCATTATTTTACTCTTGTGTGACTTCGTGTAGTTTGTGGGTTTGATTGCATCTAAATTACCCAATTCATGTGTATGAAATTTGTTACTGTATTCACTTAACACTTTTAGTGAATTAGAAGTCTGCAGAGATATCTCTTCTTTCATTCCTGACATTGGTAATTTGTATCTTTTTTTTTTTAATGGATCATGTTTGCTGGAGATTTACCTACTTTTTGCTTTTTCAAAGAACTAGCTTTTAGTTTGATTGGTTTTTCTCTGTTGCTATCCTGTTTTCAGTTCATTGATTTCTGCTCTTATTTCCTCCTTCTATTTACTTTGTTTATTTTGTTCTACTTTTTAAGGTTGAGGCTTAGATAACTGATTTGAGATCTTTCTAATTTTCTAATAAGTTAATGCTATAAACTTCTTTCAAAGTACTGCTTTACATGCATGCCAAAGTTTGGATATCTTGTGTTTTTGTGTTTACTTAGATTAAAATATTCTCTAATTTTCAAAAAGACTTCTTTTTTGATTTGTGGATTATTTATAAATAATGTTTGGAGATTTTCCTATCTTTTTATTTTAGTTTAATTCCATTATGGTCAATTCCATTTAGTTTAATTCCATTGTGATTGCAGTTCTTTTAAATTCGTTAAGGTTTGTTTTGTGATTCAGGATATGATCTATCCTAATGAATGTCCCGCATACACATAAAAATAATGTGTATTCTGCTGTTATTGATTGTAGCATGTTATAAATATCAATTCAGTCCACTTAGTTGATGGTGTTTATTCATTTCTTCTGTATTTCTGCTGATTTTGTGTGTACAAGTTTTATTATTTACTGAGAAAGAAGTGTTGACGTTTTCAGAAGTAAGTATTGATAATGTCTATTTATCCTTTCAATTCTTTTCTGTTTTTATTCCATGTTTTTAGAAACTCTCTATTTAGGTACATATACATTTAGGATTCTACTGTCTTATTAGTGAATTGGTCCGTTTATCATTATATAATGCCTGTCCCTGGCGATTTTCTTTTCTTTAAAGTCTCCTTCATCTAAATATTCACATAGCCACTCCAGCTCTTTTTGGTAAAATCATATAATATCTTTATTGAGATATAATTCATTTATCATACACCTTTATTGAGCTGTAATTCACATACCATTTAAATGGGTAAACACCCATTTAAAGCATACAATTTGATGGGTTTTGCATATTCACAGAGTTGTACAACCCATCACCACAATCAATTTTAGAATATTTTCATCACTCCAGAAAGAAATCCTGTGCCCATGAACAGTCAATTCTTATTCCCCCTTTTCCCCTATGCTAGACAACCACTAATCTACTTTCTGTCTCTATGGATTTGCCTCTTCTGGCCAGCATATAAGTGGGATCATAAAATGTGTGGGGTTTTTTGTGACTGGCTTTTTTCACTTAGCATAATTTTTTTCCATTTTCTTCCATGTTGTAACATGTACCAGTACATTACTCCCCTTTTTTTTGCAAAAAAATTATATATATATATATATATATATATATATATATATATAACTTTTTGGACATAACACATTTTATTTATTCATTCATCAGTTGATAGATATTTGGGTTAGTTCTACCTTTTGGCAGTTATTAATATTGCTATGAACATTCATGTACAGTTTTTGGCATGGACAGACACGTTCACATTTTTGGTGTATACCTAGGAGTAGAATTGCTGGATCAGATGTTTAACCATTGAGGAACTTGCAGACTGTTTTCCAAAGTGACTGCACATAAACTTTCCATCTAGCAGTTTATGAAAGTTCTAAATTCTTTGTATCCTAGCAACACTTATTATTTGTCTTTTTTATGATAGCAGTCCTAGTAGCTGTGAGGTATCTCATGGTTTTGATTTGCATTTCCCTGATAGCTATTCATGTTGAACATCTTTTCATGTGCTTATTTGATTGGTGTTTACATAGTGTATAATATCTTTTCATCCTTTTACTTTTAACCTACCTGTATCATGTTTGAAGTGAGTTTTGTATAGACAACATGTAGTTGGATCCTGTTTTTTAAATTAATCCTGGTAATCTATCTTTTAATTAGTGTGTTTAGAGTATTTATATTTAGTGTGGTTATTAATATGTTTGTATTTAGGTCCACCATCTTATCGTTTGTTTTCTGTTTGTTCCTTCAATATTTTGTTCCTTTGTTTCATTCCCTTTTGGCTTTTCTTGGGTTATTGAATATTTTTAATTCATTTTAATTCATCTAGTGTGGTTTTGACTATTGTCTCTGTACAGTTTTTTTAGGTGTTTTCTAGTAATTACTATATATATATAACTTTTTTACAGTCTACTTAGAATTGACATTTTATCATTTTCAAATGAAATGTTGAAATTCTATCACTACATAGGCCCATTTACCTTCCCACCTTTATGTTATAGTTATATTACATATTACATCTATGTACATTGAAAATTCCATCAGACAAAAGTTACAGTTGTTGTTTTCAAACAGCAGACATTTTAAAGCAAAGAGAATAGTTTATTATATTTGCCTAGCTATTTACAATTTCTGTTACTCTTTATTTCAAATGGTCTAATTTTCCTCCTGATATCATTTTGCTTCTTCTCTGAAGAATTTCTTCTAGAACAGATCTACTAGAAATGAATTTTTTTTCATCTGAGAATGATTCTTATGTCACCTTCATATATGAAGGATATTTTTGCTGGATATAGAATTCTAGCTGACAGTTTTGTTCTTTCAGCACTTTAAGTGTTCCATCATCTACTCTCCTTTCAAGATTTTTTTTCTTTGTCTTTAGTTTTCAAAAATTTGATTATGGTGTGTCTGAGCATGGACCTTCTTGGATTTATCCTTTTTGGGGTTTGCTGAGGACTTGGAATGATGAAAACAGGAAGATTACTGAGAAAGAGGCAGTGTTGTATAATTTAAATTTATAACTGTTCCAGTTAAATATGTTTCTGTATTACTTGATTGATAAGGTAGAATGTCCTTGGTAGGAGACACAAACTATAATAGTATTTTAACCATTATGAATATTATGGCTTTTTAACCAGGGACTTTTTCAACCTATCCATAATACAAATACACTAGTATATTTAGGAATGATTTTAGTCCTTGCTTCACCTTTACAATTTTTTCAGATTAATTTATTTATAAATAAGGCATGCACTGGGACACATCCTTTACTATCCAAGAAATTTTCCCATCAGTGTTTAATAATGTGGCCAGTTTATTTCCGTACTATATGAGATGATTCTTGGAGTTTCTTCTGTCAATTAGAGGTTTTATCTGGTGCTATCGGGTAACCATGCTGATAGTGGCACCTCTTATCTCATGGATTTTACTACTTGATCATCCTGTTTCGTTTTGGAATTTGTCAGGCCAGATTTTGTGTATCTATAGATGGTGGAATCTTTGAACTTTTCCATGGATTTGTTATGACTTTATTGTTGTTTTATATGAGGCCCTGGCATAAGGACTTTTAATCAAAGCCAATTGTTTATAAAATACTTTAAAATAGTTACATGGTATCTATAGTATAATATACTAGTATAAGCTTTGAAGATGCTTTGACTATTTTAATTGAGGCCTGTGATTGCTCTGAGGCAAGGAGGCTACGCCTTAGCTACTGAATTAAGGCATGCGATTTAACAGGCAGTTGGTCTTTGGTGCCACTTTGTCGAGTTAATATCCCCAGAACACAGCATAACCTTTTTATATTTCAAAAGGAAAGATTTATGATTATCTAGGAAGACTCCATTTAGATTCAGGACTCTGCTCCTTGATAATCTATGCCAGTGGATTCTTTTGCCCAGAGAATTCTGGGAGAGTAACCTTTTTTTCTTTTTCTGGCAACTTACAGAATTTTTATTAATACACAGTACTGGTATTCTCATGTCTAGATCACCTATCATCTGATCATCTGTAGGAGCTTTAGTGCATTTGATTTGGAAACAGATCCTATTAAATTTGTAGATGTTATATTACAGAGCATAAAGAGGTATTGTTCTGATAGTGGGTCCAATATCATTTACAGATTGAGACCTGGTGTTGTTAGAGATTCCTAGTTCTTAAATTGTTCTGTTAAACCAAGATAAACTGTATCTCTCTCTCGTCTTTTACAATTTTCTCTAGACTTCCTTTTTTTTTTATCGTTTGCTTTTACCATCTGTTATTTTTATTTTGAGACAAATTTTTTATGGTTTTTTTTTTATGGTTTTTTTTTAACTTATTACAAGTCAATTTGTCACCCGCCTTTTTTTTTTCTTTACAGACAACTTTAAAATTTAGCTCTGAAGGATCTTGTGTTCTGTTATAGTGGGATTAATTGTAGATATAGTGCCATCCATATAAATAAGAAAGCTCAGCTGTTGGGTATAACCAAGAATACTGTTTGAATGTTTTCTGAAGTCTATTTTTTCATCTGTATTTAGTTTATAGTTTTGAATCTTTGTTAAATATAACCTTAAATGAAAGCCTTCTGAAACTGCCTGATATGCTGTATTTTCTTTTTTATTTTTAACTTTGCACACTTGGATTATTTAAATATTCTGTTTTCTAGTTTGCAGCATTTTTCTGTATCTGAGAAGCTAATAATGAATTGAACTGGTTGGTACAGAGCTGTAGTGTAGTGCAGTAGTATCTAACAAAGTCCTATTTTCTATAGCAAATTTCTGTTTTTCTAAAATTGATGAAAATCCTTAATTATAGCCTTTAACTTGGATCCACAGAGTTTTAATTTAACTTTTATAGACCTGGCTATAGTAATTCTACAGTGTAGCTTTTTTTAATTTTTTTTTTTTTTTTTTTTGAGAAAACTCTGAAGGAAAGATTGCTCACATAGAAGGTAAAGTAAAACTTAGTAGAAAGAAAAACATTCAAGGATGGTTAAGTTTCAGAAGGTTAACGTTTTTGAGAGACATTATTTTAAAATTAAAATTTTGGTTTGAGGTCTCAGCATACCAATTGAAGAACCTAACTTGACTGTTTTGTGTTTGTCTCCTAATTTTTTTAGCTCCTCTTAAACATTATTTATTGATTTTAACACATCAAAAGCTTCTCATAGAACTAATCCTAAAATTTATGTTAAACCACAAATGACCCCCAATAGCCAAAGAAATCTTGAGAAAGAACAAAGTGGAAGGTATCATGCTTCTTGATATCAAACTATACTACAAAGCTACAATAATAAAAACAGGATGGTACTAGCATAAAAGCAAGTATACAGAACAATGGAATAAAATAGAAAGCCCAGAAATAAATCCTCACTTACATGGTTAGTTAATCTACAACAAAGAAGGCAAGGATATACAATGGAGTAAAGATAGTCTTTTTGGTGTTGGGAAAGCTGGACCACTTTCTTACACCATATACAAAAATAAACTGAAAATGGATGAAAGGCTTAAATGTAAGAGCTGAAATCATAAAACTCCTAAAAGAAAACATAGGTGGTAAACTTTTTGATATCGCTCTTAGCAATATCTTTTTGGATATATCTCTTTGGGTAAGGGCAACAAAAGAAAAAATAAACAAGTGGGACTACATCAAACCAAAAAGTTTTTGCACAGTGAAGGATACCATCAACAAAACAAAAAGACAACCTGTTGAATGGGAGAAGATACTTGCAAATGATACATCTGATAAGGGCTTAATATTCAAAATATATAAGGAACTCATACATCTTAACCAAAAAAACAAACAATCCACTTAAAAAAAAAGGGCGGAGGACCTGAATAGATATTTCTCCAAAGAAAACATACAGATGGCCAACAGACATGTGAAAAGATGCTCAACATCACTAATCATCAGGGAAATGCAAATTAAAACCACAAAATATCACTTCACACCCATCAGAATGGCTATCATCAATAAATCAGTAAGTGCTGGCGAGGAGGTCGAGAAAAGGGAACACTCAGACACTGTTGTTGGGATTGTAAATTGGTGAAGCCATGAAGGAATACATAAGGAATTTCCTCAAAAAATAAAAATATAGTGTCTATATTATTCCAGCAGTTCCACTTCTGGGTATTTATCCAAAGAAAACGAAAACACTAACTCAAAAAAATTATGCATCCGTATGTTCATTGCATAATTGTGTGTGTGTGTGTGTGTGTAAATACACACACGTATACACACTGTGGAGTATTCAGCAATAAAAATGAATGAAATTTTGCCATTTGCAACAACATGGATTATACCAAGAGGGTAGGCTAAATAAATCAGACAGAAAAAGACAAATACTGTATGATTTTGCTTACATATGAAATCTAAAAAGCAACAAAACAGAAACACCCATAGATGTAGAGAACAAGCCGATGGTTGCCAACGAGGAGGGGGTGGGGCATGGGACTATTAACAAAAAGTTTCCAGGGCTGGCCTGGTGGCTCAGGCTGTTAGAGCTCCATGCTCCTAACTCGTAAGGCTGCCGGTTCGATTCCCACATGGGCCAGTGGGCTCTCAACCACAAGGTTGCCAGTTCAATTCCTTAAGTCCCGCAAGGGATGGTGGGCAGCGCCCCCTGCAACTAAGATTGAACATGGCACCTTGAGCTGAGCTGCCTCCCGAATGGCTCAGTTGATTGGAGCGTGTCCTCTCAATTACAAGGTTGCCGGTTTTGACTCCCGCAAGGGGTGGTGGGCTGTGCCGCCTGCAACTAGCAAGGGCAACTGGACCTGGAGCTGAGCTGGGCCCTCCACAACTAAGATTGAAAGGACAACTTGAAGCTGAATGGCACCCTCCACAACTAAGATTGAAAGGACAACAACTTGACTTGGAAAAAAGTCCTGGAAGTACACACTGTTCCCCAATAAAGTCCTGTTCCCCATCCTCAATAAAATCTTTAAAAAAAAAAAAAAAGTTTCTCACGATGGCCAGTGTTCAAAGTCAAAACTTTTTTATTTTTCTTTAACCATTTACTAAGAAAAGTGCAAGAGTTAGAATTATAATGCAACTTCATATAAGAAGCAGAAGTTCCTCCAGAAGAGGATTGATAATTTGACATAGCATAACATAGAGGCCACTTTGGCTAGTCAGTAGTGTGTGTTTGTGAACTTTGTCTCAAGTCACCTGACCAAGCAGAGGCTAAAGATTTTTTAGTCAGAGACTGACAATCATTGACTATAGAACACAGACTAATAAATGTCAAGATACAGAGTACCCTCATGACGAGCACAATTTCTATACAATATAAAATGTATTCATTTGATAATGTACTTTTTTTCCACTATAAATTCAGGGTATGTTAAATACATTCAAATACGTCTGCAAATTGTTTATATGTGTTCTAATTTTTTCGAATACTATAAATTCACTTTCAAGCTTGTGGCATTTTAAAAGAAGCAAAACACAGGTGTTCTTAAGTGGTTTTTTTTCTTCCCAATGAACAATCCTATAACAAATGTAGTTTCAGAAGCATATCTGTGTTAACATGAAACTAAAATAAGATGATATGTTGACTTTGTTTTGAGTCTTGATTTTAATTGTAATTGTAGTTATTGCTGCAGAAATGAGTTGCACAATTGAGAAGGCACTCGCTGATGCTAAAGCTCTTGTTGAAAGACTGAGAGATCATGATGATGCAGCAGAATCTCTGATTGAGCAAACCACAGCTCTCAACAAGCGAGTAGAAGCCATGAAGCAGGTTTGATTTTTTTTTTCTTTCTTGTTGATTCCATTTTTTTTAAAAGCAGTCATTGACATTTATGTATTGATGAATCATAAAATTCTGCTTGATTAGTAGTTATTATTTTAATGTTCTCTAAAATTGAAAAGTACCTAACTTGTGTGTTTCAGTTATACTTTAGATTAGAATTTTGTCATATTCAGGTGATGTATATGTGGGTGATATACACATATAGGTGTATACTGGGAGTGCCAAAAAAACATATACAAGTGGACACTTCAGTCAATGTTGCTCAAGCAGTAATTCGCCGTAATCAGAAGTGTCTGGATGCTGATGGTAACCACTTTGAGCACCGATTGTAATTGCAGAAGTCAAATGTGACTTGTACTCCTCTTTTCTTATTGGTATATATTGACTATTACAATTACAAGTATTACAATTTTGTGATTGGTGTATATTGAGTATTACAATTCCTTTCTTAAAATGTGTGTACTTTTTTTTGGTACCCTCTGTATATTTTGTGAGGTGATTACCACCGTATGGTTAGTGAACACCTCTCTCACCTCACGTAGTTATCTTTTGCATTCGTGTGGTTAGAACATTTAAGATCTACTCTCTTAGCACCTTTCTAGTATATAGTACAGTATTGTGAACTGTAGTCACAATACTATACATTAGATCCCCAGAATTTATTTGTCTTATTGGCTCATTTTGTAATTGGGTTATTTTTCTTATTATTGAGTTGTTTTGTGAGAGTTTTTTATATATTCTGAAAACTAACCCCTTATCGGACAGATGTCTCAGATAGATATTTTCAAATATTTTCTTCTCACATGTTCTTTTTTTAATATTTTCAATAGTATCAGGAAGAAATTCAAGAACTTAATGAAGTTGCTAGACATCGGCCACGGTCCACATTAGTTATGGGAATCCAGCAAGAAAACAGACAGATCAGAGAATTGCAACAAGAGAATAAAGGCAAGATATATTATCACTACGTAGAGCAAATCAAAAGAGAACTTGAATCTGCAATTGTACCATCAACTTGGGAGCAGTTAATATTTTCAAAAATGAGAAAACCATCAACTAAATTTACTTTTTCATATTAGCTTCATTCCTAGTCCATATGTCTAAATCTTATTTATTGCCATATCCTGTTCTACATTTGAATGTCTACCTTGCTTGGAATCATCTTAGATTCTCATTGTAAATATCCAGTTTGTGGCACTGCTGTTACCTATGAAATAACTCGTTTTCATTCTCTGCAATCCCACTGCTTTAGTCTGCAGCTTAGGTGTTCATAGTGTCTTGCCTGAACTGTCCTAATTGGTCTCCCTGATTCCATTCTCTTTTCGCCTTTTAACACAGGCATTACATTGATTTTTCAAAAACATATCTGTCGGATCATATATTATTTTGCCTAAGAACCTTCATAGTACAGCAGGTCCTCAAATAACGTCATCTTTTTCAATGTTGTTTCATTATAATGTTGATGATATGCCATTAGAACTTAACTCTTGTTTATATCAATTAGCCTATGGTAAAATTGATTTCGTTATAGGTCATTTTGCTTAAAGTCACAGAACCTATCAGTAATGTTAAGTGAGGATTTACTGTACACTTATGTCTTTATCCAATGGCCTTCAAAGTCAATTCCATTCCTTCTTTTCTGTCGTCTTTTTCCCCTACCTCTCTTCCATGAAAACTCTGCTCTTGCCATCCTGAACTAGTTCCTGAACATCATCCACCTACATGCCTCCCTGCTTAGAATGAATGCCCTTTCCTTTATTTTTCAAATCAGAGAATGCAAGTTTATCTCAATATATACCCTGTGAAGTTTTCACCAGTTTCTCCCCACAGACTTCTCATATATATCTGAGTAGAGATCCATTCTGCACTTACCACATTATATTATAATTATTTATGTATTTGTTTTCTCCACTGGACTCTGAGCTCTATGGCCTTTTGGTATTCCTCAGATGTAGCGTCATCTGATTCTTCTGAATTGTTGTTCAGTGAATGTTTTGTTGAAATGATTCTCAAATACTGTGTTTAAAGTGGTCATTTAAAAAAACTAACAAAGGACTCTATTTGATATCCTTTATTTCTATATGGCTAGATTCCTATCCATCATGTTTTCTTTTTAAAATACCCTCTTTATAAATTCTTTTTTGATAAATGTAATATAGAAGAGAATCTTTTGTACATCTTTAATTCAAGTTTGAATTATATACTCTTATTCTTGATAGAATTGCGTACATCCCTGGAAGAACATCAGTCTGCCTTGGAACTTATAATGAGCAAGTATCGGGAGCAAATGTTTAGATTGCTAATGGCTAGCAAAAAAGATGATCCGGGAATAATAATGAAATTAAAAGAGCAGCACTCCAAGGTAATCCATTCTATAAATATAATTTGAAATGGAAAAGAAGGACAATTGGTTAACTTGTGTTCAGATTTTTTTTAAATCAAAGTTATCTAACATGATATTGAATACTTCATCTTCTTGACATTTTCTGCTTTTCCTTATCTTTTTCATTTCTTGTTTTGTATCATTTTGTTTGATTTCCTCTTCTAACTCCCATTGTTCCTCGCAGCTTTAATATACTGGGGGTGCCAAAAAAATGTATACACATGACTTGTATTCATCTTTTGTTATTGGTATATATTGAGTATTACAATTTTAATAGTTTTTTCTTTTCTTAAAACGTGTATACATTTTTTGGCACCCTCTGTATGTTAGAAAATAAACTCCATTTGAGAAATAAAGGTAAGTCTATTCAATTCAAAGTTATTTTTATAAGGTTATGTGATTTTTAATAAATATTTCTTCTAACAGATTCATGTATTGGCATGTGTTACAAAAACAAAAATTGAAATGCTGAAAACTTTTTTAAAGATCTGAAAGCAGCTAAAGGTAGATTTGTGTTTCTTAAAACTATTTTCAAAATGAGGCTAATTCATCCAGATTATAAATAATCCTTATTATAATGGGAGAACCATGGGGTCAGGGAGAGTAAAAGAAACAATATATTAAAAATTGGCTCCTCTCCCCTTAAATCACATATCAGAAGCATCATTTTTAGAGACAGAACTGAACTGGTTTAGAAATTAGGGTTTTCCCTTCTATTCCTCTTAAGTATTGTCATCCCTGTATCTGTTCCCTTTGTGTGTGTCCCAGTGTTTGCTAATGACTGCTATGAAGACAAGTAGAATAATCCTTTACCATTTATCTTTTATTTTAAATTGAATTTTAACTGCTGGTGTGAGATAAAAGTGTGAAAATAGATTGTGATTACTAGGTATTGATTACTAGATAGTGATCTGTATTGGATAATAGTGAGCTAACTATTATTAGTTATAACTAATATTGCTTAAGAAATATGATTGCTTTTAAGACATATTTTCATCTTTCTCAATCATTGAAACACATTTTAGATTCTTTAAAATATTTCTTCCATGTTGGTTCTTGTACGTATTTTTAAATTAATTATTAATTCTATTAAGATTAAATACCTAGTAAATAGATCTTTATGTGACAACTTCATATATTAAGGTAATAAAAGATACCTCTTGTGTCAAATAGTAAAATAATAAATTAATAAATGAGAGTGTAATGTTAGCTAATTATGCTATTCATCTCCTAACCAAAAGGAAAACCTTGGCTATTTAAGTGGCAATCTTTTTAATATAAAATGTATCTATTGTTACATGTGGTTATTATAAAAACATTTAAATTTAAATGTATAACTTTTTTCTTAAGGTACAAAATGAATTGACTTAAAATTATTGGTAAAAATAAATGTAATCTTGAAAAATTCCAAAAGTCTTTATGTTTAATAACCTAAGAAATCAATTTAAAATCTAAAGAGAAAAATACTCTGACAAAAGTGCTTAGAATAAGATACTGCAGCTTGTTAGGCCCATCTGGTAGTAGCTATGACAAAAGCAAATGTTTTCTAAAATGCATTAGATTTTACCATTCATAAGAGCTGTTTTACTAATTAGCAAAGTTAAGCATTTCTTAAGATAGTAAACCATCTTTATTCGTTATGTAAATTGAATTCATCATCATAAGTGCTGATCCTTGCCTTCCATAAAATGACTATTCAGTTATTTGTTATTAATTCTAACTAATATGTATTAATGTTTGTGATTTTTATTTTTCCCAAAAAGGAGAGACTTTGACTCAATTAAACATTTATTAACACTTGCACTGACTTAGTTATTATTAATAATAAGATAAATGAATGCATTAGCTTACAGTATAATGGGAGATAACAGATACAAACATAACTATCTAATATAAGGTAGGATGTGACGAATCCTAAAATAGAGATATGAATTATTACTGGAATACTAGAGGAAGTAAGATTAGAGGATAAAGAGAATCTGGGAAGATGTCAAGGAAAGGAAGAAATCCATCTAAATCCAGCCTTGAATTAATTATCGGGAGGTGGTGTCAACAAGCAGAAGTGGGTGCGCAGAGAATGTTGTATGATAAAGGTGCAGAAATACGGGATTCTAAAACATGTTTAAGTACTCTGATATGCCTAAACACGAAAGTAATTTTATAACACATTTAGGGGTAACAAACAGTTATACATAACATCATTTTGGAGTAAGAGACCTTTTTGAGAGTCCAGAAATAGAGAATTTTGCTCTTTCCTGAAAGTTTTTGGGCACACATTTAAACATCAAAACATTTGAGACGTACTCGTTTTCATCCAAATACTCATTTTTACATTATTTTTGAAAAGATGCCTTTTTGGAAATCTTAAAAAAGCAAACATTTCAAACAGTCGGCTAACACGCATGAACTAACACTCATTCAGTTTTTAAATTACGGATAACCTCCGTATTAACAATATAATGACTCTATACTACAGATTGACATGGTACATCGTAACAGCTCCGAAGGATTCTTCCTTGATGCATCTCGACACATCCTTGAAGCACCTCAACACGGACTGGCGAGAAGGCAGTTGGAAGCAAATCAGAATGTACACTAAATCAAACAGTCAACTTTGGGGGTGTGGGTGGAAGGGGGTGTCCATTTAAAAAGTTCTTTTACATTGAATTTTCCTGCCAGATTAAATCAGCAAATAAATGAAATTACTTTTTGAAATGCTGTGCTTTTGATAGCCATGCAAAAATATTTAGTGTAGAAACTGTAAATGTCATTAATTCTCTGTGTATTGTATCACACACTTCCTGTTGGATAGTGGTAGATTTTAAAGGTTGTGCAGGCCAGCTTTTCATTTTGGTGCTCTTATTATCTGTTGCTGCAAAATTTTAGTAAGCTTTAAACAGTTACTCTCTTTCTGGACATCAAAGATGTTTTCTTGGCAGTAATTTTAGTCTTATTTCATAAAAGTTTTGTTCAATCAAACTATTAAATGAACTATTTTAATTCAGATTTTTGATAGTTTATAGTCCTTTAGTTTGAGTTTACAATAAAATTAAAATGCTTTTGTCCAGGTGTTATGATCAAGTATAGTAGGACACTCTCCGTTGTGTCTTAAATGTCTTTCTTTTTAAACGTGTGGCAGGTCTTTCTTGAGCAAAGTTGAAATAAACCCAAACAAATGTTACAAATGAAAGGCATTTTATTGTAGTTCAAGGATTATGTTGCTGACACTTCTTGCTTTTAAGACCATTTTGAAAGCACACGTCTTGGCCTCGTGTGCCCAGTACAAGATCTGTGTGATACTTCCCCAAAGATTTTATTGTAAAAAGTGAACCACCCATGAACTGGACCTATAAAAATACTGTTACATTTGAAAATTTTTTTTTCTCATGATGATTTTATTAGAATAGACTCTGTCCTAAAAAAAAAAAAAAAAAAAAGAAAAGAAAAGAAAAACTTAGCAGTATCTTAGTTTCTTCCATTTCAAAGGCAAAGAATTACTTGCTTCCAGTGTAGTCTTTTCACCTGGGTCAGTGCCATAGCATACCAAATCATAAACTGAGAAAACTGTTGGAATTCAAAATTTTTACTCATTACCCTTATTCAATTTGCTGTCGCACTTAACTGTACTTAACTTCCTTTTAAACATTATGCTTCCTTGACATTAGGAGGCATTTTAATAATTTTTTTAACTATTGCAGAATATGACAGATGTTTGTCTTGATATCACTCTTGCTACCATATGTAATCCAGTGCTGTCCAATAGAACTTTCTAAAATGATAGAAATGTTTTTTATCTGTGCTGTTCAATATGGAAGCTACCAGCCACATGTAGCTATTGAGTACTTGGGAGTGTCACTAGAGCAACTGAGGAACTGAATTGTTAATGTTTTTAAACGTAGTTGATTTTAATTAATTTAAATTTAAATAGCATTATATTGGACAGTGTCAATTAATCCTTCATTCTGCCTTCTTCCTGAATATTAACATTGTATAGGTTTCCCCATTAAAATAATATAAGGACCTGCATCTTTTTTGGATAAGAAGATATTAAATGTGTGTTTTCTAAAGATATTTCTATTTGCCCTCCATCTTATTTCTTTCATAGTTTACTGATTTTGTAGGTTTTTTGGGGTTCTGTTCAAATCCTTTTTACAAATAGAGAATATACAGCTTTCTAAGAGAGTTTGGGGAATTACTAACTTTATTTGGGGAATTATTGACTTATATTTAATTTTTTGTCCTTAATATAATAAAATAACCCTCCATTGCCTGTGAACAATGGTCTGTAGACGTTATTCATTTCAAAAATATTCTTAAGTTTCTGTTGATTTTAAACCTTGTGTGTCTCTTTCACTTGACTGTAAGCTCCTTGAAATCAGGGCATATGTCTTAACAGGATTCATATTCCTATTGCCTAACAGTGTCTGGCCATTGTAGGTGTGCAAAAAAGAAAGAATAAGATTGGAAGAAATTTGTTACTTGTGTGCAAAAAAAAAGAAAAAAGTATTTTATACTGAAATTATGTTTGAACAGTTTGTGCAAAGAAGGCCATTTAATGTTTTAATACTTAAAAGCAGAACTGTCTACTTTACTAAATATTTGTTATCTATTATGTACTGAACACAAATGGGCAAATATAAACAAGATACAGTTCCTTCTCTCAACGGGGATTATAATCTAGAACAGGTTTTAAGACATGGGTAATACAGAAAAGATTTATAAATTTCTGGGGGAAAGAGATTGAATGTGTCAACAATTTTTATCTTTCCCATTACTTTGATCAATAGTATATGTTACGTGCAAAAAAAGAAAAAGGTGGTGATTATTTGTGGTAAGAGGAACGTGAAATATGAGTGCTCTTGCTGATGGGTTTAGTTACATTGTGCTGCTTATTCTTAATTTTCGTTCTAACCATAATCTGATATCATTCATGGGCATTCATAGTCAGTCAGCTTTCTTGTAACTACCTGTTTGATATATTACAGTCATGTTAAATGCAACATAAGACTATTACATTCATATTAAGTGGCAAGGCAAATTTTACAAAAAGGAGAGGATCCAAAAATAAAAGTAATAAAGTATTTCACTCATTTGCAACTTCCATCTCTTTTATTTAGGAACTACAAGCTCACGTTGACCAGATAACTGAAATGGCAGCAGTAATGAGGAAAGCCATTGAAATTGATGAGCAGCAGGGTTGCAAGGAACAGGAAAGAATATTTCAACTTGAAGTAAGTTTTAAATTGCAAATGTAGGTGAAAATTACCCATGTAAAGATTTATGCCAGAAAATATATCCCGTTTTGAAATATGTGTATATATGCTTTTCTGGGAAACTGGTAATGTTCTTAATCTGGATACTGGTTATATGTGTATATAATGGAAGACCATTTATGTACTAATACAAGAGTCTAGGATCAGTAGTAACTTATACCAGTATTTGAGAAAATTTGATCCTGTGTTGCTTCTGTCATTAGGCGAAATACTTCTTCAGTTTAGCAATGTTTAAAATGTCTTCATTCTATTAGAGATCACAGTGATGCAGGGAAATTTTTTTAAATCCACCAATAATATTTTGTGGGGCACTTGTATTTTTGTGAGGAATACAAAAGCTTTTGTCTCCTCTGTCTTTTATTTTGTGGTAGTGATAGCACAAGTCATTGTTGAATAATCCACATCAGTAGAATAGACCTTTATACTTTAAAAGCTTCATTTTGAAATTATGGTGGAGAAATTGGTTATAGAGGGCCAAAAAGTTATTTCTGTCTCTAAATATACAGTGTTCTCTCATTCTTTAAAAAAGGGGTAAGCAAACTTTTTCAGTAAAGGGCCCAGCGGTAAATTTTTTAGGCTTTGCAAACTAGTCTCTGTTGCAACTACTCAACCCTGCCATTGTAATACAAAAGCAGTGTAATACAAAAATAAACACACAAAAAAACATTGTGCTTACTTATGTTCCAGTAAAAGTTAATTTATAATAATGAGTCTCAAACCAGGCTGCCTGTAGTTTGCTGATCCCTGGTTTATACCACTGAAACTTAGAAAGCAAGACCAAAGACAAAGGGGTAGAGAATAAATTATAGAAGTTTTTTTAAAACATCTGCAAATTTCTTATAGTAACTAATCTAGTAAAAAAATTAAAAAGGCAAAGTTGTCTATGCTAGATTTGGTCACTTACTTTCCTATTTGAAAAATGTTGCCATCTACTCAGCCAGCCCCGCTGCTCTCCAATTCCAGTGAGGGAAGCACACCAGATGGCTTGTCCCGCTTTCCATGCTATCATGGAAAGTAATAAAAGTACTAAAAATACGAGGTCCTACTCCCAGAGTATTATTCACAAACTTTATAAGTTTATATAGACATAAATCTAGATGTTCTTTTCATCCATACTGTGATTGTAAAATAAGGCAATTTCTGAGGTTCCGTCTACAATTACAGCTGAATAAATGAGAAGGCTTTTGCAGTGCTGGAAGACACTGTATACGATTCTGACCTCTTTAAAAAAGTGTTTTCTGGATTCAGGTTGTCAACTTCAACTGCACATATCGTTTAGCACATTTCTGCCCATTACAGAACTTGCTTATTTGTCATGTTGGCTTATCTTATGGTCATAACTCTTGTTGCTACCTTGGTGACCGCATCTTTATTTTTGTTTGCCTTCTTATAGCAAGAAAACAAAGGCTTGAGAGAGATCCTTCAAATAACTCGAGAATCGTTTTTGAACCTTAGAAAAGACGATGTGTCGGAGAGTACGTCTTTGTCAGCTTTCGTGACCAATAGTGACCTGAGTCTGAGGAAGAGCTGAAGAGCTTCTTTACAAGGCTCTAAACAATGACTGGGACTGACCTACTCAAGTGAATGAATTCACAGAAAAATCAATCTCAAACTCCTCTTTCTTTTCTCTATGTACAGTGCACTGGCAATGATATTTTTAAGAGATAGCAACAATGCAGTTCATGGTGATAGACTTTATTCCCAAATATAATTGCAAATTAGAAACTAAGCCTTTGTTGGTGAACAAACTGAAGATTTTCACAGTGACTGCTGAACATATCAAGATCTTTCAGTAGTGCTGTTGGCTTTCTGGATGATACTTGGATAAACATGAATACTCCCAATAAATGTTTGGGAATGCAGAAAATTATCCCAATTTTAAATATAAATTTTGCCACAATGTGGTGCATGTAAGATCATCATACTAAATGTCATCCTCCCTGTTTGGTGTCAGAGTTAACAAATAGCTTATGTACCTACTGTTGAGACTTCAGCTTTAATGATTGCTCTCTAACTTCCATTAATTTAAATTTTTGTCAACATTCAGTTTGAAAGGCTGTAGAAATGTTTTATATGCACCATAAACACAAGAGGTAATTTAATTTTAGCTAATTTACCATAATTAATACTCAGCTAACAATTGTCTATAACTTGCTAAGTATATGAAATATCGTTTCAGGAATGAAAGAGAAGGAATACTACTTTCTAAGAAAGAACTTATAAAAGACATATTTAGTAGGTTAAACTACTCCTTTGAAAAAATAAGTTTTGGTTCTAAATCAGTAACAGAGGTGAGATTTTTTCTCCTCTCTAGTTGATCTTTAAGGATATTATATATTTAATTTAGCTAACAGAGTTGAACTGTTTGGTTATTTTAAAGTAAATTGGGAACTTCTCTGCCTCATAAAACCCCCCTTTTTTTTAAAGTAATTACTTTTAACAGATACAGAAAAAGTAAATAAAAATTTTCCTGAATCTACTCTTAAGCACCATCTATCTGGGTCCTTATAGCCTGTAAGATTGTTCTGCTAACCTTTCAGTCAAAAGGGGTAAAAATGGTGCTCGCTTCGGCAGCACATATACTAAAAGGGGTAAAAATGTCTGTGGAGTTAGAAGTATTTGTTTTATTATTATTTTTTTAATATATATCCAGTATATAAATTTTTAAAGCCACCAGAAATAGAAATGTGCTTTAACATCAATTGAAACCTAAATTTTCTTATTTTGTGATTATAGAACAAAAGGATAAGATTATCAGATATGATTAAATATACTCATTTATATTAAATACATATTAAAATTAGCACAATGGAAAATTTACTTTTGAATATATAATTCAATGAATATTTACGTGGCAATTTTTATGTATAATTTCATATATTGGTAAAATTCAAGACTACTTTTCAGAATTTTTCTATCTTAATTTTGGGGTAAGTGGGGTTAATGGGGCTGATTGAATAGAAAAGGGCTATTGACCCAAACATGAATTTTCTTTTTTTTCTCATTCAGAGGCCTTAATAGTTTATAAACAGATGGCAATTTTTATTTTTTAACTTTTCTATTGCTTTTGGGGAAGTATCCCTTAATTTGATGGCACATTCATTCACATAGTTTTTATCCCAAATTAGAATTGAAGAAAATAAGCTACACTGTTGAGATTAAACCTGAGGCAGTTAATTGAGGCAGCTCCATTATAAAACATTAGTTGGTAAAGAACTATGTTCATAAACAAATAAGGTGAGTTAATTTATTCTTAGTCTTCTTAGTTGGATATAATTTTAAGATCTCGGGTTTATAGATATTTACTCTATTATATAGCAACAAGTTTTTCCATCTCATACTTTTTTAAGTATAACCTTAAATTTATGTCTGAAGGTATGTAGGAGCCTATTTTATCAATAAAGATGAGTAATAAAAATTGGTATGCTCCCAAGTTAATTTTAAAACAACGCTCACCTAATTTATATTTAAATTTATTTTTAGGGCTTTTACCTCTTCTTACCACAAAACTAATACTTAGCAGCAACTTTTATCTATATTTTTTAAGAATTGGCCAGCAATTTATTGCTGATCCTGCAAATCTTTTTATCATGTGTACACTCCCAAAAGGTGTATCCAGGTCCTACCTGCTTTAGCTATAAATATGACCATATTTGCAAATTAGAGTCTTGTGGATTTAAGGATCTCCAGATAAGATCATCCTGGATTTAGAATGGACCCTAAATCCAATGACTGCCCTTGTGAGAGAGAAGGAGATTTGAAACACAGAGGGAGACAGGAGAAAGCCACATGAAGACAAATGCGAGTTAGGCAAGTCAGTGAACCCTAAGGATTGTGAGGTACCACCAGAAGAGAAGAGAGGAGAAGCATGGAATTAATTCTCCCTCCGGGCCTCCAGAATGGACCGACCTTGACTAATTTCAGACTTCTGGCCTTCTTGATTTTCAGAACTGTGAGAGAATAAATTTGTTAAGCTATCCAGCCTGTGATCATTGACAGCACCCTAGGAAACGACTATGCCTATTAATTTATCATCCACTATTTTTTATCTTACATAGGGAATACAATTCTAAAAAACTAATTGATATATACAACCTTGCAGATGTTTTCTGCTCAAATTGATATTCTTTAATATCAAGGTAACCTATGACATTTTTATTTCTAAATTGCCCCAATGACGAATGGAATATCATAAATCCAGAACTTAATTTTTGGTGGCCACCATCTGTTTTGACTGCCATAAAATAATTTCTAATCAAAATTTGGAGGCATATTTTCTTTTTACCTCAGAGCTCCCAGGTACAGGCATCCATGTTCTCCCCGGTGTGCCCACCATGAACTCAGACAGGCCAGAGCATATCCAAGTTAGCGTGGGCAGTAGAGAATCCATTAGAGGAGACTTGAACCTCGTGAGACAGAATAAGCCTTTTAGCCTTTAAGGATTACTGTTGAGTACAGTCAACAGTACTGTGTTATAAACTTCCAAGTTGCCAAGAGGCTAGATTTTCTCACCAAAAAAACAGTTATGTGACAGATATGATAGGGGCGTTAGTTAATGCTATCGTTATTGTAATATATGAATGTATTAAATCAACACATGTACACCTTAAATGTACACAATTGACTTAACACAGTGTCAATTATATCTCAAAAAAAAAAAAGAATGTCCTGTCTGCATTAGCTACTCAAAATGCCGAAAGCTGAGAATGCAATAACTGACTCCACCGGGGCACCAAAATGAAGGGTTGTGATGACCGGCTGGGCATACACGTGAGATTCCACTGGCAGCTCTCCCTTTGAGAAGGGGAGGCCAGGCTTTTGTTTTTGCCTTCCCTCCATTCATGGAATGCACTTAGTCTCCTTGTGGCGTGGCCACTCCTACTCCGTTTCTGCTTCAGTGTCACTTCCCCAAGGACTTCCTCCCCTGGCATTCCAGACTCTACCCCCCATTCCATTATACATTTTCATTACGTATTGTACCTCTTTTGTGTAACCGTTTTAGTATCTAGCTCATCACGTTCTAAGCCCTGAAGAGGGACCATGCCTGTATTGTTTGCCATCTTTTCCTAGTGCCCAAGGCAATGCCTAACACTTAGGAACTCAACAAATATTTATTGAACGAGTGAAGATGAAATCCAAGTCAAAGACTACTATCACTGTTATTTTTTTTTTTAATTTTTGCCTCTTGTGTTGACGTAGCTTGATTCAGACGTGCCAACCTCCCCAACGTAAATGATTCTACTTTAGTCCGTGGGTAAGCCCATGTTTCCATTTACTTGAACACCTCTCTACCTCAATTTCATACAGTGGTCCTTGCAAACAGCAGCCAAACTGCCTAGAGATCTCTCAGTCAACAATCAGGGTAAAAGGATTTGTCAAGTGTATTAGTTTGACAGGGCTGCCATAACAAAAATACCACAGATTCCATGGACGGCTTAAACAATGGAAATTGATTTTCTCAGTTCTGGAGGCTGAAAAATCTGAGATCAAGGTTGGTTTTTCTCTGAGACCTCTCTCTGCTTGCCCATGGCCCCCTTCTCATTGTTCTTAACGTGGATTTTCCCCTCGAGTCTCTGTATATTCTAATCTCTTTTTATAAAGACACTAGTCAGATTAGTTAGGGCCCATCCTAATGCCCTCATTTTAACTTTCTGAGGTTCTGGGGGGGCAGGGCGGGTAGGGTTTCAACATATAAATTTGGAGGACACAATTCAGTCCATAACAAAAAAAGAAAACAATGGGAAAGCTCTGGGGGAGGTCCAGTTCTCAGAAAGTTAGACCCAAGAATTCTGGGGTTTTAATGAAGGTTAACAGGTATCAAATACATCAAGGAGTGAAATTTATACCAAAAAGTTCCATATGAATGCTGCTATGGAGATAAGTATGTATGGATATTGAAAATTTTGAGTACCATGTATTTTTTGAAATAAGAAATGGCCCATGACCTCAAAGAATTAACTTGGAAAAACACATTTTCACTACATAAAATTAGTAACTCCACCAAAGAAGAGATCGTGGCAATATTAACATTAGGAGCTTCCTACCAATTCAACATAAGAAAATTGAAAATAATCAATGATTTAAAATTTTCATTATGATAAGAGTATAAAGCACATTTGGATAGGGAGTCAGCTATCCCAAATTTTGGATTGACAATACTTTATAAATGACTTCATATCATTGACTCCTTGGTAAAGAATTTCCTCAGGTATAAAGGGATCAGGTAACATGATCTCTCAAGTCCATTCCTGGTCCAATATTCTAGCAATTTCTTTGTTAGAATCAGTTTTCCATCCCATCTTCTACAGAACTCAACTAGTCTACAGCACTGATTAGCTGCTGTGGTTTGGCAACCTGTAGTTAACTTGTAACAGATTATTAGTGCCAAAACATTTAGAAAACAGTATTAACTACCCACATTAATACTACTACTATTCTTCAATTTGACACACTTGAAGTGATAATGACACCAACACAAATTAATCCAGTAAAGACATCAGTTTGCCTCAGATTTCCTTCGTTTCCTATTATTTCATTTATGCTTAAACTGATTTTTAAAAATAATTGTCCTGATTAAATAATTTTATTTTTATGGCTATGAAACTCTCCTCTCGTGTCTTATTGCTATAGTATAAATATAGCTGGTAAAGAATTTTATAATAATGAGACTTAGCATTTTTTTCAAAATAGGTATTTATTATTTAAAAAAATTATACAAACTGGCTTTTTATTACTCACAAATTATCATAAAAATATTTAAACAATTTGTATTCTCTAAAAAAGTGTTCTCTTTACATTCTCATTGGCAGTGCATTTTGATGGTATAGAAAATAACTCAACAAACATTCTATATAACGTTACAATGTATGTAGGGCAGAAGCCAAAATCCTGACAGTGAATTGTAAAAAAATTTTTTTCTTTAAGTGTTACAGCAGTTATATAAACAGAGGATTACAGAACAATAAATGAACACCTATGTATAATTTTTCAAAGCAAAATGATTAGTTTTATATTTTTCATTTTGTTTCAGCCTTTCCAAAACACTTTTAAAAGCAAAAGTTGAAAGTTTTCCAGTTACCTGAAATTCCAAAAATCTATTATACTTTGAAAAACTCAAACGCAGCATCATTTCAGTTAACTCACAAATGTGCACACCACAACTACACCACCCTGTCACTCAGGCCTGTCAGAGTCACCCACCAACTTCAAGTCCAAGGCCAGAGGCTCTGGTGGCAGAGGCTCTGACAGTTAAGAGCAAAGGCCACGAGGCGTAGTATACAGCCCAGGGCATCCAGGTACTTTCTGGTGGTGGAAATACGAGCAAAACTGAAGGGATTCTCCATAGAGATTCCAAGGTCCTAATTTAAAAAGCAGATCTATTAACCACCGGAATAGTTTCTGGCTCCCTCACTTTAAAACACAGATGGTACAAAGCTTTGTATAGAAGAAAAATCTTTTGAAAATGTACTTTACAGCTAATAACTAATGTAGCAGGCAGAAAGAACTACAAAATGCAAATTTTTAAAAGGTTACCTTACTAATGGGACTATAGATTAAGTAGGAGCCATTTGTATCCTAAAAAAACAATTTTGATGTGTCATCTAAATGCAGTTTAAATTAGAGATCAGTCAAAACTAAAGGAGCTTGAAAGAAAAAACCAAGCCATTATTTAGAATATAAATAAATCATACATATAAAAGTTCTATTATCTATAAAAATTGACCTATTTTCAAATAACTGAAGTAACTTAGCTATTTAAATTACCATTTTAAGCAATAAAAGGCAAAAACAAAGGGTATCTACTGAACTGTACAGTTAAAATGTTTAATACAGTAAATGTGTATTTTATCACAATTGAAAATAAGCGACAGGGTGCCTTTTGATAATGCATACTACTACAAACGATGCAACAAAGTCATCAGACGGCTTTTAGTAAGAATATCAGGTAGTTTTCCATCTTTTGTACTCTGAAGTGCAAAGGCCCAGTATGAAATCCCTAAACCTCCAAACGATGGCAGATAAAGATTCAGTCTAACACTTTAACCACCCACCGTGCCCCTACCCCCCAGGTTTAGACAGACTGAGGTGAGAGAATTGTTTAAATAGTTATAAAAAGAAACACCAGAGCTTTGCAGGAGAATCAAGGTTTTTTTTTATTTTTCTTTTTTGCGTATCTACATAACGGAACAAGTTGACCATATAAACCAAAAGGTAATATAGTTAAATATTTCAAAAACAGAAAATAACCTCCCACCACCAGCTTTTTGGTCATCTTTCTCACTCTCACTTAGAATGATCACAACCTCCTTGGCATATCCTTACCCCATATCAATAAGGACACCACAATATCATACGAAGCACAGATACCAAAGCCTGTTTTCTTATTAGACTTGCACTGGAGACTGCTGAAGCCGGCTGGACATAAACACCAAAGCTGAGGCACTGCCCAACTTGGACTTCAAGATAACACTGACTGAGCCCTTTGGCATTTAGAGAAGCAGGGGTGTTCGCTCTCCAGCTGGCTGCTCCTTCTGGAAGAGCTCTCTAATCTGGGTTAATCGGCCGTAGAGCCTCTCTCTCAATGGAGGGATGTGGTAGCTAGGATCCAGAATGTTCGTGACTCTGCGCTCCCTCTCTCGTTTCCATACCTTGTATGGGTGGGGAGGAAAAGACGGTCGCCCTCTTTCACTCCGAATTTGTAACGTAATTCCACTGACAGCCAGCATCCCCCATACTGCCAGGATAATAAAGTCTAAAAAAATGGTAGAAAAGCAGTTTGAACTTTTGTATTTTAAAACCTAACACATATCTACCATGTAACCTTTCAGAGCCTAAATCTGTGTCATCCCTTTTTACTAATATTAGACTTTCTGGTGAGTTTGTCCAAACATATCATTTCCTCACTTGCAAACCAAGGAATGACTGAGGAAGCTACAGTCTTACTACATTTGAAAATAGGAACTTTCTATCACAGGCATTTGAAAGGTTGTACAGGAACCAGTGGTTTGGATCCTTGCCATTCCAGTATTTTATGACCAGTGCCCACAGGCAGAGTTGGGGACAAGGAGAAGGCAGCAATCTAGTTACACCTCACAAAGGTACATCACAGAACATTAGATGCCACCATGCTCTCTTCCCCATTCCCCACCTTGCTCATAAAGAGTGGGTACAGAAATGAATGAAGAGATTCCACAAAATGTACTGAGCTTCTAGCAAAAGGCTTGGCAAAATACTGTCTTGTATGTAAAACTTCCAAGACACATAGATTTCAAGGTCTCTACCATTAACCTTTTATCCAATGAGGGCAGGTTCAGGAGAGTAAATAGATTTACCCTTAAATATTCATAACGATCACAATTGCATTTATACATCTTCAATTCTAAGGCATGCTTTCCCATGCTCCTATTTTAATATTTCTGAAACCAACATATCTTACAATCTTTGTAAACATTTAATTTCGTAGTGTTTTTTCCTTCAAAAAGTTAATGGAAAATCTTTAATGGGTAGAAATGTTACAACTGAGGAAATAATACACTTAACTGACTGAAAGTCACTTTCACTTTCAATAAGCATATTACATGCTTCTTTAAAGGAGAGGAACATGCTTCTTTAAATGACTTGAAAAACAGGATGTCATTCTCATCCCTCATCCCACCCCAATCTACAAGGTGACAAGCTTTATTCTTAGCATTTTTCTCACAACTGGGAATTGACCAGGTAAACCTAAGTAATCCTGGTTTAGAAATTTCTTAACAAAGTTAATTTAGTAGATTTTTAGAAGTATAAACTTCAACTACCTTACAAATTTCAATTCTTTCCATCTGGCATAAGTCATCATTAACAGAGGACTCTAATAACATTTGTATGGTCTGAGTTTCCTCCTTGTATCAGATTAACTTTTTTTCCAACCAGTGAACCTTCTTTCCACCTAGTTACCAAGAGCTCTTATGAGCACAGGTGGTCCAATATTCCTAGTTAACTATCACTCTTAATCTTGGATTTAGAATCTTACCATTAGTTTGAAAAGGCACATTTGTGAAAGCTCTGCGGAAATGAATGTTGAGTGCTCTCTTGAGTACATTCAAAGTGATGTAAGAAAGGCTTGTGTACAAGTAACTGTCAATGGCCAAGACCACCGAATAGGAGCCAATGAATCCACAAGTAACTATGTTCAGCTGTGGAAAAGTGGGAGAGATTAGGCTTCACCTATGGCAGAACAAGAATAGTTTCTAACTCTCATCACTGGCTTCAATCACAGGGAGTCACTTCTATTCCCTCGAGGAACATGAAAAAGGGCCAAGTATTAGATAGAGCTGAATAAAGGTTACCTGAAAAGATAAACTGAAAATAATCTTCGATACCCAGTGAATTCTTAAAACACAGTTTACCTTATATAAAAAATATCTTCCCTGTGTTAAGAATTTCAACAGTATAAAGTTTAATTAGGTGAACCATTTTTCTGGAGAAACAGCTAATGATCCATCAGGTTGTTGCATTATAGTGAGCCGTACCTTCTCTGCTCCCACAGTTAATAGCATATTAACAGTGATAACCTGCTCCACTTGATTAAGGAAACACTGTATGGTAATCATAATTACAACTTCTCTTGCTTTCATAGTAACATGGCAATTTAAAATCAACCATCTCATACAGATTATCATAAAGCTCTCCCTAGTGAATAAAACATGCAAAATGATGCTACAAGTGAACAAATGAAGGTCCAGGACAACATAATGAATAAATCTGCCTTTTGATGAAACACTTACCATTCTTAGGCAGCCCATGAAAACTACTGGGATGAGAATCGCTATACAAGAGAAGGTCACCCAGAACACACCATCATTACGAAATACTGTTAGGTTTCCTGAAAAAGCAAATAGAAATCAAGAGTAAACAACAGGTTCAACAAGTTAAATTTCATTTTCTCAACATCTGAGCATGGACATTCATCAAAGGTTTAATGTTAACACCCGGGAATATGTTGACAATTAGAAATGAAGTCTGACTGTATCCATTTAAGTGTCAATGAGGTCACCTTTGAAGGATGTGTCCTAGAAGGTCAAAGGGCAGGAGGAAAATCAAGAAGGTAAAGGCTCTGCATTTATTACCAGGATAATTTGGAAGAGGCTGGACTAGTCCAAGCTCTTCCATTCACTAGTTGTGATGCTGGGCCTCAGTTTCCTAACCCATAAAACGAGAAGATTGAACCACTTCATCTCCAAGTTCCAAATCATCCATTCTAGCTCTAAACTTCTATGATTCCATGATTTTGTACTGCAAAGTAAAAAATACAAGTAAATGGCATTCAGAGTTAACCATATGAACTCCCACCCAATATAAGCAGCAACATCCATTCAACAGATTTTTGCCATCAATGCATTTCCTACTCAGCCACGGCATACTGTAAGACGTAATTTCCTAATCTATCAGAAAGATAGGAGCTGACCACTAATCAGCTCCTACAAAACTTTCTCCAAAATGCAGCACACCTTGGGTTAACCCAGGACGAATATATTAGAACTACCATTTATAAATTAAGTTGAAATGGCAAGAATATAAGCCTGACAGTTATTTAATACTGACACTGACACCATAATTCAGTCCAACTGGAGGTGGCCCTATTAACTTGAGACCCACTCCTGGCAGAGTGGGAGTTCTGCAGTGAGAGGATCTGACCTTGGAACCCATAGTCTCAGAAGGTAAATTGTAACATGCTGTAATGAGGTGAATTTATGGATCATATTCTCAAGTTTAATTATACTAATCTGCACAAAATATATAAGGTGTGATCAAAACACGTGGTGAATGTTTTAAATTAACAAAAAATTTATTACAGTGAAAGACACATTGCTCAAAATACTCCCCCTCACTTCGAACACACTTATCCCTCATTCTGGCCACTTTCTGAAGCAGTTCTGGAAGCCCTATTTTTTGAGTGTCTTTAGTTGCGCTGTCGTGGCTGCCTCAATGTCCTGAATCATTTCGACTTCGGGGAAGAGCCAGAAGTCGCATGGTGGCAGATCCGGTGAATAAGGTGGATAAGGACACACCATAATGTTTTATATGACAGTAATTGACATATACCAGAAGCGATGTGTGACATGGAGCATTGTGATGATGGAGAATGATTTATAGCACACTTTAAAACACACCTTCTCTCAACTGTGGCTCACACCTGACTGACTGCACTAAACAAGTTGAAACTTGTCACACACCCTTTGTTATTAGGGTTCAATGAATGGTTTCCTGTATTGAAATGTATTCCATGCCTTTCCATTGGATGGCACTCAGCAGCAGCATTCACCATACTGCTTGATCACAACGGAAAGGCTCCGTGTCACACATCACTTCTGGTATACTGAAAATAAAAACATCTGGTATACTGGTATACTGTCAAATAAAAACATTACGGTGTGTCCTTATCCACCTTATTCACGGATCTGGCACCGTGTGACTTCTGGCTCTTCCTCAAAGTCAAAATGACCATGAAAGGAAAATGTTTTGAATCAATTCAGGACATCGAGGCAGCCACGACAGTGCAACTAAAGACACGAAAGAGGACTTCCAGATCTGCTTCAGAAAGTGGCAAGAACGATGGGATAAGTGCGTTCGAAGTGAGGAGTGTTCTGAGGGCTATTAGTGGCAATGTGTCTTTTACTGTAATCATTTTTTTTTTAATTTAAACATTCACCGTAGTTTTTGATCACATCTCATAGGTTTTATGTTTTCCTCCTGACTTCAAAATTTATGCTATTTCTACCCATCAAAAGCATACTAACTACTAAAAATTCTAACCTATTATCCCTCTACGCACCAAGCATTAACAAAAGCGGGGGTGGGGGACGGCATTTAGTATTTGATTTAGCACATTTAGAGTACGGCCCTATGTCTACATTTTCAACATACATCCCTGTAAATTTGTCATTTCGCCACGTCTAAACAACACTGCTTTGCAGGTAGATAAAAAGCTATCTGCAGGAGGGGCTGTGGGAATGAACTTGGCTATAGGTTTGCTAAAATCAGAACAATGGGTCTGAATGGTCAGAAAACACACAGGTTGTCAATTCTTTCTGGTCTTAAAACAAAAATCTTTTAGCGAGGCAACTGCACTCCATTATACCGTGTTCTCAAGAGCTGACAGCCTCAAGAGACAGGTATACTTATATTTATAACATTCCCATCAACTTTAATCTGTAATATAAGAACCAAACATTATCACAAGAACAATAGCCTTAAGAGAAAAGAAAAATAGCCTTAAGAGAGTACTTCAGAATGTAGATGCTTCTTTTGAATTTTTGACAATTAGGGAATGTGAGTTACTGCACAACTGCAAAGAAAGTTAACTTAATAGTTAACCAGATTTTAAATATTGATAGAAATTGAATTACTTGAAGAAAAAGTCCCCAGAACCATCCCTGTGCTATGGCCCTAGGATGACTACAAGTAGGTACCTTGGGACACTTGAGTGTGGCAAAGGGTGGGAGAGGAGGTTAGGGGTACAAGAAAAGACTGGGAACAAAGTACCAGGTCCCCCAACTCAGCTGCTGTCAGAGCAGCACCAAATTTATCTGTGGGACAGTGGGCTTCTGCTTAAGATTCATTTGAATAAAGAGTTCCAGGATTTGAAAAAATGAAAGAACAAAAACCACTGTTCTGCCATATATTAAGAATCCCCTTCACCTCCATTAATTCTAACAGAAACACACCCTCATCACAACAAATAGGTACAAAGCTACCTCTAAAGACATACTGGAAGTCATCTAGTACAGGGTGCCTTTGAGGAAACAGGGATTCTTATTTGTGTTGGCCTTCCTAAAAGTGCCACATCATCAAATACAAATCTCCAGTACTCTACAGAAGGCCCCAAATCCCTGATGGGCAGTATTTGCACCTAGGAAGCCCAAATAAGACCTTTCAAACAATGAACTGAACACACAAACATCAGTTACACATCTCTTACCCAGTGGAGTGAAGAAAGTCACTGACGAGACAAGGAAGCCCAGCACTAGTCCAACGCACAGCATACAGAGCATCAGGATTCCAAATCGCCACCAAGCAGCTACCAAGAAAAGCCCACCAACGCTTCCAGTGATGGCTGTCAGAATCAGACGAACTGCACAAGGGAGATGAACTGTTTGACCAGAGGTAGCTTTCCCGATTGCATGCTTTAGACACAAGGTACCACTACCAAAGCCATCCTTAGCCTGTCTGTTGGTCAAGCACCAACAGAAGGTTGGTGGACTCTTCAGTGGTGCCATGAAACTGCCTGGGCTGCCTCTAGGGAGGGGACAGTCTGAAGCATGGGAACTAGCCAGGGAGCTAAACCTCCCAGTACAGCCACAGGCGAGGCTTAGCACAACCTATAAATTGAGGCTGAGGAAGAAGGGGGGGTGGGTGACAAGCATTCTGTTAAACGTGACAAGGAAGGAGGAACTGTGTTTATTTTAAGGTAAAGAAAATCTTAACATTTTGATTGTTTTAAATCTCGTATTTCAATATATCACATTGCTGAAACACAGGTTTATAATCAATATGGCCCTTCATTTTCCTGAGTATCAAGGAATTTACATGCAGATTAAAAACTTGAAAGAGAAAGGTCTGAATGAGTAGTCTAAAAAAGAAAAGATGTTTCGAGCATAAGTGGCCCATTATTTTACATACATAATAGGACATCACACACAATACTGGTCAAACTGTAGAAGAAAAGGTAGAGTAGAAACACAGCATATTCCTTTTTGAACACCCAATTAAACTATATTATTTTTACTTACCATCGTAGTTAATAAGTGTCAGTCTTGAAATCAATATGTAAAAGAAGAATCCCATAAAGATAAAGCCTATGAAGAATAATTCTAGTAGCAAACCAAGAGAGAAAAATAACATAAGCTATGGTTAGGTATTCATTTTACAGTGCAATTTAAATATCTAATCTCAAATACATGCTTACACATTAGGGCATTCAGATAAGAGAAATAATTATCTATAAGGCAAGAGAAACTTAGAACTAATTGGAGTATATATAAATTTAGAAGTCACGGAGTAAATATTACTTTTTTAAAAGAAATATTACTATTAAATGGGTACAATATTAAAGAATTATAAGACATACTTTCTTATATAAACAAGGTCAATTTCAATTGCTAAGTTGTTCATTGTTACTTTCATAGCTCATTTTAATATATGTATACTTCCTTCTTAAAACAACAGTAGTATTTCTGTCACTGTGTCTGATCTGAAATTACACACTAAATTTCAATTTGTTACATGAGCAAAAATAAAACTTGAAAGGTAAAAAAAGAACAAAATATTCCAAAGCAAAATGTGACTTTTGTATCTTCTTCTAATTCATCCTTTCTTATTTAGGATGAACAATCAACCATTGTCATCATCCATTAAAATACCCAGTAATTTCTTTGCAACCTTGCATACAGCTTAGCAATTAAATTCTTTGTTACAGAATCATTCTACACTTTGAGGAATTAAATATTCTTCATAATAGTCTCTTCTCAAAATAAGAAAAAAGTATAGGAACGGAGGGAAAGGAGTTGCTACTTCCTTTAAAACAATAAAGCAAATATATAGAGTTTCATGAAATCAGGATTATGTTCACGCTCCCCTTGATGCTGTCATATTCACTTCTTGTGAATGAATTAAATAAGTTTTTTGGTTTTTTTTTTAGTCATTGTAAACGCCAGTTGCTTAGAAGGCAATCCGAAGAATTTCAAATCATTTTAGTGAGTATAATTTATATTCTACTCCCTGCACTGGTTTCACTGAGGACTGTGGGGTTCCGTGTGCTGTCTGAACCTCCCAGGACGGAACACATACTTCAATCTCACTGCACACGGAGCCCTGCAACATGATTTATCCGAAACCATGTTGATCATCACCATCAAAATCCACACATATTTTTACACTGACATCCTGATTTCTAACCTGTTATCTTTAGCCAGCAAGCCAATCTAGCAATTGAAGCGGTTGCTGAACAACTCAAATGTTATTCCCCTCTTAATAAGAGGTTGTACTCCATTAACAAGAAAAAAGTAAAAATGCAGAGCAACTCGGTGCAATCTCTACTAAAAGAACCTAGCCACAAATCTATGAAGGTAGTGAAGATAAGCAGTTGCTTTCTCTCCTTATAGGTCATAAATTCCCCTGCAACATTTAAGAAAAAAGATCACGAGGCATGTAAATACCAACTATATCAGACGTAATACCTGTTTTCCAGAATCTGTGTCCGAAGAAACAAATGAAGAGACCAAGTAGGGCAAAAAGAGTGAAAAACACTTTGGTAGATACTCTTCCTAAAAATAATAAAAATTGAGTGCATAATATATCCAATTTGATACTTTGTATTTAATTAATAAAGCTTCATTAAAAAAGCAAGTCAACTGACAGGTAATTTATTCTATACATGTATAATTTATTTTTAAAATATCCCTGCCATCCCCAATTAACTTTTCTATATAGGCATGGATGCTGGTATAACAAAAAGAAATAAAAAAATATGTGATTCCTGATAGAGATATGTAACATATTTTTGGGGAAGGGGGTGGGGAGGAAGTGGGAAAGGCGGAAGAGAGTGCTTTCTGTTTCTTCACAAATAAACTATAAGAAAAAAAGGAGAGGGGAGGAAGAAATGGATTAAAAGAGACTTAAGAGACACATCAGCTAAATACAATATTCAGATCGCATCTTAAACCTGATTCAAACAAACAAACAAACAAACAAACAAAAACTGTGAAAAGCAACTGGGAAGACTGTAAACATTGCCTGTTAATTTGATGCCACTAAGGAATTATCTTCAGTATTTTAAACTAAAACTTGGGTTAAAGATAATGTGGCTATATTTTTTAAAAAACAGCACTTATCTTTAAGATACAAATACTGAAACTTTGTGAGCAAAATGATGAGGCATTTGTTCTAAAAGAATTCAGTAATAAAGGACGGTAGGGGGCAGATACAGGTGGGTGTATACCTAAAACAAGATAATGTCCATGAATCAAAATTGTTAAGGATGGATAATGGTATATGGAGGTTAACTGAAGTTTTCCATAACAAAAAAATTGTAACCAAACTCATTACAATAAAAGAATATGTATTGCACTGTAAGCACACATGAACAAATTACTACCAATCTTATCAATTATACAAATTGCTTTGGGAAAAAATATAGCGTTATAACAAACAATAAAGCACTGTATGTTTCATGAAACCAAAAAATCCAAATCCTGTGATCTCAATAGGCACAAGCTTCAACACAAAACCATGATTTGAAAGACAGGGCTACTGAAGAATAAAATATGCACACTAAATTCACCACCATCACAACTCCTTTGAGATAAACCCAAGAATGAAATCCCTACACTAAAACCAAAAACAAAATACCTATACAAACTCACATGAAAAACATTACAAACCCACCACCAATCAAAACAAAATACTTAAAAGTGCTCAGATGGAGATACCATGAAGACCTATATTTAAATAAGAAACACAGGATAGAAGACCAGAATTTTCAGGGAGTAATATATACCTACATATCAGCTTTTCTGAGAATGAAGAGCCCAAAAGAAAGAGGAAATGAAAGACATGCCACCTTCTGCTGCTTATTTCAGACACTGGTTGAAAACTGATAATGGGAAGGAATTTACCCTGCCTTTTTTAAAAGAAGAAACTGTAATTCTTCCCCAGTTGATGAGAGAAAAGTCTTCTTTATAGAAGAATGTTATATATAGCTATGAAGAGAATAAAAAGCAAACAGCATAATACATTGACTAGCATTTGAGGAATCTGGGTGAAGATTATGCAGGAATTCTGTGTACTAGTTTTACATATTTTCTGTGAAACTATTTCAAAGTAAAACGTTACAAACACACACACACACACACACACACACACACACACACACACACCCTTGCCACTCCTCCACTGCCACAATTCTATCTATACCACCATCATCTCTCACCTGGATTACAATGGCTTGCTAATCAATCTGTTTCTGCTCTTGCCCCTGACTTTTCTCAAAAAAGCAGCCAGAGTGATCCCATCAAAATATGAGTGCAGGGGCAGCTGGTTAGCTCTGTTGGTTAGAGCTCGGTGCTCTTAACAACAAGGTGGCTGGTTCAATCCCCACATGGGCCACTATGAGCTGTGCCCTCCACGCCTAGATTGAAACAACTACTTGACTTGGAGCTGATGGGTCCTGGAAAAATACACTTAAAATAAATAAAAGTTTTTTTAAAAATGAGTGCAGTCATGGCACTACTTGCTCAAACCCTCCAATGCCTTTCCATTTCACTCCCGAACAAAGCTAAAGCCCATACTATGACCTACAAGGCCGCACCCTGAGTTGCCTGCCCCTGCAACCTTTTGCCCCTCTCAATCTTTTCTAGCCACTGTTCTCACTGCAATTCTTCAAACACACCAGTAAGCTCCCCCCAGCTGAGGGCCTCCGCACTGGCTGTTCCCTCTGCCTAGCAGGTACCTCCAGACATAAGGCTCCCTGCCTCACCTTGGGTCTTTCCTAGCAAGGACTTCCCTGGTCATGCTATCTCAGATTCTTCTGACTACCACTTGTTATCTCCCTTTCCTACTTCATTTTTGCTTCTGAGGGCTCATCACATTCTCATGTATTACATGTTACAAATTTATCTTGTCTGTCTCGTCTCCCTCACTAAAATATAAGCTCTAAGAGGACAGGTATTTTGTCTGTTTTGTTCACTGCTGTATTTCAGTGCTGAGAACAGAGAGCGAAATAATGTTGGGGCTTAAAAGGCACTTGTTAAATGGTAGAATGAATGAATGAATGAATACTTGACAAAATAACTTAATAGTCTTAAGTTCTGTGTTAGTTGGTATAGATCTGCAAAGCCAAAGAAAAATTTGCAAGTTTAAATCCACATACTCACCAAGTGAAGAACAATTACCCTCCATTGCCTCAAAGCTGCAAGCGTATGTGTGAACAGGAACATAAGCAGCAGATGTATTTAGAAATGGGTCCCAAACAATGACATTATAAATGACACCTTGTCCCCGGAGGGAGGAGAAGGAAACACTTGTCTTATCGTTAGCTGTTAGGGTAACCACCTAAAGCCAAAAATAATGCATGATTAGTGTTTAGACTTTTTTTTAAAAGGCTATTCTATTATAATGCCACCTACATGTGATATAAATTGTAATATTAAAATGTAATTCTTGTTTAAAATATGCACCAAACTATTTTGCTTTGTCAAAAGATTGTCCTACACAGTTTGTATGTACTAATATAAATAAGCTCTTACACAAAAGGCTTCTAAAGTTTTTATATAGTGTTAAATGTTAAGTAAAATAAGACATAAATAACACGTAAAGGCTAATTAAGACAAAACAAACAAAAAAATGTTTTTTCCATCTACTAGATTGTGAACTATGACTTAATGGCAGGAACCATATTTATCTTGCTCTCTAATCTTTCCTCAGTACTTAGCACAACACCCAGCACATAGTAAGTGTTCAACAAATGTTAGTTATTGCTGCTAGTTACGGAGCTGACACAGACAAAGTTGGTTAACACCTCATAGAAAGTTCCACTCATTTTTGTTTAACAGGCTCTGAAATAAAAAACCATTACATGTAGCTGTGTTATACAATAACACAGCTAAATAAGTCCTTAACTTCAAAACTTCCGTTTTAAAGGTTGTTTTTTAAATAGGTATTATAAATAACAGAAGAAACCAAAACCGTATATGATAATAATACATAGATTAGAGCTTCAGGAATAAATCATTATGAGCTTCTTAGAAGACTTCCACTATTGAAAAAATATTGCTTAGCCTTTATAAATATCTTTCGTGCGATAAGGATTTCGTCAAGTTCAACAATATGCTAACAATATCTTCTGCTCTCCCAAGTTTTTATTTTAATAAGCTTTTTTTTTTTCTTTTTAAGGAGGGTGCACATTCACGGTGGCCCACGCGGAGACTGAACCGGTAACCTTGGTGTTATTAACACCACGCTCTAACCAACTGAGCTAACCAGCCACCCTCTCCCAAGTTTTTATTATGCAACAATCAACCTTCCAGCAATGTTGAAATATAATGAATAATCTATATACTACACTTAGATTCAACAACTGTTAATATTTTACCATATTTGCTTTTCTATTCCACCCTTCTTTCTCCCCCCTCTAGTTTTTCCTGCTGAAACATTTTAAAGTAAGTTACAGATATCATGATGTTTCACTTCCAAATACCTCGGCATGCACATCCAAAATCAGTGTTTCTCAAACCTAATGTGCCTATGAATCACTGGGAGAGCTAGTTAAAATTCACGTTCTGATTCTGTCAGAGGAGGCAGCTGAGATTCAGCTTTTCTAACACTTCTCCCGTGATGCCAATGCTATGTCTTCATTTGCCACACTTTGGGGAGCAAAGTACAAAAGTATAGGATATTCTCCTATATACCCACAATATTTTAGCTCACCTAAAAAAATTCAGATTTTTCCAAATGTCTTTTATAGCTTATCTCCCTTTTAAGAAAGATCCAACCCAGTTGCATGCACGGTATTTATCTCCAGTGTCTGTAATCGAGAGCAGTCCTTCCCACCTCCCTACACCCACTCACCCAATGACTTTTCAAGAGATAAAGGGCAGTCACTTTGTAGAATATTCCACAATCTGGATTTTTCACATGGTGCTCAAGGTGTCCAACTTGTAGTTTTACCCCCTGTAGTTCCTGTAAACAGGAACTCCAAGGACTGGATTCAGGTTAACTAGGTTTTGCTAGAACATTCCATAGGTCATGGTGATAATGTCAGACTGCATTCACGTAAGCACATGATACCAGTGGACCCGCCATCAGTGAAGCTAATATTCACCACATGGTTCAAGAGGAGACCATGGATCACTCCACTCTGAAAGTAGTTTTCCCTTTACAATTGGAATTCATCTGAGAGTGCTGTTTAGGCATCCTGGGAATACCTAGGATATTAGGATATTAGGACTATTGGGAATACTGTCCCCCAATAACCTTTCACCTAATGATCTTTGCCTGAATTATTTCATTGAGGGACACAAAATGGTGATTTTCTAATTCTAATTGTTCCTTCTACATTTATTAGCTGGCATTGTTCTATAAACAGTTTTCTCTCATCAACTGAGGAAGAATTACAGTGTCTCCTTTTAAAAAGGCAAAGGAAAGTCCTTCCCTATATAAATAAATGTTCAGAGTAACTTTTCTGTGAAGTAAGAAAACTTCCCAGGGGCTACTATGGGGAGAGAGGTATAAAGCATCTCTCCCCATAGTAGCCCCTGGGAAGTTTTTTTTTTTTTTCTTTTTTTCCCATTTTTTTTAAGTGTCAGAATGGACTTGTTTTTATTTATTCAAGACTTATAATCCAGGTGAAAGGATTACGAAGCTCAAATTGGCAGTTACAAAATAGTGACGGGGATGTAAAGTACAGCATAGGAATTAAAGTCAATAATATTGTAATAACTATGTATGGTACCAGGTGGGTACTAGACTTATAGGGGAGATTACTTCATAAGTTATATAAATGTCTAACTACTATGCTGTACATTTGAAACTAATATAATATTAAATGTCAACTGTAATTGAAAAATAACTTTTTTTTATAAAGACATAATCAATCATTTTCTTTTGGATGACTGAATTGTCCCAAAGTTGGCCAAAGAGAGGGTTTTCTTGAATTCTGGCACACGATATATCTAATTCTTAATCTTAACTAAAAGTTAAAAAGTAACCTAAAACGGGCCTGGTTTCACAGTTCTTATATAAATTTTTTCCATGAAAAATGCCATTGGTAGTTTGATAGAGACTGCATTCAATCTACAGATAGCTTTGGCTAGTATGGACCGTGCAACGATATTAATTCTTCCTATCCATGAGCAAGTATATGCTTCCATTTACTTGTAACTCCTTCAATGTCTTCCAATTTTCTGAGTACAGGTCTTTTACTTCCTTTGTTAAATTTATTTCTAGGTATTTTATTTATTTGATCATTGTAAATGTGAGCGAGTTCTTATATTCTTCATGATAATAAAACAGTCTTCAAAATTTCCTGTTTTAAATAAAATAAGCTGATAAGCTTTTCCAATAGTGGCTCCTAATCTGTGAATAAGCACAATGAGTTTCCTTGTATAAGTCTCCCTCTTAGCCAGGGGCAATGACGTCCTAAGCAACACAGCAACAAAATGAGATCTTGTCCTACAAGAGATTGAGCCCCTAGGCTAATCACGTATGCCATTTCAATCATTTCTTTCCAAATAATCTGGTAATCTATCAATCTTCTGGAAAGAATCAGAGCAGCCTAGAAAAACTCTACCCATTAACCATGAGACTGAAGAATGACCTTGTATGTTATTAGTTTGTTATCAGGCACCTTTCAAGACATAAAGATAACATCCTGCCCTCCACATAAATGAGCTATAGTGTGAGCCTCCCATTTTAATGTGCACTCATAAAATTAAAATGCAAATTTTATAAAACGCAAATTCTGACTGAGTAGGTCTGAGATGGAGCCTAAGAGGCTACAACTCTAGCAAACTCCCAGGTGATGATGCCAGTGCTACTGGCCCATACCCCACAATGGAGAAGCAAGAATTTACAGGGGTCCCAAAGCGCAGAGAAAAATTTTGCTCCAAGTTAGAGACTTTGAGTTTGGGTTTAAATATTAATGCCACTGTGTATATGCTTAAACAGCTTCTCATTTTTTTTCTCAAAACACTATAACTTTTATCATTGCTAAAAAGTATAACCTAATAGGTATGGGAGTACATAAAAAAATTAGCACCCACTTCCATCCATATCACAAGATAACCATTTCATGTCAGTGGCTGCAACTGAAACGTAATTTACAAGCATCTTTTCAAAGGCTAGCATTACTTTAGAGTATCGCCAGAAAAGACTCCCAAGTTAATGAAATAAAAGAGAATCGAATGAGAATCCCAGAAAGACCAAGTGAACAGTAAAGAAATAAGCTCCTGGCAGCTTCTCCCTTACTCAGCTCTTGCAAAAGTGTCGCAATCTGGCCACACAAATCAGGAGAATCAGATTTACCTTGATAGCATTGGCTGTCACCTGAGGCACTTGGACCATCCTCTGCAGGTGCTTCAGCAGCCCCTCTTCAGTGAGGTCATCCTCAGGCAGAAAATACTGATAGACGTCATACTGCAGCCTCCACCTAGAGTCCTGCCCCGTCCTGATGTCACATGGTGGGGGATCTGTGCCTCTGAAGTCAACCAACAAAACTGAACATTAATCTCTTGTTGGGCAAGTCCCATCTACAAAAAGGAACCAAAAGCTCGAATTTCAAACTTCTAAAACGATTCCACTTTTAGCAGGATGAAGAAAAAGAACACACTGACAGGCAGGACAGTTAAATAACCAGATGTTGATGTCAGGCCTAGAGTCAAACGCCAGCGTTGCCATTTGTTAGCTGTGTGAAGTAGGCAAGTTACTTCATCTCAATAACCCTTAAGGAACCTTTCTGTAAAATAAGAACAACTGCCCCTTTTTAGTAAAATTGTTAGAATTAAAAGACAGAATACAGAGCACTCAGTACTGTGGATGATGCACAAAGAGCATTCAAATGTTCACCAAATGTTAGCTATTGTTAATTACTATTAAAGTAGACACTAAGAGTTTTCATTAAAATAATAAGATTTTTACCAAAAACCAAGGGTATTTCACAGCTCCAGAATGCTTTCCATAATTAAGACTCTACAGAAACTAAGATGTACTTCTAAGCTCATAATAAACAGCATTTGGCTCTTCATAAGAATGGAGGGGACAATAGTAACTGTAAATGATCACTCAAGTATTAATTACAATGTATGAATTACTTTCATTCAAAAAAATTCAACAATTCAGTTTTACTAAGAGAATGATGGGTTCTCTTTTCTGCAAAGGGCCAGAGAGTTCACTGAATCTACACAACAGCTAGGCATGCATGTTCTAAAAGCAATTACAAGAGACAGACATACCTTGCATAGCCCAGGTTTGCTGGGGCAAATTTGATAGTTGTTTCAAAGAAATCAAACTCCAGGTAAATGTTGGGATCAATATCTAAATCAAACTCCAAATTACAGCCTCCAGGGACAGGATCTGGATGAAAAAAAGTAAGTTACTCAACAAAGAATTATATATTCAAATTATACTCAGAAACCAGAACTCTACTCTTACAAGAACTTCCTATGTAGAAGTTAAATAAATATAGAGCTTCTAGTTTTATACTACCTCATGAACTGAGGTTAAAGAAGGTCAAGTTAACTGAGGTTAAGGGCTCTGGAACAGGGGTCAGTAAATCTTTTCCGTAAAGGGCCAGAGAGTGATTTGACTATTTTAGGCTTCGCGGGCCTGATGGTCTCTGTGGCAACTACTCAGTCCTGCCTTCATGGCATGAGAGAGGCCATAGACAACACATACATGAATGGGCATGGCTCGCTGCCCAGTCAAATAAGACTATGTACAAAACAGGCGAGCTGGATTTGGCTCAGTCTATAGTTTGCCAAACTCTGCTCTAGAGTCGAAAAGGTCAGAAAAGACAGATTCTTAAGATGGATCCAGAATGGGTTTCAGGGGCTCCATGAACATCCTGAAATTTTATGTTGAATGTGTGTACTTTCTAGGGAGAGAGGTTTTTATTTGATTTGGGGGGCGTCTATGACCCCACAAAGGAGCATAAGAACCCAGGGATGGAAGGAAAAAAACACTGCCAAAGAGAAAAGGAACTCGAAGGGTAATAGAGGAAGGAAGGGGTCTCCACTTTTCACATGCTTCTTTCAACAGGGAGAAGATGATGATGTCATCCTCAAATCTGGAAGAGTCCTTGTGTACACCAGGGGTGCCAAAAAAATGTACACAAGTGAGCACTTTGGTCAGCGTTGCTCAAGCAGTAGTTCGCCGTGATCAGAAGTGTCTGGACACTGATGGTACCCACTTTGAGCACCTCTTGTAATTGCAGAAGTCAAACGTGACTTGTATTCATTTTTTGTCATTAGTGTATACTGAGTATTACAATTTTAATACAGTTCTCCTTTCTTAAAATGTGTATACATTTTTTTGGTATAAAAATGTATACCTTCTGTATAAAAAAGTGAAAGATCTCAAAAGACCCCCAACACCATCTACCTGACTAGCATTTGAATGTTTAATGAAACACAAAGTAAATTTGGGGTATTTCATTTACATTAATAACATGGCTAAAACAGCTCTTCTTTTCTTATTAGAAATCCTATTCATGACTTCTAAGCATGACAAACTTAAATCAGTCACTTGGCATGAGCTCAACTCCATACAAAGAACTATATACGGTGGCCCCAGTGGAGATAAGACAGAAAAAGGTAAACCAATTTAAAGGTATAAGATCTCAACTTTCTACGCAGTCATCCAGTCATTCCGACAGTTAGGTCTTAGTTTCCTTAAACTAAGGCATTTTGGTGGTTGACTTCCTCTGGCCAGATTTGGAATGGAAATACTCAGTGTGCAAATATGTTACAAATATTTACCACATCCGAGAAAATCATATGTATTCTTTGTACACTGTTCTTGATGGAAGCTGGAAGTCCAAGGTTTTTGATCAGGTAACTTACCCTTTTGTTACAGGTACCACTCTTTCTTTAAATCCACTCACCTTTTGGATTCTACTTCCTTTACCAGCTACTATTCCTTCTCTTCCCATTACCACCAAACGCAGAGTATAGTCTAAATTTTCTCACTTCACCTTCACTCCTCACTCACTGTAATCTAGTTTCCATCCCCATAGAACCACTAAAATGACTCATTACAGGCCACTACTGACTCTTAACTGAGCAATCAATCACATGGATACTACAGTCCCTTCTCGTGGCCGCTCTGCAGTGTACTTACCACTCCTTCCTTACTTCAGGCAGAACCTCCAGGTCCTTCTCTTACCTCCCCAACTACTCTTCAGTCTTACGCTTATACCTCAGCAGTTAGCACGCCCCAGAAACAGAGCCTGGCATGTGGGTGTCACTATGAAAGTACCTGCTAGTATTTTCCCCCTAAGTCTCTATGTACATGCCTGGACATGCACTCATTGCCGTGGTTTTTACTAATTGCTATTCGTTAAATACATAACATCACTCCTCCACTTCAGGCCCTACTGTGAAACTGCCTGTTATGAATTCCCATCCAGATGTCCCACAAGTGTCTCAGGTTCATTGTGTCCCAAACCGCAGTCACTATCTACCCCATTCCAACCCCCTCAAATGTCTAGCACCACAACAACCTTATCTCTATGTTTATTTCGCATCCTTACATCCCAGCTGCTCCAACAGGAAGCCTACACTCCCACCTTTTACAACCCACAACCACTGGTCATTGTGTCTTATCAATTCTACATTCCAAATATCTCAAATCCAGCCCCTTTTCTCCATCTCCTATCTCGTGGCCTCTGTTCAGAGCCTCATTTCTCCTTCTGAGCCCTCCACGGTATGCTAAGCCCTGACTCTGTTATACCCTTTCCAACCCACTCCCCACTCGCCCTAGAGTTAACTTTCTAAGAAATGCATCACATCATTCCTCTGCTTACAAACTCTCTCTGCTTCCTCCGAACCAATCTAAGAATAAAATGCAAACCCCAGATTGTACAATAGGCCCTCACACTTTGGATCTGGCCTCACCCACTATTTGCCATTCTCCAAATCCTCCATTCTTTTTCTGCACCTTCCTCTGCCTAGAACAACCAACTAAAGTGTTGGGGACTATGTCTTGCCTTTTTGTTACTGCTTCTCTAAGAGCTCCTTAAATGTTTTTGAATGAATAAATGTATTCTCCTAGCCCCTACCTGGGCTTTCAATCACCATGCTAATTCTCCGGCTCTCTTGCTGTTAAACCTTTCTGATTAAATATATTGCACTTATAATAAACATTTTTAATAGGATTATAGTTTCCCCTAAATTTTCATGAACAAGTCCCACATTCTGGAAAGAAATAGGGAGTCAAAGACAAAAACATTACCTCTTTCTGAGTAGGAGAGTGGAATGGCCACATTTTGGACAGGCTCAGCATCTAAAGTCTCTAAGTACCAAAAGCACATACTCTGCTCGGGTCTAAGAATAAAAACCAGTCCTTTGTCAGTGCCTGTTCCCGAGGAATTGGGAAGGAGAGTTTGCTGTAAGGAAGAAGAGAGTCATCAGGAAGAGGGAGCTGAGCAACATATTTTTATTCCAGAGTTGATCTAGTATGCATGTTCTATTCTAAATCTTCTCAATAAAAAAAAAAAAAAAGGAATAAAAACAGGCCTTCCTTAAAAAATTCTTTTCACCTCTATGTGCATGTGCCCGTACGTACTCATGGAAAAACTATTTGAAATATCTGATGTTTGATCAGGAACAGCAGATGCACAGCAAAACTCCCAAGCTATTCAATCCCCTAAATTAAGATTTACTATGTCAAGTACTAAGACTACTGCCTAATGACAAAGCTATAGCATTTAGCAATGAGTTTGATGTCCTTCCTTCAAAGGAAAACAATCCCAGGTTGGGGGAGGACAGTCCTTCACAAGCAGTGGAGCACTCTTCCCAAAGGATTCAGGGCAAGAGTGAGTTTTATAAAGCATTAGAAGAAGCAATGAAGAAACAGGGCATGAGGGGCTATGAGGTTAGGTAATTCCTTATGAGACTCGCAGGACCTATTTTAAGGGGAAGGTAAGCTGGCTAAAACTGAGTTGGAGGACTGTGATTGGCATATGTTAGGTTTCCTTGACAGGATTTTCCCGTAAGTGCCAGATGGGTTTCAATTTTACAAGCCTAAGGGAGAATGACCTAAATACTAACTGATGAACTAACTATAGGGTCGACAGTGACCAAGAACCAACTACCACGATGACCCAAAAACTCCAAAGTGTCACACTTCATCAGGAAAGGCAGAGGAAACAGAAACAATTCTCTTCACACAGACCACTCGTACAGCTATGTGTAGCTCTGGTTACCATCTTTTCAGTAGTATAAATACAGTGAGAACTAAAGGCGGCACAAGAAAAGAACAATATGATAATTAAAGTTAACTAAGACTTTTTCTGCATGAAAAGTGAGGCCCAAGACACTGTTCATTCAGGCCACTTTTGTCACATTAGTTATATCGATGTCCCTTTATCCAAGCTGTTTCCTCAGAAGTAAAAACAGGCATTATAGCTACTTTGCTGAGCTGTTGTGAGACTTAAACTAAGTATATGGAAAACCAGGCACAGGGGTTCCAAACTAGAAGCCCCAGAGGCCCAATGAGTTTCCAGAGATCCCCATGAAATTATACAGATTTATACATTTTGTCAGGTAGAGTCCCAATTTCAGTGGATTCAAAGTCTATGGCCCCTGAAGCAAAGAACCACCAGCTTAGCACACAGTAGGCATGTGATAAAAAAAATATATATATATATATATATATAATATATATATATATTATATATATATATATATATATTTGATCTAGTATGCATGTTCTAGATTTTTTCCTTCAAATGTTGCCAATGCTGTGATGTTATTAAGGAGGAAATTATGTACATGCCACTTTACTATGTCTCCTATGTACGGGAGTTTCCTTTTGAACCTAGTGCCAGAAAAAAAACTTGGCTTCTCCTGAATCATTGGCATGTTTCTTCTTTCTTAGAAAGTTATGAAATTTAACACACTTTGATTTCTGCTCTGACTGCCAAGAACTAAAGCAAAATCAATGTATGGGTCATAGACACTGTTATCTCTTACAATTAACAATTTATTCCTTCCTCTGTTCCTGGATCAAACTCTCCCATTTCTAGTGTATTAAACTATACACACATGCACACAATTTCAAAATCATGGTAGGAGCAGTACGTCAGGAATAAAAAAATACAAAATACTTAGTTTAAAAGATAATATGAGCAATGTTTATAAAATATATATAACTTAGACTAAGAGAGCTTTGTTTTGCAAATTCCAGAATATTGTGAGATAGGCTCAGACAAACAAAACGAAGCATAACATCATACAGAGTGAAATTTGTTAGTCTCAGGGATCATATAGGCTAAATAGACACAGATTTGTAAAGGTTAACATAAATGGCAGGTCCTAAATCGCTTAGGTTAATCCAGGGCATTTGAAAACTTCCCAAAGCTGAGGTTGAGGTGAAGGGGTTTAGTGATGATTTCTGTGCCAGAGTCCTAAATGCTGCTGAAAGCCAACCAACCACTGGGCTGCATAAATTCAGTGTCAGGATTCTTTTGTTTCTGAGACTCCAAAGAATAGAGTTGATCCTATAAGGGTCTTATTAAACTTATAGGTCTTAGTAAACTTCAACACTAAATGACTGAACAAAAATGGAAACACATTAAAATGTATTCTCAGTTAAAAATCATGAAGGACCCCATAGAACACGAGGGAAAACAAGGTGGGAAATCATGAGGAAAGCTTTAACTACAGACAGGAAACATTTGGCACAGGTCGTCCTCTCCCAAATTCAGCACTTTATCACCCCTTCTTTTAAGTTAGAGACCGGCACACTCAAGAAAGGCCTGAGATACTCATCTCTTAGCCAGTCTAAATCACTAACGTGACAGGACCCAATCTTGAATTCTTTTTTTTTTTTCATTTAAGACATAAAGTTAAATATAAAGAGTCATCACATTCTAATGCTTATACTAATTACAAGACCCCAAAATATGGAAACAGTTTTTATGGAAATAATTCTTTGTACTTACCTTAGAAAAAGAAATTGTTGTATTCTGATACTGTGAGTGTATTTGGAAAATAAGAAAAGTCACATTGCTGGAAATATTACGCAAAATAGCTTCCTCTGGAAAGGGCCTGTTGAGCTTGAAGTATCTAAATTTCCCCACAGAAAATTCAATAACACCTACAATGGGAGAAACGTTTCATTTAACATTTGCACCTCTAATATCAATTTGCAGAAATCACATACATAACTATACATACTACTAATTTAATCCTCAGAAAGAAAACCCTGTTGAGATAAATACTACTATTACTGCCCCCATGTCACTCATGAGGACAATTAAACTTAAAGAGGTCCACCCAGGGTGACTGACTCAGCTAGTCGTAAGTGGTGGAAGTAAGAACTAAAATGGAAGAAAGCTATTGCTAAAGATGCGAGCAACACTTAAAGGGCTGACGAACAACTCTTAAAGGACTGATGCAGCTCAAGATGCCTGGCTCCCAGAGCCCAGAAAAATTCCCCATTTGGTAGCAGCAATAACACTTGTATTCAGAACAGAGTCCCTGGATTTAAGGATTAACAGCCCTGAGGACCTAGTAACAATTGTGAATGCACGGGTATTCAAGAACAGTACAATCTAGTGATTCTGAAGCCAGCCTGAAGATACAGGGGTGGCTTCAATTTTATCCCACCATTTACTAGCTGTGTGATATTAGGCAAGTTTCTTAATTCCCTTAAACCTTAATGTCTTCATCTGTCACATGGAAATGTATACCTAGCTTGCAAAAGAAGGTGCCGTCAACACTAGCAAACATGTCTTTTGTGAGCCCACACCAGGTACTTCACAGACAGTCATTGAAACATAGGCATTTTGGGAAAAAAGAGCTTTTTGTTTAAAGATCAAGTTCAATCACATAAAAGACAGGTATGTCAGTAATTCTCCAACACCTCATCTTGGTCTTTCCCATCTGTCTTCTTGCTTCCATTTCTGGTTGCGTTTCACTCACTCACTCTGTCCATGTTTTTACGTTCAGTGTTTTGAAAGACAGTAAGGAAAAAAGGTAGGACCATAGAAATTAAAATATATTAAGCTAGTAACTTAAAATAAGTAGAGATATTAAACATAGGTATCCCTGGGAATGTATTTTAAGTGACTTTTCTTTGCACATTTCATTGTTTATAAAATTTCTCTAGTGATAGTGAGGTGTTCTTATCAGAAAGAACATGAACAATTTGAAAAAAACCTTCATTCTTGATGGCATGCAAAATACAGTTTCTACCTCAACTCTTCAACTGCGATTTATAAAATAGGGATAACCCTACCTCTACAAAATGATGACACTCTCTCAACACTCTTAACATTTGTTTTGTTTTCCCCTTAAGATGACAATATTTTCCTCGATAATACATAATGCTTATTTTAAAAAGATATGAAATGTAGAGAAAGTTAATTCTTCCAGCAAGTATATTATGCAGAAATAATCACTATTAACAGTTTGGTATACATCTTTCAGGATTTAGGTAGATATCAGCATGAGTATTTTTCTGTAGATGGAAAAAATGATATAGATACATTTGGTATAGCCCATTTAATACATTTCAGATATCTTTCCACGTCAACATAATTTTTGCTTTACCATTTTAAATGCTATATTTCATTCTGTGTATGTAACTATAATTACTCAACCAATCCCCTACTGATGAACATACAGGCATCAATAATATTATTCCAGCATCAATAAGAAATAAAACAGTTCTGTTTTTGTGAAAGTGTATTCTAGGGGGGAAAAACATACATATATATACATATATATGTTATATATATGTATATATATCATATATCATGATATATATATCATGATGCATATATATTTATATATATATATCAGCCAGTAAACCTAGTTCAGCCAGTAAACCTATTTGCTGATATATGTTTTGGCTGTTGATCACTACCTAGGAGTCTGGTTCTCATTAAGAAAATCAGCAATGAAAACAGCCTATGTGAGAATATATATGATTAGGACCAAAACAGTGAGTTATACAGTCTCTAATTCTGAGTTCTTCAAGAAGAATACCTGGCATTTCAGAAATAGTTACAATTTTCATCTGTTATTTCCTGAATTTCCAAAAGCTACAGGAAGATCATGCCTCAATGACCCTCTTTCTCCAGTCAAATGATTGTAGCAAGAACCAGTCAGAAGCCAGATAATAAAGGAGAGAGACGCTGTATACATTATTTAAAAAACTGGTCCCTTGACAAAATAAGTAGGGATATTAAAAGCAGGTACCTCTGGGAGTGTATTTTAAATAATTCTTTCTTTTCTTTACACATTTCCTTATTTTTCAAATTTTCTATAGTGCTCATGAGGTATACTTATTAGGAAGAAATTCTAATACAGTGGTAATCTACTCTGACTGTGCATTGCAATCATCTGGAAGTGGTTTTTAAAAAATTGTTGCCTGGGCCCCTCTCCAAACTAGTTCAATAAAAATCTCTGGGGTCGGTTAGGATCCAAGCATCAATTTAAAAAAACAAATAATTATTAAAATAACATACATACAGAGAAGTACACAAAGTTTACAAACAGCATTCTAGCATCTTAGAGGTCTAGAATGCCCCCTTCCAATCAGTACTTCTCCCCTCCTTCCCAGAGGTAACCAGGATACTAACTTCCAAAACCATAGGTGGGCTTTACCTGTTTTTGAAATTTAATTAAATGGAATCACACAGCGTGAATTCTTTTCTGTCTAGCTTTCTAAAAATTATCATTATATTTGTCCAATTCATTTCAGCTGCTATAGTAACTAGAATTCATTCGTTTTCATTGTTGTATACTTCATGAAATAAATACACCACAATTTATTTATCTATTTTACTATTAAGAGCATTTGGACTATTCCTAGTTTGAAGTTATTATGAATAACTCCATTCAGACGTTTTTTGAGCATGTCTTTTTGCGCACATGTGTACACATTTATTTTGAATAAAACCTATGAGTGGAATTATCAGGTAATAAGGTATACTTATGTTCATAGATACTGCCAGTTATCCAATGTGTTTTTGCCAATTTACACCCCTATCAACTTGTGGGTATTCCAGTTGCCCAAGAGGCTCACCAACACTTGATATCATCAGTTTCTCTGCGGGGTACATAGTGGTATCTCACTGAGATTTTAATTTACATTTCTCTAATTATTAATGATACCATGTTTCTCCGAAAATAAGACCTAGCCAAACCATCAACTCTAATGCGTCTTTTAGAGCAAAAATTAATGTAAGACCAGATCTTATATAATATTATGTATTAGACCCGGTCTTACATTATATTAAAATAAGACTGGGTCTTATATTAATTTTTACTCCAAAAGATGCATTCATTAGAGCTGATGGCTCGGCTAGGTCTTATTTTCGGGGAAACACGGTAAGTCAAGTGACCATATGTGAGGGTTTGTTTATGGACTCTTGTGTTCCATTGGTCTATTTGTCTATGCCAACACCAATATTGCATTGTTTTAATTTCTGTCCAAAATTTGTTCTTCCTCTTCAACACTGTCTTAACTATTTGGGCCCTTTTTCACTTCCACATAAATTTTAGAAAGCAGATTGTCAATTTCCAGAAAAAAAGCCTGCTGAAGTTTTGACTGGGATAGCACTAAACATATTAATTTAGGGGAAATGGTATCTTTGTACAGAATTTTCTAATCTATGAAATTTGAGATATCCCTTTACTTACTGTTTCCCAATTTATCTCAAGAATGTTGTATAGTTTTCTCTATACTGGTCTTTACATATTCCATTATAATTATCCCCAAATATTAATTGTTTCTCGATGCTATTGTAAATTTACTTTTTCTTTTAAATTTCAATTTCTAGTTCCCTCTTCAACAATATGTTTTTTTAAGTTCTCCAGGTCTTTCTAATGTCTAGTCAGTTTGATGAATTAGGAAAGGATAAGGATATTTTTCCCTATTCTTAGTTACCTTTAACCTAACTTCTGTGTGAAAAATCCTTTGGCACTGTTACCTCAACAGTCCAATACCCATTTCACAAGTTTTATAAAAGATTGCGTATTAACAAAACCAGTTACGGTTTGACTCCTGGCTATGCAAGGCTTTGTCATGTTTGACACTCTAAAGCCTAGTACAGTACAAGTCACCTAGTTGGCACACAGTAAATGTTTAGTGAATGACAGTTGAATTTTGTGACCTCAGGTGATCAATTTATTTCTTCTAGGCCTCAGTTTCCTCATGGTAAAATAGAAGTACCGGTAATTGTGCTGCATAAATAATTTTGGCTGCTGAAAGTACCAAACAAATGGGGATTTTTTTTGGTAAACTGTCCCATACTATATAATAAAGTATCATTATTAACTTCCATTAGCTTTCCAGTGTTTCAGAGACTCATCTTCCAAAAAAAAAAAAGCCAGGCATTTAGTCTGGTCCTACAAATAAAACAAGTGGGAACGAGAGAACTAACAGGTATACATATCCAGCACATTCATCATAAACATCAAGTTGAGAAGGAGACTTCCACTGAGTGACAAGGAAAAAATACTGAAAGTCAAGACAACTTTATCAGTACAGATTAGCAGAATCCCTATTTCATTTCTACTCATAAAAGCAGACATGGCAAGAAGAGATGTATCCAAAATATATCCTGAAGAAGTGAATAGGAACTTAACTTCACCTTTAAGCCATCTAGAAAAGAATTCATCAGAAACAATTTATGAGGCATAATTAGATGTTAGGACTTTAGGAGTGGGATGGAAACAACACATCAAATCATATTAGAGCAAATGACTACTAACATGGAGACAACACTTTTGCTGTATCTCTCCTCTGAAAAGCAGCGCCTCTGCTTTTTCTGCCAAAAACATTTTTGCCATCTGACCCAGGGCAGGGGACTCTTTTCTCTTTTTCACACCCTTCCTCCACTCCTACCCAGAGTCACTTTTCCTTTCCAATAATTCCATTCTAAAAAGAGCTGCCCAATCCTAATCTTTTTCTTTTCTTTCCGGATCAGATCCTAATCTGGCAATCTTAAAATTTCCAACTCTTCCTTTGTACTAATTTACTAAAATTTACCTCCATTGTTTATGCTTTGGCACAACAACCAAATTCTACAACAGCTCTGAAAAGCTGAGTCTTCAGAATTCTCTTCACATGGAATAGTAAAAACAAAAACAGTTCATTCAGCTACTTGAGCTGGTCAGCATTCAACTGTTCCTCCCAATTTCTCATTTACATTTTCTTATGAATTTTCATTAACCCTAAAAGCTGAAAGGAAACACAAAAATGTACATACTACCTTTCCCCTAGTTTTGAGAGGAAGAGGGCACTGGCAACTAACTACACAAATGGCCTTCTACCTTACATATAGCACTATCAGTAGCTCAAATGAATTTCCGCTCAACTCCAATTACTATGCAATTCCATGTGAGTTTCAGGATATGAAACGGAAACAATAATGAATGATATTAAAGACAGCAAAGAAGTCTTCAAGATAAGGGAAAACCGTTTAAATGTATGATGTACCTCCTCCTGTGCCCTGCTGGTCACAAAAAACACTTTCCCCAGATATTCTAGGACCTCCATCTGCCACCTTCAAAGATTCATTTGGTTTTCAAGTCACTACTCAACAAGTGCGAGTTAGCTCCTGCTAAAGGTGAGTAAAGCCTCCTAAATTACAGCAGTTGCTCAATTTCTTCAGTTTGTATAATTATCAGACTCCTCATATAGAAATTCAGCCATTTTTCAGGAGGATCATGCAAGTTAAGTATTTCTTAAAAACCATGAAATTTGTAGCGAGACACACTTGTGTTCAAATGCTGCCTGTGGCCCTATTAGCTGTGTCCCTATTAGCTGTGTCCCTATTGCTGTGTCCCTATTAGCTGTTTCCTTCTATAGTGAGCATAATTCCAGGGCTCAGCTTCATCCTCTGCCAAGCGAGGACTGTAATTATTTCACAGGGTTATGAAGACTAAATAACAATTCCATGAAAAGCACCTGGCACATTCTGTACGCAGTGAACGTTATGTTAGTGCCCTGTCATAAAAAAGGCTATTTTTTCTGCAAAAATATAATTGCCCTGTTCAGTTTGGGCCCTAAGTCCTATGCAAACATTCTAGGATTCAGTTTGCACAGGAGGTTTTCAGAGATAAACATTTAGGAACATAATCATATTATTCAGAAAATATTATGTTTCAGAACTGCAACTAGTCTAATGCTCAAAACAAAACTAAAAAAGTGCTTAATCTCACGGGAAAAAGCACATGATTATCAGCCTGGCACAATTCGTGCTTTGTCAGTTTATACATTAACAAACCACGAACTACTGCGAAAACCCACTCATCAAGCACATGACCTACAATCTAAAGTCCCATTCTGAGTTCACTTTTCCTCTCCAACTCTATCGAGCTTACCAATTCGAAAAGCATCTGGATTTTGCAGTGTAAAGACCGGCTGCTGCCTGAAGGGCCATCAATCGTAAAGCCCTCGGTTCTGCACCAAGCCTTACTGGCCAAAGGCTCAGATACGCCACTTGAGAGCAAAGAGGTGCTTTAGTGTTAAATTAAACCCACAAACATGGCTGCTCCCTGAAGGAAATAATAACATGTCTGTACAAGTGAGTTAAATATTTCTTCGCACTTCACTAGCCTAAATTAGGAGGTTGACAGTAAGGCCTCTTTAGCAAAGGGAGTTTCCTTCGGCAGGAAAGGACCGTGATCCCTTCCTGCTGGTCTGAACTCACCGCCTCTCCCGCTGGGTGGACGGACCCCGGAGTGGATTCTGACCTTGGAATAAATCAAAAAGTAATTCGGCTGCAAAAGTGAAGCGCCCCCGACCTTACCCACGCTGGAGTTCCCGACGGTCTCGGCTCCACCAGCCACCCCTGGTTGCAACGCCATCATCGCCAGGGCCAGGAGCCGAAGCAGTTCCATAGCTGCCTGGGCCTGGCGCAACAAACGCCCCGCTCGAAGAGGGGCGTGCGCAGGGCCACGCACCCTCCTCGCCCTCGCTACCCCGGGCCGCTCGCGCCGGGCACCATCGGCCGCCAGGTGCTCGCGCCGGGCACCATCCGCAGCCAGCCGCTCGCGCCCGGCGGCTTCGGCGGCCAGGGGCTCGTGCCCGGCGCCATCGGCCGCTAGCTGCTCGCGCTGCACGCCTGCCAGGTCCGCCGTGCTGGCGTACGACCTTAGCCGCCCTCCCCGAGCCCAGCAAGAAGTTCCCCTCCGGGTAACTACTCCCCGCCACCCTCCACGGCACCTCCGCCCCGCCCCTCCCCTCGGCCCCGCCCCTTCGCCCCGCCCCGCCCCTTTTACGACGCCCGGCGTAGCCCTGTGCGGCGCGCGCCTCCTCCTGGCGCACGGCGGGCTCCCAGCCGGCGGCCGTCCGGGGACTCGTGCGCGGGGGCTGGAGGGGACCCCAGGAAGTTGTGTGGTGTAACCTGTACTTCTCTCTTTTGTAGCTTTCGCATTTACGAAAAACACCGTTAGAGTAAAAATAACTCTTTCTGTTGCGGCTTAACGTCTCCAGGCTTCTGCTCCCAAGTTTAACGGTCCTTTGCAAAAAAAAAAAAAAAAAAATCTGGTATTCAAAACGCAAGAACGATTGTTTTCCTCGTAACAATGGCCTTAGTTTCGCAGGCGGATGTTAATATGACAGTGCGGGGGTAACGCTGTTTCTGTGGCGGTTACTACGCGGGTGAGGAGCACCCCATTTAAAAGTACCAGTGAGGTTTCGTTTTCTCTAAGCAAAATATCCTCGAAGACTCAAGACCTTCACCTGACCTCCTTTCAGGTCGCATGCCTGAGTGCTGTTTAAAGGACAACAGTCCATGTGACAGGTGAAATGATAGAATTAGATTTATAGACTGAAAGTTATTTGGGGAGGATTGCCCTGCTTTCCGTTTCCTGCTCTTTAAATTTTTCATTTGTATATTTTAATGAGCAACTATCTTGAAAATTACATACAGTATTCACTTAATCCCCTGTTAAGCTGAAAGTCTGTAGCAAACTATGTTAACAGTCACAAGTCTTCCTGTTCTCCCTCGGCCCGATCCAAATTGTGACACCTTGGGCAGTACTGTCTTTTCTATGACGTTGATTCGCTCTCCCACGTGCCCGTTCCTGTAACTCTCAGTAGATGAAATCCCAGGAAGAGGATAGGAGCGATGATAAGGGTAGCATTTGAATCAGCAATAGATTATCAATAAATTGTGTTCTGATATTGAAGAGGGAAGATTAGAATTCTATCTCACAGTCAAAATGAAATCCCAAAGTAATAAATAAAACCATAACAGCTAGAAGAAATAATTAAAAAAAAAAAAAAAAAAACCTTAGCTCTGAATGGTTCTTTTTCTTGTTTTTAATTTTAAGAGTTTATTTGAGCAACACTCAATTGGAATCTGGCAGTACCAAATGGGAAGTGGTTTGAAAGGTTCAGGGGAGGAACTTTCTAAATGGAAAAAGCAAAGGAGGAAACCATAAAAAAATATTGGTTGGTCTGGCTACTTGAAAATTTAAATTTTATGGAAGTCAAAAAACAAAACCTTAATGTGAAAAGTCAAGCTGATGATAAAAAATAAAAATTAGCAAATAACATAACCAGGGAATTTGACACACATAAAAGGAAATATAAATGGATGAAAAAAAGTGTGGATAAAAAAGCTAAAAAGTAGACATTCTAAGATAGGACTAGTGGGAGGGTAACTTGAAACTTCTAGAGCATAATCTGCATCAAAAATCTTTAAAATATTCAGTTTTGGTATAATTCCACTTTTAGATATAAGTATGTTAATATGTATAAAAATTAGTTTATAAAACTGTTCAAGGTGTTAATTACAATAGCAGAAAAAAACTAAAACAACTTAAATGCTCAACAATAAGAAAATAATGAAATAACCTGTGACACATGCATATAATACTGTGTAGCCCTTCAAAAGTCATGTCTTAAAGGCAACTGATTGTGTTTATGAAAAGTGAAGTTACAAAGCAATAAATATAGTATGAGCTTTACTTTGTTTTAAATACGCACCCATGTTTATGTTCATAGAAAGGTTAAAAAAAGTATACATATATATATATATCAAGATGTTTACAATCATAAGGGTGATTGGATTAAGAATGATTTTCTTTGCACATTTCTGCACTTTGTAAAACATTTACTTTGAATGTGTATTGCTTTTGAATAAGAAAATATAATTTTTAAGAAGATATGTATCATTTTAAAGGTTTTCCTATAAAAGCATTCAGGATAACAGTTCATCTTCCTGAGTAAGATACATAAGGCTTTTCATGAGATAGCTCCTCTCCACCTGTCCAGGTTCCTGCTGCAATTAACCCAAACTCTCCCATGCTGGCCACGCTGAATTCATTTCAGTTCCCTGAACTAACCTCATGCTCTCCCCTCCATACCTTTGCATTGTAGTTCCTTGTGCCTGCAGAGGACAGCAGATGACAGAGGTGGCAGTAAAGAAGGTCTCATTATCTTGGCTCTGAAATACTGTGACAGCTTGGGTTCCTTGCTCATGTGAGAGTTCCAGTAGAAACCTGAGAAGTAAATGGACTCAGCAGCTTTGCAGATGAGTTTGTTACTCCTTTGAATTGAAAGAAAACACAAAAACTGACAAGATTCCCCAATTCAGGATATAGATAACTAGAGCCATAAAGTCTACTTAAGGTTTAGAAAAGAAGGAAAGGAAGGGGGGAGGGAGGGAGGAAACCTATCCTATATATTTGATAAAACTCAAGACACTGGATGGAGATGAGAGCAGGGATTCAAGGGAAAGGCAGGAAAAGACCTCTCTCTGTTACACTTGCCCCTTTAGCTTACCCCATTGTAATGTTACCTTCACTCTGTATTTTAACTCATGTTCTTTGTGTGTAGCAGCTAACATTAGTTTGACTGTGTTTATTAAAGGCAATAAATGTTTATTTAGTAACTATTATATGGAAATCATTATGCTAGGAAATCATTCATTCAGTCCATAAATACGCATTCAGTGGCTTTTATGAGGCAGAATAACTGCTTGGTGCTAGGTATTGGAAATATGGAAACAATTAAAAAATACATTTCCTGCTTCCAAGCAGAAAATTGTGGTGAGTGAATTGGAGTAATGTACGAATAATTACACCTCAGTATGCTACGTGCAATAAAAGAAGTATAAGGAACAATTGTAGTAACGATTGGGGGCAATTAATTTGGGTTTCTGGAAGAGTTTTATAAAGAAAAAGGTATTTAAAATAGAGTTTGAAAGCTGAGTGACCAACCAACAAAGGAACAAAATGGATGGAAACTGGGGCATTTCACATGAGGAAGAGAGAATTACATGTGTCTTATATGGTGTGCATAGAAATCTGAAACAGTAGAGCACATTTAGGTAATTACAAGGAGTCTAATAAATAAGCATATAATAAGCAAATACTTAGTATTTCAGCCCAGACTATAGTGAACCTTGAAAACCAGGCATAGATGGCTAGATATCAACCTGAGGTCTCTGTGGAGCCACTTAAAATCTGTAAGGAAGATAATGACAGGGCAAAAGGTGTGTCATAACATGAGTTGTGAAGTGGCTTCTCTACCCCATGCGCCCCAACACTCTTCAATCAGATTACAAAACTTAGTATTCTCCTTAATCCCTCTGTATCCAACCAGTCATCGGTCTATGTTAATTTTTCCTTCAAAAATAGCCTTTCTTCTCTTATCAGGGTCAACACTCTACTACAAGCCAAACTCATCTCATTCTTGGATAACTGCAAGACCCTTCACCTAGTGAGTCCCTGGTTTATTCATCTCTGCAAACCTAGCACTCAACACACTTCCTGGCACATGATGGGCATTCAATAAATAAGGTAAGTCTCAACTGGGGAGTGCGAGGAGGTCACAGATCACCCCAAATTACAGCTAAAACAAGTTGAAGTTATCTTTCATTAATTCCATTATGGGGGGGTGCCTCATCTAGAGAGGTGTCAAATTAGGCACCAGCAGGTATTGTTGGGAAGCGGGGAGGGGTTTTGAAGCAGAAGGGGAGCTTCCCAGCTAGGGTTGAGGTAAACCCAACAAGCCAGTTCCCCGTGGATAGTGTCCCCCACCCTCCTCCAACCCTAGGAGGGTAGTCAGGGAATATCCGTCTGAGAAAGAACACATGTGAGTTCTTCCAAGTCCACAAACCAGTCATTTACTTTTCTTTCCAGACTATCCCCAGGCTAACATTCCTTAATACCAAGTTTATGTTATTACTCTTCACACTTAAACTCTAATAGGTCGTCCCAACTCTTAAATCTAAATTGCACAGCTTATCTTTCTAAAAATTGAACCTGCCTTTCCTGTCATCTGGCTTATTTTCCAGAAACCTCCTCTCATGACTACGCTGTACACCTCCCATTGTCCTCTCCACTAACGCTCCTTTGTTCTTCCCACTTTTTCCTCACTGTCACACAACCAAGAGCTTTATTAGTTGCCTAGGTTCACATCTTACCTTTTAACTGCAAATGCTGTTCTCACCTTTGCCCACCGAGACCCTCCTTCTCCGTATGACTCTACCGACACAGTCAATACAGCTCCATTTAGTACTTATTGCCAACGCTTCACATCTCACGTGTGTCAGCTTTCCCAGCACGCCCATAGTCAGAATTAAAGCAGGTATCCAGTTTTAACTCGGGTAAGACTCTCTGCACTCAAAAGCAACAGAGAAGGATCCTTACCCAGTCCTTCCTGGTTGCCTGAATTTTAATTTGGATTTGTTTTAGTTAAACAAAAACGTAACTCTCAAATATTTCTTTTAATTATTAGTTTCCGGTGTACAAAACAATTACACTCCTCACAAAATGATAACCCCCCTCCCCCAACTTTCAAGTATTCTTGAGTTGCTTGCTGTGTATATGTTTTGTGGTCCAGCTGGAGCGCAAAACCAACGTAAAAGAAGTTCTTCAAGGTGATGTTTAAAATGAATACATACGTGGGAGGGTAGGAGAAATGCACTTTTTAAACTCTCAGAATCCAACAACCTCCATAGAGTGTTTAACACCTGGAAACCTGGAGAACAGTATGTTAACCCCCAAAGCGAGTGTACACCCAGCAGTCCCCAAGTTACTCAACACTGGCCCAAGTCAAGCTTTCCCCCGTTGGTGCTGGTCTAAAGTAAGCATCAGGAAAGTTCCACGCCCCCCTCGCGGGGCGTGGAGTGCTGCTTGACTCTACCCCTTCCAAGAACGCAGCCCTGTGATTGGCCATGAGGCGTCCTAGAGCTACCCAATCGCGTGCGAGAGCCGCTTTAGCGTCTCTTTGCTTGCAGGAACATGGCGGATCGGCTTACGCAGCTGCAGGACGCGGTGAACTCGGTGAGCAATTTCCCTCGCTAAGTCTGTCTTCCTCTTTCCTGAAGTAAATCTAGGGCGGAAAGGGGGCCCGAGGGACCAAACCCGGAAGCGAACGGAGACGGGGCGGTAGGTTTCAACAGAAAGCAATCGGGCGACGTGCGGTGTCACTGCGACCGGGGAGGGAGGTTTGAGGCCGGCTGCCGGGCGCGGCGGTAGCTGCGAGAGGGAATGTCCTCTTTCGCCTGAGAAGGGGAGGCTCTCTACCGGGGCGCTTAGGCTTCAGGGTCCTGTCAGGTTTTCCGGGAATAGTTGTGTTTTGTCAGTGGTGCTTGTGAGATCTCGCTTGGGAGGACGGAAGAAGCCGAAGCTTTTCCCCACCCCTTATCCTTTTAACCCACCCGTGCTCTGGGTTGCATCTTTACCTTTCGATGTTAGCCGAGAGCATTCCTTCGCCAAAACTTGCACGTCGGGATGGGAGTACCGGTGAGATGAGCAGTTTGGTTCCGTCTGAGTTGGTTCCCACAGAGCAAGGGCCTCGGTCCACCCCCCGGCCTCTCCCCAGCGTAAATCGGGTTGGGGGGACTGACACCTTAGTGATAGTAAACGTTCTACTGCTCGTCTATTTCCGTTTATTTAGGTCTTCTTTAATGTTTCCCCAAAAGTCTTCTTCCTGTGAAAAGTCAAGTCTCGTAAGAAGGCCCCCCCCCTTACCTTAATCCTTCTTATTGTTTTTCCTATTATGCCTAAGTGGAAATCCTATGCAAACTGTAGGATTCATGTACTTATCACCATTAAGAGTTCAGTAGTTTTCTGTGGGTGGTTTATATTCGCATTGTCGTTCTGTTTAGAATTTGATGTCCCAGGTAAGACGCCTAGAGAGAGAGAGAGAGAACGCGTTACCTGGAAAATCTCATTACCGGATCGCTTGCCAGTTTTTTTTCTCACTGGAAGCGAAGAAGTTGGCATTCTTGTTACTACATCGGTTGTTGCACTTGAAGACTGTGAATCTCCTCTTGAGAAACCGATCTACTCTGTGTGTGTATAAAATAAGACCTTTTAAGGCTGAGGCCGCCGGCCCCTACATGTTGATGAATTCAACGAGATAAATTCCACCTGTAGTGACTGGACTTGGCTGCCAGCCAACCTCTCTCAGGGAGACACTCCTTTGAGGGTTTACAAAATCAAATTGTAATGATGCTGCTGGATAGAACTGTTATTGTAGGGGGAATGTTGCATATTCATACATGTCTTGTGGCCAAAAGGAGACCAAGGACAAAGTGAATACAGCTTTAACCCCAGGGTAGGCATGCTGATAATTGGAATTTGGAGAGGTTAACTAGTACGAGTGCCTACTGTGTATATAAGCACTATTATGTTCATGGAGAAATACTCTTTAAGGAGTTTACGGTCTGATTAGAAAGGTGTCTGATACTCGAGAGACATTTACATAATGCAAAAGCAGTATGTGGTTAAGGAGTTGTAATGAACTGAGTGTTTTCAACTGTAAGTGCTGAAATAAATTGGAATATAGAGTGATAGGAACTAAATTAGAGGCACTCAGCATTTATCTGAATTATAATTGTTTTTAAAGTTATTAAAATAACATTTGTTTTACCCCCTGAGAACTCTATAAAGGCAGAAATGATCTTGTTCCCTGTATCTGTAATGTTTACAAATATACATTACTTGTCATAAAGTTGATTTTTGATAAATATTTGTTGAACAAAGAGATCTTGAGAGCTTTTGAAGGACAGAGCAGACAGCCTCTGTGTTGAATATTTTTTGTTTTCTCTGTTCCTCATAACAGTGCTGTAATGTGAGAATGGTTCCAGTTTAAAAATTAAAAATAAAACAACTCAAGTTAATAGAACCAGAATTAGAATCCATATTTGTAGTTTCTGAGCATTTACTACAGCTCCATTACATTTGCAAAATGTGAGCAGAAGCACTGTAGTCTGGAATGAATTTATCACTAGTCAGGTATACCGGGAGTGCCAAAAAAATGTATACATGTGACTTGCAGTCATCTTTTGTTGTCAATATATATTAAGTACTACAATTTTAATACAGTTTTTTCCTTTTCTAAAATGTGTATACATTTTTTGGCACCCTCTGTATGTGAAGGAGCAATAGAAAATGAAAGAGTAGAGTTGACTTAGATTATTGAAAGCTTTGAAACAACCTGAAGAATTGGAGATTTAACTTGAAGACCATGCTGGAGTGAGCTCAAATTTTTTTGAGCAAGGTAAAATAACAGTGAAATGGAAAACAATAAGGAGATTATTGTTAACAATTCTCATGTGAAGTAATTGGTTGAACTAATGCAGTATCAGTGAAGATAGAACAAAAACGGAAAGATTTGTAGTACTATCAGGATTTGAAGATGAAAGGAAAGTATAACAAGTGTCTGAAGTTGGACTGATTGACTAGGAAAATCTCAATACAATTTAGATATTAAACAAAGGAATCAGTTGACTATGAATTCTGTCGTTCAAATAATGGCAGAGAATTTTAGTGGAAATGCTTATTCACTGATTGGAAATAAGAAATTGAGATTTGAGAGGTCAGGACTATTGAGAGAAATTACTGGAGAGGATAGAAGTCTTAAATTTGGAGATGGTAAGGAATTGGCATTCTCAATCTTCAAAACTGCTTAAGAAATACTTTTAGAGCATCAGGTGTTTACAACTCAAATCATGGAGAAAAACATTTCTGAATACTTATGGTGCTGTCTTTTTCCCACTATTTCTTTACACTTGTAACTATTGTAGTCTCAGAAAAGGGATCATATACTTTTTACATGAATCATATTTTTTTTATTTACTCTGGAGCTATACTTGGATATTTGTTAAGTCAAAATTGTTTACCACGACTACCTCAAAAAAGTCTTTACTTGTGCTTGCAGTGGGTCTTGGCATATATTTCTTTTACCTTGGAAGGAAAACAAAGATTATTTTGTGTTTCTTTTTAACTGTTTCAACTGGTTTGATACCAAACCTAATTTCTTTGCATGATTAAAACATTTAATCACTGTTACTGGCTAATTTTATCCAAAATTACTTTTTTTCTGGTTTATTCCCTTGCTCAGAGATCATTTTTATAGAAACTTACTATTTTGCCATTACCAATAAAAGTCTTAAATTTGATAAGTCCTTTCTAACTTTGACATGTTTTCTTTGGCCTCCAGCTTGCAGACCAGTTTTGTAATGCAATTGGAGTGTTGCAGCAGTGTGGTCCTCCTGCCTCTTTTAGTAATATTCAGACAACAATTAACAAAGATCAGCCAGCTAATCCCACAGAAGGTAAATGGATTTTTTGGCTTTTCTTGGTTTGACTCTCATATTATTTGTAATCTTTTAAAATTAAATTTATTGAGAAATTCAAGTTAATTATGGCATTCTAAAAATATTGTTTGAGAATTTTACTACAAGTCATAAAAGATATGAACTTGTTAAAGTCAATTTACATAGCATGCTATAATTCTGTTCATGTCCAATAACAGATTGTTATTCCTTTAGAGGAAAATGTGTATCAATTTAGCTATATTTTACTACGGGATCTTAATAAGGAAGGCATCACACTTATAGATTCCTTTATTCAACTAACCACCATATTGTCCTAATAAATGATATATGTTATAGTTAATTCCCAATTTGAGTTAATATTAAGGGTAATTCTCAAACATATAGTAGGATTGGTGTGTTAAAATTACACTTTAATTATTAGAAGCCTAGTATTAAAAAATTACATGGTTTTCTGGTTTAATTAGCTTAATGTTTAATTTCTATTTCTGAAAACTTGAGCTTCTGTAATACCCTAATTAATAATATTTTTCTCTAGAATATGCCCAGCTCTTTGCAGCACTGATTGCACGAACAGCAAAAGACATTGATGTTTTGATAGATTCCTTGCCCAGTGAAGAATCTACAGCTGCTTTACAGGTAAAATTCTCTTTTGTTTTGAATACTTTGCTAATAGGGAATTTTGAATTAAAGGAGATAGATTTAATGCCTCTTGTTAAAATATTTAAAACTTAAGATTATATTTTAAAATGGAGTTTCATTCATTGTGAACTAGTGTAGTCTGTTAAAGATTGTCCAGAATATATATAGCTGTCCAATTTTGAGTTATAAGGAAACTTCCTATTTTTCTCATTTTGGCTCTTTTCCTAACAAAGAATGAGAGGAGGGTGGCATTCTGGATATGGAGTAGAATAGTAGTGTCCCAAAAGCAGTATGGATGGGTGTCACATATAGATATCCAGAGCTCTATTATTGAAAATTCATTGCTTTAAATAATTCATACAGCAAAAACTCTTATAGTTCCCTGATTTTTGAATTTTTGCCATTGAACAAGCTATCACAATGGCTGCATAGTCATCCAGATTAAAAGTAACTACTTCTGCAGTTTCTTTCCTTATCAACTCATTAATCTCCAAGTTTTTCATTTCTCAAAAGATTTTTAAATTTTTGTTTTATAAAGGCTGCTAGCTTGTATAAGCTAGAAGAAGAAAACCACGAAGCGGCTACATGTCTGGAGGATGTTGTTTATCGAGGGGACATGCTCCTGGAAAAGATACAAAGTGCACTTGCTGATATTGCGCAGTCACAGCTGAAGACAAGAAGCGGTACCCATAGCCAGTCTCTGCCAGACTCATAGTACCAGGGTATACCACATGGCTGAGAAAAGAACTATTTCAATGGCATTAAGAATTCTGCATCAGATTTAGATGTAAGCCTTACCAACAGTTACAGAAACATTAAGCACTGTAACACATTATCTTTCTATCTATTTTTAATAGTCGTCTATTTTCACTCGATAAATAAGCTTGTAAGATTGTGATTGAACCAGCTTTAAACCATCATTATACTATCATTTTTTATTATCCAAGTGAAATTATTGAGGCAGCTCTTACATTAATGGTCATAATTAAACAAATTACCATAAAATACTATTGTGACATAGTTTCTATTTTTATTTTTGTCATATTTAGTCTTTTTACAAATCAAACATCCCTCAAGCCAGAGGAGAGGTGATAAATGTAGAGATAGGAGACATTTCAGTTTAGGTTGGTGTCCTACCTCTTTTGAAGTGACAGTGTATAAATTTGGAGCTTGAGCAAGGAAAGTTTTCTGAAATTGTTTTGCTTTTAAGAAACAGAAACTGTTTTGCTTTTAAGAAACAAAGAGAGTTAGTGTGGCTGGATGAGAGATTAAGTCATTTCTTATGGAAACTTTCCTCTTTTTCCAGAACTTCATACCCATTCTGTTTCCTTTCCATACTTGTTTCTACAAAGAAATGCTCTTTTCTGTCTGGAATATCCATGCTATTGTGAGAGAATTTTTCTTCATCCCAAACTATTTTTTTCTATAACTTTTCACCTTTTTTTCTTTCACCTGAATTTCCAACAGTAAAGTATGTTCCTTGAGTAATTGATTCCTTCTTATTTATTCCCCTCTTTTTCCACCTCCCTCAGCCGCCACACTCCGGTTCAGGCCCTTGTTTCTCAGTCTAGCTGTGTAGGACACAGCTCCCTGGCCCATGCTGGTATTATGGGTCTTGCGCTCCCCCCGGCTGAGACAGTCGGTTGCCAGTTACCGGTCGGGTGCTCACAGTAGCTCAGGGCAGCTCTTGCCTGCAGCACTCAGCAGCTCCCAGCAGCTACCAGCAGCCCATGCCAACCTCCGGCTGCTCATGACATGTAAAACAATTCGCAGCCCATATCCCTGTCCATTGCCAATGGAGTACCTGGCCACTGAATTTACTTGAACCCTGTGTTCTTGGAAAGCAGCAACAGTTAAACCCCTCCATCGTACTGTATTCCAGAAAATGGCTTATGGCAAGGAACTACCTTTTCCCATATGACTAAGATAAGATCTGTGCATTACCCTTTTGCTTACAAATCCAGACCCAGACCCTCCAACTTCCCACTCGGTCTCACAAGTAATTTAACTGGACAAAATGTCCTCTAACTTGATCAAACTAAGCCTTTTCCCCACAAGCCCCTGTACTATAATGTAGAATAGTTCCTCAGTGACACCTCCTGAAATTGACCACAAAGAAAGATTTTCCTTGATCGGCTGTCCATTATGTCACCCGGCCATCTTCACAGATTTTTCTAGCCTGGTTTACTTCCTATTTTAAAAAATGTCCTTTTCCACCTCATCTGGAAGATGCAACTTTTATCAGAGCATTCTTCCTATAGCTGTAGTATTCCTGCCCCAATTGCAATAGTTCCTCTCCACCCATTGTAATAGTTTTTCAAGTAGTCTATTCTTACCTAAGTCTAGATTTGTTTTTATTTGACACCACTCACTTGTGTAGGAGAAAATCCCATGACTCAGCACATAGCCCCAAGAGTTAAGTTTAAGGCAAAGCTGGCAGAGGCATGCACTTACCTTGAAATAATAAGAAATCTATTCAGAACATCTTATGTGCACATCCAGGATAAAATTAATAAAGGTGAATATTAAAAACCCAACACCAACAAATAACTCAGATAAAAGAGGAATTATGATGGAAATTAGGATATAATTCAGAACTTAATAAAAAACTGTAGAAACTTGTGGCATTCCATTAAGGCATCTATGAGACAATACAAGTATAACATATTAGGAAAAAAAGCTGAAAATTAATGAGCTAAGCTTTAAACTGAAAGAAAGAAGGAAGGAAATAAAGGTAACAGAAGAAATTAAGAAGAGAAACATACCATGAGAGTTTTAGGAAAGCGTGAAGTTGTGAATTCAAAAAGAGTAATTTACGTTGATAACTTAGGCAAGTTTGATCAAGGAAGATGGCATAAATAAATAATATGAAAAGTTATAAATTCACATGCACTGATTTTAAAATATTAAAGAGAAAATTTGAGTAGCTTCATGCCGATATTTGAAGACTTGGATTAAAAGGATATATTCCTAAAAATAGCAAATAGGCTCAACAAGATATATAAATCAGTCCTTTAACCTTAAAAGAAATTTAATCAATAGCCAAAACTCTTGCCCACAAATAAAGCACCAAGCCTAGAGAGTTTTATTGTTTTATTAAACATTCAAAAATTCCAATTGTACACAAATAGATAAAGCTCATTACCAAAATCTGAAGGGACAATACAAAAAGTAAAATTACCAATCTCATTCATGAACATGCAAAAATACTAGAAAGGTAAAGCCAGTGGATATTAAAAAGTGTACTACATCACAATAAATCTGTGTTTAGTCTCAAGAGTGCGTGGCAATTTTAGCTTTATAAATTACTGTATATTATCAATTATAAGATGTCCATCTTTTCCTTTAACCGTATCTTAAATTGGAATAGGCAATGGGCAGCTGTTTTTTTCTTCATTATTGGAGCATGAGATAATGGTATATTTTACAATTGTTGGAATCTTCTATTTGGTTTTAAAAAGTAATTTATATTTATAGATTAAAATCAGAATTATCTAACTTGATTCAGGAAAGCATCGCATAAAATTCAACATCATTTATGAAAAAATTATTGGCAAGGCAGACACAAAATAATTTTTAAAATATGAATATAGCAAACATATTTAACAGTCAAATGCATTCCATTTAAGTTTGGGAACAAGACAAGGATACCTATTATATCTACTAATTTTGTGCCAGTAGTCCTAACCAGTACATTTAAGCCTGAAAAAACAACTGTAAGGTAGAAAAAAAGGAAACAAAATTCCTACTGTTTAAAGATTAAATAATTACCTAGAGAGAAAATCAAGAAGACTCCATAGATAAATTTTGGAAGGGTCATTGGACATAAAAACAATTACAACACAACACCAACGAATGGTAGGAAAAAAATACTTTTAAAAAAGAACACTTTCGATAGCATTAAAAAATAAATGCAATAAAAATGTTAGACATTTAGGGAGAAATAGAACAAAAAATTATAGAGGTGGCTGGTTAGCTCAGTTTGTTAGAGCGCGGTTCTCTTAACAAGGTTGCTCGTTCGATCCCCACATGGGTCACTGTGAGCTGTGCCCTGCACAACTAGATCAAAACAACTATTTGACTTGGAGCTGATGGTCCTAGAAAAACACACTGAAAAGTAAAAAAAAAAGATTGTAAACGTTTAAAACATGTCTTAAACCTTTAAATGGAGAGCAATACCATTCGTATAGAACAGAAGTCAGTATTTTAAATATGTTAGTTTTCCTCAACAAGCATACATTTAACACAGTTTTAACTAATTTCCAACTGGGATTTCTGTGGAAATTGAAAAGTTATTTCTAAAATTTATATGGAAGTACAAAGTGGCAATAGAAATCAAGATACGCAGGAAAGATAACAGAATGATAGAATTTGCTTTAATCGTATTATAATTATGACAGCACATATTTGTGGTGGTCGCACAGCAGCCTAACCATTTGTCCCCTCCCGCCTTTTCCTAAGAAAGGAAGGATTGTGGAACTGTGCCTCTTTGGAATTAGAGTTTTATGACTCGTGTCTCTCAGCCTGGTCTCCAGAAAGATGGGTTCGATTAAGATACCTTACGGACGGAACAACTCAAGCCCGATGGGACCTCGTTGAGACCCTACTGAGATGCTGTAAAATAAATGGAAAGGAGCCTTGTCTCCCTTCCCCTTTGCTTGAGAAAAGCAGTTGCTGACTCTTGCTGCTCCCTCTCACCTAATTGTGAGAGAGGTCCACTAGAGTGATAAGATCTCACTCTTACTGCTCAGCTCATGGAATGGCTCATCACCAGAGGCTTTCTCCCCTCCGGGAGGTGCATACCACACCTTAGATATCATGGGACTACATGCTTTGGTTGCTGTGGGACCTACAATTGGGCTCAAAAAGTATTTTTTAAAATTTTGCAAGAGTTTCACAGGCCGTGCTTAAAATCATGTGATTCCTCTGTTTGTAATCAATATATACCCGAGTCGACCCTAATCGGTGCTCCAGTCTCTTGAGGCTGCAAGTCCCTTGGTCCTCTGATTTAACTGTATTTGTGATTTAACTGCACAACACAGCATGTGTTGTGCAGGTCGCAACACATATTAGTGCAGGAATAGACAAATAGACCGATGGAAGAGAATATATATAACGAATCTACATAGATAATGAAAACTTGATTTGTGATAGAGGTGATGTTGCAAATCACTGCTGAAAGACTAGAAATGGTGCTGGAATGCTGGCATATGACGTAGATTAAAGTCAATGCCTTTGGCATTTCTTTTGGTGGTGACAAAATGTTCTGGAATTAGTGGTGAACAACTGTAAATATACTGAAAACAATTGTGTACTTTTAAAAGGGTGAATTTTATGGTATGTGAATTGTATCTCAAAGCCAATATAAAAAAAACCCCATGCCACATGGATGAAAAACTTATATGTGAAGGGCATATATCTAAAATGCTTTAAAAGACATTATTAGGTAAAATATCTTTATAACTTCAGTGTAGGAAAAGATTTTTAAAAATAGAAATAATTCACGTCCTTAAAGGAAAGTAATATAAAAGTTACAATAAACTGTGTTAGGCATGGATTCAATATTAACTAATTTCGAAAAAGTGCAACTGTACTTTTGTTCTTCAAAGTACTCCAAAAAGAGTGAAAATACAAGCTCAGCTTTGGAGCAGGTATTAGCCACACTTGTAGCTGGGCAAAAAGTGTTAGTATTTAGAATATGTAAAACACTCCTATGAATCAGTAAGAGTCAATAAGAAAAAAGACAATTTGTTAGAAAAACTGCAAAATGCTTAAAACATTTCACAGTGGAGGAATGGCCAATAAAGATACAAAAATGCTCAACCTCATTGAGCATTTCAGAGATATTTGAATCTGGCTTTCAAGATCTTTAGAAAGGTTCTCTTTTCAAGACAGGAGGACAAAATATACAATTTTTTCCCATGTGTTTGTATTTTACTAACACTTTGCTAGGTTAATTAATAAAATATTCATTTGGATATGTGGACCATGGGCTTCCATGTATGCTTGACCAGGGCAGATGTTCAGGACAGGCCTATAATGTATGTTATATAACTTTAAGAAAAGCAGCGAGATTCCAAAGATAAAATTCAGGCCAGTGGTTACCTCTGGTGGCGAGAAAGGGATGCTATTAGGGAGGAGCACAGTGGGCCTTTTAAGGTAATGTAATAATATTCTTTTTCTTGAACTGAGAGGTATGCATTTAATAAAACAATATTTAATGCAAACTCCATTTGAAGGTGTGTTTTCAATGATAAGGTATAAGACAGACCATTTTTAAGTAGCATAATATATTGTTTCATTTGTGTTTGAATTCGGCAGAACTGGCTTGCAATTAGCTATTACAGGTATTGCTGGAAGAGGCCATTCAGTCGTCTCCACAGGACTGTCACTCTGTGTCCCCCATGCTTCTCAAAAATTCAACAGTAAGTAGAATTTAGAAAGATGAATTGCCCTGCTGCTGTGCTGTGTCCCGACTCTCATCCTTGCCCCAGCGTATTTAGGGTTGTCATTTTTTTTTCTTCTGGTTGCCTGAGGAAAGCCTCAGATCCTGGGAAAGCTCCATTAAGGCACTGATGCTGAAGGTTGGAGCTTCTGAGACCAAACAGATATCAATCTTTCACCAGGAGAGGGCAGTTTGATCCTGAACTTTGGTTCTGTTGAAGTGATTGGATAGGATATTTTGTGATTTAGTAGCAGTAGCCACAAGTTAAGATTCCCTTGGAATCAACTCAAAGCTAGTATTAGGATTCTGGGGTATCAAAGAAGAATATCCACAATTATCTGCAAAGGCTATTAAAATACTCCTCCCTGTTCAAACTGCATGTCTAGATTTTCTTCACATACTTCAACCAAAACAACATATCACATAAATTGCATGTAGAAGCAGATGTGACAAACATTTGTAAAATCTTTCTGTTCTCACTGTTGTGGGAGTTTTTGAAAAATATAGCTAATTCCCATAAAAATCTATATTATTTATATTTACATATAGAGTTGTATTATTTTTTTTTTAAATAAACACTTTAACCATTTCTTAGTTTTAATAGGTATAATCCACATGGTCAAAAGTTCTTTGTCATCCTTGATAATTTTAGAGTATATGGAGTCCTGAGACCAAAATATTTAATAACTGCTATCTCAAAGGAAAAAAAAAGACAGCATGATACCTCTACTTGGCTAAGATTGCTTAAGGGTATAGGTAAGAGGAGAAGACGTTAGTATCAAACAGTCATGGTACAGATAGAACAATTAGTGGTTCCATTTTTCTTTTTACTCTTTCCTCTTGTGGCTAAGGTCTATTATAGCTTGGTATTTTATCTTAACTGTTTTATTATAGCAAGAAGAATTCTGACAACATGAATGACCCTCAAAGACCCATAACCCTGCTGAGAGTGAAAATGAAGCATTTCCTTGTCAGTTATCCAGACTGTGTTTACATTGATCATATTTATTTTTCAGACCCAGGATTGGCTAAAATTGGGAGATTTTTCTTAAATCATAAATTTTTTACTGCCAGATCTAAAAATTTAGGAAAATCCCTAGATATTATACCACTATCATAGCTGTGATCTTGAAATTATTGTTATCAACCCACAGTGAAGAAATAACATTGAAAAGAAGTATTTTCCAAAGAAAAAAATCCAATAAGAGATTAAACATGTACTTTAATTTTAGAAGAGTTAAGTTCCATCCTGACATACCATGCCCTCTCAGAGAGTGGTTTATTCTAAATGCTTCAGCAAATAACACAAAACAGTACAGTAAATCCCTATTCTTCCTAAGAGTGGTGCTGGAAGAGATTTCTCTCTAACCTGGACTGAGGCTGTCTTTATTTATTAGAGGGATTAAATTTAATTCCCTTGATTTGTACTTATTCTTTCTAACAATGGTTGATACATGGACATTTAGAAAGCCTTTTTCAGATTTGAGCTGAACTTCAACGTCAGCCTGTTTTTCAGTTTGGCTAAATGAAAACATTGGAACAGTTGCCAACTAAAGCACAATATGCAGAATCCAGGACTTACATGGTGACTCAGTATTGAGTTTTGCTCCCATGATTTGCTGGAAATTAGATGCAGCTACTGAGAATACCAGAAGCATTGGCTGCAGGTTCAGTAAGCATAAGTTGAGTTTAGTAAAGGTAGAATCTTAATATGCAGTTTCCTGATTATTGTCACGGAACTATACCGTCTCCTGAATATTGCTGTAAGAACTTCTTGGTTGAAAGATTACTGATGTATCACTTTTGAACAACTCTTTACCATTTGAAAGCCATGACCTAATGGTTTAGAGCATAGGCTCTAGGTTTGAACCCTGGCTATACCACTTCTAAGTCGTGTGACCGTGGTTAAGTTACATCACCATTCCATGTCTCAGATACTGTATAGAATATGAATAATAATGACCTACCTCATAGGATTATGTGAGTGATAGGAATAATAAATGTAAAGTATTTAGTCTGATATGAAGTAACCAATAGATGTTATTTATAATTGGTTTTCTTTTATTTCTTGAGACTCACAACATCCCTGTGGTTACCGTGGGGTAGATATCACTAACGCTAAGAATAAACTGAGGCTCAGAAGTTAGTTGTTCATCCACTTAAAGCCTGCCAGTGGCGGACCATCTGATTCCAAACTCAGGGCATTTCCCAGTACTCCATCCAAAATCTATACATTTCATTCATTTCTTTTAAGTATAGGAATCACAATCAAAACCTTGATCTCTTACATAGTCTTAGCCCTCATTTAATAAATGCAAAGGATTTGTAGAATTCAGGTAAGGACATCATATCTGAACTTTGAACCTTGTGAGCAAAGCATACATTCTTTAATTATCGGGTTTATTCAACTTTCTGTTGTTTTATTACCTTGACACGATATTAAAATCTATCTTTCTTCAGTAGATATTTATGTACCAACCTTTTTACACTTAGGAACATTGGCTCACACTTGACATGGTAGTTTCCCAAAATTCTAGAGGGCAGAGAGCAGCTTATCATTGTAGAGTCCAGCACAGTGGTGTGAACAACTGAGTGTACTACAAGAGTGCAGTTATTTATTCATCCAGCAAATATTTATTGAACTGTCCCTATAGCCAGTTACTGCCTTGGGATACAGCAATGAATAATCTAGACAATGTCTTTGCCCTTAGAGAGATTACATTATGGAGGAGGAGATGAACAATTGACAATTAAACGAAAACATTAAAAATGTAATTTCAGATAGCATAAGAGCTAAGAAGACAATTAAACAGGGTGGTGGGATACAGACCGATGGGAAGAAATAGGAGAAGTGGGAAATCTTATTGTTATCTGGGAAGACCTATTTGAGGGGGTGGCATTTGAGCTGAGACTTTGATCATTAGAGAGAACCAGCTGAGCAAAGAGCCAGGAAGGACTCAGGCAGTGGAAACAACAAGTGCAAAACTACACACTTGGCACATTACAGGAATAAAAAGAAGGACTCATTATGAATAATGATAGTTACAATTCTTATAATATCTTTTTTGTCCATTTAAGAAAAATACAAGCTTTGGATGACCATTTGCCTTAGTCACATTTATTTACCTTCTAGAAATAAGGATAGGAGTGGCTGAGGTATACCTTTCCTTTGAAGTACTGTGAAGGGAAAAACTAGTTTCTGCTTGTTGACTCTTATTGCAGTGCTAAAATATGTGTAATCTTTCTGCAGCAGGTGTTTCAGAACCAAAACTTTTACACATAGGAGCATTAGTTCATCTGTGAAATGTTAATTTCTCTTAATAAACTTCACCCAGGACATGGAATTCAGAATCCTTATTAATAAATCTGATCTTTAAGCAAACATGATTATCCATGCTCAGGAAAACAAAATCTTACTTTATCTTCACTTTGAATTTCTTCACATTTTTTTCTCATTCAGTGTATTATTCGCAACTTGCCCTTTTCCTTCTTTCTCTCTTATACACACACACTCAGATAATATAATACTCACACCCACTTGTGTGCATTTTTCCAAACATTTATATGAAGTGTCCATAATAGGCAAATCTATAGAGACAAAAAGTAGATCCGTGGTTGCCTAGGGCTGGGGGTTATGAGGGATTGGAGGGTGATGGCTAAGGGCAGGGGTTGGGGGTATGGATTTCTTTTTAAGAAATGAAATGTTGCAAAATTGATAGTAGTGATAGATGCGCAGCTCTTTGAATATACTAACAACCTTTGAATTGTGTACTTTATATGGGTAAATTGCATAGTATGTGAATTGTATCTCAGTGGCGCTGTTTAAAAAGCTAATAGAGTAGAAAAATGGAAGAATAATAGTGTGATACAAAGCAAGGCAAGAAAGGAGAAAGAAATAAAAATAGATAGACAAAAAAACAGAAAGATGTACACTTAAACCCAAGCATTTCAATAGTTACATTAAATTAGGCTGAAGACTCTTTTTGAAAAAATATATGGAAATGCAAAGAGCTAAGAATAAAGAAGGCAATCATGGAGGGGAAAACTGGAGTCTAATTTAAACTATCATATATCAAGACTAACTTGAAACCTACAATAACTAAGACAGTGTAATACTGGTGCAAGAATAGACAAATAGAATGCTGAGCTTCGAACAAATCTATGTACATATAGTCACATGATTTACAATTAAGGGAAAAGATGGCTCTTTCAACAAATGGTATCAAGTCCATTGGATATCTATATGGAAAAAATTAACCCTTGTCCTACCTAAAAACTAATCTGAGATGATCAAAGACCTGAATGTGTCTTTGATCAAATAAAGTTTCTCAAGAAAACATAGAAAAATACTCTTTACCTTTAATGGAGTATTGACTGAGTGGCATGAGGAAACTTTCTAGGGGGCTGGAAATGTATATCTTTAGTTGATCCTTATACAATGGGTACACACACACACACACACACACACACACGAGGTCTGACAATTCAGTTCGCGAACTTATCCTAGAAAAAGTGCTACATACCTCATTGCTGAATATCACTACAGTCACCTTCGGAGTATTCCCCTTGGGAAACTATATACTGATGCCAATGCCTAGTCCACCCTTCAAAGCAATTTTGGAACTCTTTTTCTGAAATGACCATTAGCTGTCGTCCTTGATGTCCTGAATATCATAAAAATGTCTTCCTTTCAATATTGCCTTTACCTTCGGGTAAAGAAAGAATTCATTGGGGGCCAGATCAGATGAGTAGGGAGGGTGTTCCAATACAGTTACTTGTTGACTGGCTAAAAACTCCCTCACAGACAGTGCCGTGTGAGCTGGTGCATTGTCATGATGCAAGAGCCATGAATTGTTGGCAAAAAGTTCAGATTATCTGACTTTTTCACACAGCCTTTTTCAGCACTTCCAAATAGTAAACTTGGTTACTGTTTGTCCAGTTGGTACAAATTCATAATGAATAATCCCTCTGATATCAAAAACAGGTCAGCAACATTGTTGCAACAAGTTCGCAAACTTAATTGTCAGACCTCATGTGTATGTGATATATATTATACACATATAATATATATTGTAATATATATACTATATATAGTATATATAGTATACATATACAGAGGGTGCCAAAAAATGTATACACATTTTAAGAAAGGAAAACTGTATTAAAATTGTAATAATAAATACCAATAACAAAAGATGAATACAAGTCATGTTTCACTTCTGCACTTACAAGATGTGCTCAAAGTGGTTACCATCAGCTTCCAGACACTTCTGATTATGGCAAACTATTTACTGCTTAAGCAACGTTGACCAAAGTGTCCACTTATATACATTATTTTGGCACCCCTGGTATACATATGTATATTACATTACATGCATATGTAAAAATTCATTAAGCTGTACACTTAAGATTTGTTTGCTTTACTGCATATAAGATACCTCAAAAGTAAGTTGGTTGACCAAAAAGATAAAGTAAATTACAAAGAAAGCAAAAAAAAAAAAAAAAAAGTAAGTTGGTTGAGAATGATGATAAACAAAATAAACTTGATATGTGATCTTATAGGGACCAATAAGAAATCTTAGGTGAATCGTGTGAATGGAATATGGAATTTAACTAATGCTTTGGTCAAAAATATATAATAAAATGTAAGGAATAGTCAAATTGTTTGCAAAGGTGTTAAAAGGGCAAAGAGGTGAAAAGATGCTACCCAGATATCAGTAATTATAGGAAGCTGCCAACCCCTAAGGCTGGAGGAGCAAAAAGAAAAAGGATGTTGCCAGATCCCATGAGTTCTGTGCTGCTGAGCCTTCTAGAACACCACTGTTGTCACTGCTGCTGTTGGATCCACCACAGCTGCTACTTCTCAGGAAGCTAGGAGTCCCAGTGATAGTTCAGGATTCTGGAAGCCACAGTCCAATTTTTGCTTATAGGCTTGCTGTTGTTGTTGCTGCTAGAACTAATAATTGTTCCTCTGCTGTTGGTGCTACAACTGTGCCACTGTTACAGCAATGGCCTGCCATTGCTGCTGCCAGGTCAGAGCTGAAGAAGAAAAATAAGGGCTCTTCTCCTGCTTTCTAACCTCTTTCCAGGGCCTCCTATACCAGAACCTAATCAGAAACCAGCTAATGAGAAAGTCTGGGAAACGTAGTTTTCAGGCTTCTAGTCTCTGAGCTATAGAAAACAGGATAGTATGGAGTTGGGGGCCAACAGTCAAATAACTAGAACAATACTCTGTTAAGAATGGTCAAAGCTGAGTTAAAATGAAATCCATGTCTTTACTTCAATATTTCCCCAAATCTGTAATACGCTATTGTGCTTTGAACATTTTCATAAAGGAGTTATACTTGGTAGTGCTTCTCAACTTTATATGACTAAAGACCTATTTCCCCATTGAACACATTTTTAGCATCTTATAGGAACTCAAACTACAATAAAAACAGGGACAAACAAAATGCTATTGTTGTTAGAGTATAATAAGAATATAGGAGATAGATGATATAAAAGACACTTTCCTAATATAAATTATAAAAACTACAGAGGGACAAGTTAGAGTAGTATTATAAGAATCTGAATATACCAACATTCTGAAAACTAATCATGCTAACAAATAACACTGATTAGTCCTTACATCACTTGGATATTTTTCTAATGGTCATGTATTGTTTTGGTAGGCCAGTACAAGAACATCTTCCTTTTTGAGGGAGACATAAGGAATGAAGGGCTCTGATTCACAGCATAGAAGTGGAAAGGGAGTGATAGTCTTTCTGGCTAATGAATAGTTAATCATGGTAACGTCTGTATAGTCACTGCATCTACACACACACCATAAGTTCAAAGGTAGGAGAGTCAGTGTCCCCAGGGGCAGATGCCTGCAACACAGCTGTGACTTTCCAGCAGGGTCAGTGCCAGTAGAGCATCCTACGCAGATGGCTCTTTTGGCAGGATCTTGGCTGTGCCTTGTCAATCTAGGGTCTTGCCCAAGTCTGTTTTTTCAGCCTGCTTGCCCACTGTGAGATCTTTAACCCCTCAAAAAGTTGTGTTTCTCTTTAACCGAACTAGATTTATTTCCTTTATTTGCAACCAAGGATTTTCTCTGAAATATTTTTTGAAAGTAGATAAAGCCAAAGGGAGAACCAATTAACAGTCTGAATTTTTTCCCTAACCAATGAGAAAGAGAAGATTCAGAGAAACACTATATGTAATGGCGGGCGTGGGGGGTGGGGAGGAAAATTTTAAAATAATAGCTGACTGCATAAATGTAAATAATTCCAAAGAAAAACTAGGAGAGACATATAAAGAGACATATAAAGGGATGGCTGCAATAAGATGCTCTCTGACAGGCCCTGATATAGAAGAATGAGTAGAAGAATAGAAAGAAGGGGATATTTCCCAATATAAAGGTATCTGTAAAAAAAATGTAGGTATTATGTTCCCCACCAGGATCCCATCTTCAGGGCCAAGCTGCTGAGAACATTGACTACTGGTAACTCACAGGTTCATCCCTCATTTGAAATTGTCCTTAGCTGTAGGGGACTGCTTGGATCCAAAGGAACAGCCCTCCCAGATGTGGCTGATGCAGGAATTAAAAAAAGCCTTCGCCCTTGCCCCAATTTGGGATAACTCTGAAAAACTACTCCAGTTAGAGAGCACCCTGTAGCGTCAGCTGAGGCCTCAAGTAGGACCCCTCCTCCCTCTCCCCAATCCTGTTTTCCTTGCTTCCGTACAGGTGTACCTCCCAAGATCACTCTCTAACAACTTACTGTATAAAACTCCTCATCTCAGAGGCTGTTTCCAGGGGATGTAATCTAACACAAAAATTAAAGTCCAGAATAAGTTTGTGAACATTCTTAATAAAATTGGAAAGACGTTTGAACCATGATCTGAGCAAGAATAAGAACAAGTGAAGCATAGGCCAGCATCTTGGGAAGGATAATGTAAAGTTAGATGAGTACTTAGGTTAGATGAGGATAATGTAAGGCAGTACTCATCGGCTACATGATCACCATGGTCCCTACCATATGTAGAACTTTATTATTATTAGTTTACTCACTTTCTACTTTTTCCCCAGCTTCTCTAGCAAGAAAGATTGTCTTCAAATTGTAAATGCGGGAACAATCAACCTAAATAAGGCACTCAGTCCAATTAAGACAGGTAGATAATGACAGCACCCAGACACATTTTTAAATGAAGTCATTAATAATAAAAAAAAAGACATATTTGTTCATTGTAAGAATGTGAGCCAGAGCTGCCAGCAGCTGTCATGTGAAAAGAAAAGGACAGAACAAAACCAGGAAGCTGAAAAAATTGGAGATAGGGACAGAGAGAGAGTCCTGGAGACTCAGGTCCATTGCATTATAGCTCTATCCCTGCCCCTTTTAATTACATGAATAAATAAGTCCTCTTTGTTTTTGCTTAATTAAGTTCCAGTTGTTGTTGTTGTTGTTTGTAAAAAGTTCTGAAAAATAATAAATCATAGAGGAAGATTCTGACGCTCATTCACCCGAGTTACACACAGTAAGCAATAGATCAGGCTTCTAAATGAAGTCTTTCTGAGCCACAAAGATATTTCCCCTTTAAATTTGCCTCTGTTGATAAGTAATTCTTGACCAGTCTGTTGTGTACTGAAAGGTACCAGGGTTCTGTAGGAGAATCCTCCTATGTAGATTTTATTGTTGCTCCTAATTATTTGCTCCTTCCTCTCCCAATAAGAAAAGCATACATCCTTATAGTGCTTCCCGGTGAGAGAACATACATTTCTGCCTACAATGCCCACCACAGGGTATTCTTGGGTTCAACTCAGCCTTCAGAGGCAGTAAACTACCATCCGACCACTTTGGCATCAGACTCACCCAGAAGAACACAGAACAGGAACCACAGTTTACCGGCAGGGCAGCATCAGGTGTCTGTCTTCTGTGGGATATCAAATCACATAGCTGCCCAGGGACAGCTCAGATGCAAAATGAGATCTACCTGGGGCAGGTGCAGAAACCAGTCTGACTTAAAGTCTTGTTCCCCACAGGAGCCAATATTTTTTTGTAACAACTTCAGTCATAGCTTCTAGCATCGCCACACGGACATGCCCAGTTAAAACAGTCACCTCACTCAGGGAAGCTAAAAGTTGCACAACCTCCATCGAGAATCTATAGTGCATTTATAGTCCCTCCCATTCCAGACGCAATTTCCAATCAGAGATCGTTTTTATTGTAATCAATGTTGCTGAGGAATATTGTTAACATAGTACTTTAATCTGGTTCCAGGGGAACAGAGTTAACTGAAGGTCAAATTCTTACACAGCAGGGAAAAGATTTTGTTAACTCTTTCTCCAAACTCCCCCACTGATAGTGAGTTTGACCATATGACTTGCTTTGGCCAATAGAAGGCAAGTGGAGGTGATTTATGCCTCTTCCAAGCAGAAACCTTAGGAGCCATTGCACGGTGCCATTCTTACTCTCTTCCCACGGCCAAGAGACAAAGCTAGGGGGCAACACCTCTGACCTAGGTCCCCAAATGAAGAAGATGTTTAGAGCAGAGCCATGGAACAGAACTGCAGCAGATCCTCAGCTGCCGGAAAACCTCCAAGGTAGGTAAAGGTTTACCGTCATAAGCCATTCATAATTGGAGGGTTGTATGTTATTGCAGAATAACCCATTTCTGATTAGTACATCCCCTTTGAAAAGATGTAGGCTGAGTTTTATCACTCTCCAGCCAGGATTCCCTAGGAGGGCCTACCAACTAAGTCAGTTAGTACTTTGATGTGTCATAGCTTTGGCTCTGGCAATAACCTCCAACTCAGGAGGATGAGGGAAAGTGTTTCCCTATTTTTGAGCAGTTTTGCTGTTAAGCAGTTCAAGTAATGCCTGAAAAATACCATGTATGTAGGTTGTGATGCTTTGTTGATCTAATTCATTTTCCTCTTTGTACCAGTCAGGGTCCAGTCAAGAAACAGAAACTACACAAAGTTATTTGACAAAGCTAATATAAAAACCTGTCAATTAGGTATAGAACTGGCAACTTGGTAACCATATAGATAAAAAGAGAAATCTAACATATCACAGGAATAGCAACTGCAGGAAACTGTTATCTCCAGGGTTGAGGGAACAAAGTCAAGAGGTTGGAATTATTAAAACGTAGAGACTTAGAGGCGGTGCCCTGTGCAGCTGAGACTCCTGTTGGAGGAGGGGGCTGTTGCTCAATTGGCACTGGAGTTTGAAGGAGGTGCCTAACTGAGCTGGGGCCCATCCCTGAGGAAAAGTCTGGTGCCTGGTGTCTTTGAGGGGGCGCAGTGCAACTAGTTCTGCAAGTGTTGGAAAAACTGTAAACTGTATCTGACAGCTGTTATGGTGAAGAAATGTTAATAGGGTGCCACAGGCAAGAACCACATCGAACAGGAAGCTCACTAGAAGTAGGAAGCCCCTTCTTCCTCCAGCCCTCCAGTCTCCTTCTAGCGCCCTCTATTGTTAGAGCTTAACAAGGAGTCGGCTGGCAAAGCTGAAATGTGGTCTGTAGAGTCCCAGCAAACCACACGTGATCAGTGTACAAGAACACCCAGTGAAGAGGGGGAGTGAGAGCTGACGTCCAATCTGTGCTGTGCTTGCCAAGCGCTAAGTCCTTGTGGGGCTCTCAGCCTGAGGAAGAGTCATCTTTTTCTATTATAATTTGCCGTGTACACAAATAATTTGCCGTGTACACAGGTGCCGTGTACACCAGTACACACACTAATTCAAACATCAATCAAATCTTCCTTTGGACTTATTGGCTGTGAAAAGCATGTATTTGTATTGTAATGTTCCAGGCAAGTTTACATGGCATCAGCATGCAACCTTTTGCAGTCAAATATAGCCCTTCCTTGTATACCATCAAAGACTTGTGCAGACTTGTTTGCATTCAGTTCTCCACTCTTTCATCTTTTCTCACCATGGGTATTGCGTTTGATATATGGCGTAGGTTCAGGTCCCTCCTTTCTCTTACGCCAGACTTCCAGCTGTGCATGCAGAGCAAGTCTTCATTGCACCCATTAAGTCTCTTTCTTGTTTTTCCTCCCATTGTCTTTTCACTGAAGTTGTGGTAGTGAGCTATTTTGCTCTTGTCCTTTCTCTTTTAGGCAGGCTTACCATATTCTACAAATGGTTTGACATTTTTATTAAGGATTTAAATGGAGGCTTAGAAGAACTTATTTTCTAATAAGCTTCTAATAAGTTTTAAAATGTTCAAATTTGTTGATGACATAAAAATAAGGTTAACTAAAACGACAGATTATAAAATCTGCATTTCTAGTGATTTCTATAGGCGAAAATGCTGTGTTAATAACAAAAAGATGTAATTTATGAGATAAAGAGAAAACCCAGTCGAATTTAAAGTGGGTTTTAAAGTAGGATAAGAGAAAAATAGAATACAATAACTGAAATGAAGACAAACCTCTATTTTTTAAAACCTGGTGGCAATATTACTTATGTGGCAGTTTTAGAAAGAAATCATGCCATTTTTATAATAGGCACACAGTAGTGACTCAATAAATGTTTACATAATTTAATATTTGACAAAAATCATGGAAATGGATCACTGATTATAGTTGAGGGGAAATGCTGTCATATTTACCTACTCAACCACCTAATGAAAATTCTGAGGACATATAATGAATTATAGATAAATATATGTAGGTATACAACAAAATATTAATGGTGAATATCTCTGGCTCGGGAATGATAAATTTTTATTTTATTTTATTACTGAAAATCTTATTTTCTCTATTATACATGTGTGTACTTTTTAATAAAAATAAACTTGAAAAATAAAAACAACAAATAAAAACAAATGAAAAGTGACCAAGCATATTTGGAGTTTTAGGAAAATTTTGATATCAGAAATGTCTTCTTTCTAATAATTCAAAATGAATAGTAAAGCAACAAATAGAAACAAAAATTATGTAATTTTTGTCAACGAAACATAAGTGAGGAGTAATTTGAGCTACAGTCACCAAAGGGGGCAAAAAGAATAAATTATGAAAGTATAATAGCAATGTTTATGAAATAGGTTTGCAAATAAGAATCCATGAAACACCTTTTATATATATAGAAAATATTTCAAAAGGGTAATTCATCTGACAGAGAAGCAAAATGGTGAAAACATTCTGGGATTTGTTTTTTCTCCCACTCTTTTTTCTCACTCAGATAATTTATGGAAAAGCCAGGGGAAAAACACACCTCTCAAATGAGCGATGATAAGCGACGGCTTAGAGGAAAACCCAACAAAACTAATAACGAAGATAGTACTTAAAATAAACACAATATATGTTATCATTATTCTCACATGGAATCTAACCACGACCAGTGACATGAAAAATCACCGTTGTATTTCAACTATAAGAACAATAATGACCAACATTCGCAAGTCCCACCCACTATTCAAAATTATCAATGACTCATTCATTGACCTACCTGCCCCATCAAGTATTTCCTCCTGATGAAACTTCGGATCCCTACTAGGAGTATGCCTAGCCGTACAAATCCTTACAGGCCTCTTCCTAGCAATACACTACACATCAGACACCGACACAGCCTTCCACTCCGTAACCCATATCTGCCGAGACGTCAACTACGGCTGGATCCTACGCTACCTCCACGCTAATGGGGCCTCCATATTCTTCATCTGCCTATTCATTCACGTAGGACGAGGAATCTACTACGGCTCCTATACATTCTCAGAAACATGAAACGTTGGAATCATCCTCCTTTTCGCAGTTATAGCCACAGCATTTATAGGCTACGTACTCCCATGAGGCCAAATATCCTTTTGAGGGGCAACAGTCATCACAAACCTCCTATCAGCCATTCCATATATCGGGACAACCCTTGTAGAGTGGGTCTGAGGGGGATTCTCAGTTGACAAAGCCACACTCACTCGATTCTTCGCCCTACACTTCCTACTACCCTTCATCATCTCAGCCATAGTTATAGTTCACCTACTCTTCCTCCACGAAACAGGCTCTAACAACCCAACCGGGATCCCCTCAGACATAGACATAATCCCATTCCACCCCTACTATACCATCAAAGACATCCTAGGCCTCGCCCTAATGCTCATAGCACTCCTATCCCTAGTCCTATTCGCCCCTGACCTACTAGGAGATCCAGACAACTACACCCCAGCCAACCCACTAAGCACCCCACCACATATCAAACCAGAATGATACTTCCTGTTTGCCTACGCAATCCTACGCTCAATCCCAAACAAACTTGGCGGAGTAGTAGCCCTAGTCCTCTCCATCCTCATTCTAGCTGCCATCCCACTACTACATACATCAAAACAGCGCAGCATAACATTCCGACCTCTAAGCCAATGCCTATTTTGACTCCTGGTGGCAGACCTTCTAACACTAACCTGAATTGGGGGCCAACCCGTCGAACACCCATTTATCATTATCGGACAACTAGCCTCCATCCTATATTTCCTAATCATTCTAGTCCTAATACCACTTGCAAGCATTGCAGAAAACCGTCTATTAAAATGAAGAGTCTCTGTAGTATATTATATTACCCTGGTCTTGTAAACCAGAAAAGGGGAACAACCCTCCCCCACAGACTCAAGGAAGAAACTGATGATGAAAAAGAACATTTTTGGTGGGGAAAGAGTCAAGATGAATTTTGTTCTGCTCACCTTTTGATTTAGTAAATAGGCTGTTCATTTGGCTTACCACAATGTTCTTATGAAAGAGATTAAATCTTGGGTATAGATCCAGCCAATTTTGGTGCTTAGTGTGTTTGTTTCCTCAGAGAAGCTCTACCTGTTCCTCTGGTCTAGGTGAGGTTCCTCTAGGATAGTGGGCTTTTATCAGAACTTGAACCTCAGTTCATAATTATACCTCTATTAGGGTGATTATTTGATTAACATCTGAATACTCCTTTGACAGTTAGCTCCATAAGAGCAGGGGCTGTGTTTATCTGCTCCCGGTGGTATCCCCAGTGCCTAACCCACTGCATGAAACATAGTAAGTACCCAATAGTACTTGTTGAATAAATAAATATGCGTACATGGGTGAATGAAAAATCTTAGATGCAAGTAATTAGAATGGATTCCTGGAAGTGGTGGAGAAGATAAAGAGGCAGTAGAAAATTTGGAGTAAACATTTTTAGGCACTATAAGAGAATATCTTTAAAATCCTATAGATTTAGCAGCAGGAGATAAAAAGCTAAAAAATTTAAGGGAAACAGCATATCAGAAAGAATATGAAAAACCCTCAGCTTGCCAGAAAAATCTCACAAATTCTTTGTATAGATTAAAGGAGTTAGTACTTTTTATTCTGGGCTTTATTTAAGTGTTATTCTAAAATATAATTGTCTTTTTATATGGCAGGAAAGGGCTATTTATTTTCTTGAGTAAAATATTTTCTTAACCTAGTATCAAAGGTTAATAAACTGTCTTTATAGTGTAAGATTTGGAATAGAAAGCTTCATTGAACCTTTCAGTAAATAGAGAAATCAGATTACAGAAAAAAGAAAAAGAGGCTTTGCCTTTATTATTTTTAAAAAAACTTTCTTGCAGTTTTCTGGGCTTTCTTTACTGATTCTTGGTTGATAGATTTTTTTTTTAAGGAAGAATTTGACATCTTTATAACTTTTATTCAATACTTCTAAATGAGAAAAAAACACTTCTTTTCCTACCATCTTATAGCTTTGGGAAAAAATATTGTAATATTTCCATTGTGGGTGAAAAAAATTATTTTTCACATTGGAAAACTAGGTCATCTTCTTTTTAGAACTTTTTTCCCCTTCTACATCAGATAATATATTCAAGGGAAGCAAGGTGGAAAGTTTTCAACAATTCAGTGGGGAATTCCTCTGAGGGACAAAAGAAGTAAGATAGCTAGAGAGAATGATTGCAGTTAGCAAAGTTGAAATAAATATTTCTAGTGGTTAAAAAAAGTATGAATTAGTGTGTTAGCAGTTGATTCAATGAGAGACAGAAATTGGTTTTTCAGTTTTGTGGGAGAACAAAAATTAACTGACTTCCCTTAAATATGACTTCCCTCAAATTGAAGCATATTGATTTATCAGTTCCCCCATGTACTGATTCATTGTGGCTTTTAGGTTTATAGTTCTTAGTATGAGATAGAAAGATAATCCCCATTTTGAATTTGAAAAAGGAGGAAAACAGTAGTCATTGGTATTTTCACAAAGATTTTTACTTAAGAATCTGTTGAACACTTTAAAAAAAGATGGAAGAAAGAACCACAAGGCTTACAGATGAGTTTGGGAAAAAGGCAACTGAGCTTGAGGAGAAACAAAGTCACACTTGAAGGAAGGCAAAAATCAAAAATGATGTAGTAAAATCTTCCTAATGATAGTAAATGGTAAGATGGTATTCTAAACTTTTCTTTTTTAGTTCCTCTTTAAGTAATGAATACTTTTGGATATAATTTAGAAGATCCAGATTTTGAAAAAGAAGAAAATAAAAATCATCCATGATTTTATCACCCAAAATAACCACTATGAACATTTTGGTATCTATCTGTTTACTTTTTTTTTTTTTTTTGCCTACTATGTAATACATACTGTTTCAATAGAAAATGGAACAATACAACATATTATTTTTATGTAACCTTTTTTTTACTTAAACGCATATTAAAAATAAATTTATATTTTATTTAAAATTTAAATATCTTGATATTTTAGCAACTTTTTATTGTCGGACATCTAGTTTGTTTATAAGCTGTGATGAAGATAATTATTAGATATGTTGCCTATATAAAAGGCGTTAAAAATTACTAACAACTTCTTCTACTGGATTTATGGGATAAAAATACTTCTGATTTGGAGAGAAAGTCAGGATTAGACTTTTTAGATAAAATTGTATTTAGCAACACTCATATAGTACTTACTATCTACCACTCTTCTAAGCACTTTCTAAAGATGAACTCATTTACTCCTCATAAATCTATGAGGTACCTACTATTACTATCCCCATTTTACACATGGGAAAATGAAGCACAGAGAGGTTAAGCAACTTGCTGAATGTCGCACAGGTAGTAAGTGGTAGAGCTAGTCTGGCATCAGTGTCCATGCTCTTGACCATTCCCTTACAAGGCCTCTCTGTCTTGCTGTTTTCTGGCTCATCTGAGAAATATGATTTGAGGTGTTAATTGGGCAGCATGGGGGTATTCCAGAAAGAGGATTTGGTGGGTATGGGGAAGGATCTGGAAATGGGGTGAGTCTTACTCAATCTTTTTGAAATGAAAGCGACCTAGAAGTTCTTAGATCAGGAACAGAATGTCAGGCATCAGTTATTTTGTTAGGAACCAAGATGGAAAACCTTACCTGAAGAAATTTGTATTACCATCGCTTTAAATCTTTGGTGATTTTATAATGCATCTTTCCAAAACATAGCAATTCTGCACAATGTAATTTTTTTCTCCTTCCTTTCACCAGTTTGTTATGAAGGAAATCCAGTTAATATAATTTGCTTCATTAGAAAGATTTTTAAAATAACATTTACAGAGATGTACTCTCTTAACTACCCAAAAAGTTTGCTATCTGGATTTTAACATAATTAATTCTGAGAAAATCCTGTTCTCATAGAGAAATGACAACATAATACTATTCGTTTTCCATCAAAGTTAGTGAATATAAAGATTAATTTAAAATCAGACTATCCTAAAAGCAACCTGTCAAAACAGGCAGCTACAACCAGCAAAAGGCCTGGCTGACTGTGACAATGATATTAAAAGCAACTGAAAAAAGGCTCCAAGAACAGAACTCTTTAGAAGTCTCTGGGACTGCACAGATGGCAAAATTAGCAAGAGAGATTAGTTGTTCTGCGGAAGAACAAAGGCTCATTCTAATCCTCACTGAGGCTGCCCTCCTAGGGGGAAGTTTTTTGTTTGTTTGTTTTTGTTTTTGCTGTTACAATTATAGGGCCTGGAGTTCTCAGTTTTGTTTAAAACTATCAGCACAACGCATAAAACTTAATTCTGACAAGTTAATAATTCCAGTTCGAGGTGAAAAAGGAGGAAGAGAGGAATTTAACCAGGCCTTGGAACAGGGCAGGGAGCACAAACAGAATAAGTGACCACCAGGAGTAAGGCGTATCGTATTTTTATCCCATCATACATTTTAGCACTAGTTCAGACCACTTATACTAAGTCAGAGGCAACTATAGAACAATTAAATTTGCCAAACTGAAAACATTATTTTGCTAGATTTCATTGAAAGTTTTGTTTCAAGGAAGACTTGGTCTCCATAACACCTCATCGCATTCCCCTTTTGTCACTCAAAAGGATTGTTCTGGGACTTCACTTTGTTGCTACTAGTGCCACAGTGAGGTGTGATTCTCCACTGCTCTATCGAGAAAGGGGAGAAGTCTGGTAGGATCAGGAAAGCGTTCTTCTATATCACAAAAATTTATCTCTACAGGCAATTTCTCTCTATTCTAGTAGCTGCCCTCACAAACCATACAGTTCAGCAAACTTAATGTAAAGAACCAGACTCATTCTGTATGTCTAAAAGAAAGTGAAATGACAAGGGTCAATTGAAAACCTCTAAATAGTCAGACTTAAGCCTGATCAAGGAAACATAAATGGGTGGCTTAGTTTCACTTCCGCTGGGCCAAAAGACAGTTTGATTACATGGTAAACATGACAAAGAGATGAGCTTGGAGAACCTCTGGGGGTACCATTGCTTGGTTTCGCTGTCTGAGGATTCTCTCTCTAAATTTAAAATAGTTGAAGTAACATATTCTGAGCATTGACCTATATTTACTCTGTAAATGGCCTCAAAACTGACAGAAAACTCAGTTTTCTGCTGGGCCCACCTAACTTTATAACTTGGAGATTTGAGAGCATCTAGCTCATGATGAGCAGTCCTGGCCACACGGTCACTTGATGTCCCAAGGGGAGGTACTCAGACTCTATCAGGGCATGCCAGGAGCTGCATTTTCAACAAATTACAGTTCTCTGCAGCAGACGGCACAGGCTTGCTTTGAGAAATTCAGAGGTCTGTATTGCAATCCTCCCATTGGAACTTGCCGGAGAACTCACATGGCATCTTTTCTTGCACAGGTACCCTACTACCATGGGATTTACTGGGTTGTGTGAACTAAGCAGCAAGGCTGCTTTTACTGAAAACCGGACCTGCTGCAGAGCCCGCTCTTGCTCTGGGCTCCACTCCAAAGCCAGCAACCTTCTAAATCACCTTATCAATGGACTGAAGCAACGTGTCTCAGTGTGGAATATTCTGCAAGCAAAATAGAGAGGCCTAGCAAGCGGTGTGCTTCTTTCTTACAGGTAGGAAGTAAAAGATGCAATAACCTGCACTTTCCTCTGGAGGCGATATGCCTGCATGTCCTGCACTAATCTGGCAGGCCTCCGGGTCTTCATACAGGTAATTCTCACCGTCTGCATTATATGTGTTTTATCAAGGCATCTAGAGTACATGACACGTCTTGCTCATTAACACATATCTTCAAAATAGTGGGCCGATATAATTTTTGTGAAATGTCCAGATAGAACAGTTCCCTATGACAGAAAATGGGAGAATTAACAGTCCTGAGGCAATCCTGTGAATGTATACTGTTGTCATTCCACGTGAATGAAAACTGCTTTTGATTTTTCCTTTTGATTGATAATGGAAACAAACATAACCACATACATACTCAAGGCTGTGTTAATCTGCTCTAGTAAAACTATCACATCCAGCCCAGCAGCTACTCCCTTGTTAAATTCAAATAGGAAGTACACAGCCATTCACATTCTGGTCTTTGTAGATGCCACAACAAAAATTAAATGGGAACCACCACCCCTGCACCCTTTAAGTCTTTGAGGGTGGCTCTGTTCTCTGTCATGCCCCTATGAGGTGTGACGCAGTTTTTCATTTACTATCTTGCCTGGATGTGGTGGTGGGTAGTTTCAGGAGCTTCCATTTGGCTTTTTCTACTAAAACAGCTCTCACTCTAAAAGAAAAAGAAAGAAATGCTTGGGTCTCACCATGTTCTAATTATTACTAACAAGAAAGTCACGACTTGAAGAACAAGGTATTTCAATCTCTAAACTTTATACAAAGCTATATAAGGTACAGCTCTGGTGTTGTAATGCTCATCCTCTGAATTGGCCTTTTGTTTCTTCAGTTACATTCCAGCACTTCACTTCAGCTTCTCTGCATAGCTCTGGCTTTCTGCCCCCAGGCTTCTCTGTTGTAGCCGGTGGGATGCCTGCAGCAACCTTCTTGGCTCTGACAAAAGTGCATACCTGGAAACAGGAGGAACTTAACAGCCTGGACCAATAGGGAAGGGAGTTGTGATAGATCCTACTGTCTTCGGTTCCTTACACAGACAGTTAGATGTTAGGTTCATTCTACCAGGCTCTTTAGAGAGATTTCTAGAGAGAACACCTGAGTTTCCCACAGTGATGATCGGCTGTATAGCACACCCACTCCTTTGATTTGGTTTTCATTCCATCCCAGTTTCGCTGTTCCACATTCACACTCCTATTCCCTGGGATTGCACGCTAGCTCTTGTTTCAGGATCTACTACATGAGCTTGGTGTGGCACTATTAAATATCAAATTCATACATGTTGTTATAGAAAATCAGAAAATACATGTAGGCTCTTACAAGAAAACTCGTGCAAGACATAAGACTGTTGTCTATTATATACTTTTTTTTAAATTGGGGTGACAATTGTTAATGAAATTACATAATTTCAGGTGTACAATTCTGTATTACATCATCTATAAATCCCATTGTGTGTTCACCACCCAGAGTCAGTTCTCCTTCCATCACCATATATTTTATCCTCCTTACCCTCATCTCCCTCCCCCCACACCCCTTACCTTCTGGTAACCACTAAACTATTGTCTGTGTCTATGAGTTTTTGTGTCTTATCATACACTTTTTTAAAAAAAGATTTTATTGGGGAAGGAGAACAGGACTTTATTGGGGAACAGTGTGTATTTCCAGGACTTTTTTTTTTTTAATTGGGAACAGTAGTTTTTCCAAGGACTCATCAGCTCCATCCAAGTCAAGTTGTTGTCCTTTCAATCTTAGTTGTGGAGGGTGCAACTCAGCTCCAGGTCCAGTCGCTGTTGTTAGTTGCAGGGGGCGCCAACTGAGCCATCCGGGGGCTCAGCAGCAACTCAGCTCAAGGTGCTGCATTCAATCTTAGTGTGGGGACAAAGCCCCAAAAAGCAGTTTCCAGGCTCTCAGCCTCACATAGAAAGGTGCTGGCTCGGGTAGTAAATGGCCATCAACTGTGATCAGATGGCCAGCAGCTGTGGCTAGTTGGCCGTCAGCTATAACCCGTAAGCCATTGGCCACTAATATAACTGCTGTGGCTACGCTAGAAAAAGATGGGGGCTAGCAAGAGAGGATTGCAGAGAGGCGGATGCCGGTGAGAATATAGTGATATGACTCCCCTACTTATGGCTCTGTGGGTGTTCCTTTTAGGCCTCACCATGTCCTGAGTTCTTATATGGGGAGGGTGACCAGAGACCCCGCTGGCCACCCCGCACGACACTTAGTTGCAGGGAGCGCAGCCCACCACCCCTTGTTGGAGTTGAACCAGCAACCTTGTGGTTGAGAGCCTGCACTCCAACCAACTGAACCATCTGCCCACCCAGGAGCTCAGCAGCAGCTCATTGACTTCAGTCTAGTCGTGGAGGGCACGGCTCGCTGGCCCATGTGGGAATTGAACCGGCAGCCCTGTTGCCCAGAGCTCACACTCTAACCAACTGAGCCACCCGTCCACCTATGCATATACTTTTTAAGAAATGGGACAAGACTTTCTTTTTTAACTTACTTATTCTCATTTTATATATTGCAAACATCTTTTCATGTGCCTCTGTGATTTTTGTTTTTAAGTGACTGCACATGTGAGTGCTGGCCATTCTCTACCCTCAGATCCATCATCTGCCCCTTAGGATCTGCTCTGTGCCCTAGGGAGTTGGCCCCTATGCAAGCACCACCAGGTTCCCTTACCTTCTGATTGAGAGCTGAATTTGTCCAATGTGAGGCATCAATAGGAGACTGAAGGCAGGCAAGGAGAAAGGCTGGGCTATTCCCTCTGCGCCTTCCACTCCCTCTGCTTTAGAGCTATGATGAGGGGATTGACTGGGTCCCTCTATAGCTACAGCTCTTGTGGGATCTGCTCCTGTGGGTCTTTGTTTCTCACAGGGCTCTGCTAACACTGTTCCTCCTGTTGGCCCGTAAGATATAGGGATGGTAATGGCCTCCTGCCACCACTAGTCCCTGGGAGCTTCAGTGGCTCTCTCCTCTGAAAAAATAAAAAGGGAGATATAATTCACATAACCGACAATTCACCCGCTTAAAGTGTACAATTCAACAATTTTCAGTATATTCACAGATTTGTCAGTATTTAGTATATTCACAGATTTCCAAACCTTGCTCAGACCTTTGTAAATAGTCACTTCATTGAATTTTCTTCAGATTTTCATCTCAGTGTGTTTTCTATTTCCTGGTGGGACACAGTTACCAGCTCATACCGACTCAAAGTGCCAATTGTTAAATTTTCAAGAACTTTCTGAGTTGGTTATTAAAAACAGCCACTATTAAAAAGTAACTTCAATAAACTTACAATTAAATGATAAAAGAGTAATAAATACTAAAAATTTATCCCTTCATAATTATTTTACAAAATTTGACTATTATCTGTGTGTCTTGAGATCATTTGGATCTACTGATCTGTGTGGTGGAAACACTACATATCAATGTGCATATAGGTTTGTGCCTCTCTTGCCAACGCTGTATTCAGTGATATCACAATGGTAACTTGAAATTGGCCATTGTGGGAGTATTTCCACCACAGAAATCAGCAAGTGGTACAAATCAGGACTTAGCTTTTTGTTTCATTGATTATTTAGACTTAAAATAATGGTAAAAATGTTACTAATACAAATTAAACCCAAAAGTTTGTTATTGTGAATATAACAAAAAATTGAGGAAATACTCTTCCAGTATTTGAAATTATTATCCAGCTCAGCAAAGAAGTCACGCACATCATTAATGAACCCGTAAAGCTCCAGAATACATCTTCAGTGTTTTATTTTCATCTTACTTGTGAGCCAACATTCATGGAAATACACTTGAGGAGCTGATGGTTGAATATTTACCAGCCCACCACAGTACACACACACAGACACACACACACACACACACGCGCACACACAGAGTTTAGATGTCATTCAATATCATCAATAGAGCTTTCTCAACCTCTTTTTGGTTTGCATAGTATGTACCTTATTAATTGATGCAATTTTTGCTGTTACAAAACAATGCTAAAATGAATCATCGGTAAATCTATTTGTAATTTCAATAGATATTGCCAAATTGCTGCCTATGAAAAGTTTCATCAATTGATACTCCTACCAGCAATACATGAGAACGTCTGTTTTCTCACACCCTCAGCAATATAGTGTTATCAAATGCTTTGTGTTTTGCCATACCATCATTGTGAATGATTGTTAATAATTCAACTAAGATTTTTCAAGTGCAATTTTAGCTGATAGAATGTATTATTATATTTAATAATAATTGTGATTCTATTCTAAATGACAGCCTCTAAGTGATTTTTTGAGAGACAGTTACGTTTATTCTTGGACATATAATGTAGGAAGCCATGTTTCTCAGATCATACGAGGAGCATAAGAACTGGCAGTTGAGAAAAAATATTCTCAGACAGCCTATTTTGGAAGTAGAAGGGCACAGCACTGTTTTCAAGATTTCTGCTGAGACTGGAATAGGGTAGATGAGTAATTAATATTTTGACTCTTCTACTTCCAAAGCAATATGGGAGTATTTTTCCAGTAGACACTGGAAAAAGTGAAAGTGAGATGTCAGTTTACAAAGATATGTCCGTATAAATGAAGTGATTATATGGCAGTGCTTGACAGCTGTGTACTAGAGTTCCCTGGGCTCCATGCTATTGAGCTCCCCTGGGATCGTGGGGGAGAGACCCAGGCGAAGGCAGAATTGTTTCTGCTAAGTGCACTCAGACCCGCTGTGAAGGACCTAAGGGATTTTGAGCACAGCCTCTGCTTAATCCACACATGGTTATATGCTGGAGTTGAAGCAGCAAATTGTGCATTCATATAATTTAACTTCCTTAGCATCTCTTCCTTTCCCACTACCTTTTCCACTTCAAAAAGAAATGAAGTCTCTTGTATGCATGACTGATCCTCAATCCTTAAGACTGGGCTGGAAGAAAGTGCATAAAGATTAAGACCTAACTGGTCACATTTCCTTATCTACATTGCCTGTGGGCTGTCATGCTCTCCATAAACAGGTGCTAGTAACTGACGTAAAAAATATCCTCTATGCTCTAAATTCACGGGAGTCAGACTTAGTCTTTGACTCCTAGCTCACTGCTCAGTAGCCCTGTGACATTAGGAAGTGACTTGACCTTTTGACCTTCAGTTTCCTCATCTACAAATGGAGATAATAACAGTTTCAATCTCATAGGGTGAGTGTGAGGAAATCAGACAGTCCATATAAGGTGCAGAGCCAGTGCTCGACATGAACATGCTGTTACTCAAGATGGGTTGTCCATTATTTTTTATAGAAATATATATTGTACATTGTATGCATCTGTATTAAGCACTAGAAATTCAGACATTCACCATAGATGTTTCTGTTATCTTTATGAAATCCTGAGCTAAAGAACTCCTTTAGCTATTCCTATTCAGAGAGCATTGGTGAAGTAGATCTTGACTGAATAGAGCAGGTGAAAGGAGAAAAACAGTGCTCTTCACAACCACTGCAATGAGCTTTATTTCTGTCTGGGATGGCCACATGATACATTCAAGTTGATCCACACTTAGTTTTAAGTAACCATTTATTTTGCTCAACAAAATTAGAGCTCAAAATTATGTGCATCTGTTATATACACAGGCCCTATTTAATCTCCTAGGAGAAGAAATTTGCTAAATGATATCCTGGTATCCTAGAAGAGCTTATTCAACTTAATTCATTAGGCTTTTTATTTGCATAGAGTAGAATCAAGATTCTGGTTCTATCTGATTCTGCATTGGAATCTAGCTGACCTGGGAGCTGGCTGTGCATAAAATACTTGGAACACTTTTCTTTTGCCCACAGTTTAATTATGTATAGAAAGTGGAAAAGAGTTTTGCTATGAAAGCCTAATAAGGCTTAAAATATATTGAATTCACAGCAGAAATTCTCTCTCTCTCTCATATTTTAAGTAGCAAAGCAACTGAACCTGATTATAAGACTGATCTGTGAAAAATGGACTCAGTTCAAATGCAGATTTATTGAGAAGTGATTACCTGCAAGGCACTGTGCTGCGGGATGGTGAGTAATAAGACACAACAGGTAATGTCATTGTTCTCAGGAAGTTACCGTCTCAGGGAACAGACAAATACGTGCAGCGCAGACAGTAATAAATTGTGGTAAGTACTATACGTATGCCAAAAAAATGTTGTAGAAACTCCGAGGAAGTGACTAATTGCATCAGGGTGGCGGGGAGGAAGAGGCTAAGGAAGACTTTGCAGAAGTGACATTTGAGTTGGATCTTAGAGGATCTCAGAGAATCTCCAGGATTCTTGGAGGCAGAGAGTGGAGAATTAAAGACACAGCATGAGCGAAGGAGAGGAGTTCATTGTTGGGAGATGAAGCACAAAAGATTTGCTAAGACCTGGTTATGAAGGGTGTAGGCTTTACCCTGGAAGCGACAGAGGAAATGGAAGGTTCTCAGTTGGAAAGTGACCTGAACAGGTTTGGTTTTGAGAAGGTCGTTGAAGAAGCAGTGATTGAGAGTGAGGAAGCTAGGAGATAAGCTTGCCAAGGGTTCTTGTGGTCGGAGAAATAGCTCTGGAGAATGTCTAAGGGTGAGCTGTGGAAGAGAAACAAGTGAAGGAGCCTTGTAAGAAGTGATCTTCAGAATTAAAAGTATCAAAGAGACAAGTATAAGGAAGCAAAGAAAGAGTGGGGCAAGGAAGAGGAGTTGATCAGCAGTGTCAACCACTAGACATAGTTCTAGTGGGAAAGAAGCTAAAGAGAATCTATTGGATTGGGTAGCTGGACAATTTTGAGACCAGTTTCAACAAAATGAACAGAGTGAAAGCCAGATACTGTGTCAGACATGGAAAAATGTTTATAACGTACAGGAAATTTAAAGATAGGCAGGAGCTGATGTTATCTCACTCAAGAAGGGTAGCATTTAAGAGCAACTGATAGAAACCGAGAAGGTCTAATGCCAAAAGCCAGACAGACGAGAAACATTTGCAGAATGATGTCATCCTGCCTTCTTGGATGATATCACTTTGTTCCTCAGATGTTTCACCCAGACTGCATGAGTCAACATCTATATTTGGGCATAAGGAGAACTACCTTTTGTGCTATGATGCCAGTTCAGAAGTCTGTGCTAGTCTGGTTTAGCTCTGCCCAATTATTTTGGGTTTATGACCTCACCAACAGCCCATGGTAGTTAATCTGTTTAGTATCTAACAGTTTGAATTCCAGCACACTCACTTTAATGTAATCTTAATTGGGTTTTTCCCCCATTTGCATTTGGAATACACTAGGTTTATATTTACAAGCACATTCATAGCTGATATAAAACAGGCAAAAGTAGAAATGTCAGAAGCAACCATAAATAGGTCCAAGAGATTATGTGGATTACTAGGTGTGACTAGAATAATAGTAATAGCTTCCATGATTTAAGTTCCTAGTGTTTGCCAGTTTTCAAAGACTGTTCTCCCTATAGTCTAAAAATGTAGCTATGGTTTCCAGCTGAAAAAAAAAAATTAAGTAACTTGCCTACATTCACTCAAGCAGCAAATGGAAGAGTAGGGACTCAAAGCCAAACCTGATACCAAAGCCCATAGTCTTTACCACACTCTGCTCTCTTCTCCAAAATATTATGGTGTCCATAATTGCAAAAGAAAAGTGAGTCAAGTTATATCAGGTATGTTCACAAAAGATGGCTTAAACATTCATTCCAGAAGCTCTTATAAGATAGATGTAAATTACTCATCTAACTTTTATTTGGTAAATAAAACAAATGATGTGTGGTTGACCAAATTTAATAGTAAGTGACTATCTTTGATGAGAGACTAGAGGAAAAGGTGAGAAAGGAATGAAGACAAAAACATTATACAATAGGAATTATGCCTGAAGGGAAATTCAAAATTAAAGAAGAGTTGGAGATGAGTTCTTATTAGATCTTGAGGTAGCGTGACTTTTCTGAAATTGTGAACTAAAGTGATTCTTTCTTTGGTGACATTATAAGATCAGTCATCAGAATTTTATTTCTTTTATGCTAAATTCATTGCTATGACCAGCAAGCAAATATGCAATACTTATTTAGGAAAGAAAAAGAAACTAACATTTAGCCATTGCCTAACCCAGTGCCTGGTTCATAGTAATTGCTCAGTAAATGTGAGTGAATGAATGTCTACTTTGCCCCAGACAGTGTGTATTTGGGCAGTGGTATAGGATTTAAATGGAAGTTAAGGAGAGGGACATTGAATAATTGATTTGGGTTTTTCATGCTGAGTTATCAAGTGTTTGATATGTGATACTATTATGGGGTTATTTCCAAATGAAGCATACTGATCAAAAAAGTTATTTTGGGCTTTTTGGTGGCCATTTCTCTTAGAGCACAGCGATTCTGGCCCTGCCCTAGCTGCTCCAGTCACGAAGGACAGAAAACAGCAGAATTGGAGGCTTGTAACCTGCAGCATTTGCCTGTAGTCATGATGAGTTTGCCCCTCAATCCCAAACCTTTCCTCAGTGGATTAACAGGAAAGCCAGTAACGATGAAACTTAAGTGGGGAATGGAGTACAAAGGCTACCTGGTATCTGTAGATAGCTATATGAACATGCAGCTTGCAAACACAGAAGAATACATAGATGGAGCATTGTTTGGACATCTGGATGAAGTTTTAATAAGGTGTAATAATGTCCTTTATATCAGGGGCATTGAACAAGAAGAAGAAAACAGGGAAATGAGAGAATAGCATCGTTTGTGCGGAATTTTTTATATATTTCTAAACAATAAAAATTTGTTTACCAACTTAAAAAAAAGTTATTTTGGGGAAGTCATAGGAACATCAATGTCTTACAGATTTGTTGTGTTCCCCCCCCCAAAATTTATGTCTACCCAGAATCTATGAATATGATGTTATTTGGAATAGAGTTTTTGCAGATGTAATCAAGTTTAGACGAAGTCATATTGGATTAGGGTAGTTCCTAAATCCAATGATGAGTGTCTTTATAAATAAAAGGAAATTTGGACACAGAAGAACAGAAGACATACAGAGAAGCAGGCCATGTGCCGACTGAGGCACAGATTGAAATTAGGCTCCACAAGTGAAGGAACACCAAGGACTGCTGGCAACCACCAGGAGCTATGAAGAGGCAAAACAGGATCCTTCCATAGAGTGGAGGGCCCATGGCCCTGCCAGCACCTTCATTGTGGACTTCTAGCCTCCAGAACTGTGAGAGAGTATCCTAGTTTGTGATAATTTGTTGTGGCAGCTGCCTTCTTCCTGAAATCCAGGGCTCTGACATCTCCTCTCCTGGCTCCAACCAGAGAAATGAGGAAAAAACAAAATCAGTTCACATCAAAAGAATCTGTCTAAGATTATTTGCCATCTCTACTGCCACCAAAGAAGGCCTTTTAAGCAAATATTATGTAGGGATGTTCTACTTGTTTTCTCAACTCCTCCTTGTCAGACCAAGAAAGGAGTGGCTTACCTTTATAGGCCCCCCCGCTCAGAGAGACTGACCTGGGCACCAAATCTACGGTAGCCCCCCAGACACTCTCTAGCACGTTACTGGGTTATGTATTTTCATAGCAATACCTAAAATTACCTTGTTCACTCTTTTTTTTATTGACTGAATTGCATCCCTGCCTGCCAAAATGTAAGGTCCATGAGATCAGATCTTGTCTCTTCGGCTCATGACCAAATCTAAACATTCTCAGAACAATGCCTGAAACATAGCAAGTGACTGGCTGAATGAATAACATGGCTAAATACATAATGTCAATTTCCAACTTCGAGTGGAGATTCTCACTCAAAAGCGAAATTCTACATCTCTCCTAGAAAGGGAAAACAATAATGGGGATGGGGATATTTATATTAATAGGCTATAAAATGCAGACTCAAGAAGATGGCTTACTGCCAACATGTGAATCGAGCTGGTTCAAAAGAATCTCCTCCCTCCTAAAAGTGAAGAGTAGACCTACAAACATCCAACTGTACTTTGGTTTAAGGCAAAAGGATGAAAGGATGCTTAGTTTAAAGCTTATCATTCTCTAAAATATCAAGCATGTGAAAGTTGTCAAATGATGTAGTAAATATATTCAAATAACTAAAATGAATTATTAGCATTCGGACCTGATCTGATGTTGAATTTAGTATTGCCTAGGATTTGTGTTTCTTTTCTTTTTTTTTTTTACAGTCAGAAATTTAAAAGCAATTCTGAATAGAAGGAAGTTTTTATCCTATGAGTGTCTTACAGCATGGAATATCTTATCAGCTCTTAGAGCTCTGTATGCTGAAGTGCTTCAAAAAGACAGAAATAAGATGGTTAGCAATCCTAGTTGTCATGGCTGGATGCATTAGGGAGATTACCTTTTATAAAAAAGTCCATTCACGGACTTAGAAAACACAGTCAATCTCCACCTGACATGAATAAGATATGTTCAGAGGCACATGAGCTTTCACATGCCTTTATATTTCTCTCTAACAAATTCCTTTTATTGCACCAAAAGCAACCTGGTATTTTTTTTTTTGGACAAGTTTTATAAAAAAAATGTATTTTCCTAATGAAAAATGATTATTGTATTGCTGAAAACTAGGAATACTACATACATCAAATATGTGTATTTTCCCACAGCATTTTTCAATATCAAGAAATCATCCTAACTAATGACTAAGGTATATTATCGAGAATTGAACAAGGGAATATCTAAGTATGAAGAAATTAAGTGAAAGAAAGCAATACAATTAACAAAGGAGGACAAGTCACAAAGACTGACTTTAGTCAACACTGATTTTATCTAATGGCACATTACAAACCATCCTAAAAATTTGTAGCTTAAAGCAATAACAGTTATTTATTTGCTTATGATTTTGAAATTTGGTAGGACTTGGTAGGCATAGCTCATCTCTCTGTTCCATTTGGTGTCATCTGGGTGGTTCAACTGCTCCTGGAGGATAAAGGACCCACTTTCAAGATCGTTCATTCACATGGCTGGCAAGTTGGTACTGAATGTTGGCTTCAGCTAGCTAAGGCTGTCAGCCAAGGGTGATGAGTATCTTCCACGTGGACTTCCCATGGCTGCTTGGTCCCGACATTGCACTAAGATTGTCATGGGAATTAATTCAAAGTTAATAAGACATAGTTTTTACTTTCAAGTAGTTGACAACTTAGCAGATGCATAAAACAAAACAAAACAAAACAACGTGTAATGATAGAGGAAAACTTGGAATTCAGAGGGAACACAAAAAAAGGAACGCTTCACCTAATCTTGGCTGGGGAAGTGGGGGTCAGTAGAGCTTTCACAGGGGATGTGCATTCTAGCCTGAGTCTCAAATGATGAGCTAGAGTTAGCCAGAAGAAGGACGTACGGGAGGCAGATGAGGACATTCCACATAGCGATAGCTTCTTAGCAAAAGCACTGATTCCAGAAACAGTACGATGAGGGAGGGACTTAAAGCTGTTCATTGTAAAGGGAGAGGAGAGAGTACTAGGAGATAAAGATGGAGTAGTTTGGCTTTTATTCTGTGGATGAGAAGATGCAAACACGCAGAAAAAGGACGGCCACTCTTTCTTTCTTTACCAACAACAGAGACATTAAGATTTATGACGTGGGCAATGGAAGACAAACTTCTAAAGGTGACCAAAAAGAAATGGTTAGAAAAGTTTAAGGAGCATCAGGAAAGTATGGTGTCACCAAAGCCAAAGGTTGAGAATTTCAGAAAGGAAGAAGTCGTTCCCAGCATTACATTCAGCAAAAGGTCCACTAAAATAAGGACAAAAAGGGATCACTGGATTTCTCAACAGAAGGTCATTGATCACTCTTGCAAACCATGTTTTAGTGGAGTGGTTGGGACAGAGCTGTGTTGGAACCATGAACTGAACCAGAGGTTGAAGAAGCAAAGGCTTGCAGCAGGTGTAGACCACTCTCAAAAGTCTGGATGTATAGAGGAACAGAGAGACAATAGGGGAGTGTGCAGGGTCAAAAGAAGGTTTTGGGTTTTTAACACATTTTTAGTAGAAAAAAATTGTTTTCTCCCCCATTTCAAGCAAAGGAAAACAAGCAGCACTATCTAAGTGCCTCATAATTATGCTGGTACATTGTTTTCTTTCTGTTAAAAAATCTTTTGGTAAACTAAACAAACAAAAAGCCATAAACACACAAAAGTTTTTCATTGGATCCCATTCGACACATAGAAAAGCAAATATTCTGATTGTGCTCTATTTTATTCTGAATGCTGTGTGTAAATAGATATACTAATCCAGCAAGCCTTAATCTGTAGAACAATTGAGTTAAAGGCATATCCTCATGTTTATAACTGAGGATTTATCTTCCTGATTATAAAAATTATAGATGCTGAGTGTACACACACACACACACACACACACACACACACACACACACCAGAACAAAGAAGTAAGAAGGACAACAATGCTTTTTAAAAATCTGCCTGTGAATGTCAAACTCTACCAAAAATTCTATGGCCAAATTTTCAGTTGTCTATGCAAGAAAGGTGGATCACCTATGGCCTTATATGTGCATGTTAATAACTATTGGAACCTTTTTGTTTGTTCTTGAGTCCTAGTTTTTAATTTAAACAAGATAATACTCAGAACGGGTATAAGTTTTGTGGGATGTAAACTGTTATAACCCTTCTGTAACAGAATCTTTAAAATTAACCTCTAACCTTGTAATTCTAAGAATTTTGCTAGTGAAATAATTACAGGTTTTCACAAGCATTTAAGTACAAGACTGTATTGAATCTTGGAAAAACAATCTAAATATCCAATAATGTAGACTTGTTAATAAAATATGGTAAATCCATATGATGCAGCCAGTAAACTCAAATTTTTCAAGAACATTTAGTGACTCGTGAGAATGTTTGTGATATAATAAAAATTCAGGCTGTATTTTTTCAGTGTGATCTGAATTTTGTGAAAATAAACCACATATACATTAGTATATACACTAGACATTTTTGGAAATAAAATACATATAAAAATGCAGTAAGATGTTAATAGTTCTATATCCAGGTGGTTCTATAATGAGTGATTTGTATTTTCTTATTGTATAATTTTCTGCATTCCTAAATTTTCCTACAATGACATGCACTGTTTTTAATAATCAGGGAAAAAAGTTAATAAAAAATGACATTGTATCTGGTGTCTCATTTGTAAATTTCGATGACTATGACCAGAACCCATTCCGTTCTGACTCAGTGTCACTCAAATCAATAGTATTTGAAGCTCTCTGAATGCCCTTCGTGCTTGGAAATGCTATAATGTTGTTCTGTGAATAATTCTTTCCTTGGGAGCAAATTAAGCAATACTCCAAATTTTTTTGGAAGGTTACCTTTACAGGGGCAACTTTAGGAAATTTAGATTGTCCTGTTCAAAACTGGTAGGGCATTGGTATTTCATTTAGTTACCCAATGATTGATTAAAACTAAATTATTATAATATATATTTGCAGTTACCCCTGAGCCAGTGATAAATCAGGTATGGTGATAACTTGTTTTTGGTAATGTTGACATTTTTTACTTCTGTGGGCAGAATGCTTACGAGTCTGGATAGCTGTGAAAAATGGTGTGAATTTCCTTAGAATCAGAGACACTCGCCATGTCTAACTTCTTTAATCCTTTAAGTTTGAGTAGAAATTTTTCCCAGGACTTGATTTAGAAATCTAGAGTGAGGAAGCATTTGTCTCAGTTCTGAGATATGTGTATATGTATATATATATATATATATATATATATGGATAAGTATGTGTTTCTTGTTTGTGAGCCATACTGTCCAGGAGATAACAAGGGACAAACTTTCCTGGAGGCTTGTTCTGTACAAGTCACTGTGCTAGGTGCTGAGCCAAGGTGCCATTCCTGGATCCCCAACACCTGGGACCCAATCTCGCCTGGTGGAAGTGTGTTGGTCCTCAACATGGAGGAAAGCCTGGTCAGAGTAGCAAAAGTCGCTTTGATTCAGCACACCTTTAAGTAGTGGAGAATCAGGTCCTGACCTACTAAATACAAGTTCGGCCTTCTACGAACTGTTAGAAGTTACAGCCACCGCAGCTTGAGGCCACTTCTTAGCAGTTTCTCACAGACTGTCCTTCCCTTGAAGATGTCCAGGGACTTTCATCACCTCACCAACTCTAGATCTCCCTCATCCGGAAGCTTCCATACCTGCCGCACTACCCCGTTTATGTTAGTTTCCTATTGCTGCTGTAAAAAAATTACCACACACTTTACAGTTCACAGGCAACACAGATTTATTCTCTTATAGTTCTGGAGGCCAGATATCCAAAATTGGTTTCCCTGGGCTAAGTCATGGTGCCGGCGGGCTGCTTTCTTCTGGAAGCTCTAGGGGAGAATCTGTTTCCTTGCCATTCCAGCTTCTAGAGCTATTTTTCTTGCATTTCTTGGCTCATGGACCTTTCTTCCATCTTCATACCTAAAGGCATAGCATCTTCAAATCTCAGTCTTTCTCTACTTCCATCTTCATATTACTTTCTCTCTTAGAAAAATCCTTGTGGTTGCATTGGCCCCAGTTGAATAATCCAGGACAACTTTCCCATCTCAAGACCTCCAGCTTAATCGCATCTGCACAATCTCTTTTGCACTCTAATGTAACAGTCACAGGTTCCAGAGATTAGATATGGACACCCTGATGTCCATGGGGGGAGGAAGAGGGGCACCATTTAGCCCACCCCCATTTGAGGTTGGCCAGGTGCTGCTGCTATAAGGCATCCTGAATTCAACATGCCACTGCTTCTCAAGAGTGCTCCGTAACGTAATACACACATGAGGGGGCATTTTTATCCTACGGTGAGAGGGTTGGAAGCAGAACAATTAAGCAGGCTCTAGAGTCAGACTGTCTGGATTTCAATCCTGGTGCCTGTCCTTTAACCACTTGTGATCCGGGGCAAGTTACTTGACCTCTCTAAATCTGTTCTTTTTTTGTCAGTAAAATTACATCTGTTTCCCAGAGTTACTGTGAAGGTTAAATGAGATAATGCTTGAAAGTATTGAGTACAGGGCCTGGCACACGGAAAAATATTCAGTAATTACTAGCTCTTATTTGTATTACTAGTCTACATGACTATACAGATAAAAACAAGACGCTTAGAAATATTAAGTGATTTACCTTTGCCTCACAACCTGAACCTCAGAATCTACAGATGGAAAAAAACATGGGACACACTGGAGCTACCTGCCCAAATTGTGCCACTGTCACTTGGATAATGCAGTCCTCGACACCAGTCCAGAAGTGCCTCGGAGCCTCTGTGTCACCGTTTCTCCTTCAGTCCTCTTCTTGAGCAAAGTGGCTCCTAATTTTCTATCCTGCTACACAGCCTATATGGGCCCTCAGTGATGTCTCAGGAAATGCTTGCCACCATCACTATTTTATTAAATGTCCTACTACAAATTCTCATTGCTACTGCCTACTGGATTTGGATGTAACCTTTAGATTTAAAAATTAACACATCCAAGACCAAACTTGGGAATACCCCTCACTCCCGTGGCTCCTTCCTGAATGAATGGTGACACTATTTTCTCCCAAGTTGCTCAAACAAATATTTTAGTGATTTCTCTTTCTCTCACATCCTGTGTTCAACCTGACATCAAGACTTAGAACTTTCTCCTTCAAATCTCACACTACCTAGTCTGAGGCACCAGCATCTCACATCTAGAGTGTTGCCTCCTAGCAACTCTTTCTGCTTTCTTTCTTACCCTCACAGTCCTTCCGTAGACACATCAGCCAATCTCACTTCACTGTTCAATCCTCTCCAATGGCTTCCAGTTGACCTTAAACAAAATCCAAAGTCCTTATCGTGGCCTACAAGACTCTGTGTGAACTGGGACCCCGTCTATTTCTCCAGTTTCATTTCCTACCATCTTCCCTTGCTCACATGTCCTGTGTCACATTGGTCTTCTTGCTCTCTCAGGAACATTCCAAGCATGATCCCACCTCAGGACCTTTGTATATGCTGTTTGCTTTGCCTAGAATCTTCTTCCCACTCGATAGCCTTATGATTTGTGTCCTCACTCCTTTCAGACCTTTGCAAGTATCATCTCCTCAGAGAGGGCTTTCCTTACCAGGCAACGTAAAAAAGCATTCTCCTCACTATTTTCTTTGGAGTGCTTATTACGATGTGCCCTTGTATTATGCACGGTGTTGTTTGTTGGTTTATGACCTGTCACTCTACTAGACTAGAAGTTCCATGTTCGCCATTGTATTTTCAGCACCTAAAACAGCATTTGGTTCACAGTGGGCATGTGATCCAAGTTTTTAAATTTAAAAAAATATAAAGCTTCCTATGTGCTAGGTGTCCTACATATTTTATCAGTATTAATTATCTTAATTTTCCTAATAGCTTTATGAGATAGATACTATTATTATTTTTTCTTAGAGATGAGGGACAGCTTCCCTTCCTAATAGCTTAACCTGGAGGTTTCCATCATTGCACAATCGCCTTTCTCTGGAAGTATCCAGAACATTGTACAGAAGGCTCTTTGCATAGATCTGTGTAGTCTCAGCCTAAGCTTGCTTGCCTGGGGGAAGATACTCAGGGGATTGTGTGAGCTCTGCTATTTCTATGCTTGTAAGCTTCCCCCCAATGAACTGTATTTTGCATTTATACTGTGTCTAAATGCGGGGAGTGTGTTCATATTTCCTTTAAACAATATTTAGAGATTTCTGTATTGGATTAGCTTTGTCATTCAAAAAGAAAGCATGACCCCAAACCAATAAAAAGTGTCATGAGGGTAATTGCTGTATTGATGAAGTTCTTAAAATGTATTTCAACCCACTGGTGCCTTGTCTGTCCTGCTCTGTGCCTGAGCCTCTAACTAGCGCTCTACTTCCTAGAAAAGGAAACTGGTGACAGAGCCCAGCGCTTGACTCCAAGACAACCTGTTTCACTGAGTGGAACTCGCTGGAAGTTCTACCTGCTTTGCTTCCCCTCTGGACCCCAATGAACATTAACTTTATCAGAAAGTGTAAGGAGGAAAAGTAAACTCCCCTCCTTTCTAAGAGACTAATACGTCTGAATGGGATACTGACATTCTTTGCCCTTTCTATATATACTAGAGCCTCTCTTTCTGGACATTTCTGCTAATTCCAAGCCCTTCCTCCCTCCTCTCCCCCCCAAATCCTTTTAGGATTTTGCTTGAAATCCTTTATTTTTAAACATGGGGCAAAGAATCCCACATTCTGGATATGCTCCCATGATCTGTTTGCTTATTGGCCAGTGTGTGTGTGTGTGTGTGTGTGTGTGTGTGTGTGTGTTTCCAGATACCAAGTCTTTTTACAGGTAATGATGTCATTCCTTGGTTTTTCTGTAGGCGGTTTACATTCTTTGGTATTTCTTAGAACTGTTTTACAATTTCCCGTTGGATGGGATTTTGTCCTGTCAGGATTCTATTTATAATGTTTTTCCTATTAGTTTAAAAATACACACAGAGAGTCTTTCTCTCTGACCATCCACCCTTCTTTTAGTTGTGTATTAACTTTGGCTTCAGAGCTACTCTAGAGTGTAAGACCTTCCAGCTCGGGCTCACTGACTGGGATGCTCAGGCTTACAAGGAAAAAAGCTGTACAATGTTAGCAACCACAACAGAACTTTCATGTATGTGGTGTGGAAGCCAAGACGTCAGAACAAAGGTGGCTATTGTGCCGGCGTGTGGTGGGCAGGGCTCCCTGTCTCTAGGATGGCTCTCCTGAGGTGGTGGTTCATCACAGCTGCAGCTGGTGGAGAGTGGAAGTCAGGAAAGGCAGGATGGGGGCAGTAACTGAGAGGTGGGGCAATTAGCAGCCCAAATCCAGGCCTGGCACAAGTGGTAATGGGATGGTTCACTTTTCTTCTTTTCTTTCTTGATTCTTCACTTTTCCTCTCCTTGGAACTCATACTGTTTTACTTGATTTTTTTAATATAGAAGACAATGCTGGTATGAAAATACACTATTCAAATAGACAAATGTATAATTGCAACAGAAAATCTGGTGCTGCTCATAAACAAAAGTGACAGCATGGTAGAGCTGCCATGTTGAGCTTTGCTCTTCAAGGCAGGTCATGACTCTGGTCTTCTTTCTATCTCCGCGATGCCAGTCCTGGCCATTGCAAGGAAATAAGAGGTAGAAAGAGTGAGAAATACAATTGGAATATAAGTCTGGTCAGTTACAGAGTCTGCTTTCTCAAGCCTCTTCATAGGGAGGCCCTGGTTCGTTCTTTCTCCTTTATACTGTATGCCTACTATGTGCCAAGTATCGGTGCTGGGAATATAGTGGTAATCTATATAAAAATAGTCCTTGCACCACCAAGGAACAAAAGTTGTTGAAATAATTGCAAGTGTGATTAGTGTTAACCCAAAGCATGTTAAAGACACCATGGCAGCACACAATGAGGGAGCTAATCTGATTCCCTTTACCTGTAGGCTTAACCCTGTCTATATGAACCCTTGCCCATCAGTTAGTGAATCATTAGAAGGATGACCTAGAAAGCTGGGTGCCTGGAACATCCTGGTGGACCTACCAGGTTACAGCCTTCCCTAGTCATCTACTCTGTTAGCCCAGTAAGTGTGGGCTTCGATTCCATTGTTTGCACTCCAGTACTTTGCAGGTATTTGGACTCTTTCACCCTGTTTAGTTCTTGCCAGGTCCCTCCTTTATAAGACCAGATCCTTTCTCTCGTATTTTTAGCCACTGAATGGGTTTTGCTAGGACTGGACTGCTCTCCATCCATCTGACTTTGATTCTAGCCAGTCCCTAGGACTTCCACTGTGATGCCCGGCCCTCCAGATTAGACCAACCTGCCCAAACCCAATCCAAGCTGGTCCTGGATCATGTATACTTTCCAGAGCTGGTTTGATTGTCCCCTCTGACCTTATTCTTCTGACTCTTGGTTTCTCCTTCCCCTCTATTACATTTTGCTGTGACCCAGTAGGCTTTGTGACTAAGTCTGAGTTGTGACGTTGTTACCCAGAGTGCTGTGGGGTTTCTTGACAATTGAATACATATTGATTTTTTTCTTTCTCCTTTTTCACAGTGTCAGTATTGACAATTCATTCAACAAAAATTTTCTGAGATCCTGCCAGGCACCAGGCACTATTCTGAGCACTGAAGATATAGCAGTGAGCCACACAAGATCCCTGTCCTAAGCATGTCCATCCTGTGTGCTTTCTGCAAGCATCGAGCTTTAAAATCAAACTCTGAGGTGAGATCACTTGGGTCCTTCACTCAGTGTACAAGACACACTGTACTTTCAAATGCTCAAATTTCCCCAGATGAAGAGGCCCAGGTGTTGCCTCAATTCCACGCCTCTCACTTCTTCCATTGAAAATGAATCCCATGTGGATCATTTCCAAACCACCCTGCTGGAAGCATGACATCAGCTCACAAACTGTGGCATCAAGTCTATAAACTACAATTGATAAATGAGTTTAAGGCTTGGAAATCAAATAATTGCTCTTTGAGACTTGCAGACTAGACAACACAAATTGCTCACTGCTGACACAAAGATTCCAAGCTAAGATTTCTCATTTCAGAGACTTTAACCCTACTATTTAAGGCGACGCAAATTTGCTTGTGCTCTGATGAAAACCTATTATAATAATAATATGAATCACTGTTAGATAAATACTCCCTTATTTCTCCTTCTAATAGGAATAGTAACTTGGTGGTAAATACACACACACACTCACACACACTCTACGTGAGGTACATATAACCATGAATGTATGTATTAATATAATTATCTATGAACTTTCTTCAGCTATTTTCTTCTATGTTTTCCCTTTCTTCCCAGTCTCAGGGTTTTCCTATTGCCTATAGTAATTAGGGAACAAAGAGAACTATTACCTACCTATCAAGAACAATTGTAATTAAGCAGAATTTTGAAATGATGCCCTAGGATTGACTGCTTTTCTTGAGCCTTGAGACAAATGTCGCCTTGCACTCTAGCTGAGGAGCAGACAAGCTGAGGTTGGGATGGTCTCCTTGGTTTTTCCAGCAAGCACAGGATGTGCCAGTGATAGGAGGCAGAGCTGGGCAGGCATCAGGTGGGTGGAGTGAGTAACTGGCCATGTGGTGTGATGTGAGATATTCCCAAAAAAGGTACTGGATTGAGAAAGCCTCTTTGCTACGGATAAGGGCTGTGATTATTGGAGTTACTGTGAGATAAGCCTCACCACTCTGCCTCTTCCTGCATCTGCCAACATCTCATCTTCTTCAATATAGGTTAAGGGAAGTTTTTTTTTTTCTTCTTTTTCTCTTCTTCTGCCTCCCTCTTCCCCCACTCCGGTTCAAGCCGTTGTTTCTCAGTCTAGTTGTGTAGGACACAGCTCCCTGGCGCATGCTGGTGTTATGAGCCTTGCGCTCCCCACCAGCTTGAGGCAGTCAGTCGCCAGTGATCAGCTGCTCAAGGCAGCTCTCGCCAGCTCTCGCCACTCATGCAGCGCACGGCAGCGGGTGGCAGCTCATGTCTAGGTCCAGCTACTCACCGCAGCCCAACTCCAAGGAGAACCATTGTTCACAATCTTAGCTGTAGAGGGCACAGCTCACTGGCTCATGTGGGAATCGAACCGGCAACCTAGGAGGGTTGGAGCACAACACTCCAACCACCTGAGCCACCGGTTAAGGGAAATTTAATGACTTGGTCAAACTGACAGAATTGAGTATCTGTATTAAGCAAATGCATATTGAGGTCTGGAGTTCAGCAGAGAAATCTGGGCTATTTCTATAGATCTAGGACTCATCCACCTTGACATGGTAATTAAAAGTATGGAAGACCACTGGTGGAGAATGTTGGACAGATGAGAACAGCATCATTTAAGAGGTAAATAAAGACACTGAGGGGATGTAACCAGAGAGAAAGAAAGATAACTAAAAGAATTAGATATCTATGGAAGCCGAGGGAAGAAAATAATCTGCAGAGTTAAACATTGCTGAGAAGGCAAGATCCAATTGAATGGCCTGGGCTGCAAAGATTCAATAATTGAAGCCATTTTTCTGTGTCAATATAGATTTACATACAGTGGTACCTCGGTTTTCGAACATAATCCGTTCCAGAAGACCCTTCGAGTTCTGAAACATTTGAAAACCGAGGCCCGATTTCCCCATAGAAAGTAATGCAAAATAGATTAATCCGTTGCAGACCTTTAAAATAAACCCCTAAAACTGAAAATTTAGCATGAATTTTATTATCTAGTGATACCATAGATCCATAAAATTTATGGCGTTCGTAAACCGAAATGTTTTTCAACGAAGACATTCAAAAACCGAGGTACCACTGTATTCTTTTTAAGGGCTGTATAGTATTCCATGGATGCTGTAACACATTTACTTAACCAGCCCCTACTAAGGGACATTGTTCCCTATTTTTCAAAATTATAAACAAAGTGTAATTACATATTTTCAAATCTGTGTAATATCTACTTGAAGTAAAGTCCTCCAAGTAGAATTGTTGAAACAAAGAGTATGTACTTCTTGTCAGATTATCCTCTGGAAAAGCACTGTTTTACAATGCTCCCAGAAAAAACACGAAGCACATGCTTCTCCCAACCTTGTCACTATTTGAGTTTGAGCTATTTGTCACTATTTGAATTTTTTTTACAATCTTTGCCAGTCTGACAGATGAAAATCATCTCATTGGTTTAATTTGCCTCTTTCAATATTAGTGTAGTTAAATATTTTTTCATACACCTATTGACAATTTACATTTTAATTACCTGTTTGTCACTTTTGCCCTTTTTTTTTTTGCTATCGGAGTTTTTATTTTTCTTGATTTATACAAGCTCTTTTAATATCATGTTTATTAACCCTTTGTCTTGCATTACTGTTGTTAATATTTTCCTCAGTTTGTCATTTGTTTTTCAACCTTATGTGTGATTTTTTTTTGCCACACAGAACTTTTCAGCTGTTTGTACTCAACATTATTTGTTTAACATTTTTTCCTGTGGGTTTTTTTTTTAATGTTTAAACATGTTTACATGAAATCTTTGGCTTGTCTGCAACTTATTTACATGCACTGAGATAATTATCTAATATTTCCTCCCCTAATTACCAGTCAATTTTCACATTTTTGAATAATCCATTCTTTTCTTCAGTGACTTAAATGTCGCTTTTTGTCACATATTCACATAACTAGTACCCAGTTCTTTTCCACTTCCCTGCCATCTGCAAACCTGGAGCTCTATTGTAATGTCAGAGAATGAGAGCCAGCCCAGCCCCTAATTCCTACACAGCCAGGGGAATGGGTGAGTCGTGTCTCAGATGGAGTGCAGGAAGAAGGAGGAGAGGGTGGGATGGATGGATGCAGAGCGTGGAATGGATGCAGCGTTTCAACAGCTCTTGGGGAACAAGAGTGTGACTCACGGAGTGACTGGAACATTCATGGGCGGCTCCTTCAAAGCACAAAAATAAACAGGGCTCTCACAGCACAGTGGCCGACTGCCTGGGCATTTATTTCCTGGACTGAAGCACCGGGATGATGGCTCCTCTATCCTGGCCATTGCTTTTGGTGTTGGCATGAGGACCTGTGGCAGCAGAACTGTATCTACTCACCCAGGGCGATCAGGACCTCCAGGGTGAATGCTGATCTCCAGCTGGTGTTAGAAGGCACACCCAGATTCTGGTGCCCCCCAGACCCTGACCTCCATCATTTTTCCTCCCTCTATTCCTGCTTCAGGGTGCCATTACCTTTTTGGTGGGCATCCACCCCCAATGGACTGATGTCTCACTCTTTTGAGACAATGGGGGTGTATCTTCTCTTCTAAGAGTAGCTACCCTATGAGTTGGAATACAACCTTATAAAACTGGCATTCCGATAACTTCACTGCACTTTACTTTTTTCTGAGGATAGCTTCCTTAAATCCCGATACAACTATCCCCTTCCAAACGGACTTATTTTTACTGTTTCAAAAACAAAAAGAAAGGAGACAAGAAAGCTTCATCTCAAGGCGTTCTACTTCGTACATTCCTGATTTGAAACGGAAAACAGCCCTGCTTTTAATTGAGAGAAACAAGCACGGGACCTCGCAATCTTGCTCCTTGAATCATTGCAGGAGCCTCGGAAGCTCGTGCTGTTTCTGCTGTGCTTCAGTCCCCAGTTTGCCCTTGGTTTCTCCGCTCCCAGAGATGGCCCTCTGGCTCCAATCCTGGAGGCGGGTTGTCTGTCCTGTGGGGACCGAGCCAGGAGTGCAGTTTCCAGGCTCTCAGCCTCACGTGGAAAGGTGCTGGCTCAGGTGGTAAATGGCCATCCACTGGGATTGGATGGCCATCAGCTGTGGCTAGTTGGCCGTCAGCTGTAACCAGTGAGCCATTGGCCACTAATATAACTGCTGTGGCTACGCTATCAGCAAATGGGGGCTAGCAAGAAGATGGTGGCTGGCAAGCGCGGATTGCTGTTAGGACGTCGGGTTGCGGACAGTGTGGATCCAGCCTCCAGTGAGACTATAGTGCCGCCAGTGAGAATATAGTAGTATGACTCCCCTACCTATGGCTCCGTGGGTGTTTCTTTTTGGCCTCACCATGTCCTGTGTTCTTATGTGGGGAGCGGGACCAGAGACCCCGCCCGACACCTTGTGTCGCGCAGGGAACCCTGCTCGCTGCGCCATTTGTCGTGCAGGGTCTCAGCTCCCACTCCCCGCCCAAGAACGCAGGACACGGTAAGGCCAAAAAGGAACACCCACGGAGCCATTGATAGGGGAGTCAAACCAATATATTCTCGCTGGCGGCTGGGCTGGAGACACAGGAAACAGGATCTACATAATCTGCCTAACAGCAGTCCGCGCTTGCCAGCCACCATCTTCTTGCTAGCCCCCATTCCTTTCCTGCTAGCGTAGCCACAGCCGTTATATTAGTGGCCAATGGCCTACGGGTTACAGCTGACGGCCAACTAGCCACAGCTGCTGGCATCTGATCACAGTTGATGGCCATTTACTACCCGAGCCAGCACCTTTCTATGTGAGGCCGAGAGCCTGGAAACTGTTTTTTGGGGTTTTGTCCCCACACCTTGCATGACAGTCCCTAGATTCCTTTGACTGGATGGCCATTGTTACCATCCCCGCTATTGTCTCCTATCACCAAGCCAAAGCTATTACCTGAATCTCACTTGTACGATGTTGGAAGTCCTTGCTTTTGGAGAATGGATAGCCTGCCTACCTACAGATGCCTGTGCAGTTTGGACCCTGCACAAGGGTGCCTGGCTTAGGAGTCGGTGGAGGCTGAAATTCAATGCTCACCACCGGGAGTCCTGGCATGGAGCTAGGGAGGTAGGTGGATGCTGGTCGCCTGGAGGGAGGCATGCCTTTCTAATGTGCACGAAGGCACTGTATGTCTTAGCTGGGGCGGGACTTGGAGAAACCATAAGTTAGTACAGAACTTTAGCTTTTGCATTAGGAAAACAGACCAGACCCTTCCCACTCCCATCCCCCACACAGTATTTACTGGAAGGGTCCATTTCAGGTGTTACACAGTTTAAGTTCTTCTTGTCAGTTTTTCTCAATGACCTCCAATGGGAAGCTTATTGTCACTGACTGTATTTCAAATGTATGTGAACATTTTACCTCTCCTTGCCTTTAGCTGAGGGGTACCTGAGCTACTTTGATGAAAGTCTGTTCTCTGAGGTGAAATATACTGCATAAGGCTCTTCACTAGCTCTTTTTTGTCTTTCCAGAAGTTCAGGAATCTGTTAGTAAATAGGACAACATCTGTGGAACTGTGAACCCAATACCCTCCCTGCTCCTTTCCCCTAGGAACTGTCTCTACTCCCTCCTCCATCCCTCTTTTATCCCCAAGGCTATGTCAGGAGTATCATTTCCTTATAAGATTTATCTCTTCTTGGGTTTGATCCAACCTGGGCCCAAAGATTATTCCTGGGATTTTTCTAGTTAAAAAAAAGAGAGACTGTCTTTCTCTAGGGGAAAAAAAAAAAAGGTTGTATGATTTAAAAAAAGAAAAAGAAAAAAAAAAGGAGTCGTGTATGGTTAGGTGTCCTCCTGGTAGAGAAGGTTGATGCACACAGAACAAGGCCAGCATGTTAGAGAAGCAGAGATTCCAAATGGAGAAAGAGCTCGGGCAGCTTTCCAATTCCTGGTTCCCATTATTTCAGAGGCTCAGCTGCATCCTAGTTTCCCCCATCGTTTGGTTATTCACCTCTTTCTTGGATTTTCTGAACCAGCAACCCCTTCCCCCTTTCCTTCTCTTAGCCTTGAATTATCAAGCCATGTTTCTATCACTTTGCAAGCAAGAGCTTTACTTATACAACGTCAAATTAAGTACCTTAGGAACGCTTTGTTTTTTCAGTTAGACTTCACTGGGCCTGGACTATGAATATTACTTCACATAGAAGAAAACCAGAGGTCTATTGGATCATCTGTTTGTCACTTGAATTGCTAAATAGGGTTCATTTCCCAATAAAGTGTGACAGTGAAGTGAATAGTTAAGGAAACAAAGTCTAGAAGGGCTTTCCGGTTCACAATAATGCTAATTTCCTGAGAAAATTGCTTGACCCCAGACAAGACATTTACTTTTTAAGAGAATTATTTTGTTTTAAACAATAGAGCGTTATTCTATAGTAGGCATTCTTGAGGTGACTTCCTTCCTATACACATGTATGAACAAATTAAACAGGGATATAAGCAGAATAAACAGGAAAGAAAATGTGTATGCGTGAAGCACACTATGGAGAATCTCTCCTATGGTTTCATAAGAGCAATGTTTTTGTAAACCTATTTGTCACACTTGCATTAATGACATTTGTTCACTCACCATTTATGAACACCTACTTTGGGAAAACCCTATGGAGGCTACAGAGTTGGACAAAAGAGTTTCTTACCACAGGATGTTCATAACCCTAGTCTGCAAGTTCACTTGTGAAAAGAAATGAACACTAGGTCAATTGAAATAGATGCACTAACGGAGAGAGAGAATGGAGTACTCTGGAAGCACTGAGGGAAGAGAGACTCATTCCAGCTGGGGTGGAACACAAATGGTAGATGCATATTATCCAAGCTCAGAGAAAATTATGTACAAGTATAAAATGTGAGCTTATTATTTGTCAGTGGTAACTATTTATGACAAGGTTGTAGACACTTCTTTGGTTGTAGCTGAACTTACTACAGGCCCCTTAACGATACCCGACACTTCCTGAACTGAGATTCTATTTTATGATGAATATTTCTCAAAATACTTCATAATTCTAATGCTTGCAAATTTTATAAGGTTAGAGGGAAGGCAGTGAGTGGTTTGATGGATTAAGTCCAAGGGGCGAATCGTTTTTCTTTCTAAAAATGAACAAGGGTTGGCAAGCCTTTTTTGTAAAGGGCCAGATAATAATTATTTCTGGCTTTACAGGCTGTAAGATCTCTGTTGTCACTACTCAACACTGTCATTTTAGAGCAAAAGCAGCTGCAGGCTTGATAAATGATAAGCATAAATGTGTCCCAATAAAACTTTATTTACAAAAACAGGTAGATGGCTGGATTTAGCTCACAGGCTATAATTTGCAGACACCTGAACTAAAAGAAAGGAGAAAGGTTATAACTAATAAAAAGAACCTACTAATGCTATGTTGTATATTGTGGAGAGATTATAAAAATACAAAACACATGGTCCAAAGTCCAGTACAGTCGAGGAAATCTGTAAGCAAATAACCAGAACATGATGTAAAATGGGTTGTAAGTTAAGACCAAATATTTCTGGCTTAGAAAAGTCAGAAGGTATAGGGTCTGCACACCTGAGAAATGAAAATGGATTATAGGCAGGAGGAGCCATGTAAGAAAATGAACAGGGACAAGAGAGGAGTAGACGGAGACAAAGGACTTTTAGAAGCAAAGTCTTATACATAGTTACGTAGGAGTTGGCACCTTGTTTTCTGTCTTTGCCTTCCCCAGAGCCTGACAGCTGGGTGTCCACTTTAGAATTAATCTCACTCTCAAGACCTATCTCAGCAGCTCTAGCCTCACCAGGTTGTTTGGAAAAACATCACGCTCCTGAGGCTGAGAACCTGGTGGCAGCAGCAGTGCTGGTCTCCTGTAGCCGGGCCCCCGAGAGTCCTTCACTACAGACTCTTCCATGCCTGACGTTTGCTTTTTCTTTGCTAGACCTTCTAGTTTCTCCTCCTAAGTTACCCTGACAAGTGCCCCTTTAGAACAAGGGCTGTAGTACCCAGAGTAGCACCTCCTAGTCGTTCCTTCCTGGAGCTGGGTCCCACTCCCAGAATCTCTGCGAGCAGGCGAAGCCAGCCTTATCAGGGGTAATACCTGTAATTGACCAGTGTCCCACCTGACTTCCACTGGCTCAGTCTCTGCTCATGAGGTCGTCATATCTGAGCTGCGTATGCCCTTTATACATTGTACTTCAGACCACCCGACTACGCTTTTCTTTAGCCAAGTCTTTCCCTGGCCTCTGTCCAGACTGAGGAAGTGAGTCTCCATCTGTCCTGGCTTACTCTTTCTCTGTTGGCCCTCTGTTGCAGGAATGCCATATGCCCTGTGCCTGAGCCCACCTGAGTAGTACAGTATCACACGCCTCATGCTCACCAACCTGAAATGGGCCAGGCTGAGATAAGGACAACTTCTGAGCCATCCTTTGACTTCTTTGTTGCCAGTCCATGGTCAAGATTCCCACTGGTCAAGTTGAAAAAATTAAAAAGCCTCCGTTGCTTGAAGCCAAAAGCTCTTCAGTGTGGCCCCAAGACTCTCCATAATCTAATCTCTGCCCACTTCTCTTGCCTGAAAGCCCAACCGTTCTCCTTCACTGTCCAGAAAACCAAACACTGGATGCTATGTTGTCTTCTACACTGCAATCCCACTCCCAGTGCTCTTTCCGACTTGCCTTTCTCTGGAAGATTCCATGGGGGTCCTTGATTTTACTGTTGCCATTTCACCTAAGCCACTCTCAATGTGGGGCTAGGCAGCCAGCTACCCAGACACGAATCTGTAAGTGGCACAAAATGTACCTGAAAAACACTGGAAATTTGGTGCTAGTAAATCTCTTTTTAAATGTATCTCTTATAAAAGCAGAGAAATTGAAATTAGTCCAACTCTTACTTTAGTGCATATAATAAATCCATTAGTTTGAATTTGAACATGTAAGAGGAAAATTTATTTATTATTAATACTCTTTCACTGACTTCTAAGGAAAATGGATCCCAATTAACTAGAGGATAAATGTAAGAGCCTTCGGCATAGTGGAAGCGAAGGAGAAGTAGTAACACATGGTTGTTGTGCAAGTTTGGAACAGGAAGCTGGGGCAGAGCTAAAGTGTTTGGCATAAGAGGGAGTTTGGGAGGAAGGAAGGGAGACATCCAAGAAGGCAGGGATAGTGGTTAGGAAGGCTTAACGCTGGAGGGAGAAAGAGTGGTTATAAGGCCAAATATAGAGATTCAAAAAAGAGAAATAGTTAATGGACTCCCTTTCTTCTTTCCTGTGTTTGTTTTTGTGAAAAGCTGTGCACCATTCCCCAGTGGAATGTTCAGAAAAAAATCTACTTGAATTACTAACATTGTTAAATGGAGTTTTGTTTTAGGGCAACTTAAGAGAATGAGTATACTCTGGGCATAAGGGTTAGAGACATGAAGAAAAAATCGTGCAATTTCAATTTGTAGAAAATCAGTTTATCCCTTCAATTTCAGGGGGGAAAAAAAGTACAGAAAATGTCTTTAAGATATTGGTTTGAAGAGGCACCAAATGAGTAGTTTCCCTGGAGCTCGCAGATACTTTAATACAACCTGCACAATACCTTTTGTACATTACTCTGTAACACTTGGCCTTTCGTACACTAAATACATCTTAGGAATGAAGGATTTCCATGGTGGTGTTGCCTGCTGATTTGATGTCATGGTTATTTGTTAAACAGTAGTTTATGTAACTTTTAGAATATTTTATTTGCACCTTGTCCTTATTATTTGACAAAAGTGAAAACAGACAAATAAAAGTGTCGATACTTGTAAAAGGTGTAAAGCCATTAACTTAATACAATTGAGAAGTGAGATCTAGGAAATGGAGGATCCAACATAAGAAAATGAGAAAATAAAGTTCCTGGGTGTCAGCCTGTGCCTAAAGACCAGTCAAGACTGGAGCAGGAGGATAGGTGTCCAGAATGGAGGATGCCAGGGAAAAATGGATTTGATTAAATGACTGATGTGTCTGGCATTTGGAAAATAAGCATTGCTACAAGTACAGCAGACTGATAGAAAAAATTAAGGGTTTTGACCATTGGAAATTCAGCAAATGAAAAAATGAAGCAGTGGTTAGCTCGAGGAAAAATAACAAGTTGTAAAACCAAAAATTATAATAATAATACTTATCTCAATAGTAAACGATGATTACAGATATAATAATACTATTGATTTACCCCCAGATTGTGACCTAATTATTGAGTGAATGAAAATAAGGAAAGTAGAGTTAGAGCTTTATCCTCCATAAAAATAAATCAATAGATTTCTAAAATTAGTAAGTCAAGAAATAGCCTTATTAGCATATTATTTAGAAATATGCCAAAAGACATAGACTTAAAAAAAAAAAAAGAAGAGTTACCTGTTATGACATGTACTGGGGATTAGTAAATGATGAGGCAGGAACTACTGTTTTTCATTAGAGGCCTTTTTTCACTATTTGATGGTTTTAAGTACACATGTACTATTTTGATGATGATTTACTTAATTTATTTTTCAGTATTTGATTGTTTTAACTGCACATGTGTTGTTTAGATAAAGATTTAGTTAATTTATTAAATGATAACTTTTTTTTTTTTAAAGTAGGAGACTGCCCATACTATCTCTTTACACCTTTCATCTGTTTTTAAGAAGTTTAAACTACACATGCTGGTTTGCCCCCCTTTGACATGTGAAATACCTGGTACTGACAGATATGTTGATGACCTTCTGAAGATGTTCTCACTGCTGGGAGTCTGATAGTGGACGTTCCAAGACATATCTGTGGGGAGCTGATGACAGATGCATCTCGTCCGACAGCTCATTTTCATTTCTGCTCCTACCTGAGAACTTTTGCTCTTCTGTTCCAACTGCAGCCTTTCAGTGGGGATGCTTCTGTTAGTTCCCAAGTCCAGTATTCTTTTCAGTTCTAGGTGCCTTGGCTTGACTCTACGAAAGTCTATATCCTTCCTTGCTCAGTCTAAGCTAAGTTTCCCTTCTCATCTTTCTGGAAACCTGTGCTCCTTTCCAAATTTTCCTTCAAACTATACTTTTTCCTTTCCTTTTCTTTTTTTAAATGTGCTGTATTCATTCATCCAACAAGCAGTCTCTTAAGCCACGACTCTGGGTCAACTCCTATGGCACAACCTGCAGACACAGAAGAATGTATGATTCCATCTAGCAGAGGAAATACAATTTCTCAAGTTACAGTTTGGATTTCTTTGAGAGCATTACGGTGCCACCAACCCTCTTCTCTTCTAGGAACATATATGAAAAGATCACTAGGCAAATGAAAATGATACGTACCCCTCTCTTACTCCAGGTGACAGCCACGCATCCCTACAAATGCAAGGCTGCCTCTAACTCTGCAGAGTTAGAAGCCGAATTTTGAGTCTGGCTGCACTGTAGTTTTCCTCCTTTGCACACTGATTAGTAAATCTTGGTGTGTACGTATTCAGGCATGCTGCTATGAACACAGGCAGGACCTTCTGAACAGACCCTGAGTCTACCTGCCCAAACAGCAGACAAAAGGCAAGGACCACAAGCCTCTTTTAAAAACATGGTCTCCAAGCCCTGCCCACATGTGCTTGTTACTCCGACGGGAAGCGATAGAGTCTTTTGGACCTGGGCTCAGAAGTGAACCACAGGACACAACATTCATGAGCGTGAACCTTTAGCCTTCAACACAGGTCTAGCCCCCCAGTAAAACTGGTCCAATGAATCTCCCCAACTCTGACCAATCATCTCAGTCACCCTATGAGGAGGAACCAAGAAAGAGGTGAAGTGAAAGAGGACAGAAGTATAGCAGAGTTTCCCTCTTTGGTCTATGAGAAAGATGAAAGAAATCCCCTCCCTCTTCAACAGTGTTCCTTACTCATGTGTCTTCTTTCTTCTTTTCTTAAAAATAATTAGAAGCCCAAAGGTATAGAAGCAGCTCAGTGTTCAACTAAATCATAATTAAACACATTTCCTATTATTCATTAACATGAAAATTCTAAAGAAGCATATTTGTGGCATTTAAATATGGCCTTCTATAAAACGCAAACATCGGGGAGAATTGCCCTCAGGAGATTTAGAGGCTCAGTGTTCTGGGTCCTTTCATCACATCACATAAAATCATTGGGTTATTGAAAAGATCAAATGAGTTAAAATGTACACATGTACGTGTATGTAGAACAGCACCTGGCAGGCAGAGAGCCTTGGTGGTGGTTGTTGTTATTACTATTATTCATATTTGTGTATCATATTAAAGTAATTGTCTCATTTGATTTTCACAACACCCTATGAAGGAAGTAAGATGGACAAGTGATGTTGCCACCTTTGCAGATGGAGTTATTTACTACGCTAAGTTTACAATTCATAGTTTCTGATTTCTAGTTCAAAACCTGTATCCCACAGTGGAAGGGTCTCAGAAACAGAAATGTCATCTTCATTAGAGAGTACCCTGTAGTACATCTTCCCATGGCCTCAAGCTGCCTCTTGTGTTGGGTAATTCAGAAAGAAATGGGGTTAGCTTGCAAGTGCAATGATGGACATGGGTAATGGTAGAAATAAATAAAAATTAGCATTGCTTTTTGTCCTCCTTTCTAATTTTGTACTTTTCTAAAAGTCACTGCATAATTATGATTTTCCCTTTGGACTTCTAAAGATTTGGCTTATTGATATTTTTGCTTGGTAGACTGGGGAGAGACCAATGATTCCATTCTCTCTCCGAAGCTTGGATTTTGCAGAGGCTCTTCAGGTGATCAAAGTCTAATTCAAAAAGTTCTCCAGGGAAAACTGATACATGGAGTAAGTGATTTCAGAGCCATACGTTTGTTCATTTAGAATGTTTATTGCTCACTGTTTTTGCTGAAGTCGGTTCCTCTAATCTGAATATTTCTAATGCTATCAATAAAAATTGCCTGTCTCTAGTAGCAGGAAATACATTTCACTTTCTCCAGATACATTCGAGGGTAATTACGAAGTTTAGAAAAGATATCCTGAGTCTCTCCCTGTGCAGATGTATGAGCGAGTGCATGGATCTGGCTGGTTGATTAATTCTGAAAGAGTGGTGTGCATACAAATAAGGCCTCAAAATATGGAAATGTGACATAATGAAGAATACATTTGAGTCTTAGCTAATCTTGGGAAACTGGTGAAAATTTATTCTCCTAATTAGTTTCGTTAAAGTCTAACCAAAGATTGCTGTTTAGCACTAATTGGGATCTCCATTTGATTTCCTTCTTTCACAGAGAAAAATAGCATTATCAGTTTCAAATTAGTAGTGAAGACTTGAAAGTTTTTCAATAATGCTTTTAAATTTAGAAAATATGTATTTAGTGTAGAAAATAGAGAAAAGTACCAGAATGATTAAAATTACTCCTAATTTTGCCAATTAGAAGTAATCAACGTTATATATTCTTTCAATCTTTCATAATATTTACGCATTGTTTTCTATAGATAAAATGTGTACATGTGAAAAAATGGGTATAAATTGGGGCAGTGCTCTGCACACTGTTGTTAAACTTACCAACATACCATGAATATTTTTTCGTATCATTAAGATTTCTTCTACAACACACTTTCAAAGTCTCCTTAGTCTTCCAGTGAATGCATGGACCATAATTTATTCAACTAATCCTTATTCAACATTTCCATTCTTTCTGGTTTTGCATTATTCTAAACAATTCTGTGATGAATAACCTTGTAACTCTCTCACAACCTTGATTACTTCCTAAAGATAAATACATAGAAAAGGACAAACATTATCTATGTAATTTTACTAACAATTGTCACCCCAATAAATTTAATAAAAAAGAAAAGAAAAGGACAAACATTGAATATAGCTATCCCTTGTCTCTGACTGCCCAGAATTTTTATCCTTTTTCGGATGACAGAACTGACCTCCTGCCTCATATGCATTTCCTTTAGGAGTTGCTTTTCCCCCACCTGCTGGAATTTTTTTGTCACATGGCTGGGATTAATCAGGATTAACAGAGTGACTGGTCCAGGACTGAGAATGTGATTCAAGCAGGGCCAATAAGAGGGAATTTTTCTAAGTCTGATAATGATACTTGGAATAAAACATCTATTTTCTTCTGAAATTATGGGCACCAAGGACCATTTAGAATTGGAACTGACAGGGCCTTCTTTGACGCAATGATGCCAACACAGAAGAAAGCAAAGAGGAGAGAGAGACAGAGAGAAGGGGGATTCCTGATGACACCATTTGAGTTCCTGGTTTCAGCCATGCCAGAAGTAAGATGTTTCCCTAGAGTTTTCCAGTTATATGACCTAATAAATTCCCCCTTTTGCTTCAAATAATTTGAGCTAGCTTTCTATCTTTAGGCCACCAAGACTCTTGACTAATAGATATTCTTAAGGTTTTGATGCATATTTCCAAATTATCCCCTGGAACAATATTGCCAAATATATTTGTGAAATATGGAATTTTAAATTGAATTATAGTTGATATTGCTGCAATTGGTCAGTGTAGAATTTCAGTATGAATCAGTCTTATCTCTTCTTTCCATACCCCCATCCCCTCCTGACTAAAGGAGGTCAAATCATCACACTCAAGTGTGAGTAAAAGCAGGGATTATGACGAATATAGATTAAGCTAGGGTTGTATATGCCCATATGTCAGGGTGAGTAAAAGCTCTTGCTGTTAGGGAGGAGAAAAAAAGCTCAGTGTACTCCTTTGCCAATTACATTGTGAGTCCCTAACACTTTTACTTTCTTTCTACCCTCAGAAGTGAAAGTTAAGAGAAGTCTTAAGAGGAGGCAGTTTCAAGAAAGGAGTTAAATTATTCAGGAGTAAGTTGTCAACTTCAAGACAGTAAGCCAAGGAGGAGTATTTTAGAAAGACACTATGTGATTGGACTAGGTGGAACCAAGGTTTTGGAGCCAGATGAAAGAGGTAGGTCAGTGGGAGGAGGCAGATGAGGAGGGGTGATTTTAAAAGGATGCTAAAATAACACTGGCAGAAATAAATCAACTTCAACATTTCACTGGAATGAATTAGAAATCAGTGCCCTTTTTACTTTGGTTTTAAAAATCAATTCCTTATGTAGCTAAGGAACTAAAATTGGTTCCAGTCTTGCTGAGGTAGACCCTGCAATGCAAACTGTCCCTATTAGCAGCCCACCTAATTTGGATATTTTTGAGGTGAATATGTGCACTAGAGGTCTGCTGAAACTCCTTTATCAATTAATATGTGACCTTGTCTGCTTCATGAGAGCGAGTAGTTTGTTTTACTCACCCTTTCATATACCTCTCAAAATGATTTCTGGTTCATAAAATGATAGACAAAACTGAAGAGAAAAGACAGCTTCAGAAAAATGGGAACCAATTGTTAAATATTTTTAGAACATTTCCTGTTTTTCAGCTAGTGGGAATGAATTAGTAAGTAAATCTATTTCTAAATACACATTTTATTGATTAAAAAAATAAATTTACCCATATAACAGGAACACTCACTCATTGCTGGTGGGAATGCAAAATGGTACAGCCACTTTGGAAGATAGTTTGGCTGTTTCTTACAACACTAAACATATTCTTATCAAGTGATCCAGCAATCACATTCCTTGGTATTTACCCAAAGGAGCTGAAAACTCATGTACTGCCACTCAATTACGCTGTGAGCCTAACTCACACAAAAACCTGCGCATGGATGTTTATAGCAGCTTTATTCATAATTACCAAAACTTTGAGCATGTCCTTCAGTAGGTGAATGGATAAATAAACTGTGGTATCTTCAGACAATGAAATGGTATTCATTGCTAAAAAGAAAGGATCTATGAAGCCAAAAATGATATGGAGAAAATGTAAATGCACTGTGCTATGTAAAGAAGCCAATCTGAGAAGTATACGTATTGTATGATTCCTACCATATGTCATGTTGGAAATGTAAAGAGATCAGGGGTTGCTAGGGGTTGGAGGAGAGGGATAGATGACTAAGCAGAGCATAGAGGATTTATAAAGCAGTGAGACTGTTTTGTATGATTGTGGGGACAGAACCAGGAGTGCAGTTTCCAGGCTCTTGCTCTCACATGGAAAGGTGCTCACTCGGGTAGTAAATGGCCATCCACTGTGATTGGATGGCCATCAGCTGTGGCTAGTTGGCTGTCAGCTGTAACCAATGAGCCACTGGCCACTAATATAACTGCCGTGGCTACACCAGGAGCAAATGGGGGCTAGCAAGAAGATGGTGGCTGAGCTAGCAAGAGCGGATTGCAGTTAGCACGGTGGATTGCAGCTAGCAAGTGAGGTTGGTTGCTTGGTTGGTTGGCAGAGAAGCGGATGGTGGATTGCACATCATGTGGCTCCTGCTTTCTGTGTCTCCAACCCAGCCGCCAGCGAGAATATAGTAGTATGACTTCCTTATCTATGGCTCTGTTGGTGTTCCTTTTGGCCTCACCATATCCTGCGTTCTTGTGTGAGGAGCAGGAGCTGAGACCCTGTATGACAAGATACTATAATTATGGATTACAATCATCATGCATGCCGTGCGGGGTGACAGGCGGGGTCTCAGCTCGCACTCCCCACATAAGAACACAGGATATGGTGAGGCCAAAAAGGAACACCCACGGAGCCATAGGTAGGGGAGTCACACCACTATGGTCTCACTGGAGGCTGGATTCACACGACATGCAACTAGCTGTCCGCTTTTCTGCCAAATGACCGACTCCCCTCGCTAGCTGCAATCTGCCGTGCTAACTGCGATCCATGCTTGCTAGCTCAGCCACCATCCTCTTGCTAGCCCCCATTTTTTCTGCTAGAGTAGCCACATAGCAGTTATATTAGTGGCCAAAGGCTCACTGTTACAGCTGATGGCCAACTAGCCACAGCTGATGGCCATCCAATCACAGTTGATGGCCATTTACTACCTGAGCCAGCACCTTTCCACGTGAGGCCAAGAGCCTGGAAACTGCACTCCTGGCTCTGTCCCCACAATGAATTTTTCAAAACCCGTAGAATGTACAACATCAAGAGTGATCCCTAGTGTAAATTATAGACATACATAGTGATATAGGTAATAACAATGTGTCAGTGTTAAGTTCATCCATTATAACAAATGTACCACGGGCATGTTAATGGGGAATGTATGGGACCTCTCTGTATTTCCACTCAATTTTGCTGTGAACCCAGCATTTCTCTGAAAAAATAAAGTTCATTAAAAAAAAAAAGTGTAAGTGATGAGTCAGTGAGAGAGGGATAAAAATGTTGAGTAGCAGAGGCTAGTTTTCATCGATACTGCCCTAATAAGGAAAGTGCTTTTTTCCCTGACATCCTATCTTCCCCCCTCCATCCCTACTTCCACACTTAAGCGTTCAGTCACTTTGTTTTTTACAATGTGCTCATTTTATCAGTGTGATCTCATATTAGTATTTCTGTATTTCAGGGTGGATACACTTTACAGTCTATGCATGGATGAACCATGCTGAGATGGTTCCAGAGTGATGGAACCATCCACAGTGATCCTTAGCTGAACACAGTCCTACCTGTCTGATTCCTACCTGTTTGCTCCCAAACTTTCCTGTCCCCTCCCATACTCCCTTTCAGTCTCCAGCTCCTGTGTGCTCTGGATCCAGAACCCCTGAGCATATTGTACAGTGGATATGCTGGGCTAGACTGGCCTAGGTGGGCCTGGCCATTGCCAGCTCCAAGCTTCTGAATTTCTTCTGCCCTCACAAACACTCAGACTTCTAAGGTTGGACATTTGGGTGGGAATGAGCCTGTAAGGGAGATATCTGTAATTTTTTTCAGATAAAAAAATTGTAATTTCAGATAAAAAATATGTAATTTTTTTCCATTAATTACATTGCACTTCACAGAATTTTACCAACTCTTAAGATGAGCTGATTTGTAGAATTTCTCAGTGGGCATGTCACAAGTTACAGGTGTCTGTGTGATATAGATGGCTTTACATTTTTAAAAAAAACTCAAACCATTTAAGAACTATTAAAAATTTTACAACATTTGACATTATTTTTGTTGATAAATATATCATACAAAGAAAATACAGTGTTCTCACCTAGCCTCATAGAGTCTATCCTCAATCGCCTCCAGGTTACAAATGGTGTCTGATGAATTTAATTACTATCCTAGAAGTCAATACCCCTGAGTTTAATCGCAGTGACTCTCAGTTACTTTTTCATATCTTAGCGTCCTCTTATCTAAGAAGGAAGGAGGCCACGCTAATAAGTAAAGGCTATTCCCGCCTTAACATTTTATGATTACTATACTTTAAATACAAATACAGATGGTGACTGTCTCAGCCAGCACAGTTTCCTTCTATATCATGTTTCTCTCAAAGTGAAACCTAAAAGCCTAAAAAAAAAGCTTACTCTAAATGGCCACATTTCAGATTTCATCAACTCCCAAAAAAGATTGTGTATGAATCAGAAATTCTCATCTTGAAAAGGGGCAAGTCCTTACTTGTACAGATGTTCTTTCCACTCAAATGCAGACACTTTTTGTGGAAATAGTAGAGGAGCTTAGCCAGCCAGAGGCCCCAGTCTGAGGGTACTGAAAGGTCTCCCAAGGCAACCACTCCCAAAGGCGGGTCAAGTTTCTGTGGGCTGTTTCCTGCTGAACAAACAGCCCCTCCCAAGCCCTTGAGGCTGAACTGGTTCAGGGGCTACCCTTTGGGATCAAGTCCGCTACAGCAGCCAGTGAGCCTTGGACAAAAGTAAAAAAGAGAAAGCGGTCCCTGGGATTTGACACTATGGCAGTCCCAAAAACAACGTGGGTTTTTAGTCTGGTAATAAATAACATGAGCCTGTGCCAAACTCATTCCCTGGTCTATCTTGGTTTATGGCAATGTGACACAGACAGGACTGGCCAGAGCAAAACAGGAGCCAAGACTCTATGGGTTCAAGTCTGGTTCTTGGCCAAATTGGGAGGCTATCTTGGAGTTTTTCGAGTTAGTTCCCTTTTGAACTATCCTTGCACCTCCTTTTTCAAAGCCTTTTATTGTTCTAGCAAATTGGCCCCTCTCACCATCTCAACTCTCTACCATTGTTCTTTGCACTCACACAAGGATCAAGCGCTCTCTTTGGGCTTATGGATCTCTATTTCTATTTTATTGGAGACTATATTCGAGTAACTTCCTAAGAAAGGATGCATTGTGAGCAAAATTTCCAAATTCTTACATATCTGAAAATATCTGAATTTTGCCTTTGACCTAATTGATAGTTAGGCTGAACATGGAATTCTAGGTTGAAACTCATTTTCTCTCAGGATTTTGACAGCACCACTATTGATGAGGTCTGAGACATTCCTTTGATGATGACGTGTGTGTGTGTGTGTGTGTGTGTGTGTGTGTGTGTGTGTGTGTAGAAGCTTTTAGGATTTTTTATCTTTATACATTCCCAGTGATGTATCTGGGTTTTTTCTTTATGTTTTCACCCACTCATCCTGTTCTGCCATCCTATTCTGACTTCTGTGCTATGCAGATAGCATGTTTCTCTATTTAGCTTTTCTACCATGGTGTTGTTCTTTCTTTCAGAAACGTTTTATAGTCAGTTTGGACTTTCTGGAATGATTCCTTATTTCTTAACTTTCTCTCTCTCTCTCTCTCTCTCTGAACTTAATGTCTTTTTATTCTATATTTTGCCAAATTTCCTGGTTTTCTCTTCCAAGAGTTTAAATATTTTTTTGGCAATTGTATTTTCAAATTTCAAGAATGAGGTTTGTTCTTTGACTTTTCCATTTTCATGGCATCTCATTCATGTCTTAGAAATACAATAAGGTTATTTTGCTTTTGTGTCATTTGTGTGCTCACTGGAGTAGCACTTTTAATTTCCTCCAAGAACTTTTCCTTTTCGTTCACAATTTGGCTGTTTGGTACAAGAAAGCCTGGCTTTCTCAGCTTGTGACAGGCCTCCCTCACTAAGTTTAATCATTTCTAGCTTTTGATTTAAAGTGAGAGAAGTGACTCTTCCTTTCACTTGAACACTTAGAGGCCATTGTAGGCTTATTAATTGGCCTATTCCAATATTGTATCTCAGGCAATAGGGAGGCCTGAGGGAAGAGATAGAGATGGGGGAATGGCAGGTTCCAGGAGCAGTTAGAACACAAACAACATTTATCAATTAATTGCCCTCTGCTATGGGTGTGGTTCGTGGTACTCCAAAACAATTACAATAGTAACATCAAAGATCACTGATCACAGATCACCATAACAAATATAAAGGTAATGAAAAATTTTGGAATATTGTGAGAATTACCAAAATGTGACAGACATGAAGTAAGCAAATGCTGTTGGAAAAATGGCATTCATAGACTTGCTTGATGCAGGGTTGCCACAAACCTTCAATTCGTAAACAAACAAACAAACAACCCCCCCCACAATATCTTTGAAGCACAATAAAGCAACATGCAATAAAATGAGTGTTCCTGTATACTGAAAAATGAATTACTGTATTTGAAATTCAAATTTAATAGGGCATCCTGTATTTTATCTGGCAACCCTACTTCAGGGACACTGTGGATGGGAGGTAAATGCCTGGATGCTTGACATTCTGCCTAATGGATGGAAGAGGAGAATAAGGACAGCGTAATGATTCCACTTACAGAACTTCAAAAATAATCATGGTTTTTCCATCTTATTTACTAGATCCATGGCAAGAGTGTAATGAAGAATTCCGACCAGCAGTCTATTCCCTCTTCGGCCACAGTCCATTTTTGTGTTCAGCCTACAACTTAGCTTTATTTTCCGCTACTGTACTTTTTCACTTGAATATACCATGATTACATCAGAAGCACTCATTTTAATCACCCACTGCTGCATAACACACCATCCCAAAACTTAGTGGCTTAAAATGCCCTGTATATCTCATGATTTCATGGGTTGTCTTGGAAGGCTCTAAGCTGGGTAGTTTTATATGTCTCACTTGGGGTCTCTCATGCAGTTGCATTCCAATAGTGGCTAGGGCTGTAGCTGGGGCTGGGTATTTGGCGCCTTGATGATTTGCCACGTGCCATTTTATCCCCATGACCTATCTCTCTTTAGCATGGTATCCTAGACTTCTTACCTGATGGAGCAGAGCCTCAAAAGGAAAGATGTGGAAGCTGCCAGGCCTTCCTAATTCCTGAGTTCAGAAGCCCAGAACATCACTTCCTGCTTTCTGTTGGTTAAAGCAATCTAGGCCCAGCCAGATTTAAGGGAGAGGTCATAGGCACTTCCTCTTGATGGGAGAGGCTTCTTGAGTGTATAGAGTGGTGGAATTGTTTGGAACCATCTTCAAGACTAGCTACCGCAGCAGCATTCCAAAACCAAATTCATCCTCCTACTCTGGATTTTAAAAAAAATATGTAGCCAAATCCATCATTCACTAATGTATGCAGGCTTAAGAATGTAATTCTTTACTTCTTTCCTTACCCTTGCCTATAGCCAAACTACTATTAAGATCTATTAATCATTTCTTCAAACTCTCTCCTGAATGTATTTATTCTATGATAGGATCACAAACAAGCAAAGTATGTCTCTTGTCTTTGCTTTTACGTTTTCAAGGCCACCTCCAAGTTTTTGTCTTTTTGACTTGGACTACTGACCTCGCCTTCTAACTGATCTGTCTTCCCTTCCCTCATTCATTTAATCCATCTCATTCCCTGACGGTACACTAATCTCCTTAAGAATTTCTTTGATTTTATCATCTCCCAATTCAAACCTTTATTGCCTTCCTTTTGTCTAGAACATCAAGTTAGAAATCCCTACTTCAGTGTTTAAACCCATTTTTAACTTTATATTCTAAATTCGTCTTCCTGGAACTTCTAGTCTAATCATTATTCTATGAACATTGTTCCCGCTTCTGCGTTTTTGCCCATATTGTTCTCCCTGTCCCTGAAGGTCACATCCTTTAATTTCTCCCAATCTTTTAAGATTCACCCAAAATGACTTTTTTATTCACTCATTCACTCAGTCAGTCTTTCAAAACCTTTTTTTTTTTTTTTTTTTACCTTCTATTTGCCAGACATAGTGGCAGCTATTGGAGATGCAGTGGTGAATGAAATAGAGTTCCTACCTTCAAGGAGATTTTTACCTAGTGGCAGAAACAGAATAAAATCGTCAGCTTCAATAGCTTCATACTCTGGGAGGGATGCCCTAAGAGGAATATCTAACCCTATCTTAGGTCATCGGGGGAAGTTTCTGGAGAAGGTGAATCTAAGGCCTCACCTTTTGCACTCTGGGCCACCGTGATCTTGCAGTCCCTTCTGAGTTTACTGTCCTTATGATTCATTTGACCTTTATGTGGAGCTTTAAACTATTGTATTAAACACAAAGTATTTTTAAACTTTTGATCATAACTCCCTAACATAATTTTAATCTGCTTTGTGGTTGAGGGCATAATCTTATATTTCTTTGCCTTCAAAGCTCTGCCTTCCACTAGAACAAAGTCTTGCATATTTCCTAGTTAGTACTTGTGTGCCTAGAAGGGCTAATTTTCAGTAGACTATTTTATACTTGCCTGAATTTTTTTCTTTCTCCCGATTTGTCTTTAAAAAATCGAATGCTTACTATTATCAATAATCATTATAGGTGCTTGGAATGTTGCGAATAGTACGATACAATATGTATGGGATATAAAGAGTGTAAAGGAAGGAATGATGCCTTCTCAGTATGCTTCCTTTCTGTTCCATTTCATTTTCATTTTTAAGGAATAGTTATAATATATAAATTAAGTAAAGGTAACTTAATTGTGGCCATTCATAATAAGTGGTTGTTTCATTCATTTTAGTCACCTTTAATCTTATCTTTCTTTATATATAAAATATGAATAATTTGAAAATCTATACAGTACTAATTTAGAGAGGGATGACAATGGTGACGACGATGATGGTGGTGGTGATGGTGTAAGAGTAGGTTAGCATAAGAAAGGAAGCCATTTTCTGGATGACCTTAACAGGGTGTGGACCAGATGCCCTGTTTGAAAAGAGCTTATCTTGTTAACTGCTGACTGGGTGGGGTACAAGCCAGCTTATCTTGTCAAATCCCCAGAATGTGGAACAAGCCCATGATATGTATACTCTTTGAAGCTATGGAAAATTACTAGATGCTTTAAAGATGCTATATAAACCCTTGGCTTTGAGTGCTCGGGGTCCTTGTTGAAACCCGCTGCGTCGGGCAGATACTTGGACCCCAGCTAGCTGGAAATAAACCTCGCTGTGTGACTTGCATTATCGCGTGTGTCCTCTGTCCAATTGAGGGGAGGTCGATTCTAGACCTTAACAATGGAAGGGTCAAGTTCCAATGTTACCCTGTGAAGCCATTCATTAATATGCTTCCTGTTTCTATTTTGCCAAAGTCTGTTTTTCCTTACAACATCTCTGAGAGTTCTGTTGATGTGTTTTTTGACATTTTACGTTTTTTCCTAGTGCACCTTTTATTATGGTGCTTCATGCCCCTTAGAACTTTAATAACTTCTGTTTCTCAGTGTTATACGTTTTAAGATTGGTCTCATAAGAGGCAAGGAAAACCATGTAATTCTGCTTTTTACCACTCTTTACATTTTCACTTCTTCAAAAACGTCAAGTGAAAATATTTGGTAGAGAATTCAAAAGTCCATACTTGACCCAAGTTTCATTCTTATGGCAGAACAAAGTGAGAATTTAAGGTCCACAAGCTAGTTTATAATTTATTTCTTAATCTGGGGGATCTCTGACTTTCATAGCGAATTTTTATTCATTTACCTTGAAAGAAAAGAGGAAGGTATATTTAGAGTGACCAAATGTTCTGGTTTCCCTAATATTGAGGCCATTCTGAGGACACAGGATTTTCAGTGCTAACCAAGAAAGTTCCAGGCAAATTGGGATGAGTTGGTCACCCTCCAAACACACACACACACACACACACACACACACACACACACACACACACACACGATAAGACAATTAAGTTCGTGAACTTTGTTGCAACAATGTTGCTAGCATTTTTTTATGTCAGAGGGATTATTCATTATGAATTTGTGCCAACTGGACAGTTAACCAAGTTTACTCTTCAGAAGTGCTGAAAAGATTGCGTGAAAAAGTTAGACGACCTGAAATTTTAGCCAGCAATTCATGGCTCTTGCATCGTGACAATGCACCAGCTCACACGGCACTGTCTGTGAGGGAGTTTTTAGCCAGTAAACAAATAACTATATTGGAACACCCTCCCTACTCACTTGATCTGGCCCCCAATGACTTCTTTCTTTAACCTAAGATAAAGGAAATATTCAAAGGAAGATATTTTGATGATATTCAGGACATAAAGGGTAATATGATGACAGCTCTGATGGCCATTCCAGAAAAAGAGTTCCAAAATTGCTTTGAAGAGTGGACTAGGCACTGGCGTTGGTGCATAGCTTCCAAAGGGGAGTACTTCAAAGGCGACCATAGTGATATTCAGCAGTGAGGTATGTAGCACTTTTTCTAGGATGAGGTCCCAAACTTCATTGTTAGACCACGTGTGCGTGTGTATACAGAGGATGCCAAAAAAATGTATATATATTTTAAGAAAGGAAAAAGCTGTATTAATTGTAATACTCAATATATACCAATCTCAAAAGATGAACACAAGTCACGTTTGACTTCTGCAATTACAAGAGGTGCTCAAAGTGGTTACCATCAGCGTCCAGACACTTCTGATTATGGCAAATTACTGCTTGAGCAACATTGATGAAAGTGTCCACTTGTATACATTTTTTGGCACCCCCAGTATATACAGAGGGTGCCAAAAAATGTATACATATTTTGAGAAAGGAAAAAACTGTATTAAAATTGTAATACAATGAATGACACTAGCATTCATTTGATTAACACCATCTTTTGAGCAAACATCATACTACGCTTTGCTGCCGTAATTCAATTCAACTTCAGAAAGTAATACGTAGGTAACATGTCTTAAAATATGTGCTTTTTTGGCACCTCCAGTATATACTAGAGGCATAAAAATAAGTAAATATAGGGGTTCAGTCTATGTGGTAGACATTGTTAGTTCTATTAATGTTATATCCCATATAATAATTTAAATCTATGCATTATGTGTAAATATATGTGTATATATGCACATATCTGTCTATATCCATTTATTTATCTATTTCCTTTTAATTGCTTTTTGGTTGAGTTATCTTTAAAATGAGAATAACATGCAGTGTGCTCATAGGAGTTTTCATTTGCTTAATTAATGCCTATAAATTGCTTTTGGATCCTTCGATGAAAGCAATAAGTAACTGTAAAAGTTTATAACAATATTATACTTATTTTATTCAGAGAAACTCAGCAGGATTCAAATACTGACTGAACCCAGAGGGATTGCTTTACCATTATTTAGATACTATAATTCCCATGCAGGTTCACTACCAATATTTATATAATATGGAAATATTTCACAACAAACTGTTCTTTAAAAAAAATATCAAAGGGAAGGTAAATAAAATAGGGCCTTTGGACCTAAAGAACAAAATACATAGAAAGTCGTCCGAAATAAATGAAACCATTTTGTAATGGCTTTTGTAAAAAACTATAAGAAGGGGCTCCTGTAAAAAATACAGGCTCTATTCTCCTTGAACGCATTCTATGTAAACACATTTCTGTGAGATATAATTAGTCATGTTCTGAAAATGTTACTGAAAATGTCATCTTCTTCATTGACAGATACTGTAGTTTTTCCTGTGGCAAAATTGGGTATTTTTGATAAAAATGAATGGTACCACTCAAATGAAACATTTTATCCTCTCATGCTTACATATTCCTGTGTGTATTTCTTAGGAACAAACATATCCTCTTACATACCCACAGAACAAATACCAAAATCAGAGAATTTACATTACATTATCTGATTTACAGATCTTAATCACATTTTTGCCAATTGTCCTAATAATGTCTTTTATGGAAAATTATAATTAAAAAGTTCTGGTCAAAGTTCTAATTGAGGATTAAATGTTACCTTTAGCTGTCTTATCTCTTCAGTCTTTTAATGTTAGTTTCTCAGTCTGGTTTTCATGATGTTTACATTTTGAAGAGTATAGGCCAATTATTTTTTTATAATATCCCTCACTTTTTCTTTGTCTGATGTTTCTTCATGATTAGATTGGGGGTCAGTAGGGTAATACAGAAGTGATGTAACCTGAGCATATCGTGTCAGGAGGCAAAATGGAACATTTTTAAACAGCAGTGTTTTATGGGTACATGCAGTATAACACACCTAGGCTGAGGACAAAGCCTTCAGTGGGTGGGTAATGGATGCTGTGAGGCACACTCCAAGTCCACAGCTGCTGGGAGCATTAGCTAACGACAACACACAGCTGAGTCCCTCTCCTGTTATTCCCTCAGCCAGTGAGCTGTCTCTCCCACATTCAACAGCTGGTTGAGGTTGGGGTGCAAAGGTCTGAACTCTTGTTGTGTCAGTTGGGACCACTGTAAAGGGCCATCCCAATGCCAGAGCTCCCTGTGGGATAGACTGAGGTGTCTGTTGCACCTGCATCTGAGTTTAACTTCTCCCTCTGCCTAATCCTGCCACCTCCTCTCTCACCTGAGTTGTTTCAGAGATCACTCCCCAGTTAGTCTGAGAGCTTCAAGGTCTGTTTCCCAGGCAATCTGACCTAAAACTGGGCCATTTTACATATGTGAGTGAGTCTTTTAAGAAGCATTTAGAGCACTGAAATAGGTTAGTTTTAAACATATTATCATTAAAGTAGTATGCATATTAATCCTCTTATACAGATTTCACTCCAGCATGATTCTACCATAGGAACTGTGTAGTCAGAGAACAACAATACAAAGCTGCTAGTAAGAAACTTTGTCTAGATTGCTTAGGATAGTCAGAGCTTGATTCTTAGCTTTGCATGTCCAGAAGTTTAACTTTGTCAGAGATGATCAAACTCAGAAAAAATAATACAGAGTGAAAATCTGACTCAGAACTCTGACTCAGAAAAGGACACAAAGCAATTTATAATGAGAAATGTGATTGTCAAGCAAACCAAAAATTGTTATTGGCTAAGAGGCATACTCTTATGCCGTAAGAAAATCTACATGGCAAGCCACATCAGAAATTTACTTGATGGTGTAAGATATTTTATGCAATTTTCATTTGTCTGATTTATAATAATCTCATAATCTTTACATCATTCAGCCCTGGTGAGACATACCTACAAGTAGATCAGATATTCATTTCTGCTTACCAAGGTACTCTTTCCCCAGACAGTTTACAATATACAACTTAATACTTACAGATATAAAACAGCTTCCTAATGGTCTACTAATATCCACTCTGGTTCCCCACAGACTAGTTCTCCACATTAAAGGCAGAGTATTTTTTTTAATGCAAATTTGATCTCACCCTCTGCCTAAAACCCTTCAATAGCTTCTTATTGCTATTAAATGAAGATTAATCTCCTTAACCTTGTCCACAAGGCCCTGTATGGCTTAATCAGAAAAAAAAAATCAATTCTTTGAAAGTACTGTTTGGGTTACTTCCTCCAGGAAACCAAGTCAGCATAAAATGCATGAAGCTAACCCTCTGTAAATAACAACCTGACTTACAGGGAGGTTGGAGAGTGTAGCAGAATGAGAGGCAGAGCCAATAACTTCTCCTCCACAATCCTTATCTCTAGATTTATAAAACCATCCAGCAAAGAGAAAAGTGTCAATGTAACAACAAACAACGGTAGTAATATGTAGCCAGCCTCGGGACCCTACTTGAATTCTCTATGTTCAAACAAGCCACAGGTTTGCCCTCAACTTCCCTACACAGTCTTGTCCTCAACCTTTGCCCCAAAGCTGAAAGAAAGAAGAGGAACTTAGATTGTGTAACTATGAAGTAGCTGTCATTTTACCTACTTATCTAATTTAGTTTTTACAACTCTATCAGATGGAGGGAAAGCGTCCTTCTTACCCAGGTATTCATTCCTTGAGTCTCCATTGTTAAAAGATTGTTCAAAGAAGCAAAAGTCATCAAAATATGAAAATAATTATTAACCAATTGATATATTACAAAATGAGTCGCCACACAAACTTTCCTTCTGCTTAACACTAAGGTTTATCTTTACTATCATGCCAAGGTCTTATTCTTTCTTTCTTTGGCAAGATGACAAACACAGACATAGTGTGAGCAAGTGTGTGGGGAAATGGGAATTTTCTTGTACTTCTTGTTGGTAACAGTGGAAATGAGTGCAACCTCCGATGGTATAGTAGTTTGGCGTTAGATTTGGAAATGTGAAATGTGCATTCCTTTTGATCCATTTCTAGGAATTTGCCCTAAAGTTGACATTCTCTAGTGGGAAGAATTAATTGAGAAGGAAGTTCAATTGTTTTAACTTTTTTAATGTCGCGGAAGCTGTTATAAACAATAGTTTAAAATAGAAAACTATGAATATCAAAAGATCTCGGAAAACATTTTTTTCAAGAGTAACTCTATATGATTGTGATGTAATGTCAAATGTAAATTGAGCGATATCAATCAATAATACCACACAATTTTGTTAGAAATATTATGTTAAAAAATCTCTACTGTGATTCGGACTTTGCTGAGTCTAACTTATTACATGGCTGCAATTGTAACCTGAATTTTTCTCAGTTATTTAAATTATGGTAAAATACTTATAACACAATTTTGTTCTACATTTACTATAAAATACTGGTCCTCTTCAGATGTTTAATATTTTTATTCTGGTAACAATTATCCTCTATAATAATGACTTCCTAAACATTCCCTATTATGGATGTGTAAATTGAGGTTTAGAGTTTAAGAAATGTCCCCAAGGCCACAGACTAAGGATTAGGCCTTATTCAAATGTAGACCCCAAATGTGTTCCTCCTTCCATTACACAATATGACACAGTAGGGACCCCCTGCCATGATTACCCACTTGGTATGTCCTGTCCTCCACCTCAGAACGTGGGCAATTTATATCAAACCATGAAAACTAGATCTGCTACGCCTGAAGTTCACTGTAGGTTCAGACCACAGATGCTAGCAGAGCATCTACTAGCACCTGGGGCCACTCCTGGAGTATGATTTAGAGATAGTCTCCCTCTGGCCTGTTCCTCCAGTCCCAGGACTTTGAACACTGAAAAATGAAAATGAGAAAAGAGAAAGAAAGAAAGAAAAGAAGGGAAAAAAAAAGAAGGTAATTGAAGGAGTAGGACCTGCACTTAGAGTTACTGAATAGGGTGGCTATAAGAAAAGGAAAATAATTCCCACCTCAAAGATGGGAAGTATTAAAATAAAATCTTATCTAAACCTTCTTAGTGTATAGATTTTCTGAGACCTGGCACCATCTCTGAATAGCTAATATTAACAATTCAAATAAACTTTGAAGAAGAGTCATCATCACTTATAAAGAAATCAAGTTTTTAATACGTATTCTATGTTAAATGGGCTAATAAATTACAGAAGAAAAACCAAATAAAATGCAGGAACTCTAGTTCAGATCCAAAACCAAAAACTATACATACATATGACTTAGACTTAAAAATAGGGATGGTATCATTAAAATTCCTTTTAAAATTGGAAAGTAATTGCTTTTTAAAGGTATAATAATTTTAAGTGCCACCGTCACAGGATATGAATAGATGCTTTACAACAAAGTGACTGTAATAATTTCTTAGATTGTATCCAAATTATTTTAGCTTTTATTGGGCTACCTACATTAAATATCAATTTTTTTTTGTAATTTGAATTCCACTGTTTTAATGAACAGTCTTTTGGTGTGTGGGGGTTCTTTCTCTTACTTAAAAAAATGAAATTTTTGGACTCAACCCTAAAATTAGGAATGAGAAAGGCAGTGTGATTTAAGGAAAAAATACTTTTAGTTTTAAAAAGGAAAAATCTTTTTAAAATTTAATTATAATGTCTGTGAATTTCTAACGTCAAGAAACATTATTTTTAGGAGACTGAAGACATCAAACAGAAATTTATTTATTTAAATTTGATATTTAAATATTCTAAACCATATCAAATATAACATATTATCACAAAATATTAGTGTCTTATATTTTAGTTTTGTGAAGAGCTTAACCATCAGTTTTTCTTTAAAAGGTGGAGAAAGGGAATCATGAAATATCTAGCGTCTGAACAGTGTTTTTCACATATACAATATGTGGTAATCATCAGTACTATTGCCAAATAGTTCTGGTTTTCTCTCCTTCCTGAAATGTCAAGAAATTATACCGTCTGGCTCCCTTTTATTTCTATGGGGCCATGCAACTGTTTCTGGCCAATGGGTTGTGAACAAAAGTTTCTACTTGAGACCTTGCACCTTTGTTTTTTCATTTTGGCCAGAAGATTAGCTATGTGTATATATTTTTCAATATATTTTTCAATATATAGTTCATATATTAGTTCAAGACGTTGGCCTCTCCACTGGCCTGGAACCCTGAGTGATTCTGATGAACAAAGCCATATTGCTGATCTGCAAAGGACATAAACCATTAACAGTAAATAAATCCTTACCATTTTAAGCCACTGATACTCTGTGATTACTGCAGCATCACTTAGCCTCACCTGACTTATGCACTATGCAAAATATTCTGTTAGTATCAGGAATTTGTAAAATTCTTTGACAGGAATCAAAGCAGTAAAGGTCTGACTCTTTTCTCTCTTCATGGATGTAAATTTCACCAAAAATGTTCCTTAAATGCAGAAAATCCACTTGATTTGTAGTTGACAAAAGAAAAAGTATTTCATTCTGAAACCCTTTCATTAATAGTTTCTTTCTATTATCATTAATGACTGTCATTTGGCATTGACATTGTTTTTGGTTATTTACTATGTGGTAGGCCTAGGAGAGTGAAACGAATACTAAAAATCCCTATCAAGGAGCTTACACTTTCACTGAAAACAAAAATCAGATGAATTCTGAGTGCTGAAAAAGTTTTCGTCATGATTTCTATCACTCTCTCTGACCTTCACTTTTAGCTTGCCAGCCTACATTCAACATAGTATTGAAGAAGAGGGTATAAGTGAATGATAGGAGATAAAAATTCATGTTCAATTATAGGTTAATAAAGTTAGCATTGGCCATGGTGTAGTTACCTGGGCTTATTACCTGAACTTTAATTCTAATGTCTGAAAGAATTGATAATAAGAGTTTTGGAAGGGCCTACAACTAATCCATTATTAAGGTCAATGATTCTTAATCTGATCTGTGAACTTTGATGAAAAAAAAATATACACACACACATATACATATATGTATATATGTATATATATATTACATATTATTTCACCAAACCCTAATAGAAAATAACCATTTTCTATTAGTTTTTTCATTAAACCCTAATAGAAAATTATCATTTCTTCCATTATGAAAGTAGTCAGCAAACTACAGTATTATTAACAACCTGTGTCTTTGCCGCCCATAGAAATCACACATACTTTCTACCACATAAAAATTATTACAGATATCTGAAAACACTGTTTATGTGCATCACTATTGAAAATTTTCCGTAGGTCTTCATCTTGTTATATAATGCATTAATAAAGAATCAAATATATAGGGCAGCTGGTTGGCTCAGTTGGTTAGAACGCAGTGCTTATAACACCAAGGTTACTGATTCAATTCCCATATGGGCCAGTGAGCTGCACCCTCCACAACTAGATTGAAAAGAATGACTTGACTTGGAGCTGATGGGTCCTGGAAAGATACACTGTTCCCCAATATTCCCCAATAAAAAACAAAAATTAAAAAAACCCTCATTAACTGCTTAAAAATATCAAATATATAACTGCTGGTTATCTATAGCTATATAAAAAATTACCTTCAAAATTAGTGGCTTCAAACAACAAATATTTATTATTTCACAGTCTCTGTGGGCAGGGATCTGGCATGGCTTGGCTGGGTCTATTGTTTCAGAGTCTTTTATCAGGCTGCAATCAAGGTATCAACTTGGACTACCGTCATTTCAAGGCTCAATTGGGAGAAAATCTGCTTCTAAAAGCACTTATGTGGTTGTTGGCAGGATTCAGTTCCTCACGGGTTGTTGGCCTCAATTCCTTGGTAGTTGTTGACTGGAGACCTCTTAGTTCTCTGCCACATGGACCTCGCCATAAGACAGGTCACAACATGGCAACTGGCTTCTGTCAGAGTAAGTGAGAGAGCAAGAAAGGATGAGCAAGATGGAAGTCAGTCTTTTGTAACTTAATCATGGAAATGACATCCTATCACTTTTGCTGAATTCTTTTTTCAGAACCAAGTCACGAGGTCCAGCGCACACTCAGGTGGAGGGGATTGCATAAGACAGGAATACCTGAAGGTGAGGATTATTGGGAGTCATCTTAAAAGCTGCTTACCACATAACTATATCACAGATTTACTTTTTAGTATTTTGGGAACTGTATATTAATATAATCAATTTCCTTTGAAACCTTAGTTTATTTTACACATTTAAGAAGACTATTCTGAAAAAAGGTCCATAGATTTCACCAAACTTCCAAAAGAGCACATGGCTATAAATTTTAGTTCAGGCACCTTCAACAGCCTTCTGGGGGAAAATGTTTAGAATGGCCTCAGTTTAGAAACTGGATGTCAAAGCTTTAGCCTACCCCATGTTATCCTAATCTGATACCCTCGCCTAGTCCATATTACTCTAGTGCTATGAAAAAAGCGTGACACATTTGTAGACATAAATCTGCTACAGAACACTCCATAAACTGTTCTCAATACTATCCACTTGAATGAATGTATATGGGAAAGAAATATATAGGACTCTGCCAATCATGTTTGATCACAATTAAACCTCCTTATGCTTGTATATGGCAATTGGCATTTGAGCCTCGAAATGACATGATATAGGTAGAACTGATTTCCCCAAGACTACACTAATTACCAGACTAGTGTTTTTTCCTCTACCAAGTTATGTATGAGAAAGCACAGAGTGTAAAAAAGAGAGAGAGACGTGATGTCATGATTCTTCTCTAAGTCTTTTGCATATATCCTCTGCTTTTGATGAAACTAGTGGTTGGCGTCTCTGAATTATATTTTCTGCAAGCGCTGTACCAGCTGCGAATATTGCCTTAGTAGTCTAAAAGCTAAGGGTATTTTATAAAACCTCCAGTGTTTAGATAAATTTGTCAACAATAATGAGGAACGATTCTACTATTTGGCTTGCCTAATGAGTTTTCTCCCGAAACTCAAAATGCTTCCTCTTCCCAAAGTCACCTCTTCCCAAAGAGGTGATTTTCCTCATAGTTCTCTGATCCTAATGAAAAAGCAGCTCAGTAGTGGCAGTTGTCTTAGACTTTCCAAGATAATGCGAGCACAATTTTCATGTTTGCCACTAAGTTTTCTTGTGGCTTTTCCACATCTGAGTCCCTCTCAAGTCTCTAGAGTTGAGCCATGGTGAATGAAAATGGAAAAGGGTCAAGGAACCTAGGCGGCTTCCAGATCGCATAGCTACTGACTCAGCAATTTAGCCCATTCTTCTTCGTTGACTTCATTTTCCTAATCTGCAAAATGCTTGGATTCGTGGAGATTTCTCTCTCAGCCCCTATGTCGAATACTCTTTGCATTGCATTGTGAAGTATTGAAAAATACTCTGACCACATTCACGACATGTGACTAATGTAACAACACAATGGGCCACTCTCAACAGAGGCCTGAACCAGCTATGAGTAGAAAAGAAGTGAGGCGAGGCCGGTGACGGAGGCAAGTGGTGACTCTCCAGTCAACTCCTCCAAGACCACTGAAAAATTCACCAGGAAGAGATGGGTGGGGCAGGAGGCTGTCGTTGACGACAGAAGGCTACTTCCGGCTGTGGTGCGTATGACGTCAGGACCGAGTCGAACCGGCCCAGCCACCAAGAAGCCTTGGAGGGAGGGATCGCGAGAGTTGAGTGAGGCCGCTCCGAGATTCCGGCGCAGCCGCGGGTCCCACCTCCCGGGGGCGGGGTGAGGGCGGAGCGGGCAGAAGGGAGCGGACGGGCGCCGGGCTGGCTGCGGTCCGTGCGGAGGCTGAGCCGGCCGCGGGCGCAACTGGAGGCAGGTGAGTGCGTGGATGCGGCGCTCGGCGGCCGCGGCTGCGAGTGGGGGCCCGGCTCGCCGCACCTGCCCGAACTCTGCGAGCAGAAGGAGGAGATCTTGTGTGGCTTTGGGTGTCCAGAGAAAGCCGGGCTAATTTCGGGGCTGGGAATGTCTCTTGTGAAGCTCCGGCGACGGCCTTGGCCCTCTCGTTCCCCGGGGTGATACTGGCCGCTTGTCGGAAGAGGTAGCTGCGAGGCTGGGGCGGAATCCTTGTCCTTCCTTGCCCCTTTCCCCTTCCACTCCTCGGCCCTTCAGCACTCGCTCCCGGTCCCTGCTGGGCTTGGTAAACAATAACAAATGTCGCGGATCCTGTCCTGGTATCCCCTGCTCTCCCGTCCCGTGCCCTCCAGCCGATGTCACCAAGAGGAAGGGTTCTAGGCATGGCTCTGAAATGGTGGGGGCTGTTTGTGTACCGTTCCTAAAAACTGGTGCGTCAGATTGCTAAACATTTCTCAGACCCAGTGAAGCCGCCCAGCAGCTCCCAGAAGCCACGGAGTCTTCAAAGCCGGTCTCAAAATCTGTCCTTAGCACTGGGACCCTAGACCCTTCGTTTCGGCATCATTTTCTCCGACTCTTTTTTTTCACCTTTACTATCGCGGACAAACACGAGTGGTCGTGGGGTACAGGAATAAGAAAGGTAACCCGATTGAGTAGGGTACCTTTAGAAAGTTGCCAGGTTGGCAGGAGAAGAACAAACTTTATTTTCAAAACCAGTGGCCTCCCGTTTACTGATGCTACTTTTGTTTTGTGGATCGCTTTTCGGGATGTAAGTTTGGAGGAAAGATATATAAAGAAATTGCTCGGCGGGGGGTGGGGTGGGGTGGGGGGTGGGGGCGGCGGGGAGCTGGTGGTGCTGGAAGTAGTAGTGGCTTGTCCAAAAGTGTGATTCTGTTCTTCACTTGATAAAATGCAGAACCGATGCTCTTGTCGGTTTCACGTAACCTGTGATAAGTTTTGATAGAAGCCAGTTGCTCGGAAAAGGCCTGAATATTAGCTCTTACTGCTAAAATCCGAGGAAACAACTTTAAGTGTTTTATTTTATGCCTGCTGGTGGTAAGATGGGGATTGACCAGCGTGACCTTATCTTTTGGGGGTGGAGTGAGGGCTTAAACTTGTCAGGTCTCCCTATTTTTAAGGCTGGGTCTAAACCCATTTTGTTTAAACCCATTTTGCTTACCCAGTAAAGGTTTTTGAAAAGTTCATTTTCTCAGTCATGAGAAATGTATATATAAGGTACTGGAAACCTTTTCGTGTTTGAGTGGCCTTTTTTGTATACCTCAGGATATATAAAACAATTAAGTTTATTATACTCTCTACCCAGTAGCTGAGAGGTATTGTTTGTGAATTAGCCGTTCTTGTGACTCTTTGAGGGGAGAGAAATTAAGTCTAAAATACGAAGTTAAGTTATGGTGATGTTTATTCATTGCATAGGTTCATCAAAGTACTTTTATGTGAAAAATCCTAATCCTAATAAAAAGGTTTTTGGTTTCATTTGGCTTAGCTTTGTGTTCTTGTTAAGATGGCTGATGTTTCCCAATTAATTGGGATGCATTTACAAATGAGAAACAAATTGGGTGTAGTTTTTGTACTCCTTTGAGAAGCCCTGCTACTGAGGAATGAAAAAATTAGAAAACCATATTAAACGGGTGCAGTTCTTCTTTGGCCTTTTGTTTTTGAGTTTGTTTTAAAATTGAGAATTAAATTCAAAGAATCCTAGTCAAAGAATCGAGACTAGGAATATTTGTGCAAGTTAATAGGTGTTGTCAGCGGTTTTTATGTTGCAAAATTAATTTCAAAAGGTAAGACATTATAAAAACAAAGGAAAATTGTGCTTTGTAGAAAATGGTAAAGCAGTGGACTTGGTTCTGCTGTTTGTTTTCAGAAAAGTTCTGTTCCCAAAGTAAGAGCAATATCATTGTGTTAGCGAAATTGGATAACACTTTAGAAAGTGCTTTTTCAGTGATCTGGGATAAGTTGGAGGCGTGAGACAGAAACAGAGACAGAGACAGAAAGAGAGAGACTTTTTTAAGAGGGAAAAGAGGGCACAAATCAAAGCCAGAAAGGTTCACATCTTGATGTAATGTTAAAATGATTTTGTTTTACATAAATAGTGTAGGGTGAATCAAGCAAGCATATTGTTATCCAGCTTCCCTAGGATTATATTAAAATCAGCAGATGAGCATGTTATGATTAGGTTAGACTTGACATATGCAGAAATTATGCTACTGTATTTTTATATTAGAAGCACCATGGGTTTTTTTTTTTTTGAATGAGATAATGAAAATATGCTTTTAAAGCATAAGAAATTAAAAAAATTAATTTTAAAAGATATTCTTGGTCAGTACTTAAAAAATATTAATTGAATCCTTCTTTCCTCTTCCCCTCCCCTCAAAAATTTTTTGTTTAAATTTTAAGAGAGTATTTAACAAGGTATGACCAATGCTACAGTGCACTGATTACATAAGTCTGTTCCAGGTAAAAGTTTGCTAATTAACAGGGTACTGTTCAGAATCTTGAGAGAGAGAGAGAGAGAGAAAGGCCATAATGAACAGTATTTGCTGCCCCATACACTCGGGTGGGCTGTGGTCTCTATCTTCAAGGAGATATAATCTAATGGGTGGGAATTGTACCCAAATAACTTACACCCAGTAACAGACAATGCATTTTTGTGGAGAAGCCAGGGATGGAGGGATTAAATACTACTACACCAATTAAGGAAGGCTTTGAGTAGGGAAAGGCATTTGTGTAGATGATTTGGATGATTTAGTCATATGATGATCACAATGAGCAAACTGCTAAATCCTTACATGTACTAATTTACCTGGGTTTAAGCCTTACAACAGCCCTATGGAGTAGATATTTTTGTTATTCCTGTTTTGCAGATGGGGTAACCAAGGTCAGATGACTAGAAAATGATAGAACAAGGATCGCAACGCAGGCATTCTGGCTTATATTTGTATCCATGTGCTTACTCATTATCCTTCTTTTCTCTCCCATTCTTGATAGTCTTTCTCAGGTCTGTAGTTTCGAAGAATTGGTTTGGGAAAATACATTTTTCTGGCACCTAAATTTAGGGATCAGAAAGCTCTTTTCTAGAAAGCGCTCCAAAATTATGAAAACACAGGTAAATAAATTGTTTTTGGCATGTTTAATCTTTAACTCACTTTTGCAAGTTGTTCTTTGTGCAAATTAAATGTAACCATTAAGTGGAACTTTTGATAAATTTGACTTACTATCTAGTAGCATACCCATAAGGATTTAGAAGTAAGAAGTTAACAACTCTATTAACTCCTTCGCCTAATGGAATGTTCGAATTGTTGTATATTTTGGCTTGTTATTTCAAAAATTACTTGGCACTGGGTAGTTTTTGGATTGAAATGGAAGTTGGAATTTATTTAATGATTGAATGCCAGTTTCAGCCCTTTTAGTTTTTATTTATACATTTATAATGTCTGAATCAGGGTTTTGAACAGAGTGTTGTACATATATAAAATCAGCGAAATTCAGTCACTGATACTTTATGTTAGGGCAACTTTGAAAGCTTTTTGGGATTGTGAAATAAAAGGTACTATAGAAATGTGCTGTGCCTAGCATAGGCCTACTCAATAAATGCTTCTTTGTTGAATGAATGGTTCGATTGATTTTATTTATGAAGTTTCAGGAATAGTTCACATGTTATTGGTTATCTAAGTATTGGGGTCACAATAAACTCAACTGGATTTAAAGATTAGGAAAAAAAGCATATCTAGGCAGTGGTAGGAGTAGTGCCTGTTCTTACCCTTCATGTGAGATGCAGACCCTTCAGCTCCTTTGTCAGTGCACTGATTGACTGTATTCAGTTTTAAAATAGAGTTCCAGAGGCAGTCTCTGTGAGTGAATATAATAAGTGTTCTCTCCTTGTCTGAGTGAAGTGGGTTCCAGAAAACCCCCACAGTGGTATAATTTATGGTTGATGAGTTTAAAACCTAATGGAAAAAGTAGCAGAGCTAAAGCCAGAATTTAAAGTCCATAGATTTATATTATTATAATATAGAAGGGCAAGACAAATTTTTAAAAGACTTTTTATACATAGCTTAAATTAATAGTGATGGTATATTATTTGTCTTTACCAACCTTCCCCACCCTCCATTGACAAAAGTTTGAGGATCTTAAGCCCCGTAATTTCAAGGAGATGCTTATAAGTATGTCAGCTATGGTTTGTTATGAAAAAATTACAAGGCAAGTTCACAAAATATAGTGAATGTTTAAGTTTTAAAAATTATTACAGTAAAAGACACATTGCCATTAATCTCCCTCAAAATACTCCCCCTCACTTCGAACACACTTATCCCTCATTCTTGCCACTTTCTGAAGCAGTTCTGGAAGTCCTCTTTCTTCGTGAGTGTATTTAGTTGCACTGTCATGGCTGCCTCGATGTCCTGAATTCAAAATGTTTACCTTTCATGGTCATTTTGACTTTGGGGAAGAGCCAGAAGTCACATGGTGCAAGATCCGGTGAATAAGGTGGATGAGGACACACCATATGTTTTTATTTGACAGAAATCGCCATATCAGAAGTGACGTGTGTCTTGGAGCGTTGTCATGATGGAGGATGAAGTAAAGACACTCACGAAAGAGGACTTCCAGAACTGCTTCAGAAAGTGGCACGAACAATGGGATAAGTGTGTTCGAAGCAAGGGGGAGTATTTTGAGGGAGATTAATGCCTATGTGTCTTTTACTGTAATAAATGTATTTAATTTAGACATTCACTGTGTTTTTTGATCATACCTCGAACATGTTTCTCTAAGCTCAGATTTGGTTTTAAAAGGTTATTCTTAGTAAAAAAGAGTGTTGGTTGGTCCAGCAAAGGAAAACCAGATATACTTTCACCTCCTTGCTAATAGAAATGTTTTGAGCATCTTTTCCCATAGTAGACTCATTTTATTATCTACACTGAAAATCCACCAAGATAGGTAGGCTCCCTCTTAGATGATCTCTGCACAGGTCTCAGGGAAGAGCTTAGCGGTTACAGGTCATATGGTGAGCCGACCATTCACATTGGTGTTGTGTAAATTGAAAAAGGCCTCAAAATTTGGCAATTTGTCTGTGGCTTCTGATAGTAGCACTTGTACTATGCTCAGCTTTGAAATTCTTAAATAAACTCCTTGCCTTCCCCTGAATTAACACTAGACCAGTTGACAACCCAAATTGATGTTGGTTCTCTGGCCACACATGCAGAAGGTTTCCTGTTTTCCTTGTCTGTTGCTGATTCTTATTGATTGAACGGGTATGGATTTTTCACGTTACAGTATTTCAGTGTTTGATCCCATATGCACAGGCAGCATCCATTGTTTTCTTACCTTTTATAGGTTTTCCTATCTCTACATCTGATTCAGAGGAGGATTCTATTCCTCTTTCTAATTTTGGAACACTTTTCCTGCTTTTGCAGTTCCTGAATATGATAGAGTCACTAATGGTTAACACCTCAAAATCAACCATAAATTTCAATAGCTTCTCCCAGAATAAAGAACAAGATGGCAGAAACTTAAATGACCATGCATGATTGCTAATACCATCTATTTTTGACAAGCAGAGTTGCTGCACCTTTGCTATGGGGCCTAGCTTTCGTCCTGTGTATAAAATTTAGAAAGTTGAAAATTTAGAAACAGAAGCTTCTGTACACGTTAATAAGCATATATTTTTTTTATTTTTATTTTTTGATCCTGTTCTCCGTCCATATAGTCATTGCTATTCTGCTTTTATGACTTGGAGATTTTGGCAACGGTTCTGTAGATTCTTCAGCAGTCCTGGAGACACAGTAAGTAATTCAGACATTTAACATGAAAATACTTTTGTGTAATCTACATGTCTCAAATTTTGTCTCCCAATAGTGATATATAAACTTAGCTCTCTGTATATCATCTTCCCCTCTGACTTGTTCAAGCCATGTTCTTGGCTTCTTTTTCTTCCTGAGTGTCACTAATCAAGGTATAGGTCTAATAATAATTTTATCAGCAACAGTAACTATTTACTTATTATCACTTACTATGTACAAGACATAGTGCTGAGTACTTTGTATAAATATTATCTAATTTAATCCCAACAGTGACCCTGTGCATTATCATCTACTTTACAAATGAGGAAACTGGAGCCTAGTGAGGTGAAGTGACCAGGGTCACACAGGTAGATAGTAAGTGAAAGAGTTAGAAATTGATCCCTAAGACCCAGGTTTGCTTTCTCTTGTATTGCTTTATTTTATTACAAAACTGTCTCTTTGTTCTTTAATTTGCCTCCTAGTTTCCCTGAGTTTTCCATCTTTGCTCTTCTCCCTCCGTTTTTTTAGGAGTCATTTACAGTTTTGAATATGAAACATAAAACTCTTGGGAAAGTATACAGAAATAATTCAGCCCTATTCAGATTTCCTATAGAAAGGACTTTCTCTTGGAGAGAGCTATTGCAAGAATGATAGCAGTAATATCTTATATCTGTATTGTGTTTTAGAGTTTTATAAAACATTTTTTTACATTTTCTTACTTAATCCTAATAGCAAACTTAAATTTGGGTCTTTAGATTAAAAGCTGCTACCAGCAGTTTGCTAAGGACTCCACAGAATTAGTTGATGAGACAGTTTTTGCCCTTAGCAATTTTAATGCTGAAATAAATGACATTATCAGATGTTCTGACTTCATTCAAGCCAATTAGAAGCAGATAAATATCATTATAGAGCAGTGTTTTCCTAAAAGGTTTCGTAGTTTTGAGCTGTGAGCTTCTTTTTGGCCAAAATTGAGAAGTTGGAATTTTAGTGCTGCATTTTAAATGATGAAATGTTAAAAGTCTTCAGTTCTTGTGATTCAGTGAATGATAGTTAAGTTGCTGTTCCCTCATTCTGCACACAACTGTTGCATTTAAATAAAATAATTATGATGAAGGAATGGATGGAGGGAGGAAGAGAGGACAGACATAATTTCAAAAATGAAATTAAAGAATTGGGGATCCTAGGAAAGATTTGATGAGGTATCTTATAGTAACACTGTTGCAGGAAATGGGATGTAAACTGTAAAAAAATTGATAAGCTACAAGTGTTCACCTCTGGAAAGTTGTATTAGTTGAGAGATCAGAGAGCTTATGATCCATTTTGAAATATTTTCTTGTGCCAGTATCTCGTTTTATTGAATTTAATTTTTACTAAGCTGTGGATATTTTCATTTAGTTAAGCATTTGCTCATTTACTTGCCCCCATTATGGAAATACCATACCATGTTACTCCTTCATAATTTTTCTGCATTCGTCAGCAGTGGCTGGTTGCCTGGTTTATAGTACTAGGGAGCTGCCTTTCGTTCTGTTTTTACAATAGAGATCCATTTCATTTGGACACAACTTTCAAATCTGAGGACAGTCTCCATCTGTCCACTGTTATCTAGTCAAACAAAATAGACCTTTTCTATTTTGTGGCAAGAATGGAAGAATTTCAGTCCTGAATTGAATGTATTGGACCCACTGATATTCTTTTTTGGACCCATTGATATTCTTAATACTAGCAAATCCTGAAGGAATCACAGACTTATAATGTTTTAGGAGGTTAATCATCATAATTCAACATTTATCAACTATTTGCAGGGCACTGTATTAGGTACCATTGAAAACAGAGATGAGTAAGATTTAATTGCCCTTCCATTTAGAAAGACTTAATCCAGTGAGATACATAATGTATGGGTACAAATTCAAGCAGAAAGTGTTAAGTGAGTAACGTCACTGTGGGAACAGAGGAAGGAGAGATTGCTTCTGGTTAGAGATTAGGAAAGCTTCCTATATAAAGTGACGTGTGAATTGACCAATTAGAGTGAAGGACATGCCAAGCAGAGGGATTAGCATGATTTGGATATATCTCTATAACACCTAATAAATTGTTAAGTATTTACTTCTCACTCTCTGCCCTATTGTATTTGAGCCCACTGAGCTTAGGGAACAGGTGTTTTTCAGCTTTTCATTCTCTGCATCATCAACTGCTCAACCTGGTACATTTAAGTAAAGCTGTACTTAAGTAAGATTACAGTGGCAGTGGTGTATATCTGATGGATTCAAGGGAAGAGGGCCCAGAAATGGGACGCCCAATTGTCAAGTAGGGTGGCATATGGGGTCTCTGCTCCCGCTCCCCACATAAGAACGCAGGACATGGCTAGGCCAAAAAGGAACACCCACGGAGCCATAGATAGGGGAGTCATACCACTATACTCTTGCTGGCGGCTGGGTTGGAGACACAGGAAGCAGGAGCTACGCTATCCGCAACCTGCTGTCCACTTCTCTGCCAACCAACCTCATGTGCTAACTGCAATCCGCTCTTGCTAGCTCAGCCACCATCTTCTTGCTAGCCCCCATTTGCTGCTATCGTAGCCACAGCCGTTATATTAGTGGCCAATGGCTCACTGGTTACAGCTGATGGCCAACTAGCTACAGCTGATGGCCATCCAATCACAGTGGATGGCCATTTACTACCTGAGCCAGCACCTTTCCATGTGAGGCCGAGAGCCTGGAAACTGCACTCCTGGCTCGGTCCCCACACCAATGAAGAGACTATTTAAAATAATCTAGAAGATAGATAGTGAAGTTCTAAACTAGGTGGGATTGGAAAGGAGAGACTTGGATGAATGGGTGTTGAAACGAAGGGAGATCTTTTCTTCTGTGGATCCCTATGAGGTATGTGTCGTGTACCCAGAGATGCAGTGATGGAAAGACGCGGTGCTTCCTCAGAAAGCAGGCAGGTGACCACAGAGCTCCACTCACAGGCATAGAAATAATAGCACACAGCACATAGCTGCTGTAATGAAGGAACAGTGAGAGGAGCGCGTAAGGGAAAGGAGCACTGGTTCGGGAGGATCAAAGAAGCCTTCCTAGGAGGTGGTAGTGTTTGAGCTCAGACTTGAAGGGTGAGCAGGAGTTTTTCAGGCCAACAAGCAGCAGGAGGACATTATAGCATACAGATGTAAGAGACTGTTTAGGCAGCCACAAGAATCTGGATTATTTTAGTGTTGGGACGTGAGGCTGGATAGGATAAACTTATCTTTATAAAATAACTTTTTTTTAATTGCCATTTTAAAAATGTTTATTATATCCAGCTTTAACATTCTGAGCTTTTGTGTTTCTGTGCCTCTTACAGCCAACTGGAAGCTCCTGTGCTGTTTCCCACTCCCTGCAAGTACACTACTGATGTCAAGTACAAATTGTCTCTTGCTTCCTTTTGGTGCAATTAAACAGAGGAGGTAACACTAACATTAGCCAGAGAGACAGAGAGAAAAAAATCCACTGAAAACCTTTTCTTTGATGAATGCGAAGAGCAACTAGCATTATTGTATAAAGAGAATGCAGTACCAAAGCATAGCTTCCAGAGCACTTGACTTGAGGGAGGGGATCGTGGTAGGAACATGATTATTTATCTTTCTCCTAAAGTTTTATTTTCCCAGGACTATAATATCTAGCGCTGAAGTTCTTTAATTCTGATTCTAGTCTTGATTTTTTTTCTCTACTTAATCCTTATTATGTTTTAATAACTCAGCATGTCTAAACTTCAAATGATGTCAAACATTGTCTCTAGTTTGCTCTCCTCCCACCTTTTTTTCTGGTCAGTTAGGAACCTGTATCTGCAAATCACGATTCTGAACTTTGTGTGTTCTCTAGGGTCTTTCTTCACATAGGTTTATTTTCTACAGACATTTATATTTTTTGTCCTATGAATTGGAACACTGAAATAGAATGTAGTTAAGTTGTTTTCTAAGGAAAACCAAAAAGTTAATTGTAGACTCCAATTAGAATTATATCCATTGTATTTCTAGGCCAGGGTTTGGCAGCTGTGTTAGCTTTAGTGCCATTAGTGGTAATAAAAGTTTATAGTCACTATCAGGGGAAAGTGAAAGGCTAGAACAGGAAAAGAAAAAGGCTTACAGAGTTGCTGGAGAGGCATAGGGTGGGGACAGGAGAAAACATGCATATGTTTAAAAGAAGTCAAGTTTCTCTAACACTTGTTCCAGGTTCCCCTTGGTGGGACCCGTGCCATATTTTACGATTAAGTTGAACTGCTAATAATCCTATCTAGAAATACACTGGGTGTATTGTTACACCAAAAATGACCGTTTGTTTTAATAAAATACTTCTGGATTTAATAAAAAAAAATTGTATAGTACCTGTGTTTCTCTGGTTTTAGAATTGAACAGAGTGGGAAACAGAAACACACTTTAAATATTAGTGAAAATTATGGGTACATTTCTGAAATGTAGTAAAACATTTGAGACTTAGACCCGTAAATTATGTATAGCCCCAGTCAGGCAGAAGGTGGCGGAAAGGGAAGAATAAGTAGGAACATGTGTTTGGGTAAAACTGCATTCTTATACCAACCATATAACTGGACTCCCAGAGGGAAAAATAGGGTAAGAAATTAGATCTAGAGCCTGAGCTCTCCTGTCCAGGTACACCAAGTACACTTTCCTTTGTCAGGAAACAGCATTATTGAACAACAAGAAACTTTCATTCTTCAAATTGTTTTTTCATCGTTGGACTAACAATGCCAAAGAATAAAAATAGGTATGATTTTAGTTTTTCTGTAATGATGATAAAGTTATTTCTCAAATTGTAAGAAATACTGCATTGAATGAAAGTCTTTGACTCATTGTCAGAGTTGAAACCTGCTTACAGGTCATCTAGTTGAATTCTCTACTGTGAATTCCCTCGAATCCCCAACAAATGGATGTTTAGTATTTGCCTAAAGATTATAGTTCCTTGACAAGGAACTCACAGGGTAGCTAACTTTCATTCCCTTGAATGGTTGGTGTTCTCCAGCTTTCTGTTCCCAGTCCTCTTTTCTTTGCACTGAGTACTCCTCTTTTCTTTGCACTCAGTTCTACATTCAGAGGTCTGGATGATCCCATATGCCGTGATTATCTTCAGTGACCTCTCTGTCAGGATCACTTCCAAATCTCTATATCTTGCTTAGACCTCCCTTCTGAGCTGGAGACGTCATCTGTTTCCTAGATATCACCGCCTTGGTGTAATCCACAGATAACTAGGATTCATCTTGCTCAGAGCTGACTTTATCGTTTCCCTTCTCAGAATCTGTCTCTTGTAACTTACCTCTCAGTGCATGATATTCTCTATTTCGTTGCCTAAGCATAAACCTGGCATTCATCTTTGACTCTTCTTTCTTGTTTATCACTCACATCCTGTCATTCTTAAGTCCTCCTCACAACCTCTTGAATTCTGTCTTTGATCTTGCTCCAGTGTCAGTATGTTCATCGATGCTCCAAATTACTGAAATAACCATCTCCCTGCTACCAGTTTTGCCCTCTTCCAGTCCACCTTCCATGTGACTGCCAAAAGGGCTCTGCTAAAGCATAAATCTGATTATGTAACTCCCACACTTAAAATTTCCACTGATTCCCTTTAACCTCCTCCAGACTCCTTAGCTAGGCATGCAAGTCTGAGTCCTTTAAGAAGGGGTGCCTTTTTGGTTTTCTAGTCTTATTTTTCATTGTCCACTCTACTCACTGAACTAGCTCTCTCTGATGTTGGGTCTCACATACTACTTTCTGGAATGCCCTTTCCCATATGATTTTGGGTATTTTCTGTGCTTTCTTGAGTACTCTGCTTAGGCTTCTCCACTTTGTGGGATGCCGTCCTTGACATTTTACCTCTTGTCAGGGTTGGTACCCCTTCTTTGTTTTCCCATAGCATCTTGTGCATATCTCTCATACATCTTTATATTCTAAAATACAATCATAGCTAACATTGGGAGTATTTACCATGTGCCAACTTATTGAGCATTTACTATGTGCCAGGCATGGAACAATATTAGTTAGAAAGTTCTTCCTTATGCAGCTTTCAATTGGTTCTCATCACAGAATTGGAGATAATTCTTATCACCGCAAGAGTGGTATTTGAAAATGGTTATCTTACAGTCTTTTGTTTCAGGACAAGCACGTTCATTTAATTTGTTCAAATATCAAGGGATTCTAGGACTTTTACCTTCCTGAACACTTTCCTCTATATGTTACATTTTGTTAGTTTTCTCTCTTAAAATGTGTGGTTCAGTTTTAGGTAAAATGCAGTTGTCATAAAGAGAGGCAGGACTTCACAGGCATGTAGCATGTGGATATGGATGGTCATTTTTGAGGTACAGGCCCCACTTTTCCAGGTCCATAAGTGTGTGTGTGTGTGTGTGTGTGTCCAAAAGTAAATCAGGGTTGTGGGAATTTGCTTGCATTTAGCAAGTGACCAAGAGACTCACCTAAAAACAAGAATGCCACTTAATGAATTTATTACTGTAAGTATGAATAGAATGGAAACTTGTATATTTGGCCAGCACATTCTCACCCCAACAGGACAACCTACATGGGAAGCCAGTCGTTCTAATCAGAATGCGTAATCTCAGTGGGCAGTGTCACTAAGCCATCACAGCCCTATGGAGCCTCCTTTTTCATAAGGGTGTACCTGTCCACCGCTGCTCTAGATGTGGTCAGCCCATTGTCACCTGGGACAGTGTTGGAGGAGCGTAGTCTTGCTTGTTAAACTTTTGTTTTGCTCCCTGTGGTGAATGTAACACTATTGTTAACACAGTCTTTAGCCAGAAGAAAACACAATTGATGAGGTTTCAGCTTTCTTAATTCACATTTTAATCCTGCCACCCAGAAATTACACCCTGCTCACTTTTGATTGGACTTGGGTGCTCCCAAATATTTTTGGTCACACGTTTTCGTGGAATGATTTATGTTGATAGCTAATTTCTACCATTCCGTTTGACTTATACTGTTACTTCCAGATGGGTTGACTTAATTTTCAAATTATGAGAGCATTTTACTTTGTCCTTTTGTACTGACTGTAGGGCATTGCCAAGTATTGAAAAGTTCTCTTAAGTAGGAGCCGACTAGTACAGTGTAGAGTATGGCATTCACTTCCTCGTTCCTGACCTTACATGTCTCTCTTTTTTATTTTTATGTTAGAATATTTTTCTTTTTTTTTTAATTTATTGGGGTGACAATTGTTGGTGAAGTTACATAGATTTCAGCTGTACAATTCTGTATTACATCATCTATAAATCCCATTGTGTGTTCACCACCCAGAGTCAGTTCTCCTTCTATCACCATATATTTGATCCCCCTTACCCTAATCTCCCTCCCCATACCCCCCTAACCCTGTGGTAACCACTAAACTATTGTCTATGTCTATGAGTTTTTGTTTCTCATTTGTTTGTCTTGTTCTTTTGTTGTTTTGGTTTATATACCACATATCAGTGAAATCATAGGGTTCTCTGCTGTTTCTGTCTGACTTATTTCGCTTAGCATTATACTCTCAAGATCCATCCATGTTGTCACAAATGTTCCTATATCATCTTTTCTTAACGCCGAATAGTATTCCATTGTGTATATATACCACAACTTCTTTATCCATTCATCTATTGAAGGACATTTTTGTTGTTTCCATGTCTTGGCCACTGTAAACAAAGCTGCAATGAACATTGGACATGTCTTAACTTAGCCTATGATTAAGATTGCATAAAGTTTTGGGGTAGCCATTTCACACTTTTAATTTGTGTAGCTTTATTCAACAAAAATCTTTATGTGTATAATAGTTTATCACAGTTTATACTTAACATTTGATTTTTTTGAATCCAAATCTAACTCTTTACCTTCTCTCTATTAAATTTTATTTGTTAGAGTTAGTATTCTGTTAAAATTGTTGTGAATCCAGGCTCTGCTTTCCCACTTTTGATTATTCTCTCCAGGTCCCGGTCATCCTCACATTTCAACGAGGATGCTGGCAAAAGCCTTATCCAGTTCATTGGTAATATAATCGCCCAAGTCCAGTGAGTCTTGCAGAGTTTATTTATGAGCATTCTGAGTTTTGTTGCTTAATCAGTTATAAACACATCTATTAGCCCATTTTTCTTCATGTTTCTCCCTCCCTTTCCCCCTCCATGCTGGTTTCCATAGTAGCTGCACCAATCTGCAACCCCACCAACACTGCACCATGGTTCCCTTTTCTCCACAGCCTCACCAGCACTTGTTTGTTGATTTATTGATGATAGCCATTCTGACCAGGGTGAGGTGGTATTTCATTGTGGTTTTTATTTGCAGAGGGCAGCTTATGAAATACCTTTCGAAGGGTCACATAGATTATTTGTCCTGTAGATCTGCCAAAGAAAGAAAGTTATTTGACAAGACTTGTTCTTCATGAATCCATACAGATTTTTAATGATCACCCATCTTTGTCTATTCAAAACCCATCTGCTTTATTATCTGTTCTAGAACATTCCTCAGGCTGAATAATAAGCACAGAAGTTAATATTTTGTAATGTCCATGCTTTTGTAATGTTCATGTTCTTTCCTCATTTTGAAAGATTGGGTAGTTTGTCTCCTGTCTTTCAGCAAAGCTGTTTGGTTTTCATAATTCATCAGAATACTTCTAGCATTCTGCAAAATTTGTGTGCAGATTCATGATATGTGAACTGGTCAAATGGCCACGTCGGAGATTTGCAGTGCATTGAGGGCAGCTCTACGGCCTCCGGTATCTAGGCTTCAGTTCTCAAGTCCCAGCACTCACTCTGGCCTTCATTTTCCTGGGCTGAGAAGAGGGGAAGGGCTGCAGTGATGGGACGCACATTGGACTGAGAGTTCTCCTTTATAATACAGGGGTGGTACCTACCGCTCAAGGGTGTTGTAAAATAGATATTTGTAAGCTACAAGGTGGTATTCAAGTGTAAGATTTTTGAAAAGCAAAATAGAAGTAGAGGTTTTTCTTTCTCCCCTGTCATATGTTAAACACCCATTTACCTTAACCAACTTGCCCAGACCTGTAAGTTTTCTCTTCCAGACGTGAATTCAAAAGTCCCTTTTGTAGCCCTTAATGGTTTTCTTAAGTTCAGCTCATTGTGGGCATTTTACTTCCTGATACCATCCTGTGTTTCTTTTATAGGGATCCATGTTATCTGTGCCTTCTGTATTTTATGTGTGTCTTTTAAAATCTGGGTTCTTTGGAAAGCTCTTTGTGCTGCCAGTCTTTTCAGAATCTCCTTTTCTCTGTTAATACTCCTTTGCAGTTTATAACCAGAATTTCATTTTTTATTCCAAATTATTTCAAGTTTTACTTTTTTCTATATGAGTAGAATTAATAGGGACAGTATTGTTTGGTTATACCTTCCCCCTCCCCATGTTTTTCTGACGCATTTTCTTTAATTCCCATTCATATTCTTTCTCTCTCCCTCTCTTTCTCTCTGACTCTCTCTCATCCTTCTTTCCTCGATACCTCCAGTAATGTAGCTTTAGGGAATTATTTACTCTGAAACCCAGGAGTTTAAACCTGGTATTTTATCAAGTCCAGTATAGACATAGGACTTTTCCCTTGTTATTCTTTTAAATTCATTTTCAGTTTATAGTTTACTTTCAACAGAGTTTAAAATGGACATTTTCCCTACGGCAGTAATCATGTTTTCTACTTCCTTTAATATCTAGTAAAATATAAGTATTTCACGTAGATATTTACTATAACAGGCCTGAGTAAGTAGGAATTCTTATGGGTAAAATTCAGGAGTAATCCAGGTGTTACAGGCTTTGGGGTTCTTGGATTCCCCAAGATAGAAATGGAGAGGAAACCACAGAAAGATTTCCAGACAAATTTTATCAAGCTTATGCTCAAGCACAAGGGAGGCAGCACAGAGGAAAGGAAGGTCCCCGGAACTGACAGGGGTCGGCTCTGCTGAGCTGCTTTTATAAGCTGTGGACGAAGCTTGCGGGAAAAGCGGGCTTTTTGAAAGTGGTGGACTTCCTTTACTGCTACGGTGCCTGGTAACTGCGCTCGCACCTGCGCTATGTGGGCAAATGGCGGCCATCGCCACCCCAGCTATATAGCTGTTCAGCCTTGATCAACTGCGCATGCAGAGCAGTGGTTTTGATATCTACAAGGAAGTAGGTGGTTAGATGGAGATACAATAATCAGCAACTTCTGCACTTTTGTGTAGGGAGTGATGGGGTGGTGGCATTCTTGTGGTCAACTTATCTGACATTCCTTCAGACCCGGGCCCAAGACCCTGTGCTATCTCACAAATCCTCTCCATTCTGGCACTTCGTGTTAGCAGTAGCAGAAGTAGCAGCGGCGGCTGTCTGTGTAAACATGCTCATGTCTTAGTTATTGCCGCACACACTTGCTCATCAGCCAAGAGTCTGTTACCAATACCTATATGGTAAGGTATGAACCAGACTTCCCTGCACCATTTATACCATTTAACACTCCAGTTTCTGGATGAAACCACACGAAGCTTCAAAAAATTCGTATTTTGGGGTTAGCACCCAGACAATAGTAATGCCTTTATTTAGAACCGAGCCCACATTGAAATTACACTTTGAAATTGAATATAAATTGTCTTTAAATTGAAAGTAAAATTTCAACTTTAAAAAATAAAAATGTTGTTGAAAACTAGTTTTTCACAATTTATATTTGGTGAATTTCGTATACATTTTAATTGATTCAATACAAAATAAGTAAATTAAAATACCTCTTTAAAAGGTAAAAAGCATTGGGTAGCTGGTTGGCTCAGTTGGTTAGAGCACAGTGCTCATAACACCAAGGTTGCCAGTTCAATTCCCATATGGGCCAGTGAGCTGCGCCCTCCACAACTAGATTGAAAACAATGACTTGACTGATGGGTCCTGGAAAGACACACTGTTCCCCAATATTCCCCAATAAAAATTTAAAAAATAAAAAAAATAAAAAGAAATAAAAGGTACAAAACATTATAGAAATTTTGCTAGGTATTGATAAGTTAAGCATTCTAAAACATTACACTTTCCTCGGAGGAAACCTCATAAAATTATTTAGTCAGTTTCCGAAGCAGCTGTTAATTTTAGAATGATATGGGTAGTATATTGAAAAAAGATTCAGAATAAGCAAAATATTTGTTATATATGAAATCTGTTTTAAATGACACTTTGTGTCCATTTCCCCCTGTATTTAGGAAAGATCAGATATTGTAAGATAATGTGTGTAGAAAGCCTTTTGAAAACTCTAAAGAACTTCATAAATACGGCACTACTACTATGCATATGGAAGTATTTCTTATCCATTGGCATGTACCATCTCTTAAACAATAGCAGCATGGCACCTATTGAGTTAAACTGAGGCTGAGTGAGATTTGGTGATTTTTGCAATATCGTCCTATAAATAAATAAACAGGACTCTTCCAAGATTTTTTGTTTTATTATGCATTTCTCTTTGACATTCATTCCAGTCTGAGCACTCTTTCAAAAGGCCTAGTGCCTGTTCGCATGGAGGTTAGAAGGTGTTTGAGATTCCCCATTATTACATTATTACTACATACATGTTAAAGAGAGGCTGGGGCTGAAATTGATCATTTCTTGCTGGATCAGTCAACAGACATTGAGCACAGTCTATGTGCTCTGCATCATGCTAACTACTGCAGGGGACAGAATAAGGTGTGGCTCTTGTCCTCAAGGAGTATGAAATTTAATAGATGACTAATACATACTCGTGTAACAGTAAATCTACCTACATGAGAGTGTGGAATCGCATGCGTAATTGTGCGATTCATAATAAGTGCTGGACAAATTCTGAAAAGTGAAACATAAATGAGGTTGGGGAAATTAAGAAAAGCTTTGTGGAAGATGAAAATTCATCAAGTTCTTTAAATACAGGTATTGATGTACAAGTGTTTAAATACAAGTTTAGATATTCCAAAGTCTGTTGATTGATGAGGAAGGAGACTGTCAAATAATGGGAAATAACGTTAAGAAGATAGGGTGGAGCCAAATTGTGGGATTTAATAAAAGCCAGCCGTAGAAGTTTAGATTGAAATGGTACAAAGCAGAAGGCCTTAAAAGTTTTTAAGACAAGGAATGACATCATCCAAGTTCTATAAAAGGAGCAGTGGTGCAGAGACGGGAGAAAATGGCACCACTCAGATGCAAGTACAGTCATGTTACTGACAACGCAATCAGGGCCTGGATTGATAAAGTGATGAAGTGAGAAAGAAGAGTAAGGTGGAATGGGAGAGAGATTTTGACAGTGTTATTAACGAACTTGAAATGGGAAGAGGAGAGATGAATTAAGCCTGCTTTCCAGGCTTTCTGATTGGGAGAAAGATTATTGCCATGGACAGTAATGGAGTTACTAGAAGATTGGCTGTGGGGGAAAAGTTCTCCATTTATTTTTGGACATAATTAAATATGAGTTATCTGTAAGGCGTTTAAGTTGAAATGTTCAGCAGACAGCTAGAAATACGAGACTGCAGGTTGGTTCAAAACATAGGGCGTGTTATACAGGTGTGTTACTCATCCTTGTAACCTATCACTTAAAGGCCTTCAAAATTTGAGATTTTGAAGACAGAGGTTCAACGACTGGCATTGATGGATAGATACCTTCTAATACAGAAATCTGAAGAGTTCCTAGTATTTACGTTGATTGAAATTACTTTAAAAGTTTCTTTTTTCCCCTTGGCGATAAGCAGCATGTAATGCTGAAAATTAAAAAATATATAAAGGAAAAAAGATAATAATTAACCGTACTTTGGTGACTTAACCTTCTGGTCTTTTTCGTATGCATATAAAGAGATAGGAAATACATGCATATACGAGAATATATACACCATATACACATTTATAGCTTGCTTTTATCATTTAACATTGTATCATAGTAATGTTCCCATCATGAACTACTGCTTTAAAATACTATTCTTAAAGAGCTATATTTTTTCCATTATTTGGATTTATCATTATTTAATCACCGATGTATTACTGAACATTTAGATTGCTTCCAAAAATTTTGCTCTTATTAATAATATTACAGTAAACTTCTAAGAAATACTGTTCAGCTGTTACTTAGATATGAGCTCTCTGAAAGCAAACACCTTTATATTCTAGAACCTAGAAGAATGGCTGGACATACTGGTTGCGTAATTAAAAAACCAATTATTGACAGAATGAAATAAGACCATTAAATATTCAATTCCTCTTACTTCCTTTATTCTGATTCCATGTGTTACTAGGAACCTTCTGATTGTGTTTTGGCTGTCCTTATAAATCTGGCTGTAATGAAAGTACTGGCCATGCATGGCCATAGAGAGGCATTCTTGCTTCTGTCACAGTTGTATTTGTCATTCTTTATTAGTAAGTTTGTATCCTGATTTCTGTCGAAGCTTAATTAGTTTTTGTTTTCTTCTTAAAAGAAAACCTAAGCTACCTTATTGATGCTGATAAAATCAAATTTCTGAACCTGTAAGGCTATGGGTTGAGTCTAGGTTCTGGTTAATTGCCAAGGTAATGACTGCCACTCTGTCAAGAGCCCTGTGAAGCAGTCTGCTGGCCTTCACCTGGTGGCTGTACATCATTTTCCAATTTGAATTCCTGTGGTACCCTGAAAAGACAGATGTTTGACTCTTTTCAGATAATATTGTAAGATATTTGAGATACAAGCACATTGTATCTGACAGTTTTTTCCTTAAAAATGTATTTTATTGCCACCCAGAGGTTAGTTTCCAAGAGGAATGAAAATGTATGTGCAAAAGTTTATGTTCGTCATCCAATCATGAAGTTTTAAAAATAAACGTGTGGTGTTTATATTTTCTTTCATTAAAAATAAATAAAAATATTTCAAAGAGCATTTTCATCTCGTTTCCTATGGTAATGAAAGCACATTATGAAAAATTTTCACATCCAGTTCCCAGATTCATTGTACCTAGGGAAAACTTCAGTAGGAAATTAGAGAATTTCTAATTTTATTAGGGAAAGACTAATGGAAAAACCTTTTAACTGAGAGATCTGGTTTGAAACATAGATTTTTGTGCTGGAGGCTTCTATTGCTGTGCCTAAATCAAATAAGACTCTGTCAATTAGTGTACCATGAGCCTAAAAGCTGTAGAAATACTTGTTTATATTCTCTGTAGATATTTTCTGTTGTGCTTTGTGCCTCCATCATGTTTTGGTTACAATAAAGCTGTGTCTGTGTTCATACAACACATAGAATGATTGTTCACTTAGTTCCTAAAGGGTTCTTTTTGGTTATTGGTTTTGATCCTAATTGTCCAGAGTTGCTTTGGACAAGTCAGCTACTGAAGATTTAGATATCTGCGTACCTTTTATTGGAGTATCTCTCCTGCTCTCACCTCAGTCCTGGCGGGGTAATATCGTATCTATTATGACCTCTGTGTTATAAAATGTTTCCCGATTTGTGTTATGTGAAATACAAGTCCTAAAAGAATCACTGTGTAATTCACCATGCGCAAAGATTCCAGAGTCAAAGAGTTTGGGAAATTCTGTCCCTTCTTTAGATTTTCTTGTTTAACCAATTTTCCCCCAAGTTTATTTTACTCAGAACACGTTTTCCTTCAGACATCTTTAAAAAAATGTAGAACACATTAGAATAAATGATGCGTTGTATCATTATTTTATTGTTTTTCTGCTTTTGAATTGGTTTGGCTTACTTTTAAAGTTTCAGGATTTTGTTTCTGTTGCAGGTTTTAAGTTTTTTTTATATTCTTTATTCTAAAAGTTACTTTTTTACTCTGAAATGTCTACATTGTTTCAATGATGAATTCATTATAAAGACACTCACAACTCATCTAAAAGGAAATGTTAAATTATTTCAAGTTTTTTTAAGTTTGTCACACATAAGAATATAAAATGTATTTAAAAAAAGTATCTGTACAGTGTAAAGAAAAATAATGAAACAGCCACCAACGTATTATTGTCCATGGTGGTTAAGAAATTGAGCTTTACCATACCCCAGAAGCTCCCTGTATTCTCTTCCTTCTCCCAGGGTAATACTTGTCTTTAATTTTATAGTAAGCATTCCCTTGCTTTACTTACACTAGTTTCATCACCTACAAATATATCCCATTGAGTCAATATTACTTTTTTAGGTTTGCTTGCCGTGAACTTTATGTAAATGAAAACATACAGTGTGTATTTTTCTATAATTGCTTTTTTTTTTTCAACTTTATATTTCTGAGATTCATTCATGTAGTGGTACTTCGTTATTTTTCCCTGCTGTGTAGTTTTCAGTTATAAGAATATTCTACATAGTTTTCTTACTCTACCTCTGTTATGGTCATTTGTTTCTTTTCTTTCTTTCTTTCTTTTTGTCTGTAGGAACGGTACTGTAACAGTGACCTTGTTAAAGTACTGCCCACTGTTCCACATGTGCAGGAGTATCTTTATGGTATATGCCTATGAGTGGAATTGCTTGGTCACTGGGGATGTGTGTGTTCAGGTTTACTAAGTAGTATCAGTCTGTTCTCCAAAGCAGTTGTACCACTTCATACCTTCACCAGCAGTGGATAAAACTTCCCATTGTTCCTTAACAGAACTGGATAGTGACAGCTTTTTAAGTTTTTGCCAATCTGGGGATGTGAAATGATATCTCAGGGTTTTAATTTTCATTTCGGTGATTAGAATTACAGTTGAGCATCTTTAATTTTGTTTAGGGGCCATATGTGTTTTCTGTGAAATTCCTAGTTGGGATTTTTGCTCATTTTAAATTTTGTTTTGTATTTTTTTTTGTATGATTCATAAGAATTCACCATCTAGTTAAGACACCTGTATGTTGTTTAGAAGAGTGCCTGATACATAGCAAGAACTAAATAAGAATAGCTGTTAATACTATATCACTGTTGTTATAGTTAATTCTTTGTTTTTAGGTTTTGCAAATATGCTATTTTGTGGCTTATTTTTCATTCTGTGATGCTGTGGTTTTTTTTCTACCATAGCATATTAATACATAGAAATTAAGTTTTATATAAAATCTTGAACACATAGTCATAACCATAGTGTATTCATGTCGTATATGTTATGTTTCATAACCTATAACTTTTTACTCTTCAGTACCATTTTTTGTTGTTGCTATTGATGTTTCATTTTTTAACCTCAGGAATAATTAACCCATTTATTCTCCTGTTCAAATTGCTATAAGTTTATTTTCTATGTTGTAGCCTAGTTATAGATGTATCCATCTCTCCAAATGTATTGTGGTTATTTTGAAGACAAAAGATTTTTAGCTTCATGATTTCAAAAGTTTAATATTCATACCTTAGGGACTGCCTAAAATCATTAACAGTTGCCCAGAAGAGATCCAAATGAATCCTAAACTATTATATACTTGAATCCTTATGATGGTAAACTACAGGCTTATGTTCTTTGGAATATGTAACTTGCTGACCAAACTGTCAATGTATTGTTTCTTTAGCTTAGCAGTAGTTCAGAGATCTAATTATCTTTTGATTGATTTTTTTCCTGGAGGGATGACAAAAGGGCCATGTTAGCAGTACAACTCTCAAGTCAACAACCATGATGTTAGCAATGATAATGATACTGTTAGTTTCTTCAGATTGACCACTTATCGTGTGTCAGGTACTGTTATAAATATATTACATATATTAACTCACAAGAATCCTTTTGATTGATGAGAAAACCAAGGCTAAGACAGATTAATGAACTTCTCTAAGATCACACAGCTAGCAAGAGTGCAATCAAGAATTCAAACTCAGGTAGTCCAGTTGCAGTCTTAGAAGTAGATTTGTAAGGCATTGATCAACTTGGTATCTGAAGAAGTATCAATTCGGTTTTAGTTTTAAGAGAAGGATTCACCTAAAACTCTGGCCTTTTGTTTGTTTGTTTAGTGTGGTGGGGGAAGAATGGAAAATACATTTTCAGTGTGGTAGATGGGATCAAGTACTTTTAGGTAGCAGCAAAGCTTGGAGTTGGAGTTGCCTGATGTGTCAGACTTCCATTATAAAGAGCTTTGGATATTTGTGAGTGAATCATGGCCTCTGAAAGATTTCAGGAAATGAATAGCCTTTAATTCAGTCCCCCATAGGCCATATTCAGATATTGGGAGAGTAGTCAGTGGAGAATGGTTTTTAAAATATTAATATCACAGAAGGTTCCAGCTGATTTTCAAGCTTGGATAGTTACTGTACAGTTGATATAGAGCCTTCCTAAAAGACTGCAGTAGAGGAACGCTTACACAACTATTCGGTTGTATAGCTAAACATATTTGAAAAGTGTCCACTCTTTAACTTTAGGTTAAGAGATTTTTTTTCTCATAGTCTTTATTTTGGATTTAAAACATTGTAATTGGTTCATGAAGCAGTTTTCTTTAGGTTGCTATTACTTGTTTGGCTATTGGCTATTTTCAGATGTAATTTTCACTCAGCTGTGGTTTCTTTATTCATTTTTATTCATAGATTCATCTTTATTCATAGATTAAGTGCTTAAGTGAATTAAGGTCAGTGCATTTACTCCAAAAATTGTAGGGTTAAATGACTAAACCAAAAGAATGAAACAAATTGAGTAGTAGTAGCACAGAGTTGGAACAACCATGTATAGGAAAGGTAGGTCTTACTGAGATGATACACTTATAGGGTATTATGTGAATGACTCAGCTAGGGTGTGTGTTTTAATGGAAAAGTTTTAAAACTTTGCTATGGGATTTAAGTGTTATGCTTTTTCCTCTATTGCTTCCCCTCTAGGAAGGACTAGCAAGGTAGCTCTTTCCCTCCCTTGTATGGTCATAATAAAGGATTGCAAATTAATTCACTGCTTTCAAGGCATCACACAGATGGAATACCATATTTGTCTTGGAGGGAAGTCCCAACTCCTGTTGGGGTGATTGAAGCTGCTTTGTGAGACTGGGTGCAACTTCCTTGTATTCAAGGGCAGGATCATCTTGTCAACAGCCAAATATCTTATAAGATGTACGTCACTTAGAAGAAATGAGCCCCGAAATGTAGTTTGTTTTTAATGTTTCTCTCAACACTCTTTCACTCCTCACCCCTGCCCAGCCACACACACACACACACACACACACACACACACACACACACACACACACACACACTATGCATCCAAGAAATACTGCACCTGATTGCTATTTGGCAATAGAGTCTGTGAGGACTAATTGTAGACATTGTTTTCTTTGTGGGTTGGGGACAAAACATTGCTCTTTTAACTTTTTCCCAACTCTTAGATAAGTACTGAAAACTTTGGCAGTTGAATGTGGACTGTGAAAGAAACACATAAATATTGGGAAAACAAATGCACATATCAGAAATCTGAAAAGCATTATTTTCAGATTAAATTAGCTCCTTTTATGATTTGAATTAAAGGTGGCCTTGATGTGTCAAAAAGAAACTTTACTGGCTTTTTTTTTTTTTGAACCTCATGACCTTTATGCTATACTTACAAAGCCATTCTGTGTTTGATTTCTTTTTTTTAAACAAGGGTGGGGATTTTATACTTTGCAAATTCCCATGGAGTGGTTATATTTTGTTTCATGGAACAGGTCCAGCATGAGAGGTCGAGTGGTAGAGGCCCTGAACTAGGAGCCTAATACTGGCTCCATTTTAAGTGTGTGACCTTAGGCAAGTCTTGTCAACTTTCTGAGCCTGAGGTTTTTAAAATAGGGATAATAATACCTTCCCTCACATGGTTTGGGAGAGGCAGTACTACATAGTTCTAAAGAATCCTGGGCTACTGAGTCTGACAGGCTTGTTTTGGTTGTATGTCATTGAATAAGATACCCACCTTCTATGAGCCCCATTTTTTTTCCTACTGCAAAATGGCAGTAACTTTATGTAGCACTTATCAGGATTAATGGGAGGACCAAAGTGAAATGAGGTAATAAATATAAAATGATAAGCATGTTACCTGGCACACGATTAATGTTCAGTTAATTATTATGAATTATATATTATTGGTATCGTCAATAACATTTGGGTTGGTAGTAACATTTTATAATATGGGTATGGAATAGAATGATCAGATTTCAAGGTTTTGATTTTTAATACAACAGGTTTGCTGCTGAGAAAATCTGAGAGTATAAGGAGGTATTAATTAAAAGAGGCAGAATTTTCTAATTTCATTCTAATAGTCATTAACAATAGGACATTGTCTAGATGATCTAACTTTCTGTGCTTTATTTTTCATCTTTATTCAAGTAAAGAGAATGGTTTTTGAGGGGAAAAACATTGCTGTTGTTTTATAAAAATTGAAACAAAAGTCCATATGGTTTGTGACACCTAGGATGACTGATTGAGCACTTCGGATATTTCTCTTAAAAGTACCCTTTTTGGGTCTCAGAAAAAAGGCACTATGTAATTTACAAGGAAAAAAATACCTTCTAGTATAGTCTGCACATATGGAGTTGTCTAACTTTTAAATAACAAGATATTAACTCTCCATTGTTTTAAGAAATAACAGTGAGGATTATTGCTGATATGGTTTAAAAATCTGGGGGTGGGGAGAGGACTTACAGAGGGGCATAAAATCACCTGGTAAACAATTTTCATCTTTTCTTGTGTTTTTTTCATCAAGTCATTGCTTATCTGACCAACAAGGAGGGAATTAGCCACCTGCATCTGTGGCACTGTTTCATTTATTAACTCACCACATCCAACACATAAGCTATATGCATTAAGCTCTTGCTAAGTGCTACAGACTGTGCTTGAAGCTGGTAACCCACTGATGGTGACTAGCTAGCAATCCCTTATTATGACCATACTGCAGCTTCATACTGTAGTTTCTGTATTATCTTGAAGGATGGGTTGAGAAATATTGCAGAGCGCCTAAAATCTGCATTTCTAAAATTTTGGCTTCATTTGTACTCTGGAGAAGGAACCGATTACCTTTATTGTAAATTAACAACTATATACTCATGTAACTCAGTACTTCCCCTCCTCCCCCGCTTCAAAACCCAAGATGCTGCTGTAACAGTATCTAAGGAATCTCTACTGATACTGCCTTGATTCAAGCCCTCATCATATCCTGTTGGACCATTTCAGTTGTGTCCTAACTGCTAGGTGAACTGCCCTTACCTTTCAGGTTTCCCTCCTCTGTCCTCCAGACACCACCAACCACCCACAAATCTATATTCTTGCTTCGGCAATTCATCTAAAATGTAAATTGGATCACATCGTTTCTAGGCTTAGAATCTTTAAAATGCCTTCCTTATCACTTTTTAAGATACCATCTAAATTCCTTGGCATCAAATTCGTGGTCCTTCTTGATCTGGTCCCTACTTTCCTATCAATCTCATCTCCTGACACTTTCTTTCACCACCTGCATAGGAATTGTTTACAGTTCCCTGCTCTCTCACACTATGAAGACCTTTGGTATCTTCAACTCCGTCATCACTATCATATTTACATTGTGTTGTTGTCATTTATTTATTTGTCTCCCATGACTAGGCTGGATATTGAAGACAGAATTTTGTGTCATTTAACTTTTTATTCCACCCCCATGTAACACTGCCTGGCAAATAGTACACATTCCCTAAATGTTTATCGAATGAATGAATGAATGAACGAACGAATGAACTCCCATGTCGCCATAGTGTATCATTAATAACATTAGTAACATTAGTAACATAATATAGTTCTTAACTGTATTATACAATAACTAAGTGAGTTTTATAAAGCTAACAATCATAGCTAAAAGGGAGCTTAGATATCATCTCATCCAACCCTTTCATTTTTTTCAGAATGGATAAAGTCAAAACCAAAGAGAATGAGTAACTAAGAGTGGGGCACACAGCGGATTAGTGCTAGCCTGGGGGCCAACCCTGGCCTGGCTGCCCCATCCCCTTGCTGGGAATAGGCCTACCAGATTGAAATGGGGCAAGACTTTAAAAGAGATCATAGTTAAATCCTTTATTTTAGTTTTGGATTTAAAAATAAATTATTGTAGAAAAATATAAATATACATAGAAGTAAATAGGAGAGTATCCCCATGTACCATCAGCAGCTTAAACAGTTATCAAACCATGACCGGTCTTGTCTCATCTGCAGTATTTTGCAGCACATCTTTGATGTCATATTATTTCATCCAGAAATATTTTAGTATGTATGGGATATGTGAAAATAAAGGTCTCTGGTATTCTGGGAAGTCAGGTACTTCAAACAAAATAATGAAGGCTGATTGAAGACCTGGCTCCAGAAATCTGGCTGCTTCTCCCACTGGGTGGTGGTCTTCTGTCCAGCACTCTCTCCTCCCTTTACTCAGCTGTTCCCAGGACTGTCACTTCCACGGAGCCCATCTCTCACTGAGCCTCCTTTGTCCACGTACTCTGGAGAGAACTGTGCTATTTTATTTAAACTCTGTTAGATGGAGATGTAAGAAAGGAAAGAGATGGAGACCATACTAATAAGGAAAATAGATTGTAGTTAGTAGAAAGCAAGATACTCTATGTGTAAAGTTAAGTAGCTTTAAAAAAATTTATCCACAAGAAACCTTTAAAATTCCTTGGAATCTTTGTCGTTTTTATTTTCTCAAGATTATATTATGAAACTTAAAGTTGCAGTTTTTATTATGAATTGTTATAAATATACACAGTTATAGAGAAAAATATAAAGCGTCTGCTGCACAAATCTTAATATTTTGCCGTATTTACCTTGGATTTGATTTAACAACACATTACAGTTTGAGATGCTTTTGTAGCCCTTCCCATTCTTCCCTCTCCAGAAATAACCATTATCCTGGATTTAGATTTTTATTGGTCCAGTGCATGTATAACCTATGTTGAGCAGTATCTTGCCTTTTATAAAGCAATTTTAAATTTTCCATTTGATCTTCATAATTCTTCAAGTATGTAGGGAACTATGTAGAGTTTTTATTTCAATTCTGAAAATGTACATCCCACCAAATTATCCCAATTTCACTTAAAAGTTATAGGGTGTGAAGTACTGTTTTATTATTTACAGGGTATCTCATTACAAATACAGTTCTGAGGCATGTATGTGAAAATTGTTCATGCCCTGCTGTGTTTTCTGCTTAAAATACTAATAACTACCTTTAAAAATACAAACAACATAATAGGACTAGAAGGAACCTCAGAGGGTTAAATAGTCTTAATTTTCTGATTTTAGTGAAACCGCCTTAAAACCAACTCACAGGTAAGTTTTCTCATTTTCAAGGAATATACCCTCCCTGAGTAATGCTTACTGGCATGACAGACTGGTAAAGAATTCACTGAAATGTCTTGCTTTGCATTATCTAATAATGCTTTTTAAAATTAAATAACTATAGAGGTTGCATATGATTTAAATTTTTTAAAAAAATTTTACCCCAACCCTCCCAACCAATAGTCCTAGCTATATTTAGCATTATTTTTTGCTCCTTGGAAGGAGGTACAGAGCTCATCCTGTTTATCCAACAATAATAAAATTATTTTTCCCTTTTTTTAAAGAAAACGAATCTAGTTCTGTTAAAATTTCTGACTCACTTATTTTGGAGAGAAGTATCTCTTTCCACAAATAGATGAACTTACATACTAGGTCTTCTGAGTGAACTGATAAATTTCCGTGATGTCAAGAAATGGAGTGGTTTTTGTAGATGCCAGTCATATGGATAGGAATTTTTCAGACCAAATATAGGGAGAGTAGGATTAGGTTGAGTGGCCCCTCGAGCCACAAAGCATTTAGGGATTTCTCACTGGGGTAATGTAGTGCTGGAGATACGTTTAATCTTTTAAATAAAGGACTCTGGTATTCTGGGCAGTCATGGTACTTCTTAGAAAATAATGAAGCTTGATTGAAGACATGGTTCCAGAAATCTGGTGGTCTCTGCCATGTCATCTGGAGTAGCTGCTGCAAGAACACAAGAGATGCTTGCTTGTGGGATCTCTGACCGTTTATTAGGGTGCTGTAAGTGTGGCTCAGTCTTGATTTTTAAACCAAGTTGAGATCATCACTGTTTTTCTTCACATGGGCTTCTAAATAGCTGTCATTAAGTTTGGATTACTACCAGACATTCACTTAGTGTGGCTAGAGCTATGCTACCCAATTTATTAGTTTTCATTGGGCACTGCAGCCCACACTCATCTTTCCCTGTTCTGAGGCCCTGCTTATATCGGAAAGGCCCACCCAGGCTTATTTGTCCCATGTACTAATTGTTTTTGTGGGTTAGTCTTGCTTTTTTCAACAATAGTATAAGCTCTCAGAGTGCTCATATCATCCCTTTTGCTATTTGGGTCTCTTCCTACTAGCATACTGTCTGGTGTATAACAGGTGCTAATGACGCCAATTCTTTGATCATTTACAACCAGTGCAACTATTAGCTGGCGTTTTCTATTTTTATATCTCTGGCCATACTGAAGCCCTAACTATCCAATAGGCTTATTAAATATCTTATTTTGTTTTCTGTAATCAGTAACAGACCCTATAAATTTGGATGCAGCCTTTTAAAAGGGACTTTAAAAATCCTGAGCCTTGAATTTGGGTACTTACTTGTTCCCCAGGTGGCAGAAATACCTTGGCAAAGGAACAGAAATCCAAATGGCAATTTTTCAGTCCAAAGCTGAGGCTGGGTTAATTTAAATTACATCTTTTCCTCTTTTCCAAAAGATGATACCCAATCAAAATCCCAACAATAATCTTAATTGATCTTTACAAGCAGATTCTAAAATTCATATAAAATAATGTGTAAGAATCTGGGGGAGAAAAAAAGGAAAGGGGAGAAGCTTGCCCAACAAGCTGTCAAAATATATTTTACAGCTCTGAAAATAAAATAGTTTGATTTATGTGTGAGGAAGGGAGAGGGAGTGAGGGAGGAAGGACTGAAGGAAGGAAGGAAAGAGACAGGAAGGAAGGAAAGAAGAAGGAAGGAAAGAAAGGGAGGAAGGAAAGAAGGTAGGAAGGAAGGAGGAAGGGAGGGAGGGAGGGAGGTGGGGAGGGAAGGATTAGCGTCTCAGAATGGGTGGTTACCAGATGGTTCTCTAGTGCATATAGTTGCTCATACGCCTGCTCCTAAGTCTTAATGCACAGGTTTTCTTTCTGTTTTTAAAAATGTTTGCTGCACTCGTAAGTGTGACTCTGTTTAGTTTTGTGAACCCTTGGGGTTGTTATATTTCCACACATTTTACAATAGAAAGAAATGAGGAAAATAAAATTTATTATAAAGAATGAGGTGCCTAGAGGCACACAGTACTCTATACAGGGAGGCTTACCCACGTAAAACTGAAGGTCAGAGAGAGACAGTGTAGCTGAATGAGTCGGAGCTTAGGCTCTGGTCTGAAGCCAGCTAGGTTCCATTTACTAGTTGTATGCCTTTGGAATGGCAGCTAAGCCTCAGTTTCCTCATTTGTTAATGTGGGAAACCCATACTTTATAGAACTGTTGTGAAGGTCAAAGAACGTCATGCATGTTACATGTTTAGCACTGTACCCGACACAGAAGTGTTTGATAAAAGTTACCTACGGTATTATGTTTATTAATGAAGACCTTTAAAAGCACTCTGAACTGTTTTTGTTTTTTAAATTCTCAGTTAGGTACTAGTCATGAAGATTTCAGAAAGGCAACTTTATTTTCAAATCAGTTTCACAGTTTTCTTGAGGGAGACAAGCAATTCTTTCCTTAGCAAAATGGACTGAAATTTAAGAACTTTTGATCTTGCAATGAAGAAAATCAAAGACAATCAATAGAGTCCCTCTACCTTTTTCTTATATTCTGTGAGGATTTGAGCAAGTTGTGACAGTGGAGTTCTTCATTTTTATGGAGAATATGGGGGAAAGGGGTGAGTTTGAATTTCAGTGGGAGAGTTTAGGTTAGATGTTAAGAAGAACTTTCCAATTGTAAGGCTGCCACGTAGATAAGAGGACTCCTTGTCACCACTCAGAGACCTTTCTGGCCTCCTGAGGTGGTTTCAGTGCTGGGAGAACCCATCTAGATGAGCTGACACCTGCACTCCAACCCCGATGAGGGTGTGTGTGCCTGGATTCTGGCTGCCGCTCAGTGTTGGTTAATCCTCCAGCACGTACGGTTCAGTGTTCTGGTACTTCCTCCCTATTTAGACAGGTAACTGAGGACAGACAGCATAGGATAGACAATATGTATTTTAAATAATCTGTGAGATAATGGCAAAGTTTCTGACAAAGATTGTAAAACTCAATAGTTTATAGAGCTGTGTGGGCAAGAGGGCAGGTTAAATGGGAGGAAAACTGACATGGCCTTGTCTCTGGTAGAAGGACGGTGGGTTGATCTTTTAAGTTTCATTAAAATCAGGAATTCTACAGCGATTTAAGATTTATCAAGAATAAGTAAGGTGAGCATGTTAAGAACAGTTGACTTGCCTTTAGGAAGTTACAGATTTATTTTTAGCTTTTGCTTTGTTTAATTGAGTCTGGTCCATCAAGGGTAGGGATGATGTCAGAACAATAGAACAATAGCCCTGGAGTCGGACAGGGATCAAATCCCAGCTCTGCCACTTTCTAGTCGAGGGGCCTCTGACAAGTAACCTCTCTGAGCTTTGGTTTCTCATTTGTAAAATGGGGACATAGTACCTAGCTCATATGATTGTTAGGATGGTTATGGGACATAATGCACATAGCACTGTCTGACACAGAGAAGGTATGGAATAAATGGTAGCCATGGTGATGACAGTGACAATCATGACAACGACAAGAACATTGATTGGTTGCCTTAAAAAAGTAAATTGTATATGCTAGTCCAAATAAATAGGGTCCAAACAGTAGGGGCTTAATGTCATATCTGAGTAACAGAAAATCTTAGTTTGGAAAACTGTTTTTACCTACATTCTTAACCTTTGAGTTGTGTGATTTTGTGATAACAGTTTTGATTTGATCCTACTGGTTTATGAGAAAGTGTGCCCTCCTTCTAATGTAATAACTGTACGTAGTTTTTGCACCCTCGTATGTGTATTAGATCACTGATTGCATACTCTTTCTCTTAGTTGCATACTTCCGGATGTGCAATTGAATATTCATATTTAAAATTTATGAATTTTATATTTAAAGAAAATTTTATATTTATATTCAAAGAATATTCATATTTAAAATGTTGATACACACGGCCAGATTGCTTTCCAGGGAGACAGTACCAGCTAACCATCCTGGTATATGATAGAGCCAATAATGGGCACTATCCATCTTTTTCATCTTTGCCAGCCTGATTGGTTAAAAAGGACCTATGACATCTTAGTTTTGCTTATGCACTTCTTCGACTAAAATGAGTTAGCATATTTTCAGATATTTTAAATAATTATTTCTTCTTTTATAAGCTGCCTGATTTCAGTCTTTTGCCAATTTTTATGTTGAAAAAATTCATTCTTTGAGAGATTCAGTCTATTTTTGAATAATATAATTATCACAGCTCATTTTTAGGTATTTTAAATAGCTGAAATCATACCATAATGCCAATGTTTAAATCATTTCAATTTATACAACTTTAGAAAAAAAATCAGAGTATGAGTAAAATCTACATCACTTAGCGGTGACTAGCTTCTGTAATTAAAATCCTAATAGCATTCGAGAAGCCTTTTTTGGTAATATTTTGGTTTCCAGAAAGTTTGAAGTAAAATGTCTTCAATCATCTGAAAAGAGCAGGCAGAAACCAGTTATTTGATGCACGGATTCCTAATCATAAGGTAGGAAGCAGTGATTTAGTGTCAGACGTGGACGCCAGTGTTAGAACTACTAGATACCACACAGTCCAGCACTCAGCCCTGGCTCTCAGTGTTCTAATAGCCCATTTTTTTTGCGAGAACAGCAGTACAGTGTCCTTAGAGCTGCCACTGCACTGTGGACTCTCCAGCTGGATTGGAAGTCCCCCTGAAGGTTGAGTGACCTGTTCTAGTCTAAGCTTTTCTACTGGATCCAAATGACTGTGGGCAGCACTTCTGTAAAATGAGGGAGATGGTCTAGATAATATAGCTGTTGTGTTCAAGTTTTGAGATTGTAATACCTGTTTGTGAATTAAATGTGCAATCTTAGACCTTAAGTAGATTCTAGTAAAGTGCTGAGCAGAATTGAACTCATTAGCTGATTTATGGGAGGGTTTTCCAGTATACTTATTTGAATCACAGGATATCCTTGATAACAACAAACTATACAATTTACTTTTTATTCCATTTTAGGTATTTTGTTTTCCAAATAAACCAGAATTCTGTTCTAGAAATCACAAGTCAATAAAATGGTATGTCCCTGTTTAATGCTTAGACAATGAGCTGTTCAGGTGTTAATTGCAAAGGTCACTAACACTAAACATAATTTTTCCCCCTTAAAGATTTTTATACTCTGGCATCCTAATAAGGTGGATACCTCCTGGATTTTCTCACAGTTGCAGAAGTCATGTAGTCTGTGTGTTTAACATATCTGGGTCTGATGAGTCATGTGGTATGTCTGCTTTTAGCTTGAAAAAGATTTCGTTGGTCACTTGTGATGGCCAAAAAGTCTCTTGGGAGAGTTAACTCAAAATAACTAAAAGTAACTCATAACTACTTACATCTTGGAATTGTGAGCTTGAGGGTATCGTGTTTTAATTTTAGTCTAATCTGGTTTTTGCCCTCAAAAAAACTGCTGCTTCTGGCTCTTTAGTTGTTAAATTAGTCTGGTCTCTTTCAGTGAGTGGTTTTCATTTGAAAAGGAACTGTAAACAAAATAACATAGTAACTTTCAAATTAAAAATAAGAAATATAGAAGAAATTGGTACAAAGGAGGAATCCGCATAAGTCTTTCCTGAAGTTATTCAGTGATAAAGCTTTTAATTTTTGAATGAATGGGAAAATTAAAATATGAGTTTAGAGTTTCAATTAAAGTCATGTTTGAGCAATTTATATTTTTACAGCCTCACTTAAAGTGAAGTCTATTTTCAAGTTTCACTTTTGTGTGTGATTGTTGGTCTCTCTCTCTCTCTCTCTCTCTCTCTCTTCTATTAAAAGCTGACTTTTAAGAAAGTGTACAACAAAAGTTGACCACAAAAGTGACCAATTTTTTAGAGTTGGGCTCCTGAGTGATTTATGTGTTTGGGCTGCTTCCCAAAGCTGCTCCTCCCCTTTCCTTTATAGCGTGTCACACCACCTCTCATCACTCATCATTTCCTTGCCTTGTCCACTCATTGGTTGTTCTCTGGTCACACCATACCTTCACCTTTTAGCACAAAATAGACATTTTTGATTGTACTGGTATTTTCAGTCAGGCATTATCTTCTTTTAAACAGGCAAAGTAGGAATACAGGAAAGTAGGGATCATCTTTAAAGCTAGAGCATTTATTTTGTCTCTTGTGATTTTGGAGGAGTAGTTTCCTTACTTATAACAAGGGAAATTAGCTTAGCTAAATTTGTCCTGCCCTGCTTTTTGATTTTGATAAGGGCCTTTTGAATCACCAGTAGAAAAGCTATTTGAGAAGAAGGTGACTGTTTGAGCCCTTGTAAATATGCACAGGCATAAGCCACCAAAAAAACTCTTTCCCTAAAAAGAAGTGTAAAAAGTGGCTGAAAATTTTCTCAGAATTCCCATTATTCTTATGGTTTGTCTTTAGTTTTATTCCATGACTTCAAACTCTCTTTGTTGTTTTTCACAATCCTCTAAACCAGAAGTAAGAATTTGTTTCGTAGGGGAAAATAATCCAAGTGCAGTGGTACCTAGAAAACCAGCTCTGTGGGCTGAAATGTGCAAGTTGATTCCCTTTTACTGCTCCCATGTCTACTTATACACAATTACTCTTAAATAGCTTTTCTTGTTATAAAAACGATTGTTTCTCATCATTGGAAAAATTGGAAAATTCAAAAAATGATAAAGGATAAAATTTAAATCATCCATAATTTCACACCATAATTTACCCCGTTTTTCCATAATTGAGTTCATATTTTACATGAAGATAGAACTTTGTATTCTCTTTATTTAAAATTATTTGTCATGCCGTTAATGTTTTGGGGGAAAATTTTCTTCATCGTTGTTTTATGGTGTTTCATGTTATCATTCCACCAATCATTTTACCTAATTTTAAACATTTGTTTTGTTTGCTATTTTAAATAATGCTTTTATTAAAAAAAAAACAACTCTATAAATCTTTGCTGTAATTTTGATTATTTTCTTAGGATAGATTCCTAAAGGTGGAATTATTATGTCAAAAGACAAAAACTCTTTAAGGTTCTTGATACAAATTGCCATAGTCCCTGTTAGAAAGGATTACATCCCTACCTTTCACGTCCCTTGCGAGGAGAGTTGTAGGGAGCGAGGAGGGTGGCGCAGGGTTAAGAAAAGACAGTAGCCAATAATAGATTATAAGCAGGGCCAAGGGACCCCCAGTCTCAAGGACTGGACACCCCAATCAGGCATATGCATTAGCTTTTGTTAGGTGGGAAAGTAAAGGAGATAAAGCTTGTCAATCTCAAGATCTGTGAATCCCACACATCATAATAAGAAACTGATTCAAGCCAATCACCCTTGCCTGCAGGCAGCTGCACCGTAAGTCTCAGGATGTGTGGACTTCCCCAAGGGACAAAACTTTATGCATATGAATAGATGGAGAGCACATCATTGAATCACTTCCCTTGCAGGTTTTGGGAAGGAATGCAGCCACAGAGGCAGAGGCTTTCCTTAGCCTGGGGAAGGTGGGGGGCTGTGCCCACCTCTGTGAACCCTGTGGGTTCTCCTTTTGGTCCCCACTCGACTGAGCCTGGCTTGAGTTGTCCCCACCTTGGGGAATCTTACTCGTCATTAGCTGAACAGCCATCTTTTGAGGACCACACAGGGAGACATGAGCTGCAAACATAAAGGTGAAGCAAAGTCCCTGAAAGGATCTGTCTCACAGACTCTCCTTTCTTTAGGGGTAGGTACAAGGAGACAGACAGGTAGGCTGCTGCGTGGCAACACCTACCAGTTAACATACACAGTCATCAAGATGGTGACATAGGTCATTCCCAGCTTCAGTCTCTCTCACGAGAAGACCAATTAGCAACTATATATAGACAAGACACCATTGTGAGAATCCCAGAACCCAGGGGTGAGGCTGAATCACCCCCTGTAGGCTGCCTACCGCCCTGCTTGGATACTGTAAAGCAGCCCTGTTAAGTATACTCTTAAACATAGCCTGACCACACATCACCTGAATAGTGACCCTGGGCAGACTTGTTATATGGCACTGCCCAGCTGTGGAGCCCACCCTATAGCCCTGCTATGCAGCAGAGCCCAGCCTTTGGCCCTACCCATTTGTTGAATGCAGCCTGTGGCCTCTCCCAGGCCGGAGATAGCCAGTGACCCCACCCATTTGCAGAGCATAGCCTGCAGCTGCACCTGATGTGAGAGCCTGGACAGCAAACCTGCCCATCTGCAGAGCACAGTGTCTAGCCCATTCACCTGCAGAATACAGCTGGAGACTCCTCCCAACCAGAGAACCCAACCAGTGACCTTGTCTAATAGTGGAGCCCCGCCAGTGGCCTACCTGATTGTGAAGCCCAGTCTGACACCCTGCCTAACTTCACGGCACTCTCTATAGCCCTGTCTGATTGCAGAACATAGCTAGAGGCCCTGTCTGACCATAGCCTGTGACCCTGCCTCAGCATGGAATCCAGCTAGAAGCACCAGCTGATCAGAAAGCACAGCTGGGATCCTGCCCAACCAGTAGTGATTACAGAGCCCAGGCTGTGGCCTTGCCCAATTACGGAATCCATCCAGTGGAACCAACCTGCCAGGGAACACAGCCAGCAGGCTTATGCAACCACGGAGCCCAATCAGAAGCACCCCCTCCTCACTTTAGAGCATGGCAGTGGCCTCGGCCAACTAGAGATCCTGATAAGAAGCCCTGCCTGCCCACAGACACTACCAGTATCCCAAGCTGAGCTGACTGGTGAAGGTCTTTCCCTGCTAAAGCAAACCTAAAAAGTCTGGAGAACACTTATCTAATTGTGGAGATACCCACACAAGGGATCAAAGAACATGAAGAATCAGGTAAACATGACACCATCAAAGGAAACTAATAAAACTCCAATAGTTGACCTTAAAGAAATGGAGATTTCTGAACTGTTTGATAAAGAATTCAGAATAATCCTCAAAGTTCAGTGAATTCAAGAACACACAGACAACTAAATGAAATTAGGAAAACAATGCATGAACAAAATGAAAAGTTCAACAAAGAAATAGAAACTATAAAAAACTATCAAACAGAAATCTTAGACCTGTAGAATACAGTGACTGAATTGAAGAATTCAATAACAGACTTGATCAAGCAGGGGGAAAAACAAAGTCAGTGAACTAGAAGATAGGTCATTTGAAATTATTCAGTCAGAGGAGCAAAAAAAATAAAAAAATAAAAATGAAGAAAGCCTGTGGACTTATGGGACGTGATCAAGTGATACAAATATACATTATGGGAACCCCAGAAGGAGAAGTGAAATGTAAAGGGAGAGAAAGTTTATTTAAAGCAGTAATGGCTGAAAACTCCCCAAACTTAGGGAGAGAAATGGACATCTAGATTCAAAAGGCCCAATGGATCCCCCAATAGGTTGAACCTAAAAAGGCTATGCTAGGGTGGACGGGTGGCTCAGTTGGTTAGAGCGCGAGCTCTGGGCAACAGGGCTGCCGGTTCAATTCCCACATGGGCCAGCGAGCCGTGCCCTTTGCAACTAGAATGAAGTCAACGAGCTGCCACTCAGCTCCCGGGAGGCCCGATGGCTCAGTTGGTTGAAGCGCGTGCTCTCAATCACAAGGTTGCTGGTTCGACTCCTGCAAGGGATGGTGGGCAAGCGCCCCCTGCAACTAAGATTGAACACGGCACCTTGAGCTGAACTGCCGCTGAGCTCACAAATGGCTCCGTTGGAGTGCGGGCTCTGCCGGTTCGACTCCCACAAGGGATGGTAGGCTGTACCCCCTGCAACAGCGACTGGACCTGGAACTGAGCTGCGCCCTCCACAGATTGAAAGGACAACAACTTGACTTGGATGGAGCTGATGAGTCCTGGGAAAAACACTACTACTGTTCCCCAATAAAAAAGTCCTGGAAATACACACTGTTCCCCAATAAAGTCCTCTTCCCCTTCCCCAATAAAATCTTCAAAAAGAAGAAAATGGCTGAATGGATTTAAAAAACACACACACAGAAGAAACTCACTTTTAGCTTTAAGGACACAAATATACTGAAAGTGAAGGGATGGAGAATGCTATTTCAAGCAACTGATAACCAGAGGAAATCAGGGGTAGCTGTTCTTATATCAGACAAAATAGAATTTAAGCTAAAAATGGTCAAAAGAGACAAAGAGGGTCATAATGATAAAGAGATCAATCCATCAAGAAGATATAACAATTATAAGTAATTATGTGCCCAATATCAGAGCTCTTAATAAGTAAAGCAAGTACTGACAGAACTAAAAGAGGAAGTAACAGTTGGTGACTTTAATACACCCTCTCAGTAGTGGATAGATCATCCAGAGAATCAATAAGGAAACTGCCGATTTGAATAACACTGTAGACCAAATGAGCCAAAGAGACAAAAATGGATCATATCATTCAACAGCAGCAGAATAAATTTTTCTCAAGTGCACAGGACAGATCGCATGTGTAAGGCTACATGATAAGTCTCAACAAATTCAAAAAGATAGGAATTATATCAGTTATTTTTTCTGACCACCATGGTATGAAACTAGAAATCCGTAACAGGAGGAAAGCTAGAAAACTCACAAATACATGAAAATTAAACAAAACACTCCTGAACAACCAGTAGGTCAAAGAAGAAGTCAAAAGAGAAATTAAAAAATATATGAAACAAATGAAAATGGAAATCCAACATACCAAAACTTATGGTATACCTCAAAAGCAGTTCTAAGAAGGAAGTTTATAGCAATAAATACATACATTAAAAGTAAGATTTCCAACTTTACACCTAAAGGAACTAGAAAAAGAAGAATAAACTAAGCCTAAAGTTAGCAGAGGAAGGAAATAATAAAGATCAGATCAGAAATACTCATAAGTACAAAATAAGAAAATAATAAGATTAACAAAACTGGGTTCATTCTTTGAAAGGATAAAATTGAGAAACCTTTAACTAGACTAACCAAGAAAAAGAGAGAAGATCCAAATAAATAAAATAATAAATGAAAGAGGAAAGATTGATTATAACTGATACCATAGAAATACAAAGGATAATGAGAAACAACTATGAACAAATTATACACCAACAAATTGGACAACGTAGAAGAAATGGATAAATTCCTATAAACTTACAAGCTCCCCAGACTGAATCCTGAAAAAATAGGAAATCTGATTGGACCAATAACAGGAAAGGAGATTGAATTAGTAATCAAAAATCTGCCAACAAAGAAAAGCCCAGAACCAGGGCTTAATATCGAAAACATAAGAAACAGGAACTCATACAACTCAATAGCAGTTTTCCCCCAAGATTACTGTCTTTTAATCTTGTTTGATACACAATATGTATATTCCAAGTTTTTGTATAATTGATACCTAGCATTATTTTCATTGCGATGATTTCCTTTTAAGACAGTCCTTTCCATTTCAAAGATCAGATATTTATTTTTTTGTTAATTTTTGAAGTTTAATTTTTCTTTTTATTGCCTTCCTCCTTTCCTTTCTTTTCCCTCCCCTCCTTTCCTTTCCTTTTTGTTCTTTAATTTTTATGTTTACCCTTTTAAATCATTTGAAATTTATTTTGCCCTTTGGAGTGAAATGGATATCTGACTTGCGTTTTTTCCAAATAAATAACCAGTTGTTCCACCACCATTAATTAAATAATTCTTCTCTTCTTTCCATAATCTATGATTAGATTTCCTCATAAAAAGGCCAACTTTTTTTGTTGTTTGTTTTGAGTCAAGGTTATTAAGAATTTAATGAATGTTGTTCTCCATCTTCTCCTCTTTGCTAGTTTTGTGAACAGGATTATTTTCCCATTTCTAAATTATGTCTTTAAAATTAACATTTTAAAGGTATTTTAAAAACTTTAAGTGGAACTCTTTATTTAAAAAATATTTTTATTTTGTTCACTGACTCATATCTTTATAACAGAAGTGAAAAATACAGAAGAAAACTCAATGATGTTTGGCTATGGGAAGTAGAGGGAAGCATGACTCAGCTGACAAGGCAAAGGGAAGGATAATTCCTTTTGGGTGCATTAGATATCTAATTTTATTCATTTCATTTCTCCAGATCTCCAGTTCAGAATCATAGGTTTAATCTGGTACCCCAGAATTCTCTAGATCATTGTTAGTTATGTCCCCTATCCCCCCCCCATGCTCTGTTCTCTGCAAGAGTTACGTAGGTTATTAAATTCATGTCTATAAACTATAAATTTCTAGATATATAAATTCTCTATATAAACATGAATAAAATAAAGATATACCAACTTTTATGTGTGTTTATAGTCTTAATCCTTGTTTTCCATGTTATTTTTGTTGTTTTGTTTTACCTCTGAGTAGTTTCTCCTTTACAAATAGCTTTGAAATCCTCCCCCATTCTCCCCTTTCTGTACCCTCCACTTCCTGCCTTGCAGACTGATTTTTTTTCTTTCTCTCTGTTCTTGTGTGTGCTTGTGTGTGCACCAATTAATAGAAATTGATTTAAAGTTCTTTTAGGGATACCTGTTTTATCTAAATGTTGGTATTGTTTTCCTGTTGTGTTGCTAAATTATAAGTATCTGAAGTTGTTTGGCATTTCAGCTAAGGTAGTTTTTTTTTTTTTAAGTTAACTATAACTTGGTAGAACATCTTTCAGTTAAACATCTTTTGCAGAGAAATTCTAATGCGTTACTAAATAGGGATATAGCAATGAATTCAATCACATAAATATTATAAGAACAAATGTCTCCTTTCTGAATATTTTTGAGAAAAATAGGATGCTACCTTACCTGAACATTAAGATCTAATAAACTGGATTTAGAGCTGAGCTGCGCCCTCCACAACTAGATTGAAGGACAATGACTTGGAGCTGATGGGCCTTGGAGAAACACACTGTCCCACAATATTCCCCAATAAAATTTATTTAAAAAAAAAAAAACTAATAAACTGTCCAGTTTTTAGATAAAGTTTTTGTTTAGCAAGTTTATCTCCTAGTTTAATTGTTTATATTTGGTTCATAGACACTTCTTCCCTTTGCAAGTTAGAAAACCAAAAAACTAAAGTTCAGAGGGATATTTAGTAATTACTTGGATCCACGTACTCAAGTAGTCTACCATTAACAGCATTACTATAGCCAAATAAGCTTTTGGAAACTCAACCATTGAAATATATTTTTGTCAGCTTGGAAAAAAACTTCTCTTTCTAAAACAATACTGAAAATAACAATGACGATATTCACTTCAGCATCCCTGTGCCATCACCACCAGGGTTATCATTCACTAAAAAAAGAAAAAGTATCTATGAATTCGCTTCTCTGGACTAGTGTACAGGGCACACACCAATGTAGAGAGTCACGTTAATTAAAAACGAAACAAAAGTTCTTGACACTAAATGCAGTAAATAGATTGTAAATAAATTGGATGTCTGTTGCCTTACAGGAATTATGGCATCTTGTGAGAGACGTGATTGGTTCCTCCCTTGAACGTTTCCGTCTACCCTGCTATACCTGCCAATCACTACTAACTTCCAGGATGACGTTTACAAAGAGTTCTGTTTTTATTTCAAGTTTTTCTGTTTGAGAAACTAGTATGTACTTTTTGATACATTTCTCTCCTCTCTCTGTTCAAAGCAATCTAATTTGTCAAATCAACTAGGCTTTAAGATGAGGAGAGATAGGGAACATGCCCTGGAGACTAAATTTTCAAGCTTATTTAGGATAGCAGCCCAAAACCTAGGAGGAGTGAGCAGGAAGATTGGACTGGGAAGGGAAGAAAGTAATCAGTCTTGCACATTTAATAAGAGTTAAGAGATGTTTTAAAACAGTCTCTCACTTATGTTATTGATTTACCAAACATTTCCATAACATTTCTCTGTGCCAGGCACTGTTCTAAGTCCTTTACAAATACCAACTTTCCTAATTCCTATAAGTCTTATATTAACATAACATGTGCACAAGTTGGCCATTGTTATGTCAACGGGAAATTGAAGCACAGAACAGTTAAGTAATTTACTTGAAGTCCCACAACTATGGAGTGTCTGGCCTAAAATTCAGATCCCAGCAATCTGGCCCTTCACCACCATGCTCTGCCACCATTTGAAGCATCACGCCAGCCCTATAAGGTGGGTGTGTATTCTCTCCATTTTAGAGACATGGATCCTGAGTCTGTTTAAAGAACTCAAACGGGATCAGCCTTGAACTTATTTTATTTCCCCACTAAGTTAGCTCTTCCTGTACTGCTTATCGTTACTAATGGATGATAGCACCCAAAAGCTGATACCCAGAGATAATTATAGATTTCTATCTTCCCAGCTGAAATAGTTGAGCCCTTCTTTTAATCTCTTCTGCTGCTCTCTTAAATTCGGACCTCATTCTTCTATTCTAAACCAAAGGTTGTAATCTCATGCTCCCAGGAAGCAGGCAGGTAATAAAACGAGTGAAAGTAGGCTGGGCCCGAGGGAGGAGAGTTGGTGGACTCGGCAGGATGCTAGGAGGCTGCTGCTCTGTTCCAGCGATCTATTTCCAGGCAGGTCTGTGGGCTCAGATTTGACATCCAATTTTTAAAGAGGAACCAGAATCTGGACTTTTATGTGAAATCTTCCAATTTCTAAATCACAGAGGGAGCCAAACAAAATATGGCTGCGGGCCACCGGTGTGTGATGTCTGACTATTTATTATAGTCCCCCTAACCTGATTTACAGCCCTTGAACCTACTCCCAGCCTTTTAGCCATCCTCCCTATCCTAGTATAATCTAGCCAAAATGCCAATCAAATAGGATTTTAGGGGTGGTTAGGGGGATTAAATGCATTGCAACAAGTAACATTCTTAGAACAGGTCTTGGTACTCGGGTAAGCACTCGATAAATGTTCTTTTTTTAAAATTTTGTTTTAAAAACAGGACTTTATTGGGGAACAGTGTATACTTCTAGATCTTTTTCCAAATCAATTTGTTGTCCTTTCAGTCTTAGTTGTGGAGGGCGCAGCTCAGGTCCAGGTCTAGTTGCTGTTGTTAGTTGCAGGGGTGCAGCCCACCATCCTTTGCGGAAGTCGAGGAGTCGTACTGGCAACCTTGTGGATGAAAGCCCTCTGGCCCATGGGGGAATTGAACCGGCAGCGTTTGGCATTAGGAACATGGAGCTCCAACCGCCTGAGCCACCGGGTCGGCCCTCAATAAATGTTCTTTATTGGATGTTCTTCACTTAATTAAAAGACTTGACTCACTCCCACTTACGCTCAGGATAATGTTTTAACATGACACTAAAAGTGTTTTATCATGACTTCTGTCTTTTCATCTTCCCTTCTGCTACTTCACCAGATGTACTCAAGCCATTCTCTGTACTCAAGTATGTCAACCTGCTTCATGCTCTTACACCTCTTCCCCCTCTGCTCTGTCCGTCTGACTTGTGAACTCTCGTCTCCCCTACCCCACTTAAGATTCAGTTCAAGCATTGCCTCCTCTATTAAATCTTTGAGAGTACACTTCCCCTTGGAGAGCTGATCTCTCCCTTCCTTCTGTCCCGTAAAACAGTGAACCTCCCCAAGCTCAGGGACTCTATCAGTTTTCATATTCGCAGTACTTTGTGCAGTGCTGACACGTAGCGTATATCTGCACGAAATGTTGGTTGGAAATAACACAACTAGTAAAAGTTAGTGCTGGGACTTGAACTCTTAACCTGCCTGTGAATTTCTTGCTCTTTGGATTGTAGCTCAGAGAGGAAAGAAGTTGTGACTGTTCTGTCATCAGGGACCAGTATCTCACATGAGGACCTGTTACAACATAATGGTTGCAACTAATGATGAACTTAGGAATGTTTTTTAATACTCCAAGGCAATACAGTAGCATTAAGAATACTCTTTCCTCTGTACTACAGTATGTGAAAACTAAGGTCAAACCACCTGTTTAAATAGTGTGTTTTACCTCGGGTAAGGCAGTTGTTTTCCTACTTTAGAAACTTGATGGTAAATGGTTGGAGACACCACATCTATTTATAGATGGCCTGAGTGCCAAATTTGTTATCGCCTTTCCCCAGGCTTGATAAACGAAAGAATGTTGGACTTAACTATTGGTAGTGTCTCCATTAATGAATTAGGGAAGTCTGGAGAAAACACATGAACAGGAAATTCAAGGGCACCTAGTGTTGTTTTTATCAGTCCAGGAATTCTAGACTTGCAAATTATATCCTGTTCTTTTTCTGGCTAAAGAAAGGCTTCAGTAAAAGACAAAGAACAGTGTTAAATCCATTAGAGGAATAAATTTGCAGTATAATAAGTGCCAGTCATCCATATCTTTCTTTGCAATAATTTGGTCACGTCTGTTCTTAGTTTTGTTTAATTTGAATTTTTTAAAACCTATTTGAGTGGGGTTAGAAGGAAATATTTTTTGTGTGTTTTTAAAGTTGATCTCTAAAAGATACTATTTAATCAAGACTAATGGTAGAATTTATGGCTTTTTTTGCAATTGTATCTCTCCAGAAGGATTTGTTTCTGAAGGTTAACAACACTAAGTGATTCTGTAGTTCACAATCCAAAGGAAGTTATTTTATATGAAATATATAATTTAAAATCCATTAAATTTAAGTTTAGTTATTTACCATCATTTATTTATAGAATGCCTACTGTGTGCTCAGCACTTTGCCAGGTGCTGTAATACTTTCATTACAAGGATGAAGAGACATAGGTTTTGCTGTGATTTCGTTTTTAAACAAGGCATACATAATTGCATGTATGTATAACCAGAATGAAAGAACACAGTAATCATGATTCAATTATATAGTATCTGGAAGTTGTTTTTCATTACCTGATATCCACTTCTGGATTTTGGAGTTTAACTCATTACTCTTTTTTTGATGGGAGAAACCTGATCTTCTGTTTACCCCTCTTTTGTAAAGGCCTCAGGTTCATAAATTTTTATCTAAAACAACCTTATATTTATTTTTGTATTTGTAACGCAAACAATTCCTAGTTTCTTGGAATTGTTTTGAATTCCCTAACATTTTTTTACGTTTTATAAAAATATCCCCAAAAGTTTTGCTCAGTAGTGTTTCTGCCCACCTCTAGCCCCCTGGCCCTCCCCCATTTTGTTTCATTCTGGGAAAGCCCAGTCAGCAGCAGAGCTTAATATTGGCCATCTCCAGCCACTGTAAATTGGACAGAAGTGCTCTGGGCAAGATAGTCATTAGTCTTTTATTTATTTATTTATTTTAAAGATTCTACCTTATCCTGATGCCATTAAACATTTAAATTGAACAACAGTTTCCTTTCTTCTGATGCCATGCTTAGGAAGCAATCTTCTGATCCTTTTTATGGCATTACATCTAGCTCGCCTGCAAGGATGGAATGCTTTTGCCAGAAGCTGCAAAGATTGTTCCTTGTTACTCAATTTCTTACTGTGTGAATCAGTAAATTGCCATTGTGTCTTGTGTATCAGTCTCTTGTGAACTCTCTTAAGATAAAGTAGCTTCCAGAATTTGATTGCCCTAGGACATTGGCAGCTGAAGGCCAGACTTTGCCCCTTGGCAGACTGAGCAGATCAGCCTGTTCTAAGAGACCCGTTGGCAGCCAGTCAGCTGCCTTCCAAGGCCACAACCTGAGTGCATCATACATCTTCCTTTTTGACTTCTAAAGTATTTACTAATGTGTTATTTCTTTGTGTTTTTCTTCCAAGAGGCATTATAAAATGTTTTCATAACATTTTATAAACTTTTTGAAAGGAAAATACAGACCTTGGACAACTAGAGTTGGGTCTTTTTTTCCTGCTAGGAACTGTTAAACCAATTCGAAGATTCTTTATCAGCTATAGAACTTCTGGGCCTACAGAAAGCACTCTAAAATCCCTAGTGTAGCTCTTTGTTGGAGCTTCTAAGTCCCCTCCACCCCTAAATGTTTGTTGGAAAAAAAAAAAGTAACAGGCACATTTTTATTGTGTTTGGAGACAATTACCTATGAGCTCAAATTTTATATGCCTAATGGAGGCTCCCTAGACAACTACTGCAACTTGTGGACATTATCGCCTTTTTGACGGCTTAGGGACCATATTAACTATTAAAGATGCTGGAAAGTCTTGGAATAAGAAACTTGCTTAATTTTATATAGTTAGATTGCCTCAAATTATTTGAATTCCTCAACTTCCAGTCCATCCTCCCCAGCTGCCTTCCCCCCTCTCCCAAACCTCAAATTCCACTTAACAAACATGATTTGGGATGTCTACTATATACCATGTGTGTTCCATTTTTCCTTTGACTTTTCTGCATTTGATCCTGAAACTGAGAACATGAACACAGTGATTCTGATATTTCCAAACATGGCTTGGTAGCATTGCCCATTGTGTTGGATAGCGTTCCGAGAACAGCTTAGCGCTTCAAAATCATTTGGCCATAATAATTCTTGAGTTTCACTGATTTTTATTATGTATCGTGTTTAAAAATAATATTATTATTAAAGCAGTTAGCACATTTAAGAAATTAAACTAAGTGCCTAAAATAATGTCTTACAATTGTATAAGCTATTGTGGCTTTGCTGTGTATTATCTCAGATGGCCATAGCCTGTGCCTGTGAACTAGGTAGAGCAAATATTATAATGCCTGTCTGGGGAAAAGTGACTTCAGTTCAGTGTTCTGGTGATTTGAATAAGACCATATGCTCAGTTAGCAGCAGGGCCTAGATTAGATCGGTAAATTTCTGACTTTTTCCACAGTTGTTTCTTAGCCAGCCTGCATAGAGTACTTTACTTTTAGCCAATTCTTTCAACTCTTCCCCCACCTCCCATTTGATAGGTGGACTCATTCATTTATGAATGCCTACTTATGTGTCAGATACAGTGCTATTGTGGTAAATACTAAAAAATGAATCGGAAAAGTTCTTGCCCAGAGGTGCTTCTAGTTTAATGGGATAGAGAAGTAGAGAGATAAGCACCAGTACCTGAGATATATTGGTACAAATGCTAGAGAACACACATGTAAGAATGGCAAATATTGTGTCTCTGCTGGGAGGGTATGTTAGAGAAGTATTCATGATAAGACTGTGCCATAAAGAATCAGCAGGTTTCCTGCGAAGAGTTCAGGACATAACTGGTTTGGGGGTAAGTCATGTGAGGGCTTGGAGACGTGAAAGAACCAAGTATGTTGGGAGAAGAGTGAGCTGTGAGGAAGGGCGGCAGATAAGGCTGGAATGGCAAGCTGGAGACAGTACTGGGAATCGGAGTCCTGATGCCACAGCTCGCTAGCTGCGTGTATGTGACTTTTCTAAGCTTCAGTTCCTTACCTTACAGGGCTGTTGTGAGGATGAAATATAGTCATGCATAGGAAGTGCCACGATCTTAAATCCTCAGGAGAAAAGAGGGAGATTCAATGAATAAAATATAAAATTCCTGATATGTACCAGCATTCAATGAATGTGAACTGTCTTTGTTTATCTTGCTAAGCTAATTTGATTTGCTGTAGGCAGTGAGGAGATGTGAATGATTTTAAACAAATAATGTGATCAGCTTCTTGTTATAAAAAGATTTAGAGTACTCAGTAAAGGAGCAAGTTTATGATGCTAAAATCATAGATTCAGTTTTAGACATAAACCCAGTAAGATGACAGTGGGACTAGAATTTTGCCATAGTTAACTGTGTACTTTCTGTCTGTACTTGACTTGCTTGACATTGAAACACAAGAAAGGACTTTTAGTTCATTCCATCATGCCTGGGAGCTAGTCCAGCTCAGGCCCACAGGCAGGGGTCTGTATCTGTGTGTAATTAAGGAGAGGTGGGTGTGGGGGAGGAGATGGCAGGTCTGGGGGAATATTTCAGCCAAAGATGCAGCGTTGGATGTTCACTTTCAGCAATCTGGACCTTCTCTAGGGTGGTCTGTTACGATCCCCATCTAGATAAGCAAAAATCTCTTTAATGTATGGAACCATTCCAGTTTTGGTTTTGGTCTAGGTGTAGACTATGGTAGGCAAATCTCTTAGGGTCAGTGCCCATCAAAGCAACCACCAGAATTCAATCTGTTCCCTTATGAAGGAGTCATTTTGCTACATTCCTTGTCTAATTGTCCAGATTATCTTCTTCAAATCAATACTTTGTTTAGTTGGGCCTCTGATTTTTAAAAGTTGGTACTTGAATGACTTTAAAGTAAAAACACACTGTCTAGTCCACAAAACTTCCCTGTTGTCACCTGGTTTGACTCATATATTTGTTTCCTGCCTCATTCCTATAGGCATTTGAGTATCATTTGAAAATGAAATAGACCTCGTAGTCTGGAGAAGCATACCAGACCTTGCAATAGCAATATCTGAAATGACATAGAATTCAGAATGAAATAGGACAGCCATAGACTCCATCCAAAGGGGCTTCCTTCTAAAAGTAGTTTTCCCCTAACACATGCTCATATACCCATAAGAAAGACTAATATCTGTGTGCTTATTTGATGCAAAACTTTGTTTCATAAAATTTATATGGCAGAAGCTATTTCTTACTATTTAACTAAACAACATTAACTCTTAGGAGATTTACATTTATTGAGGACACAAGTATTAGCAAAATCTTGTGGACTTTTATTTAGTAATTAATAAAAAAATATATAATAAATTGAAACTTTCTTGTTTTGAATGCTTTTTTAATACAACCTTTTGTGTATAAATGTATTTATATTGTGTGTGGACTGTCGCCAGTGCTTATTTACTGTTATTCACCCCTGATTTTTCCCAAATTTAATTTCTGTTGTTTTGGGAATAGTACAGTTTTCTCTTTAATTACTAGCATTGTATTATTTATACTGTGAAATATTTGGATGTCTCAACTGTTAGGGTAGACTTTTGTTTAGTAGAAATCAAACCATTTTTAGAGTTTGTTATAAAGGGTAGAGAGTTGTGTTGTTGTTTTTTTCATTACTGAATAATTTGTGTTTATATGTTATTTCAGTTTCCATTACTATGGCAATGACGGCAGGGACTACACCCACCTTTCCTATGAGCAATCATACCCGGGAAAGAGTGACTGTGGCCAAGCTCACGCTGGAGAATTTTTACAGCAACCTAATTTTACAGCATGAAGAGAGAGAAACCAGGTATAGTAAAGGCTAGTCAGAGTTTTCTGTTTGGTTAAATAAGCTGTCGTGCTATAGGTGGACTGTCAACATGTCCGTTAAGAATATAAATATTATAGATTCCTGTGTGTTGTTCTTAAGTTTCCTGTACTGACAGGACCTCGTTACTTTTTTCATTTTTGCAGAATAGGTTCTTGTCCTGTGTGTCCAAATGTCATTTGATGTTTTAAACAAAATGTATTCAACCATGAAATTATGATGTATCTTTATACTTTCTTTTAGAGGGATGCAGTATGAATAACTGACTTTAATCCAAATACCTTTATAGTGTTGTATGTATATAAGTGGCACTGGAAGAATAAAAAACGAAAGACATTGTTTTGCCTTCAGGAAACTTATTGTAAGGGAGATAATGCACATAAATATTACATGAAAGAGTGTAAAGTACCACTAAGAGACGGGCAAAGAAGAGATTGCTTTTGTTTAACGCTACTGGGAGGGCTTCACAAATGGTGCTGGCCTTTAAACAGGCCTCTAAAGGAAGAGTCCTATTTATACATAGGACGTAAAAGGGAGAAGAAATGTAGTAGAGCAGGAGGAAGGATATTAGAGACAGAAGTCACTGTCAGTGCTAGGTCAGGCAACATTCAATTTAGCTCAAGTTGGATTTCCACATTTCCTGGGAGCCTGGGATGCTTTGTTAACAGTAACAATTCTCATGGTAATGGCCTTCATGAGTTTTGAACACAAGATCAAGTGATCGCAGGTATTAAGAAGAGTGTTGTAATGTAGAGAATGGACTGTGGGAAGAGGGATTAAAAACGGGAAAGGCTAGTGAGATCGCCCAGGCAAATAGAAAGGAGGCTTGAATTTAGATTGTGACAGTAACAACAGAGAAAAAGTGATGGGTGAGAAAGATTGGAAAAACATGGAAAGTAACCAAATAAGAAATGTAAGAGAAACAAGTCAATACTGGCTCTGAAATGTCATGCCTGGGCAAACAGAGAGAGGTATAACTTTAGAGAAAATAGGACTCGAGAAAAAGACTCAAGTTTTGAACTTAATTTTGTACAGGTCTAACTATAGATTAGACATAGCTGAGGAGAGAATTAGAACTAGAAAAGAATTATTCAAAAGTCCACCTAGAGAGACAGATTAAGAAAATATGAAAGAGAGTTAAGAAACAGAGCAAAGCTATCATATCTTTAATCAAAGTTCCTAAAAGGGAGGAAAGAGAATGGAGCAGAGTCAAGTTAAACTAAGAGTTAGTCATCAGTAGAAATTCCAAAAGATTCAATTTAGGCAGAAAGAAAGTGATCACAAACAGAAGATCTAAATGCAAATACATGGATAAATCCCAACAAAAATCTACTGTATAAAAACAATAACAATAATAATGATAATGCCTTCAGCATATAAAAAAATAGAATTAAAATATTTTCTAATACTAGACTATCAGTCAGGAGGGAATTAAGTGGAATTAAAGTGTTCTTAGATATCTTTGTATCTCTAAGGATAGAGATATAACAGATTGATTAATTTCAGATTTTGACAAATTAAGTGTACATATTATAATTTCTAAGGTAGCTACTAAAAGAACAAAAATAAAGTTTGTAACTTCCAAACTAGTAGAAAGAAAAAAAATGAAATGAGGGAGTAAATAATCAGTTCAAAAGAAGGCAAGAGAAAAAGAAAAACTAAAGTACCAAATTACCAGAGACAAATAGAAAACACAAAATAAGTTAGAAATAAATCCAAATATATAAGGAGTTACATTAATTGTAAATGTAATGAACGTCTCTGGAAGTGATCAAATCATCAAGGAGAGTGAACAAGGTAGAAGAGAACCAAGGAAAGAAAGACCTGTATCTTTTCAGGAGGCAGGAATTTAAGTTATTAATTCGAATTTTAAAGGTTCATTGTCTTTTCTTGCTGAAACCTGAAAGTAATTCAGTTTTGTCCTCCAAACAAAGGAAAGTAAGAGTAGAAGTATCTGCTGTTATTTAAAAAAACAGTCTCAACTTGGTGGTACCATTGGAGTCATATCAAATAGCTCCTACTTTCTAAAAGTTTATACTTTAAGGAAACGTGATGAATTCCTAAGGCTTAACTAATTGGATAAATACATAAGCCAAATAAAGTACTGATCAGAACAAAATTTCAGAGCATTTTAGGAAGAAAACTATTTTTTTAAAAGGCACGAGAGAAGTCACAGTTGTTCCCATCAACTTATGGTGGAAACAGATGAAAGTTACTGCCTCTTTCCCCAGAATGAGGGAAGAGTTCATGAAATGTTAGTCTTGGCCAGGATAGGAAAGGGGGCAATAGAGATTTGACAGAGGAATAGAGTCGCTTGTATGTTGATATCCCTCCAGATTCGTGGTCCTCTTGCTCATTGGATTCTTTCTGCAGAGGAGAAAACTCAGAATCATTTAACAGACAGCTCTGTAGTGAGTGGTGCATAATGGCAGGCACAGAATCCGATGTTAGGAGCTCATTCCATTCTCAGGTTGGGCTTAGGGGAATAATATGTAAATGAAAGATAAAAATCAGTGTGTAAGCACCAAAGTACCTATTATAAATGCTGAGGAAGTGGGTGAAGAATGAGTTATTAGTCTCATCTCCTTTGGGTTGCTGATGTATGTCCAAGCTTTAGATATTTTTGTTGGGAAGTTTCCTTGAGAAAGAAAAAGAAGTGGTCTTAATAATGGGTTAGTAAAGAGCTGACCTTTAGATATATTGTCATAAATAACAAATACCAAACAATTTGTATTATGGTTTCAATCCCCAACCCCCAGGATGTGGATAAATCCTGGAAAGTTAGTCTAACATATTTCAACACTAATTAAGAAGAGCTCTCTCAGGTTTATCTATAGGAAAAACCAGTACAACAGAAATAAAATACTTCATACTCACTTGGAAATGAGTTGCAAAATTCGTACCACAAGCATTTCTCTAGTTACTTCATGCATCCTGTTGTTCCTTCATCCTCCCTGCTCCCACAATGCTTGGCTTAACTAACTATAAGCGTACCATTTAAAAATAAAGAACAACTGAACTTGGCTATACCTAGAAAAGCAAATGTTCTGGTTATTAATTAGTTACTTTTTATGTACACGTATGACTTTCCAATTTACAAAGAATTGTAATAGAATAAAATACACTCAACTGCATTGAATATCTTTCCTTGATTGATTAGGAAATCAAGCTTAGATTTTAAGTGAAGTATTTAGACAAGCTCATTTAGCTAATTGTTAGAATCAGTATTCAAATGGGTATCCACCTTAAAAATTTATACTTTTAGTCTTTACAGTTACCTTTATATACTTCTAATCTAAACATTGATAAATGTTAATGATTTTGGTGGTTTGAACGTTAGATGACAGAATTTTCCTTAATAGAACATCATTTACCTTTGCTAATAATTCCTTTGGGCAGCTTTAGAAGTAAATTTTTTGTTTGGCTAGTACGAGAAAGTTAAATCTGAATTAAGTTTGTATTTTAAAAAGAAAAGTATTTTTAGTGATTATTTTGATTCAATTTGAAATATTTTATTTTAAACAGCAAATTGAAGTTGTAAACTTGAGTAAATAAATGTATATTTCTTAAATGGGAATAGTTAGGAATGTATTTAAAATTTAAATTATTTTTTCTTTTGTTAAGGCAGAAGAAATTAGAAGTCGCCATGGAAGAAGAAGGATTAGCAGATGAAGAGGTAATGTTAGCTGTAATTACTGTGACTATAGTTAACAGTCCTATGTATTATGTACTTGCAAGTTGATCTTAAATGGAAAGTGGATCTTAATTGTTCTCACTACAAAAAAAATAGTAGTTATATGAGCTGATGAATATATTAATGAATCTTATTGTGGTAATCACTTCACAATATCAAATCATGTGTATCAAATCATCACATTGTATACCTTAAACTTATACAATGTCAGATGTCAATTATATCTGAAGAAAGCCAGGGGAAAAAACAGTAATAACCGTACAAAAGCAACCCAAGCGACTTTTGCATTTATTGATGTCAAATGATTTTAAAACTTCTTAGATAATGTAGATTTCATCACTTGGATATGAGCTTCTTACTTTGTTGCTATGATGGATATTTTTAAAAGGAGGCAGCTTTATAATTTCAAGAACAAAGATTTAATGAACAATATCTACAGTATTATAGGTTTGTGGAACAAGCACAGGGCTCCAAGAAGAATCGATCAAATCCTCTCAAAATTTTTCCTAAATATATTTCTTAAAACCATCCAGTTCTCTAGTCCAGTGCTATTACCCTAGTTTTAAACTACCACATATTTCAACCCGAAGAATAACTGCCCCCAACTGGTCTTTCTTCCGCTAATCTTGGGCCCACTCCCACCTACAAGGTTTTTCTGCAACCACAGTTGTCTCTCTAAAGCCAGATTGAATCACATCACTCTTTGCTTAATGTCCTTCATTGGCTCCTGAGTACTCTCAGGATAAGGGCAGGCTCTTTAACTGGTGTACAAGACAGTGATATTTGGCCTCTGCTTATCACTCTCTAGCATCATCTCTTGCCACCCAACCCCCATGCTGGCCAATGGTATTGAATTACTTTAATTTCCACGCTCTTGCCGGTGGACCTTTTCACATGCTGTTTCTGCTGCTTGGAACTTCCTTACTCCTGCTTAACTCCCATTATTCTTCAAGAAACTTTAGGTCTCACTTTATGCATCACTTCCGCTGGGAAATCTTCCCTGATCTCTTGAGGTACTTCCTCCTACATTCTACCGTAACACTGTTCCTGTTCCTTGAGGTAGCCTTAAAATACCCTCTTTCTAGAGCAGATACTCCATACTATCTTACGTAGCATTAGATCTCCAAAGTTGGCAGAAGGCTAGAATAAGTACTTGGGGAATAAATAAACAATGGAGTTTCCAGGTTAGGAGGAGAGATTACATATGAGTGTGTGTAAAAATATGTTTACATATAGAATGTGGGAAACTTTAAAAATAGAGATTTTCCACCCCAATTCAGGGGGAAAATGCCTAATCCAGAAAAGGTTTCATGGAAGAGGTAACAATTGATTTGAATCTTTAAAAACTAGGTAGATTTTACATTAGAGTTGAGAAATGTATACAAAATGACGAATATCATGGAATAGATTTTTTTTTTTAAAGTAATGTGACAAAGTTATAGGTGATATCCCAATTTTTGTAGGATTATATATCCCATACAGTTATGGGATATGTAATAGCTGTCCCCAACTACGTAAACATTGTTTACTTGCTGCATTACACAACCTATCAGATATTAATGAACATTATTTTTTCTAGCTGCCTCTCTCTTACCTATCAATTGTGAGCGTAATTTATGAAACTGTAAGGTCAGCTTTTCCATTCAGGCTAGACAAATTACTGAAACTACATCCAACTATACTCTGTTTTATAATCCATTAAGTCAGAAATCCAGAATGTCTTTCAAAATGTTTATAAGTATTTATTTATGTAATTTTAAAAAGGCCTTTACTGCTTTGAAAGACAGTGCTGTAGTGCCACCATGTGGCCTTTTTAATTATAGTCTTAAAATTGAAAACTACTTTTTAAATCTTTTTGTTTTATTAGTAACTCAGTTTTTTTAAGTATTATTCAGAAGATGTTTTTGAATACAAATATAACCTTCACTGTTGGTCCCTGGTTGATGTGCCTGAGTGTGTTACCTCATTTAGCTGTTTAAATTGGAGACATAATTCCTCAATGCCATCCTTTACATTAATTTTGTTAGAAGTCAAAGAATTCCATTGCATTGATGATACATATATCTAATTAGTAGTTCGCCTTACCCTTTTGAAAACAAATATACACAGGGGTAGAAAGGGACTATTCGGTAGTTACATATGGAGCTGCACTTAGGAGCAAGTCTTCTGAGCTGCTACGGTCATTTTGACTTGTTTCCTTCTCAAACCTGAACCACTGAAAGCTTGATAGAGTTCAGCTGAAGATGAATAGGGGGTTAATTTTTCCCCTGATTTTGTTTATTTCCCATTCTATGTTACCTCTACTAGGAACTATGTCAAAAACCAGAATTTTGTTTGGTGAGGGAAAAAAACAGAATATAGAGTGATGAAAGAAATGCCCTTTCTAAGTGTACCTTCAGGTATTTCATAACATTTCTTATGAATGCTCATTATTTTTTGTGATTGTTAGAGAACGAATGATGACATTTATGACATGAATATTTTAATGACTTTTTCATGTAATTATTTTTTGATGCAAGTTCATATTTTCAGGAAGTTGTATGCCAAGTCTCAAGCAGTTTATTAAAATTTGCCCAAGAATAAATTCTACCATAAGTAATCTCTATAGAAACACGGCCATTGTGTTTTTTCAGTGTCATAAGTCTCAGAAATTGTGACAGAGAAACCTTTGAATTTAGGGAATTGAAGCAAAGTAGGTTTCTTGAAGGTAAAAATCAATATTAGAATACTGTTAGCATTTCTTAAAGTTTAATTTTTATTTTTCAATTAAGTTAGCATATAGATGAAAGAATATGATGAACTAGTTAAGACGAAGTATTTAATGGAGTGCACTTGAAGAATAAAGTTTTATCAGTTGTTAAAAAGTTTTAAAGTTTATTTTATTCTTTCCGTGCTTAATAAATACTTGACTTTGGTAAATAAGTTGTAGCACCAGTATATAATATTTAAGATACTTCACCCCCATTTTTGTTGTCTCATCTTTTAATACTATAGATTTCCTTTGAAACAATCTGATTTTAAAGTTATCTTTTTAAACTGTCTTTTCTTTTAATAGAAAAAGTTACGCCGATCACAACATGCTCGTAAGGAAACCGAGTTCTTACGGCTCAAGAGGACCAGACTTGGCTTGGATGACTTTGAATCTCTGAAAGTTATAGGAAGAGGAGCGTTTGGAGAGGTGTGGTTCTTTTTAAAAGTCACTGCTATTGAAAATATATATCTTAAGATACTTTAACATGTGTATTAAAATAGCTTAATATGTATTAAACTAGTTTAATGAATTAAACTAGTTTAAGTTTAATAGAATTCCTCAAATACCATCAGTGGCAAGTTGCAACACTGCTTTCTTTAAAGGAACCTACCTCTCGCTCCTAAATAAATAGTAATGACTGTTTAACATTTATAATGTCATTAATTTTTACATTTTAGGTGCGACTGGTCCAGAAGAAAGATACAGGCCATATCTATGCAATGAAGATACTGAGAAAAGCTGATATGCTTGAAAAAGAACAGGTATGTTCTTTAACACATATAACCGAAGGAACATCTGCTGACTAGGTGTTAGAGTAAGTGTTGATATTGGAATTTTTAAAAAGAAATCTCTGACTCTGGGTGGTGAACACACAGTTATAGATAATGTATTACAGAATTGTATTCTTGAAACCTATGTAATTTTACTAACCATTGTCTCCCCAATAAATTTTAATTTTAAAAAAAGAAATCTATATATCTTACTATATAATCTATTAATCTTTTGATAGCCTATTTTATTGTTTCTCAATTCTTATAGTTAAATTTATAATCTAAATATGTATTAGTCTGTTCAGGCTGCCATAACAAAATAACACAGGCTGGTTGTCTTAAACAACAGAATTTATTTTCTCACAGTTCTGGAGAGTGGAAGTCTAAAATCAAGGTTCTGTCAGGGTTTGGTTTCTGGCAGGGTTTGATTTCTTGTGAGGGCTCTTCCTGGCTTGCAGGTAACTGCTGTCTCATTAAGTCCCCGCATAGCCATTCCTTGGTGTGTGTGTGTGTGTGTGTGTGTGTGTGTGTGTGTGTATTGATAGATAGATGTGTGTGTGTGTGGAGAGAGAGAGAGAGAGAGAGAGAGAGAGAGAGAGAAAGAGAGAGATACCTCTGGTGTCTCTCCTTGTAAGGATACTAATCCCCCACCCCCATGACCTCACTTAAACCGTAATTACCTCCTTAGAGGCCCATCTCCAAATCTAGTCATACTGGGGGTTAGGGTATCACCACACAAACATTCAGTCCATAACAAAATACCTTCAGTGAAAATAAAGGACAGTTCTAAGTACCCTCAATCCCTATCATATATCAAAAAAGCAAATCCTCCTGAGAATTTGCTTATTTAACCTATTTCTAAAATCTGTAATTTTCTAGTTTCATACTTCTGGGCTCTCTCCACGTTTCCAGTGACTTATAACATTTATGGGAAGACCATAAATCTGAAAACATCAGTAGTATTATTTTATGTATTTACCTGTGTTTCCAGTTTGGATAGACACTCCGTAGAAATCTAAATTGAATACATATTCATTTTAGTGAAAGACTCAACAGTGAGGTTATAGAGGGAGATGGGACCTCTCTGAACCTAATGTTTTATTTCAATCTTTTAGTCCCTACCTGAAGCTTACTATATTACAGTACTGTAACATAAATTTATTTAGATATGGCCAACCTGAATTTTCACTGCATTTTTCACTTTATTTCATTCATTCAACAAACATTTACAAGTTCTAGGTTCTGGGAATACAGTTGTTAACAGAACAAATCTGACCCTTGTTCTTTTATAATAGTGGGGAAAATGGGCAGACAGCTATTTCAAATAGTCATGATTGATAAGTTCTATGCAGAAAATTTCTACCGAAGGAGAAAGCCATACAGATGCTGTTGGTTTAGGAGGAAGAATTAGATCAGGGAAGGTTTCTCTAAGGAGGGAAAATTCGATGAGAGGCTGAATAATGAGAAAGAATGACATAAAGAGATCTGGCAGAACAAATATCCTGGTAACAAACACAGAGGCCCTTAGGCAAGAATAATCTTGGCCTGCTCAAAGAAGAGAAAGAAGCCGTTGTAGCTGGAAATAAGTGGGAAAGAGTGGTTAGAGATGAAGTGGGAAAGGTATGCAGGGACCAGATCTTATAGGGCTTTCAAGGCCAAGATGCAGAGTTCGGGTTTTATTCTAAATGCAGTAGGAAGACACTGTTTTGTGTAAATAGGCGGTGGCATGTCATATTGCTGTTCTACAAAGATGAAGCAATCCCTTTGCTTATTTATAGGAAAAACAAGAGTTGACGCAGGGATACCTATGTAGCAATTCCAGCCATTTGTGATTGTGGCTTATACTAGGATTACAAGAGTAAAGCGGAAGAAGTCAGACAGATTAGTTATGTTTCAATGGAAGAGACAGCAGGATTTTCTGTGATGTACTGTGTTGCAGGGTGAGAGGAAGGGCGAGGGTGGTGAGGGAAAAAAAGGGAAGAATCAAATAATACCTAGAATTTTGCTTAGGAATGAGGTGCATTACGCTGTCCTTTTTCTGATTTAGAAAAAATTGAGGAAGGAAGAGGTTTGGAGACAATGGGAATCGAAGGTTCTTTTTGTGACATGTTAACTTTGAGCTGCCTGTTACATATCCAGGTAGAGATATTAAGTTGACAGTTGGCTGGAAGCTTGGGAGAAGTTTGACTAGAAATGTAATTTGGAATTCATCAACATATTGATAATATTTAAAGTAATAGGACAAGATGAAATTGCCTAGGGAACAAATATACACTGAGAAGAAAAGGGGGCCTGGATCCAAGCTCTAGGAAACAGTAGTCAGAGGAGAATACAGCCGAGGAGACCAAGAGATTGGGGAAACCTTGGAGAATGTGGTGTCAGGGACGCCAAGAGGAGAAAAAGTGTTTAAAGGAGGAGGTGGGTGGGCAACTACGTTGTGTGCTGCTAAGAGAGAGAGCAGGAGGAAGAGAGGCCGCTCGATGTCACAGTGTGGAGATTTTGAATAACTCAGCAAGGACAGTTCCCATGTACTGGCGGGCAGAAGCCTAACTGGATTGCTGGAAAAGAAAACGGGAAGGGGGTATAGATAAATCTTTCATGTGAAGCAGAACCAAGACTAGATTGGTAAAGTGAGATTTAGGGTCAAAAGGAGGTTTGGGTTTTGTTTGTTTTGGCAGGAAATGTTTCAGTGATGATTGGAAGAACTCATTAGGAAGAGAAGAAGTGATGGTGCAGGAGAAAGAGGGCAGATAATTCCAGGAGTACACTGGAAGACAGAGGAGCTGACGTTTGATAGGACTAGGGGCCTACTCATTAACACAGGAAGGAAAAGCAGACAGAACTGGAACAAATGCTGTATGGTTGATCTGACAGTGTAAAGTGCTGAGTTCCTGCTAGAGAGCAGGTTGTCAAGTCAGGGTAAAGGGGTAGATAGCTTATTGGCGGTATAAGTAGAAGTTGTGAAATAGTTACGACTATTGACTTGATGCGTGGAGAAGCAGACTTGTTAGGGAAATACAGTTGAATGCCCACTGAGATTTGCAATCATGAATGTAAAGTGCAACAAGTTGGTTACTTAGGTGATTTTTCTCTAGTAATACTTACTTTCTCTGGGGCAGAATAGACATACTAGACAGAAATTTGGGATTAACTAGGGTTGGTGTTTTGCCAGGCAAATACAGTGGAGGCAGAGAAGGACGGAGTTCAAGGTGTTTGCAGAAGAGGATCATAGTGATGAAATCTAGGCTGGGCAGAGAAAGAAATGAAGTTATGAAGAGAGTAATAGAAAAAAGGTGTGCATGGAATGCAGATTGAAGTGTAAAGAATAAGAGACCTGAAACTCAGAAACAGAGTTCCTTAAAGTTGAGATTGTAGAGGGGCTACAGTCGCTGGTGAGAAGGACAAGAAGGTGAGGTGGTGTAGTGGAGGAAAAAGTCACTGGAGGTGAGGAGGAAGTCAAGGAACTGTGTAGATACGGTACTTGATGGCTCATCCTTGTGGATGTTGCAATCCATCCACTGAGTGGAAAGGATGGAAAGCAGTCGGTAAGCCGTGAGCTAAAGTCAGGAGGAAGTGAGGGGGCTGCCCAGGAGTTTTATAAAGTATAGCTGAGAGAAGGATGGGTGCTGCTGAAGGCTCACAGCTCGTACTTCAGAGGAGCTGGAGAGAAGGAAAGTATCACAAGCAACAGGAGGAGAATGAGCAGGAAACCTACCCCCACCCGCCGCCCCCCAGCAACATGTGAGAGAACAGGCCATCCTTGAAAACTCACTCTGCAGGAAGACAGAACTCTTAGCAGACAGCCTAGTTTCAGTTAGGATAAAAGGCGATAGGGGATTTTGTGGAAGAGACTGACTGCAGAGGGAAGAGGTTTGGAAGACGAGGAGGGCTGAGATACTGAGTTTTATTAGGGAATTATAGATAATGATGGGAATAAGTTTTTGGGGTCAAGATGCAGAGCTTTAGAGACAAGGAGATATAACTAGGGATCTAACTACATCATAATAGAAGTAGTACTGGTTAGGGTTTCAGAGGAAGGATGAAAGGCAGCAGTTAGTTCCAGATAGAGACTATGGTTACTAGCCACTTGTGGCTACTGGGTATTTAAATGTAGCCAGTCTGAACTGAGATATGCTGTAAATGCAAAGTACACACCAACTTTTCAAGACTTGGTACCAAAAAAAAGAGTGTAAAATACCTCAATAACTTTTATATTAATTACATACTGAAATGATAACATTTTAGATATATGGGGCTACATAAACTATAATTATTAAAAATAATTTCACGTGTTTCCTTTTACTTTTTATGTGGCTACTAGAAAATTTAAAATTACATATGTGGTTGGCACTGTATTTCTAATATTTTGCCAGAAGTTGAAGAGCTAAGGACCCTGACTTCTATAGGGCACTGCTTACTACTTTTAATTTTTAAAAGTCTGACTAGGGCCCTAAATTTATGGGACAAAACTAGGATCCGTGGCTAGGTTGAGAATCAGGTTAGAAAGTGTTTACACTAGTCATTTTTCTACCTCAAAGGTCTTGGCTTCCCCTAAAATACCTCTGGAGCCCATCTTTTCAGGCCTAACGATATAAGCTGAAATAAACTGTTTCTAGAGCTTTTCCATATTTAATGAGGATATGAACATGCGTATATGTTTCAAATCTTTCCTAAAACTCCAGCTCTCCTTTGTGATTTTTAAGGAGCTGGATGGATCGTTTTAAGAGGTAAACCTGAAAAATGTGTAATGTGTTACATTTATTTTTTCAAAATATATTCATCTAGGTGGCTCATATCCGAGCAGAAAGAGATATTTTGGTAGAAGCAGATGGTGCCTGGGTGGTGAAGATGTTTTACAGTTTTCAAGATAAGAGGAATCTTTATCTAATCATGGAATTTCTCCCTGGAGGTAAAAACAAACATACAAGCAATGACAGACTGACACAAGCAAATTGTTACATATAATTAAAATTTTATTGACTAGGTTTACTTTCTATTCCTAGTTTTGAGATTTTACATAGTCAGTCATGGTTTTCCAATAGCTCCTCCCATAGTAATGTTAATTTTGACCACAAATCAAATTTTGAAGGAATGACAAAGTTGGTACATTTTAAGTACTACCATTCTGGGTTTACTGTATTTAAGTCTAGTGTTAAGAACAATAAGTGACTCAAGAAAAATACAACCTAATGGGAAATGATAAGCAATGTACTGAAGAGAAACTCTGGCTGGTTTATAAATATATAGGAAAATGTTCAACCTCATCCATATTCAGGGAAATGCAAATTAAAACAAGAATGAGATATCATTTCACACTCATCTGATTAGTAAAAACATTAAAAGTCTGATGAGGCTGGGGGGGAAACTGGCCTTTCATGTATGCAAGTTAATATCTCTTATGGACAGCAATTCAGATGCCACGAAAGTGGAAGACGTATGTACCCTCCAGCCTGGCAGTTCCATAGCCTGCTGTGTTCCCTAGACAGTCTCCCCTACATGTGCACAAGAGACCTACAAAAGGATACTCATTGAGCATGGTCAGAATTGTGAAAAACTGGAGGCAAGATAAATGTCCACCAGTAGAAAAATGGCTAAATAAAATGTGGCGTAATTATGTCACGAAATATTTTACAGAAGTTAAAAGTCAGCTATATCTGTTTCCACAATAAGATCTCAGAAACAGTGGAGTAATAGAGCAAGCTGTGAGGTAATGTGTACAGTTGATATCATTTATAAATTTTTTAAAAACCTACAGAAGACTATAAATTTATAGATTAATATATAAGCATATGAAAATATTTTTAAAATAAGCTGGAAGGATATGCATCAAACCAAATCCATGATGATGGTTACTTAGCAAAAAGGGAAAGGGGAATAGAATGGGAATAGAGGACAAAGAATACTTCTACATGTTACTCTTTTAAAAAGACTTGAATCATCATGAAAAAATATTAACAGTGGTCAATTCTGAGTTGTAAGTTCACTGGTGTTTGTTCTTTGCCTCCTTTCAAAGAAAAAAATTCCTTGAAAATAAAAGGATGTCTAGAGGTGAGTCTGTCAGTGGAATGATGTCTCATTTTTGCTGGCCCAAGGAGCTCTGAGTGCTTTTGAAACTTGAATTTGAAAGAATACATCTCGTTTCTAGGTGTGCTTACTGATTCATTTACCAGTTTAGCATGTTTTCTTCAGCAACTTATTCTGGGTATTGAGTGGTAGATATTACTTCCTTGTCATCTTTGCTTTGATTTGATTTCACACACTTTCTCCCTTAATCCCATTAAATGTCATGCAACTTTTGCTTATGTAATGACACTTTTTTCATTTGGCCCTAGAGATGGTTACAGGTATACTGGGTGGATCATAAAATGCAAAAATCAGGCACACATTGTACAAATACAAAGACAGCTTTTACAAGGTATTCCCATTTTGAGACAATACATACTTACTTTCCTGGTCATAATTGTGAAAAACTGGATGCAAGATAAACGTCCACCAGTAAAAGAATGGATAAATAAAATGTGGTATAATTATGTGACAAAATATTTTACAGTAGTTGAAAGTCAGGAGCTATGTCTGTTTCAACAATAAGATCTCAGAAACAGTGGAGTAATAGAGCAAGCTGTGAGATAATGTGTACTTACTTTTCTTTATTTTTACTTTTATAGGTGACATGATGACATTGCTAATGAAGAAAGATACCTTGACAGAAGAGGAAACACAGTTTTACATTTCAGAGACTGTTCTAGCAATAGATGCGATCCACCAGTTGGGTTTCATCCATAGGGATATTAAACCAGACAACCTTTTATTGGACGCCAAGGCATGTGACTAAACTGGTGAATTATTAGGTTGATGATTATTTTATGGAGTAATAGAGCTGATTTTGTTATTGCAAATAGACAACGGCAATGTTTATATTGCTAAACTACATTATTTCATAGAATGATGCAATAGGAGAGGACTCTGGAGTTAAGTGACATCAGGGGAATATGGCTGGCTGGCTGTCTGTCTTCTTCCATTTTCTACTTTTTAAATCGTCATTATATATTTGTAATTGTACATTTCACTTGTATGAATTCTAAGCTAAGAATTTTTATAATTGCATTTAAAAGAAGAGTTTATAATAAAGATTTTGTTTCAAAGTTAGTAAAAAGTATTGATTTTACCTTTTTTTTAAAAAATTTAGGGTCATGTGAAATTATCTGATTTTGGTTTATGCACGGGATTAAAGAAAGCTCACAGGACTGAATTCTACAGAAACCTTACACACAATCCACCAAGTGACTTCTGTAAGTTTGATTTTTTTTTTTCAGGTTAAAATAGTATAGTTGGATTAATTCAGTACTGTTGAGAACTGAAGATTCTCTCCTTCTCCTCATTCCTTAAACCAGTGTATTTTAAATATATATGTGTGAATTTGTTTTGGGGCAAAAGTTTTTCTCTCACGATTACAATTCTGTCTTGTTGAAATTAGCATTTCAGAACATGAACTCAAAGAGGAAAGCAGAAACATGGAAGAAGAACAGGAGACAACTGGTGAGTTCACCATATTTTTAAGAAAGAATTTTGTGCCCTAGTCCTAAAAGCTGTGGTTTTTGCTTGATTGTTTTGTATCTTTCACAATAATTAGTCCTTACTTTGTAGCAATGATAGAGCTTGTTCTGGGATCACAAATTTTTTTAGTTTCTCTGTAATGTTTCCATGCCTATAAAGTGAAATGCTGATTTTTACTTGATAATTTAACTTTAGAGTATTTTATCAAGCATATCTATACTTAAGTGATCTGTCTGTTTACTAGTAATTAGAGTTTTGTATAAAACTCATTGAGATGAGTGTGAACGTAGTGAATGCCTTGTGATATCCATTTTCTGTACCTGTCTTGATAAAACAAATATCAATCAGCACACCTGAGGTAGTTGTCTGTTTCTAAGAACTTCTTTATAGGCAAAGGTGTGTTACAACATTCTTTATAGGCAAAGGTGTGTTACAACAATAAATAAAATTAGAAAGCTGACTTTATCACAAATAAACTTAAATTACTTCTTTAATGTGGACTGTCCATTTTTAACCTCACACTATTTCTCCTCTTTTAGCAAACATAAGAATTCTTTATCCTGTTAACTAGGTCTTGGAACATTCCCAAGGTCAGGAATGTGCTGTTGACTTGTTTTCCTAATTTCTTGTACAATGCCTGGCACATACAGACACTCTATATTTGTTAAATTCTACCAAGTGAAGTAAATGAAATTACGGATAATTTAGTATTCCCTCAGGAACGTAAATAGGCTGAAAATAGTCTGAGATCCTCTCAAACCAAATAAAATGACCTTTGCATTATTGAGCTCATTGTCTCATTAGCCCAAGTAATTGCACGCTTCCTGTGCTTGTAAAACATTTCACTGTTATTAAAGGTTTGAAAAATGTTTTAAAACGGTATTGAGCTATGCATTAACAACAAAAAATTCCTTCTACTTTTAAATGTGTCACTTCTAGATCAGATTTTACAATTGAGAAATGAATTGCAGTATTTCCTACTTTTAAGGGAAAAATGAATGCTGCTTAAATATAGTGGGAATTCTGTACCCCCCTCCCCGTTACAGAATATTTACAGATGATTTCACATGTACATGTTTTACTCTTCTCATGGCCATCATCATGACTTATATAGTATTTCCTAAGGGAGAAGCAGAGGGCACTCTGTTGGTATATTGGGTAGGAAATTCCTTTAGAAGCTGTATCCTGTGCCCACTAAATGCCAATCATGTCCTACCCCAGGTCATTAAAATAACACAATCTACAGTCACACATTTTTAAACAGCCCCTAGAGTACTATCTTTAGCTGAGAACTATGTTCTTAAAGAAATAGTATTTATAACATTTTATATGAATTAATAATGAAAAACTGTATTGCTTCCTAATGGATGAGCAGTGGCCTAGAATTAGGTTCATATGAAAATACCTCATGTTTATGTAATAAGTTTTAGTAGTTTGCAAAGCACATTACTTTTCTTGTTTCATTCTCGTATCAGCTCTTCAGGCAGGTATTGTTACTCCAATTTTATGCTCGCAGAAACTGAGGCTCAGAGGGGTTGAATAACCTGCCTAACAACACATTAGTAGTGAGTGCAGGAGCCAGGCCTACTGGAATCAACCATTTTATTTTTTTGAAATGAATTTAGAGCAAATATATAAGTCACTTGGTTGAACTTCTTGGAGAGCAAAAATCATGTCTTAATATATTATCTGACTCCGTACCTATCATTTAAGCCTTATACATGATAAACATGCAAAATAAGTATTCAGTGAAAAATTAACTTCTGTATATATTGCTTTTTACAGTAGTGAGCCATACTCAAATCTTTCATAAAACTATATTAATGTAGGTTGGACAAACTGTTCCTTTGCAGGCGTATTCCACAGTTGGGACGCCAGATTACATTGCACCGGAAGTATTCATGCAGACTGGATACAATAAATTGTGTGACTGGTGGTCTTTGGGAGTGATTATGTATGAAATGCTAATAGGTATGTTTTATCCATTTACGTACACATTACATAATTACCTTGAATGTCACTGATTGAACATATTGCAGAGACGATGGGCTAAGTAAGATATCAGAACTCTTTTAAAACTAATTTCTGACATCCCAGTATGTTAAATACACAATGAATATCAATGAGCTCCCTGGGAATCTTGTTTCAGGAAGTGGGTATTAAAGCCCGAACTCCCATATATCAAAATTGTATTTGCATGGTCTTTCAGGTAAAGGAGGGGCATTGCTTTAAATCCTTTATTTTATTGATTTCATTAGCAATTTTGTTATAAATTGATGACGGGTGGCGTTTTTTATTGTGAAATAGAGCACTCGGGGCTACATTGGTTCTTTTGACACATATATAGTAGGTATAGCATACTTGATCGTTGAACCTGATAAAACTTTTGTTTTCTCTGATACGTAGGATATCCACCTTTCTGCTCTGAAACACCTCAAGAAACATATAGAAAAGTGATGAACTGGAAAGAAACTCTGGTATTTCCTCCAGAGGTGCCTATATCTGAGAAAGCCAAGGATTTAATTCTTAGGTTAGTAGTTAAACCCCTAGAGGAGTTTGTGGTATCTGAAAACTATAAACTATATTAATATAGAACTTTACATTAGGTTGCCTGAAAGACTGAACAGCCCATCTCACTTTTGTGGGAGAAAAGGGACTACCAATGCAGTCAAAGAGATCAATAAAGAAGAGGTGTTTTAAAAAAATGAAAACTCTTAAAAGGAAGTATGCAGGAAAAAAATAAGAGTTAAGAAGAGGGAAGAGGTCACTCCTGTTAGAATGCATGACCCTATTCCATGAAAGAGAAAAGAGAAAATAAATTGTTAGTAGCAGTTTACATCACAAGAATCTTTATATGAAATCTGATCTAAGCAAAAGATTCTATTCTGTTTCTCAGTTAAGATGAAGTTTTTTGGTACTGTTATGAATGGCTGGAAGGAATATGAATCGGGACAACCTATGGGAAGAGCCCTTGACAGCATATTATGAAAAATCCTTAAGCTGTGTGTGTATATATATATATATATATATATCTCCTTTGACCCAGCAATTTTACTTCTAGGAATTTTGCTTATGCAGATAGTCAGATGTGTATACATATTTAGGTACAATATGTTTATTGTGATACTCTTTTTAATAATGAAAACTTGAACACCATCTAAATGTTCAACAGTAGTGGACTGGCTAAATAAATTGTTAATATTTCCATATGCAGATTTTAGAAAATAAAGTTAGAAAAAATTTTAATGACTTTGGGAAATTTTCTTTATGTGAATTTCTTCATTCAGTGAATAAAAAAGTCCTAATATAGTAACTACTGTATCAACACAATATTTTGAAAATTATAATAAAAGACTGGAAGAAAATGACTTCAAACTGTGTATAGTTAACTCTGAATAGAGCGATGACAGGTGATTTATATTTTCTCCCACATTTTCCACAGTGAACAGTTAACTTCAGTAAACGAACAAAAAAAGAAATGTTTTGAAATAATGCAAATAGAGTAGTTTAAGTGTGATTTGCATATGATCATTTCTGTGTCCATCTTCTAGATTTTGTATTGATTCTGAAAATAGAATTGGAAATAGTGGAGTAGAAGAAATAAAAGGTCATCCCTTTTTTGAAGGTGTAGACTGGGGGCACATCAGGTATGTTGATGGGCTTTGAATGGGAGAGGTCTGAGTAAACAAAATGTAAACCAGATTTAACGATTAATTTTTCTCTGATTCCACTAGATTAAATACAAGAAGTAACACTGTTATAGTGCTGTTAAATCAGTGCTTTCTGGGTTACATAAGTGTATGAGACTCCAGTGGCTGTAGTTAAATGACTTGTTTTAGCTAATGTACACTTTAAGGGGAAAAATCACATATCTACACCTGTTTAGATTTTTATATCCAGAGTTACATGATGAAGGCTGTTAGCACAACCAAGATGTATTTACATTTTACATTATAACCTTTCATTGTTGTCCTCTTTTTAATATACCGTATTGTGTCTTCTTTATTAATTTATAAGAAGATACAGGCCCTTTTTTAAACATTGTGGGAATAGTTAAATAATGCAAGTATCTTATAAGAATTTACTTATAGTTGTTCATTGGGAGCCTTTGTCTTTATTCAGTTTATGGCCAAACTACTTTCAATAGTTCTGGCCTGTTCTACACATAGCAAGTTCAGAAACAAATCTGACCATGCCATTGTCTTCCTTTCCTTTGCACTTAAAATAAAATTAAGGATCCTTAACTGTGTTTCAGGATTGTGGGGTATGGATCTTACCTCACAGTACAAGTTGCTTCTTGTGATCTTTCCACACTCTTTCCACCTCACAGAAATGCTCTTCCCCTCTCCCTGCCCTCTCCTGGCCCTACCCCTGCCCTGCCAAGCCAGCTCCTTTTCATCTAAGACAACTTATGTGTGACTTCCTCCATGTAGCTCCTCACTGGAACTTCTACTAAGAGTTAGGCACTACGGATTTTACTTTAATAACAGCTAATTTTTTGATGATTTATTATATGTCCAGCATTGTTCTAAGTACTTTACATAAATTTCTTATCTTCATAATAAACCTTATAAAATAGGTACTATTATTTTCCCTATTTTGCAAATGAGGAGACTAAGGCATAGAAAAGTGATTTGCTTACAGTGCTACTGCTAGGAAATGATCTAGCTAGAATTACTAACGAGAATTGGACCGAGGCAGTTTTATTCTGGAGTTCTGACTCTTAACTGCTATGTTGTATTATACTATATGCTTGTATACATCATCTGATTGAACAGAACTTCATAGTTATAAGGATGCTTCGAGACTACCGGTCCAATCTCTTGGTTTTGTAATGAGGAACAGTCACAGAGTAGAGACTTGCCTGCCTAAGGTCATACTGCTAGTTAATGAAGAGATTAGATCTGAGGGCACCAGGGCCTATGGTTCTTTCCACTAAACTAATACAAATTTAGTAATTATAAGTAAGTTGAAACAATTGTGGGAAAAATGTATGCATGCTTTTACGTGATTTTGTAAACTTACCACCTAATAGATCCAATAAATATTTGTTGAAACTATAGAAGCAATTAAAAAAATGATAGCTTCTTTTAACTATTTCTGTACATAAACATTTTTAGCATGGTAAGTAGGCATTTTCATGACTGATATTTCATGTCCCTGATTCCCTTAAAATTTATATGACTGAAGTTTTTAGATTCAGATTTCATCACAAATGTGTAGTCACTTCCCCCGTTGAGCCCCTTATTTTCTTAAATGACTTTTGAGTTATGGACCCTTTCCTAGAAGAAATTTACTCCTAAATTAATTAGGGAGGATCCAGTCCCCACAGTATCAAGCATACTTTATATAATTATAAAATCTTTTAAATAAAATCTCTTATGTTCTACTTTCTGTTTCATTAGCTCTAGTTTTTCCATTAAAATAAAAAACACAACAGCATGAGAAAGTCTTGGTATAAGAAATAAAAATTCTAAATAAATGATAATGTTTTAATAAAAAAATTATACTCAACTATGAAGTCCACTTGATTATTTTGAAATCCACAGTAACTTTCCTTGGCTCTTCTAATATCTATAGAACAGCATGAAGAATTTTCAAGTAGAATTGTTTTTTGGAAAATTAAGAGTTGAAGAAAATTGACCATGGTTACTCAATACCTTTTTATAGGGAAAGGCCAGCAGCAATCCCTATAGAAATCAAGAGCATTGATGATACTTCAAATTTTGATGACTTTCCTGAATCTGATATTTTACAACCAGGTAAGACAATTTAAAACACAATATTATTAAAAGTCTATGAAGATGATGACATTTTTCACTAATGAAATTCCTTTGCTCTTGCTTAATTTTTCTTTCTAGTGCCAAACACCACAGAACCAGACTACAAATCCAAAGACTGGGTTTTTCTCAATTACACCTATAAAAGGTTTGAAGGGTTGACTCAGCGTGGCTCTATTCCCACATACATGAAAGCTGGGAAATTATGAGTGAAGATCACATTTGCCCACAACCAAGAGAACTCAGGTAGCTGCATCACCAGGCTTGCTTGGCGTAGGTAATAATACACTGAAATACTCCCGAGACGGTGGTGCTTATGACTACAAGAGGAAATTCTACAGGACTAGGATTTCTAAGACTACTATAGGAAATGGTTGGCAGTGCCAGCTGGCTTTTTTTTTTTTTAATATTTTATTATTTTTGTTAACTTTATTATACGAAGGTACTGGAATAAAAGAAACGTACATCCCTTTCTAACTGCACTGCCTACATGCGTATTAAGGTCCATTCTGCCTGTGTGTGCTGTGGCTTTGTACTGTAACACCTCTAATCAATTCAGGAGAACACATATCATTTAAAGCAACATAGGCTAACCTGTAGGTAATACTGCAGTATTGCTGTTTTACTGCAAATCTTCTGGGTCTAGATAATCTATAAAAGCCATCTTCCATAGTTGGTGTTAAGAAGACTTGCCCTATTGGTTTGGACATCTATAAAATATATATGAAGACAATTTCTATCATGGTTTTAAGAAATTTAAAAAAGAAAATACACTGGTTATTTAAAAAATAGAATTAATCATCATGTTACAACATAAACTCCACAGTAGGGAGTGACATGTTTATAAGAAGGAGGAAGTTTAACACCTTCACTCAAGCACCCCACTAATATATTTACTTTGCATTCAGAAATACTGGTGACCTTTATATACGTAGTCTGTATACTCATAGGGGAGGTGTACTGTATTATATAAAATGTAAAGTTGCTTTTCTCGTGACAACAGGACTCCTTTTTTAACAAGAGAACATGACATTATTTTAATTTGATTATGGTGAGTTGAATATAAGAAATGACCACGAAGGCTGCTTGTAGAACTAGTGTATTTTTATTAAACTATTTTTTTAAATGTCAGACTTCTGATCGTGTAAATGGACTTGTAGAGTACAAAGAGCTATTTACTTTGGTTTTCTAGAAAGTTGTTACATATCATGGCTGGTTAACTTTTATTTTTTTTTATGAAAATTTTTCCTTGGATAGTACTTGCATTATTGTGCCATTACTTTCTTATACTCCAAATGTACCAAAGATCCTGAACAGAGTGGTGTTCACAAGTGAGTAGAATTTTACTTTCCTGTGGGAATGCTGTACTCAGACATGACAGATCTTTGATAGAGGTCAGCTTATTGAAGGACGATATTGTTCATGTTTAGCTACATCACTGTGGTCTCTGTAAATGGAATTAAGGAGGTAAATGCAGGCCAGAGGGGTTTGTGATTAGAGGATGGTGTCAGCATCAAATTCTTTGGGTACTTGCCTAAGAATTAAATAATCTTTTCTAGCTCAACCTTTTAATTCTAAAATGAGTCTCTGTGGTTTGGGTTTCATAAGTACTAGTTGAGGAATAATACCTGATCAAAGAATGGCCTAATGTTTGTCTTATCTGGTGATAGAATTTTTTAAAGATACAACAGTTATAACCATTACAAATGATCTGTGATCAAAATCTAAAATGATTTATTTCTAGAAATATTCCTCTTAATGGGGAATAATCGCATAGGATCATTATGCAAATCTACAAAAGCTTTTATAAATGTTGCTGCCAGGTTCCACAGGCTGCCACAGTTCCACAATATGTTTCAATAAGGCCATCCTGGGTTCTCCTCCCTGCCACCCTTTCCTTCCTTCCTCCCTCCCTCTCTTCCTCCTTCCCTTTCATTCTTTTTTTTCTAGTATAGTATTTGGTGTTCATTCAATAGTTACCTCCATTTTTCGTGTTTGGATCATGTGGCTGAGTATCTAGGAAAGAGAACTATTAAAATTCTGGGGTTATCTCAATTATACTAACTCTGGATTTTCCAATTGTAGCTGCCTCTAATATTAAAAAATCTTTAACTTCTGCTCAGTTTTATAAGATTTTTCTCACCCCACCTTATCACCTCCCCTTTTCTTAAAGGACTGCTTTGCTAGTGTGGTAGTGAATGGAGAAGATATGAGGAAATTGCAGCATTTTTTAGTTCTAATATTCTAGTATGGAAAAATATCATTAAGTTGACACAGAGAGAAAGCTAGAGATAGATAAATGAACTGAATTATCTAAGTTGACTTCTTAATTGAATAAGAATAAAGTATTTTATTTTCCTACTCCCTCATTCTTGTTAACAGGAAGGACTTGGAAATAGTTATGATTTCTTGGCAGTGAAAGGCAGTTCTAAAAGTTTACTTTGTTCAGAGTCTCATTTTCCCCTGGAGTTAAAAGAGTGATTCACAATCTGGGGTTTCCTCCTCATCAAAAGCATTTCTTAAGTGCCTATCTAAAAGCAATTAAAGACTGTGTCCGCCCTTTGGAAGCTAAGAATTTGATTCATGATGCAAGTTAGCTAGATAATTTGTGAAGTACCTTTGAGATTGAATTTTCTCTATTGTACATTTCCCATATTTCAGGTGAACCTGAAATTTAATTTAAGTGACAAAACCTTATCTAATCAACTGGGCATAACGACATTTTCTTTAAATTAGGCTCTATTTTGAATTAAAGAGTTTTATTACAAAAGTGTGTGTTTTTGGTTTTTCTAAGTATGTAGAAACCTTGTATAATTCAGATTTATTGATTTCCTGATTTAATGTAGACTTTGACTTTTTTATTAAAAAACCTTTGTATTAAAGCAAGTTATGTTATTTTTCTTTTATGCTTTTCTTATTAATATAGCTTTAAATCTTTAAATTTATTGAAGCACAGTGTTATCTGAATACAAGAAATTTGTTATAAATCAACTTTTTCTGAATGGAATCTGTAGCTGATTTAATAAGCTGTTAGTTGAATGGGGAATATTCAAATGTGGAATATTCCAAACTTTGGTTGTTGAGGCTAAAGATAGGGTTTCATTTATTTCTATGAAAGCATACTTTTTCTGTTTTCTAAACACCTGTATATCTGTGGAAATCTGTAAAATTTAAAATATTTTTAAGTACATTTATTTTTGGTGTTTTATTGTGAAAAACCTTTAGACCAGGGGTGTCCAAACTTTTTTCAATGTTTTTTACCAAGGGCCATATGCGTTAAAATACATAAACAGCCGGGCCTCTCACTCAGAGGTGAAGTACATATTGCCTCACCTGGTTTATTTAAGTAAACTAAATATATTTTTAGAATTTGCTGCGGGCCAATTAACAATGGATTGCTGGGCTGCAGTTGGCCCGTGGGTTGCAGTTTGGACACCCCTGCTTAGACAATCAACCAACCAATCAATTAGTATCTACTGGTAAGAGAAACAGCTGTCCCTCTTTTCACGATCTCCAAATGAATGAATTGAAATTTTAATCAATAGAGAGGTCCCTGGCTACTAAACACATTCTCTCTTTGAATTGTTAAGATTCAGAATATTCAAAATAACTGTTTTGCTACAACCGTGATTATTTCCTTTTGTCTTTAAATTTTATTTTCTCTTTAGAAGTGCACTTATTTCTGGAAAATTTTAATGAAACAAACAGAACAAATGTAAATATAACACACTTGGGACTATTAGAGATATTTTAGATTTTTATGAAAAAATATGAGGGGATATTGCTACATTAAAAGGAAAGAAGTGAAAAAATAGATCTTAGTTATTTTTAAAAAGCAATATAAATTATTCAGCAGTTGTCTAGAAAAATCATCATCAGGCTCTGTGTTCAGTTACTGAGTTTTAAAAAAAATGTTTTGGTGGCATGAGGCCTTTTTCATTGAAGGTAAGAAAAAAATAAAAACTATGTTTATAATAATTTCTGTTGGTGAGGTTTTTTGGTTTTATTTTCGAGTTTTGAGATAGGTGTTACATAAAACTCAACAAAGATTATTTTGTAAATGTATTCAACTTTTACACTTAATGATCACATCAAGAACAAAGTAAATATTTGAAGTTTCAATTGTGTTAATTTGAACAATCAAGATAGTTATACAGGTTTATATACAACTACCACACTAGGCCAAAACCAATTAGCAAGCAGAATTGAAATTGAAAATGTCTCAAAATAGCATGGAAACCAGTAATGTAGTAGGCCCAGGTATCCAGGTACCAGTGCACCCTGTCCTGTGAAAGACACCATAATCATTTGGGATGCTCTTTCTGCCGAGTTCAGGAGTCAATCAGAATCCTGCTCATCCTGCCTCTGCTCCCAACTGTTTCCTGACTTACAGCATTTCAGTAATGCCATAGTGAAGACAAAACAGTGAAAACATTGGATGTCAAAATTTGGACATTGGAGCAAACTTGGAGACTCTAAATTCATCTTCTTTTGAAAACATCTTGTGATAAAAAGAAGTTTGTATACAAAACCCTTCACTTACATTATTCATTTTGGTTTTTACTACTACTCTGTGAAATAAATATAATTACCCTCACCTTATAGATGGTGAATATGAGGCTGAGCGTGACTTACCCAAACACAGGTAGGAACTTGTTCCTGAACCCAAATCCAGTGCTCCTTCTACTCCCTCAAATCACAGAGCATGCTTCATTGACAAATTACCTCATATGCTTCTAGACCTCAGAAAAATACATGGGGAGCTAGTGACACTTTTCACTTTTTAATTGTAAATGGCAGAAGACACAAGTAAAAATAGCTTCAACGGTAAGGAAAATGAATGTCTCATCTAACAACAAGCTGAGCTAGGGAGCTTCCAGGGTAGTCAATTTAGCATCTCAAAAATATCAAGGACACAGGTTCTTTCCATTTTTCTCCTTTGTCATCCTCAGAGTTGGCTTTGTCCTTGTTTTGTCAGAGACTAGATGGCTACAGGGACTCAGCATCAAACCCTCACACAACATTTAATTCCTAAAAAGAGAACTACTTGTCACCCCCTTTTTTTAACAGCAGGGAAAATCTTTTCCAAAAGCATTACAAGCAAAGTAACCCCAGATTTTATTGGCCATGATTATGTCATCCATCCATTCCTACAACAGTACCTGGCCTGGTGACGGACCTAAAACGAATCAGGATTCACTTTGCCGGTACAGTGAGGCTCGTCCAAAGCACATGGCCACCTCATACCAGGACCACATGGGAGTTCATTTAACAAGCTCCAAGATAACCAAAAAGGTGCTACACAGGTTTATAGCAATGGTTCTTCATTGAAGCCACTGCACCTGGATTTTGTTGCCGGTTCTGCCATTATCTGTGTATGAACTGAAGGCTGGTCCACTAACGTCTTTCCTGATCCTTCGAAAATAGGAGTACTGAATGCCACTGAGATAGACCACAGCTCATCTACCGGGGTCCCGGGTTCCTTGTCCTTCAAGAACCAGGAGGAGGGGTGGGTCTCTGGACATCATACAAACAGAATGGCAAGATGGCCCAGTGACCAGGGCTTGGTCTTTTTTTACTTTTTAAAGTACTTTTGCCATCTCTCCCAGTTCCTATTCATCTCTTCATTGATCTATGTCCCCCCAAAGCTGTTAAATTGGTAATAGGGACCTTCATTGACTCCTCCCCTCCCCCAAGATTTAGATGGGTAGGGTGGCCTAATTACTATTGACTCAACTGTTTTGTCTAACTGGAGAAGATGGGCTTTAACTAACAGAAATCAAAACATTTCTCAGGTGAGTTTGTGCTAATTACCCCAAAGTTATCTCTGAATGCCTCTCCTGTTCATATTAACGCATTCTTTATCAAACCCTCAAACATAGGATGACTTTTAAGTCTCTTCCAAAGGGAGAAACCGGTAACAGGAAAGGGAAACTGCTCTATCTTGTCCTCTTGGGTAAGATAATCAGGAACCAAACCTGAGGAACCCTCCTGTACAATTCTATACAATACCTGGAGGACTGAGGAGGACCTGGGACACCACACTTGCTTTAAGAGCATGCAAAACCTGCAAAAGGAAAAATTCAGCTTTTGACACTTATATACACACACAAACATAATCTCTAAGGGAAAAATAAGTTTATGCAATAACTCCATGTATAAAGATGTCTGTACAACCATTTCCTCATTCTTGTCCTAAATTTTGTTCCTCCCTCTGTATTTCTCAAAATTTTAGTTTATTGTTACATCTGTCCTCTGACTAGTAAAAATACACACACATACACAACTTACCGGCTCAACAACCTAGGCTTAAGAAAATTCATTTGGTTGGACGGCTCAGTTGGTTAGAGCGCGAGCTCTGAACAACAGGGTTGCCGGTTCGATTCCCACATCGGCCAGTGAGCTGCGCCCTCCACAACTAGATTGCAGGACAACTTGGAGCTGATGGGCCCTGGAGAAACACACTGTTCCCCAGTATTCCCCAATAAAAATAAAAATAAAACTCATTTTGATGCTTTGAAACAATATATCCTAGTGTACTCAGAGCAACTGTTTCCAAATCAACTAGGGTGCTTATTTGAAGTAAAGATTCAGGGTATCTCACCCCAGCCCTGCTAAATCAGAATCTTGGGGTGGGTCTGAAAGTCTACATATTCTCATGCATGTGCAACTTTGGGAACTACTGAGCTAAGGAAAAAGGACATAGGTTGGACTTTTCCAAAACAAAATACTGCCTCAATGATCGTCATGAGAACATCTACATGAAGTAAGGGAAGCACAGGAAGTGGAGTAGGAGTCGGTGCTGACAGCAATGCCTGGCACATTGTAGGCACTCTGTAAATATTGGGGAACAAATGAATGACTATATTCTGTGGGTGGCCCTACTTTCCAGTTAAAGCCAATCTAAAAATGTTTTCACTTTTAATTAACAACATAAATCAGTTCTAAAAGCATTGAAAAGGAATGTAGCTTTTGCTAAAGTTATTTTCCAGAAAGGTAACGTAAGTGGGTTTGCATTACACAATGAAACTCCCCAAACACCCTTTTAAAAGATGTTTCTTAAATTTCCACTCCCTGTGGTAGCTGCCCCCATAACCTTACCCCTCTCATGAATATACCCTCCTTCAATTACCTTCTCTGATTCTCTCCCTCATAGGCCTAGCTGATCCCCCAAGCCCATTTGGCCTCCCTTCCCCCAGTGGCATTCCCACTTATGAACCTGCTCAATAAATCCAAGAATGCTCCCCAGTATTCACCCTCCATAGAATGCTGGGTGTGGAGGTGAAAGGAGCGGGCAAGAAAGGGTATAGATAATAATTTAATTACTTTCCCCAGACACTTAGGAGCTCATTAAAGGGTAATTGTTATATATTTTCATATGTAAGCATCTTTGGAAACATAGTATTTTTCTTCAATTTACCTACACTCTGAAGCAGGTGGATTTTTTTTTTTTTTGTCCTGAACCAACTAAAATATCTAAGTGGCCTTAAAGGAACCCCCAAACTAATTACATTATTACACTCCCAGCAGGGAGGTTGAGGAGGGTAAGAATTTGTCGTTTGTGAGGCAGTGGTTCCTAATTCCAGTACTCTTGTTGCTTGAGTACTTGGCAGTGAAACAAAATTAATGAACACATTAAGTTCACTCTAGGATTGGTGATAATTCCTGAAGAGCAAAGCTGTTCCTGGGCTTTCGGCAAGGAAACCACATTGACCTTATTCATGCGTTCTTATGTTTCAAATCACTTTTGTTACTTTTTTTAAATTAAAGTTTATTGGGGTGACAATTATTAGTAAAGTTACATAGATTTCAGGTGTACGATTCTGTAATACATCATCTATATATTCCATTGTGTGTTCACCACCGAGAGTCAGTTCTCCTTCTATCACCATATATTGGATCCCCTTTACTCTCATCCACCACCCACTTTTGTTACATTTTGCCCAAGGAGAAAATATGAGAAAACAACTGGTTGGAAATGAGAGATCCATCTTTCAAGATACTGTGTGGCTCTCTATCTGTGTCATATCCTACGAGGTATAAAAGAACTGTTTTTTTGTTTGTTTTTTATGTGTGTTTTTTTAAATCATGTCTTAGAAAGTAAAACTCCAGAGCATAAAGAAAAGTACCAAGTACGATTTAAACTTCAGCAAAAATACTATGGGAGTGATTTGCCCCACGGACTCCGGTGGGTCTCTTTTTGTGCATTACACTACACTTCCTGCTATCATATTACATTCTGGATTCCTTCTCTCTGGCTTTCAGGTTTTCGGTGGAAGTGAATCATTTCTAAGAAATGAGGACTGCAATGATTCATGGGCAATTTTATTGGACACCACAGTATGAACTCCTATCAAGGAGGCTTGACTTTTACTGTCTGGTTTCTACCATCTACTGAGTGACCTGGCCAAACTACTCACATCTCCAAACCTCTGTTTGCCTACCGATAACACAAGAACTGTAGGTGTTCAACCATCTCACAAAAAGTAGTTGTGAGGCTCACATGAGATGATAAGGGGAAAATGCTTTGCAAGCAAGACAATGTATATAGTCTGTACTATACATTCTAACCAGAGTCCTAGCAATTCTGCTTCACCATTTAGTGGCATTTAACACATGCCCAAGTCTAAGGGTATCCCTTCACCCCCAACACCACCCTTGAAAAAACCATCTCAAAACAGTGTACACTTGTCTGGAAAGCCAGGGTTTGAAAACGTGTAGGGAACCCTAGGCCAGATTTTAAGACTACCTGTCGGATAGTCTTAAATTCTATCTCTAGAATTTTTCTTTGTGAGCTGCCAGCAGAAGTTGGGTATGGGGTAGAACTCCATGTCAAAGCTAGGATGGAGACATTTTAAGAATGGTTTTGATTACGATGTGTCTTGGTGTGTTTTATGTAGGGCAGCACAGTTCTTACCACCCCCTTCCATCTCCAGCAGCATAAGGTCCCAGTCCCCAGTGAAGACGGTATCAGTCCAGTCATGGCTACTTCTGCCCGGGAGCATGCTTCCAACTCCTTTGCACAGGTTCAGCCCTAAGTAGCCCTCAGGACACGCAAGCAGCTAGTTAAGATGCTATAATGAAGAGTCCTGGTAGGATAATTAATAGATGTAGGCTACTTGAGTGTTTCCGCTACTCTTCCTCCAGTACTTCTACTGGACAAACTGTGACCAAGGACCGGTGCGCGGGGAGAGAAACAGCGTATTTGGCATAGGATGGAGGCCTGTCACGGGATCCCCAAAGGATCCTGCTTCTGGATTTACCCCACCTTTGCGGGATGTCAAACGACTTCCTCCTCGGGGACCCCTCTGTGTCACTACAGCTTTGTCTCCGCACTGAAGCTCCCCTCTCCGCACCCACCTTCCCAAGCAATGATCTCCCTCCATCCTTTACCTTTGCCCGGAGGGAAAGAACGCCAACCTTTGGCACACTCAGACAATGAATCTTAAAGTGAGCGTGGAAACCTGCTTTAACTGGGCCGGCGTCCAGAAAGGCTCAAGGTGCTCCCTCGCCAACCTTTCCGCACTTCGCTTGCAGCCGCGGGGTTGGCGGGGAGGTGCCCACGGTGACTCCGCCCCGCGCCGGGTCTTTCCGTCGCGCCGGGGCCCCGCGGCACCCCACTCCGGCGCGCGGGCGGCGAGTCGGCCCTGGCCGTGCGCCCGGGGGCTGCGGCGGCGGCAGCCGGGCCGGGAACAGCCCCGCGGGCCTCGCGCCCCTGCCCCGGGGTCGCCGCCTGGGCCGGCCCGTACCTGTCGGTGCTGCCAGACCTGCGGCTGCGGGCCGGCGCGGTGGCTCCCGCGATGGCGGCGGAAGAGGAGGCTGCGGGGAGAGGTGAGGCTGCGGGTCCCCAGGTGGGGGCGCCTCGGGCGGCGCGGCGGCGCGGTGGGAACACGTTGCCGGGGGCCTCCGCGGCCGGCGCCGCCTGGGATTGGCCTCGGCGCCCGGGGCGGTCCGTGGGGCACAGGTGCGGCTTCCGACCTGCCCGCGCGCGGCCGCGGTCTGTGCCCCACGCTGCGCGTGTTGGCGGCGGGGAGCTGGCGGTGGGCCGTCCCCCGGGCGATGGCGAGCGGCAGCCCTCCGTCCGCCACGGGGCGCCCACCTCGCGGCGTGCGGAGACCGCTGCGTGGACGTGTTAGATTTCATCTTTTGTATCGGCCGGTTGTCATGAGCCACTGAAGGGGCTCGGGTTCCGCTCAGAACTGGAAACACTTCCACCCCCGCTTCCAGAACTGCCCCTCCGTGGGGCGGGGGAGCGCGTGGAAGCTGGGTCACCAGACTCCTCACGCTCGGGAACGACAGCCTTGCCTAAGCGACAGGCGCCTCTTGTCTTTTGCCACGACGGCTTCAGGAAAGCCATCCGGGGAGCTGGTTCGCTTTGTTTTATACTTTTGTGGAGTTTCTGTGACTTCCGTTGGAAGCGTTGCGACGTCTTTTTCCTCTCTCGAGTATTCCCTGGCACCCCTGTCCGGTCTCTTTCGTGGGACGACTCCCAGTTATGGAATGATTATAAAATATCTGTTATTTAAGACAGATCGGAGGCAGAAATAACTAACGGGAGACTGGCAGAGTGAGAAGTTCGGGGATGCAGTCGATTAGATTTCCGCTCTTCCTTTGGGAATATGGTAATGGGTTCAGATTCTTCTCTGAAATACAGCAATAATAAGAGGTGCTTTTGACAATCTAATTTGGGAATTTGGATCATAGGGAGATTGCCAGAATCCTGTCATTTGAATATTTCAAGTCTTTCTGGATGATATAAAGACGTAAGCACTGTTTTGAAGAGAGTGCAGTATGTATAGTGTTAAGCTGGGGTGACCTGTCTGCTCCCAGCTGTGACTTAGCTCAGCCCTTTACTGTGTCACCCAGGTTATTTACCCTTAGCTTTCTTCACCTGTAAAATGAGGATAATTACAGTATATGTCTTATAAGATTCTTTTGATTGAATGAGATATAAATGTACTTAAATATATATAAAGTGCTTAGTCTAATACTTGGGAAATAGTGAAGTACTCCATAAACATTAGCTTAATATAGTTAGCCTGATATATATTTACAGCTCCAATTTGCTTTGTGACATTAATAGATTTTATCTAATCCATTAAGAAAGTGTTGTTCCACACAAGTGAAATTAGCCAAATTGAAATCATACTTAGGCTTTATTGAAAAAAAGATGCGTGAAAATGCACCCACTAATCAAACAGGCAGCTTTTACCAGATAAGTCTTATGGACTTAGGACAAGTTTTTGTTTTTTTCAACTACTTTTTGACAAGTAGTTAGTTGACTGCTATTTTGTAGTTGAGTAACAAATATGAGCTTGGGAATGACCAGAATTAATCCTTCTTAGATAAGAGGATCAAGTGTCAGTGGGGGCTGGGAGAGCCAGCATTTTTTGAGGTTCTATTATGTATCAGGCATAAAGCATAAGGGATGCCTTCCTTAGTCTCATAGCAGCCCTGTGATCTAGATGGCATTATCTCCATTTCATAGATGAGATGAGAAAACGGAGGCCGGCCCACAGTTACACAGCTAGAAAGTGTCCAAACTGCAGTTACAATTTGTGACGCCTGCCCATACTGCTGTCCTTTCTTTCCTATCTCACTGGGTGGTGCTCATGAGCAATGTCCAGGCACCCTTTATCAAAAGAGGTGAAAAAAAAATATTGTTACAAGTTCTCCCCATCCCTGGAGGGAAAAACAAAACAGTTTTCTGTATCAGAATCCAAGGCCATGTTTCCTTACAGAAAATCCCTGCAGATTCCTATTTCCGAGGCAGTTCGACATTAAGGCCCTCATATAAAATAAAAATCTAAAACTGGTGGTGGTGGGGAGGAAACCCCCTCCCAGTTTGGTTACACTCCTCGCTTTGAAGATAACCAGCAAAAATCAGCTGGTGCCTAACATAATTGCCGGCCCTTTTACTTTCTTTGACAAGCTTACGGTAAACAGCAACATTAAGGAAACTGCCTCGTGACTGGGCATCCTCCTGGTAAATGACCCCAGAAACTTTGGATTTGGGGAGAGGGGTTGCGGGGTGGGGAGAGAGCAGTGTATTTCCCAGACTGACTGCCAGAGGTAGTCCTAGGTGGAGGCATGTGTGGGGCAGCTTTCTCTCCTTGTCTTTGCTTACCACCACATGTTCTCAGGGTGATGTTGTCAGACCCAACTCTTGAGGTGTACTTCTGCAGCTACAGTGGCTTACGTTCATTTACATGACTCAGAACTCAGAAGTCATGTCCCAGTCAGCTTTGCATAAGCTACTGTTCCTGGCCTGGATCCTGAGGCAGAGTTTCAGTCTGGTTTGCATTACTCAACATAAACCAGAGTGGACTAAAATTGCTTTTCACATGTTTTAGGGGGAGGAAAGAGAGAGGAAAAGAGACAAGGGGAAGGAGAAGGGTAAAGAAAGAGGAGGAGAGATCAAGGGAAGAAGATGGGGAGAAAGGTGTGAAGAGCCAGGGGAGAATGGAAGGGGAAGAGATGAAGGACAGAGAGATACAAGAGGGAATGGGGAAGGAAAATGAGAGAGTAGAAGAAAAGGAGCTCTGGGGAAAAGAGGGAGTGGGAGGAAGAGGGGTGGAAGTAAGAGAGAAGGGAAGCACTGCCACCCCGTCAAAGTTCCACTCCAGGGTGAAAAAAAAACACACCATGTTGAATGTTTCAACTATATAGGGGAAGCCAAAATATTAAGTACATTAATAAGTAAGTACAGTGATCACTTTACTTTTTTTCTTAATGGAAATGTTTTACCATGTTCTCTTTCTGTGCCGTGAACATTGATTATCAATAGCATCCTTTCGAAATCTCTCCTTTTGCAAAATGTTTGTGAAATTATGAGTCGGGTAATAACATTTCATTCTGATAGACCTCGTTTCCGTGGTCCCATTTAGTTGAAGACCTCCAGTTTCCCACAGTGGCAGCTGACTTGCTCAGATGCCTGGGATCTGGGGCATTAGTCAGCCTCTCCCCTGTCATCAGCATTATCAGGGAGACGGAGACAGTTGGCCTGAGCCAGGTGCTCTATAAGACACGAGTGTACCAGAGACATCTGCTTGCTCTGGGCAGCAGTGATTTCCTGTCCTGTTTTTGCAAATCTGCTTACTGGTGTTCCCCTAAAAATCCCAGCCCTTTTGTAGCCCCTGCCTCATCTAGTGCCTCCCTCCTTCACAGGGGCAAGAGGATGTGAGAAATTAGAACCTACAATTTAAGCTTTTAGTGCATTTGGAACCACAGGTGAAAGTTGTTTTCTGTAGTAGCGAGTAGTTTGGGATATTTACTGGTAATTTATGAAGCACTTAGCTGTACATGCCTGCCCCTTCCCCCCTCCCGCCTACTCTACCCGCTGTCAGGACAGAGCCAGGAGGGCAGTTTCCAGGCTCTTGACCTCACGTGGAAAGATGCTGGCTCAGGTAGTAGATGGCCATCAGCTATGACTAGTTGGCCATCAGCTGTTACCAGTTAGCCATTGGCCACTGATATAACTGCCGTGGCTATGCTAGGGAGTTGGTTGGTTGTTTGGCAGAGAAGTGGAGGCAATTGCACATCGTGTGGAGCCTACTTTCTGTATCTCCAATCCAGCCGCCAGCAAGAATATAGTGGTATGAACCTCCTATCCATGGCTCTGTTGGTGTTCCTTTTTGACCTCACCAGGTCCTGCGTTCTGGTGCGGGGAGTGGGAGCTGACACCCTGCATTACACCCACGTTTTCTTCTCTTACTTGGGTTATGTCACATTTAATGGTCCCTGACACGTTACTATGTATATCACTTTAGGATATAATATCTCATTTATCTCACTTCCAGTTTTTAACTTAAAGTATTTTTAGACTTCTTAAAATGTTTAAATCCTTAACCAAGGATGTGAAGGATTTATATGCTGGAAACTATAAGACATTTTTGAAAGAAATTGAAGATGACACAAAGAAATGGAAAGACATTCCATGCTCATGGATTGGAAGAATCAACATAGTTAAAATGGCCATATTACCCAAAGCAATATACAGATTTAATGCAATCCCCACCAAAATCCCAATGGCATTTTTTAAAGAAATAGAACAAAAAATCATCAGATTTGTTTGGAACCACAAAAGACCCCGAATAGCCAAAGCAATCTTAAGAAAAAAGAACAGTACTGGAGGTATCACACTGCCTGACTTTAGCTTGTACTACAGGGCTACAATAATCAAAACAGCATGGTATTGGCAGAAAAACAGACACATAGACCAATGGAATAGAATTGAGAACCCAGAAATAAAACCACATAAATATGGACAGATAATTTTTGACAAAGAAGCTAAAAACATACAATGGAGGAAAGACAGCCTCTTCAATAAATGGTGCTGGGAGAATTGGATAGCCACGTGCAAAAGAATGAAACTGGACTGTTATCTGTCACCATGTACCAAAATTAATTCAAAATGGATCAAAGACTTAAGCATAAGACCTGACACGATAAATTGCATAGAAGAAAACATAGGTACTAAACTTATGGACCTTGGGTTCAAAGAGCATTTTATGAATTTGACTCCAAAGGCAATGGAAGTGAAAGCTAAAATAAACAAATGGGACTATATGAAACTTAAAAGTTTCTGCACAGCAAAAGAAACCATCGACAAAATAAAGAGGCAACCGACTGAATGGGAGAAGATTTTTGCAAACAGTTCCTCCGACAAGGGTCTAATATCCAAAATATACAAGGAACTCATGAAACTCAACAACAAAAAAACAAACAACCCAATTGAAAACTGGGCAGAGGACCTGAAGAGACATTTCTCCAAAGAGGACTTACAAATGGCAAATAGACATATGAAAAAATGCTCAACATCACTAATCATCAGAGAAATGCAAATAAAAACCACAATGAGATATCACCTCACCCCAGTCAGAATGGCTGTCATCAACAAGACAAATAGCAACAAGTGTTGGAGAGGCTGTGGAGAAAAAGGAACCCTCATACACTGTTGGTGGGAATGCAGACTGGTGCAGCCGCTATGGAAGGCAGTGTGGAGGTTCCTCAAAAAATTATGAATGGAATTACCATATAACCCAGCAATGCCTCTCCTGGGTATCTACCCAAAAGATCTGAAAACATTTATCCATAAATACATATTGGGCCAATGTTGATGGCATCTTTTTTACAGTGGCCAAGACATGGAAACAACCAATGTATCCTTCAATAGATGATTGGATAAAGAAGTTGTGGTATATATACACAATAGAATACTATTTTGCCATAAGAAAAGATGAAATAGTACCATTTGCGACAACATGGACGGATCTTGAGATTATAATGCTAAGCAAAATAAGTCAGACAGAAAAAGTAGAGAACCATATGATTTCACTGATATGTGGTATATAAAACCGAAAACAACAAAAGAACAAGACAAATGAAGAAACAAAAACTCAGACACAGACAAGAGTTTAGTGGTTACCAGAGGGTAAGGAGAATGGGGGGCGGTAGATCAGGGTAAAGGGGACGAAATATATGGTGATGAAAGGAGAACTGACTCAGGTGATGAACACACAATGTGATATATAGATGATGTAATACAGAATTGTACACCTGAAATTTATGTAACTTTACTAGCAATTGTCACCCCAATAAACTTTAATTAAAAAAACCCTAATTTGGAGGCTTATGTGGGAATTAAATGAAATGATTACAAACTGTTTAATGAAATCTGATCTTCAACAAATGATTTTTCTTCTTCTCCTATGAAACCTCCCCAAAATTACTCCCCACTCTGCCACCCCATAGTTGCCTCTCCTATTTTCACACTGTAATATTTTATGTGCCTATTATATATAACACCTGTACCTGCTTGCCACAAGTCATTTAGGTAGGTTTCTTAGCTCTACCCTTGGGTCACACATTCCTAGGAGAGCAGGGTTGGATCTTACTCATCTTTACAATCTCCAACTCCTTGCACCTATAAAGTGCCTAATAAGATTCTGTTGATTTAAAATGAATGGTGGCTGGTTTGAGGTGTGGCCAGGCTGGTTCATTCATAAAGTACCCATTAAATATGCACTTACTGCTGTACTAGGTGAACAGAGATGGAGAAACAGATAAAGCAAGAAAAGTGTTGAAGAGCTTATTAAGTGTATTAGGCTAGGTGAAAATATTTGTAAGACGAGATAGAACGTAGTAAAATTCATGGTTTCAGTGCTAGGAGTTAGCTGATAGGAGCTTCCCCACCGAGCGTTGGGAGAAATTATGTTCCTGGGGGAGGGACTCACAGAAGGCTTTCAGGGAAGGTGCCAACCTCAGCATTGATGGATAGATTATGAAGAAGGAGTCTTTCAGGGCATAGATTAGCATGGAAATGGAAAATCATCAGCGATGTGCTTGGCAGAAAGGATGTTAGCATTTTTTGGGCTCTGGATAGGAAAAGTGGAAAAGGAAAAACTGACCATTGAAGTTGCATTGCTGGAGTTGGGGTGGCTGCCCCTCCCACATGTGTGACGTAACGGGACAGCTGACACAGAAGCCTGAGTTACAGGCAGCAGATTTACCTGCTCTCTGAAAGGAAACATAGTTGCATTTTCTTTTCAGTCCACGGTCAGCAACAGAGCTTTTGCATCACTTTGAAAAGGCTACTTGTGGCATATTTCTGATGAGAAAGAAACAAAGCAGAGGTCTTGGTTCCTGCCAGGTGATTGGCTATTAAATCTCAGCTTTCACTCCAAGTCCATCTCGTCCACTTTGTACTCTCCTTCATCCTCTTTCCTTCCTTAAAGAAGTAGCTGCTTATATCTTTAAAGCTATTCCACATTCGTTCTTCTGATAAGCATCACAAGTACTATTTCATTTATTCCCATTACAGCCTGTTGGGAAGCAGGTGTCTGGGCTTTCCTCATCTTTCACCATAATGACCTATGTTGTTCCCGTCCCCATCACTGATGTCCCCACGATATGGACAGGTGCTCCAGGCGGGCTCTCAGACCTTCCCATGCAGCTCCATGGGGCAAAGCTGAAAAATACCCTCAGCTTCACTTCCAATACAAACACTTAGTGAAGGTTTATAAACCAAAAGGAATCCAGTGCCCTCCTGTGAAAAGAGCATTCATGGAAACACCTATGTGTGATAACATCAGAAAATGTCCTTCTTAGTTTGATGTAATGCAGAGGACCTCTGGCTTAGAAGTTACTGAAAAGCAGAAGCTCTATATACACCAAAATACCTCTTCATCTTTATTTTCTTAGGAGAGGAGAATGTAGGGAGGATAGATTGTTGTTGAGCCTATATGTACAGCCATAGATATTTTACAGAAATACAGACTTTGAAAGATAGAGCAGTATACGATAGACACAAGTGAAATTGAACTCTATACAGAGTGGATATCAGTGGGTGTTTAAATGAGTAAATGATTGTAAATATTGATAATTGTTTTGTCAAAGACCTAGAGAAAAGTTTGATTGAAATATTGAATATGATCTCCAGCCTTACATTTATTTCTATCATCAGCTCTCTGATTGGAGAATTGGATTTCCTGTCCAAGTTACGGGGTACCCAGCGATAGGCTGTGCCTGCACTACCATGGAGACAAGCACTCTTGCATTCTAGCTAGGCCATCTCTTCTTCAGTGAGTCACCCAGACAACAGCACTGACCTAGAAAAGAGATACCAAACCCAATTCTCCATGCACTCTGGAGCTAGTGGCTTCTTTAGGATAATACTCTTCTTTCGTTTTCAACTTGGGTTCAACTAGCACTTCTGGCTTGTCAATTCCTTTCAACAATAACTATAGCTGCCTCTGGGACGTGTTTGTCAGCAAAGCAGCCTGATTTTAGAGGGATATTCAAATTCACACCTCAAATTTGAGAAGGCATCTATGACAACTTATTTTTTAAGAGATTTAAAGATAATTTTTTTTAATTAAATTTATTGGGGTGACAATTGTTAGTAAATTTACATAGATTTCAGGCGTACAATTCTGTATTACATCATCTATAAATCCCATTGTGTGTTCACCACCCAGAGTCAGTTCTCCTTCCATCACCATATATTTGATCCCCCTTACCCTCATCTCCCACCCCCCACTCCCTTACCGTCTGGTAACCACTAAATTATTGTCTGTGTCTATGAGTTTTTGTTTCTCATTTGTTTGTCTTGTTCTTTTGTTGTTTTTGGTTTATATACCACATATCAGTGAAATCATAGGGTTCTCTGCTTTTTCTGTCTGACTTATTTCGCTTAGCATTATACTCTCAAGATCCATCCATGTTGTCACAAATGCTCCTATATCATAAAGATAATTTTTTATTAGCTATTTGGGAAGAGCCTGAGAGCAGCTTTAGATTCTGATTGTTACTATAACTATGGCATGTTATGCTGAGATAGTATTAAAGTCATAAATGTCACTTTGGGTTTCAGTACCTTTTTTTTGTTTTTATTTAAAGGAGGGTGCAGTGCATGGTGGCACATGCGGGGATCGAACCAGCAACCTTGGTGTTATCAGCATCAGGCCCTCACCAACTGAGCTAACCTGTTTCAGTACTTTTTTAAAACTCGTATTCTATTTCAGTTTATGAAACTTTATCATTTGCGTATTGCAGTGTCACTGGCTCCTCCTACCCCACCTTTTTAAAGGGTCTTTATTCTTTTTAGGATAATTCCCTTTCAGCGAAAAGATACACAAATATTTTTGTGAACACTGATGAACGTTTCCCCCAAAGTTACACTAAAGGAGTCTCATTTTGTGGATACCGTAGATGTCAGGAACCATTGTTTCTTTTATAGGTTCTGTGTCAAATTTGGCATATCCAGTCTTGCCTGTCTAATACTAATCACGGTATTAGCCTACATTTTGTCTTCTATTTACTCATAACCTGCAAGAATTGTATTTTCCCGTGTGGAATAATGATGTGGGTGTAGACCCTCCAAATCTAAAGGCAGTTTTGTGCCTTTTAGAAAAACCTGCTGATGCCGGAAATGCTTAAACCCTGTGTTCTTTTCCATGCATGAGGATCAGTCAGGCCTCAAATAAGTTAGGGACTTTTCTGTTTCGATGTGGAACTGAAATTCTGGTGAACTGCTGTTTCTTGCTCCTTCCCATCCCTGGATTAGGTTGTAATGCCAATGAAATGTCGGCCTTCTCTAGAACAGGTGTAGTCAAGGAAGCATTCTTCAGCGCATCTGTCACTCTGCTTATATTCTGCTTTCCCATGACTCCGATTTCCTGAGAGTCATCATGGGTGTTTCTGCTTCCTCTTTGCCCCATTTCAAAGGCTTAGCATGGATCATTCTCACCCTTTGGTTCCGCTAAATAGTTAGTAATCCCTAACCTTTATTGAGTATTTACTATGTGCTAGGTGTCAAAATGCTTTACATGGTATAATTCATTGACTCCTCAGCAGCTATCAGGTAGGTACTATTATCATTTCACATTTCGGATAAGGAACTTGACACACAGGATTTAAGTCCATTGCCCAAGGTAAAGGTGCATAGTTAGTAGCAGGACCAGGGTTTGACCCCAGGCAGACTGGCCTCCAGAGCTTTTTACGCTGTTAACCTTTCCTTCAATGTCTGCTAGACATTTGGACGTGCTGTCATTTCTGTAAAGTGCTGATGTCTACAAATGTACTTCTGTGGGAGGGAGTTTGGAAGACTGGCCTACTTTTGGCTTGGAGAGAATCTGAGCTCTTTCACCTAATAATTGTGTGATCTTTGGTATGTGTATCAGTTAGGGTTCGTTGGAAGAGCAGAACCAGTAGGAGATTTATTGTATATTAAGAGATTTATTGCAAGGAATTGAGTTATGCAAGTCTGGGGGTAGGCTGGGCAAGACTAGAATTGCAGGGCTGGCCTTTAGGAAAGTCGGGCTGGCTCTCTTGGGCACAGACTGAAGTGGCTGTCCTTTGGCAGCGTTTCTTCCTCAGGGAAGCCTCCACTCTGTTTCTAAGGCCTTTCAACTGATTAAATCAGATAATCTAGGATAATCTCCCTAGTAAAGTCAACTGATTATGGGCTTTAATCACATCTACACAATACCTTCCCAACAACACTTAGATTCATGTTTGACTGAATAACTGAGGGCTGTAGCCACTGCAAAAAGAATATCATAGCAAATTACTTCTTTTCTCTGAGCCTGTTTCCCCATATGCTAAACCACTATTGTAGGGTTGCTGTGGAGTGTATAAAGTATGTAAAGGGTATAGCGCCTGGTAAGTAAGCATTCAGTAAAATACTAATTTATTGGTGGTGGTGGAGATAGTGGGGGATGGGTGAGTGACAGCAGCAGTGGCTGTGAGCTCTTCCACAATAGTGACTTAACCCGTGTTTGTCATGCTTCTGGTCATTCTGGTTCACTGCTGCGGTTGGCTTCCTAACTGGTATTCCTGCCTAAAATCTCTTCTCTCCATCTACATTTTTTTTCCTCAAGGCTTTAATGGAGGCTTAAATTACTCGCTAACTCTCCAACTTTGAAAAACTGTCTTACTAAAATTTAGACACTATGTTTATAGCTTTCCTCAACGTTTCAGTGCAAAACTACAACACTTTCCTCCAAAAGTGTCCCCACTCCTTACTTGCTAAAAGCTAGTGGGAGGGAGCACTGCCTTCTCAGTGGCGTCGAAATTCCTGCTTAGTGTGTTTTGTTCCTTTTGAATTTCTGTAGTGATTGAGAGTGGGACATGCCTGAGAACTGTTTCTCCAAAAGAGGCTATTTAAGTTCTGTTTCTTTTTCCTCTGTTTAAACTGCAGTGCAACACACAGCTGGGCATATTCTTTCCCACCCTGAGCCCAAGTTTCCTCAGATGTAAGGTGAGTGAGTTGGACAAGATAGTTTCTTGTGTTCCTTTTCCCTCCTCTTAATCTTTTATTGCAATGTAAGAAAACCAGATGTTTTTTAGGGTTTTCTCCAAATATTTTATAGGAATTTTTACTTTCAAGAGCAAAACTAGTTTGTTTCTTCCAGATCAAAACAGATACTTAAAAGGCAATACTTAATTGTAGTTGAATCAAATCATAAATTAAAAATTAGCCAAGGAAATCGTCCCTTTCCCCACTCTATTAGATGAGGAACCATGTGTGAACAAATGAATTAACTTAGGAACTGTTATAGTTTCTAGGAATGCTATCTTTGCCATTGAATGTCACACAGGCAAGTGAGTTGGCCATGTACCTTAACACTTCAAGATTATGTACTAGAGTTTATTCACTGATACATGTAAACGATACCATTTCCTGATAATTTTATCCTTCCCTTTCATTGTACTGCACCACCATTAGCACTGAAGCCTTTGGTTAATACCTGGCAGAATTGCAGGGTGCACAGGAAAATCTGTTAGAGTTTAAGTTCCATGAAGGACCCATCCATTTGGTGATCATTGTATTCCCAGTTCTGGTAGCACAGTGTCTGTTTTATAGTAGCTTGAAGAATATGTACTGATGGAATGATATGCAGGATATTATAGGACCACAGCTGACAAGTTCCACTTAACCAGGTGACTGTCCCAATAGGGGGATAGGCTGGCTCTTTTCCTACCATCTCCTTTGTACTTGGCTGTGCTGCAAGCTGGAGAACTGATTTTTGAGTTCATTCTAAAGTTTAGAAGTCATAAACTTCCTATCTGTCTGAATCCAGCTTCTCCCATTGACACCCATGCAGTTGGCTTGTGTTCTACCCTGAATGCTGTGCCCTCATGACCAGATATGGAGAACCTAGTATATACCGTGCAAAAGATCCAGGGCACCAGCTCATTTTAAGGCCAGTGTTAGTACATAGTGATGGGAGCGATATAAGCAAATCCTCATCTTACCTCACACGCACTCTGGGCTATATATGCCTTTGCACTGAGCAAGCCTGGGAAATACCTGACCCCTCCTTACTCATAAAAAGGATGTGTCATATAGGTAACCAGATCCCCTTGGCTCATTTTAAGCCAAGAGGCCCAATAGCCATGCAGCGAGCACAGCTGAATCCTGAGACTCTGACACCCTTGCATTGTTCACAGTCTTACTGCTTTCTCCAACCCAGCCAGTTCAGTTTTCCTATCTGCTGAGTGACTAAGTCCATTCTAACCTTTACTATCACTTCCCTAGTGCCAACCTTTTGCTTTCCTCTGTAGCTCTTTCTTGGGCTCTTTCTTGTAGCTCTCTTGGGTGTCTACTGTATTTGGTCACAGTGAGTAAATTCCCTGCTGTTCTCACTTTGGCTTTTTTGTTCAATATGCCAGCCAGAGAGTTTGAAAATGTAAATGTCATGCTGGTCACTTTTGCAGATGGCATATTTTGAGGAGGCTGAAGCAATCTGTTAGATATAATCTGAATGCAAAAAGATGCTGATAGGGTGAGACAGAAGATTAAACTTAACAACAACTAAGAAGGGCCAGCACCTAAGTATAAAAAAATATGCAGGTGTATGAAATGGTAAAGAAGTGGCTTAACAACAGCCTACAGGAAAGACAGGTTTGGGTTTACCCAAGAAAAGCCCTCTTTGGGAGTCAGGGGACTTCCACAGTAGTCCCTCCTCCCTCAGTGGCTGGTTGTATGATAAGGGGCAAAGGCCTTCATCAACCACGGAACTCTGTTTCTGTCTTGGAAAACAAGGGACTGATAGTAGACCATACGTAATGTCAGTTACAGTTCTAAAATTATATAAATGAATGACTCAACAGTGCGAAGTCCCGATGTATAAAATAAAAGCTTATAAATAAGGAAAGTAGAATCAAAACATTATCAATAAAAGTTCTACTCTCTGGGGACTAGACAACTGATGGGTGTTCTATTCCAATCACACCACACAGCAAAGGATTTTCACCCAAAGTGTGTGCCATCTAGAGCAAGCAGTAGTGACAAGACATTATAGGGGTAAGATTTGAAAGAATCACATGGTTTTGTTCTAGAGAGAGAAGAATTTAAGACAGACATGTGGGATATTATTGTTGTCAGCCAAAGTTTGAGGAGTTCTATACTACGCATATGTAAGAAGGTAAAACTTCTTTTGAAAAAGTCCAATTTTACCCATCAGATTCTTTATCAGGAGAGGAATTGTCTAACACCTGACTGATACGTATTCATTGATTCAACAACTAAACGTCATTTTTAACAATGGCATAGGATTTACTGAGTTCATTTCCTTCCTGTTCATGGTTTTCTCTTAGCCTGAAATACTGAGCCAAAAAAAAAAATGCTTTTAAATGTTATTCCCTCCCCACAGACAGAACTAAGTGCCCTTCTCTCTGTTCTTGCAGCATGAACTTGTACTTCCATCTAAGTCTAATTTCATTCTGTATTTGGTTTATACATCTATACGCCTATATATGCATAAACATATACAGGATTATAAGCTTCTTGAGAGCAGGTACGCATTTAATTGTAACCTTTTAAAATATATCCTCCACCTAGTAGATCTGGCTCTTGATAAGAACTGTGAAATAATAGAATATTGTAAATTTCTGCTGAGCAAAAGTTTTTTCATACTTTGTGTATAGTACTATCTCTAGATGATATTTTTCTTGAATAGTGCCAATTAGTACTTCATTTCTATTTATTAAGCGACTCAGCATCTTATAGTACTGTGTCAGTGGTAAGAAACAGTATTTGGTTTCCATTGTAATTCGTTAGCACAAACCTATAAAACTGGTTGTCATTCAGACTGCTAAATCCCACATCACACAATATCCTTTTCCCAGCAGATAATTGAGTATATTTTTCCTCCTGTGGAATTAAAAACCGTGAAAATGAAGTAATCATAGGAAGTAGGCCTATTTGTTTGTGAAGTAGGAGCAGTGGGGAACTGCATATTCCTTATTGTGGGAATTTCACCCTGTTCCAGCAGCCCAGGAAGATGAATCTGGAAGTTCTGATTTCACACTTCTTTTAGATTCTCTTTTGAATGTCCAGGATAATGCAATGAAATGCAATTCATTCTTTCAGCAAACCATAAACACTTACTACCATGTTTCCTTGAAAATGAAACCTAGCTGGACCATCAGCTCTAATGCATCTTTTGGAGCAAAAATTAATATAAGACCCTGTCTTATTTTACTATAATATAAGACCTGGTCTTATATAATGTAATGTAATGTAATATAATATAATATAATATAATATAATACTGGGTCTTATATTAATTTTTGCTCCAATAGATGCATTAGAGCTGATGGTCCGGCTAGGTCTTATTTTCAGGGAAACACGGTATGTGTCAGGTACTGTGGACAGATTTGGGGATAAAAAGATAAAATGGTCCTCAAAGCTTTCCAGTATTGGAGCTTACAGTCTTATACACAACAAGCTCATAAAACTTTTCCTCTGCCTCTTCTTCTGTTGATTCCATGAGCTGAACACCATTTGGAGTCCTGAAGAGGAGGGTCTTAGCAATAAAAAGTATCAGAAGCAATACAATTGAAAAGTAAAGGCATTATTTAGCTCTGAGAAGGGACACAGCATCACTTCTGTGGTATTCTGGACAAACATGCTTAACCTGAATTTAGTCATGAGGGATTATCAGACAAATTTAAAATTGAAGACATTCTATACAATAACTGCCCAGTACCCTTCAGAAATCTGAAAAACAGGCTGAGAAACTGTTACAGTTTAATGGAAACTGAGGGCACATAACACATACTAAATGTATCCTGTGATCCTGGATTGTATCCTGGACCAGCAAAAGGACATTGGTGTACAACTGGCAAAATCTGAATAAGGTTTATGAACTAGATAATAATACTATAGTAGGGTGAATTTCCTGGTCTTGATAATTATACTGTGGTTAAGTAAGACATTACCATTTGGGGAATTTGGTTGAAGGGTAGGTATATTAAAATTCTTTGCATTATTTTTGAAAATCTGAAACTATTTCAAAATTAAAAGTTTAACTTTTTTAAAACTAAAATTCAAAGGCATTTAACTCAGTGACTTTTCTTGACTGACACCCTAAGTATCTTCAGTGGCTCATCAAAAATGGATTCTTTTGCTGGACTAGTTACTTAACATCACTAAACTTTTGGTTTTCAAACAAATTTCAAATACATTATTTTATTTGATTCCCAACACAAACAAATGAGGTTTGCAGGAAATTACTTCCATCTTAAAGAAACAGTCTCCTATGTATTGTAATGACATGTCCAAAAAACCAAAAGCCAAAAACAACAACAACACAAAAGTTTATGGTGGGTAGATCAGACTAAAAGGATTTTCTGGGCATGGACTCGCAGAAGTTAAGAAGCAAAGGCCACTTTCATATTTTAGGGAAGTAACTTAAATGTTTGTTGAACAAATTGTTCTTAACAAACAGTTATTTGGAAGAGAATTTAAATTTTATATGAATTTTAACATATAAGTCACTACTAGCAAGGAAAGTAAGTAATAGGACAAAAGTTTTTAAGGTATGTGAAGACATATTTTTCCATCCTGCCACTGCACTTCTGTGATGTGTGTGTGTGTGTGTATGTATGTGTATATGTATATTCTCTTTCAAGAATGTTTCCCCCAAAAGAAGACCGGGTCTTATACTAATTTTTGCTCTAAAAGACGCATTAGGGCTTATGTTCAGGGGATGTCATCCTGAAAAATCATGCTAGGGCTTATTTTTCGATTAGGTCTTATTTTCGGGGAAACACGGTATGATGTCAGATTCTAAATTTGAACCCCTTTGTAATAATGAACCTAAACCAAGTGGCTACTTGGTCTCCCCTGCTTATGATGCCCAAGCAGCTGCTCGTTTCCCACAATTTATTTCCATCCTTGAGGAGTTGATACTAAATGGTAGACCTTTAAAATATTGTTAGATTGATTACCATCACCAGGGAGGTTCAGACTGAGTGGAGTGAGATTTAATGTTAATCACATTTCAAATAAAACCACAAACTTTCTTTGTAAAAGACAAAGCAGTATCTCTGTTCAAGCTAAATTCTGAATAATTTCACTGAGTGTTAAATAACACGTATTACATTTGCCATTGAGAAGTGACCCAATTTGGCAAGGAAAGACAATGTTAAAATATGAAATTATAAACTCCAAAATGAGTTACATAAAAGCAGAGATAAATTTCAATTCTTAATACGTGGTCTCATCATCGAAATAAGTATATGTAGAAGATGAAAGTAAAGTAAACTGGAAGGTTAAAAAATGAAATCTTTACATACCTGAAACTAATAAAATGTTACATTCCAATTTTACTTCAATAGAAAAAAATGAAATCTTTTTTTTTAATTAAAATTTATTGGGGTGACAATTGTTAGTAAAGTTACATAGATTTCAGGTGTACAATTCTGTATTACATCATCTATAAATCCCATTGTGTGTTCACCACCCAGAGTCAGTTCTCCTTCCATCACCATATATTTGATCCCCCTTACCCTCATCTGCCACTCCTCTCCCTCCTTACCTCTGGTAACCACTAAACTATAGTCTGTGTCTATGAGTTTTTGTTTCTCATTTGTTTGTCTTGTTCTTTTGTTGTTTTTGGTTTATATACCACATATCAGTGAAATCATATGGGTCTCTGTTTTTTCTGTCTGACTTATTTCACTTAGCATTATATTCTCAAGATCCATCCATGTTGTCACAAGTGTTCCTATATCATCTTTCCTTACTGCCGAATAGTATTCCATAGTGTATATATACCACAACTTCTTTATCCATTCATCTATCGAAGGACATTTTGGTTGTTTCCGTGTCTTGGCCACCGTAAATAAAGCTGCAATGAACATTGGAGCACACTTGTCTTTATGTATAAATGTTTTCAGATTTTGGGGGTAGATACCCAGGAGAGGGATTGCTGGGTCATATGGTAATTCTATTCGTAATTTTTTGAGGAACCTCAATACTGCCTTCCATAGTGGCTGCACCAGTCTGCAAAAAATGAAATCTTTACTCTTTAAATTATGAGTTACCTTCTAACAAATAAAAATCCACTATCTGAATGTTGGATTGTTTCCAAAGAATAGATCTTTTCATCCAGAACTCATTAGTCCCACTAACCTATATTTTCCTTTTCTTTAAAGAAAGCCTTCTGTTTTGAATATACTTCTACCAACCTAGCCAGATTGAATAGGCAGATGGACTATAGCTAATTACGGGGCCACGCTGCTATACCTATTAGGGAACACAAAGATCCTTGGAGCTTCAGATTTTGATTTTGTGAAAAGAAGAATATTATTCAGCCTGCCTAAAGATAGTCCATTTCGTATTTCAAAGGTTAATACGCAAGTAGAATTGAAACGTGGAGCTCATACCCCCTAAAGTAAGAAGCAAAAAAAAAAAAAAAAAATCTTCATTTTATTTCTGTTTTGAAATTCTGTGGGGAAGAGTGTCCTTGCTTGAGTGTGTTGGAGGGGTGATAGGAGTCTGGGATTCTTCATACCAGGGTGTGGTATGGTTCAATGTTAGTGAATTTTTTCTACTGATTTGCTATCAATAAGAAATTCCCATTTTTTCTGGGGAAACAGATGGTGTTCTGCCATTCACAGCCTATTAGAATAAAGCCTAGAAACTGAAGCCATCATTAATGTCATGGTATTTAGTGATTCCAAATTGGTCCCATTGAGAGAGTCCAGACTTAGAAGTCTTGGGATACCTTAACTAGGAACTTAATTCTCAAAGGGCCAACAATCATTGGTAAAATTATTCTCCCCATTTCTTTATTGTGAGACCTATTATACCTACGGAAGATGATACAAATTGTGTATGTGTGTAATTTAAAAAATAAACACAAAACAATTATCTGTGACTTCACAGCCAGGCTAAAAGGTAGAACATTAATTCCTTAGCATTCCTTGGGTGTCTGTCCCTCACTGATAGCATCCCTTTCCTTCCCCCCAAAAGAATTCACTTCAGAGTCATGTTCCTTTGCTTTTCTGTATAGTGTGGCAAACTTTGTAGATATTGCTAAAAAACAAGTCGATGAGTTTTAGATTTGTTTGAACTTTAAATTTTTTAAAAACATGCTATATGTTTTTGGCTGTGACTCTTTTTGCCCAGCATTAGTTTGAGAGTCATCCATGTGGATGAGTATATCAGTATTTCATTCATTTTTATGGCTGTTCGTGTTCTATTCAGCGAATAAACAATTTATCCTCCTGTTGATGGAAATTAATTCCCAGTTTTCTCAGGTTTTAATTTTTGTTCAGTTATAAGCAGTGTTGTTCATGCATTTCTAGTACACGTCTCCCAAGATACCTGAAGAGTTTTTCTATGGACCTAGGAATGGAATGGAATGATGAAACACGTGATTTCAATGTGTTCAACTTTCTTAGGTAATGTAAAAATGGCTTCCAAGGTAGTTGTAGCAGTTTACATTCCCACCAGCAGAGCATGAGTATTCCATTCTTCCCCATCCTCACCTACGCTTAGCATCACCACACTTTTTGATGGTAGCCATCGGATGGCTATGTAGTAGTACATCACTATAGTTCACTTTGGATTTTCCTAATTTAGTAGTTAGATTGGCTATCTTTGCATTTGTGTGTTGATAGTTGGAACTTTTATTTTTTTCATTATCTTAGTTTCAGGTGTACAAAACAACATAAGGAGCTTCTTTTTATTTATTTTTTTTGAAGTGCCCATTCAAGTCTTTTATCCAGTTTTCTATTGGGTTGCTAGTCTATTTCGTATTGGTGCAAAGGCATCTTTATACAGTTTAGCTATTAGCCCTTTGTTGTTTATATGTGTAACAAATATCTTTTTGTGTCTTATGGTTTCATTCTTGTTATGGTGCCTTTTGATCAATATTCATTTAATTTTAAGAAGGTTGAATTAGTCAGTCTTTTCCTTTATTGCTTTTACTTTTTATGTTTTAGGAAATTCTTTCTACACCAATAACAAAGATATTTTCCCTCCTTGAGAGTCCTCTGTTACATTTTTGCCTTTTACATTTAGGTCTTCAGTCCAACTGGAATTGGCGCAGGACCATTTATTTAAAAAGCTGGTCTCCCATCATTGATCTGAAATTTCACCTCTGACATTTAGCAGATGTCTACATATGCACGTTTGGGCTCTATATTTCTTTTCCTTTTGCCTATCTATCTCCTGCTTGGTATCCGCTAATACCATACTGTCTTAATTACTATAGCTTTGTAATGTCTTGATATCTGATCAGGCAAGTCCTCCCACATTTTCCTTTGCTAGTCATGACTTCCATATGCATTTTATATTCATATGTACTTTATATTCATATGACTTCGATATGCATTTTATATTCAGTTTGTGAAGTTCCAAAAACAACCAAAAAATGAGTACTCATTTTAAGAGGAATTATACATCAATTTTAGGAGGATTGACATCTTTATGATATTGAGGTCTCTGATCCATAAGCATGGCATATCTTTCCATGTCTTTGGATCTTTTTAACTGTTTTAAATATTTTTTTATAACTATCTTCATAAAGATCTTATAGCTCTTATGCATTTTAATTATGTTTATTCTATAGGTACTTTATATTTTTTGAGGTTAAGATAAATTATATCTTTTTAAATGTCATTTTCTTACTGTTTGTTAATAGAAATAGAATAGAAATGTAATTGATTTTTATATGTTGATTTTACATATAGCCAACTTGCCACATTCTCTAATTTTAGTAACTTAGCTGTTGATTATTTGTGGTTTTATATATACTCAATCATATGATTTCTCAATAATAGCAAAAAAATTATTTTCTTCCTTTCCAATTTTTATACCTCATATTTCTTTTTCTTGTCTTACACCACTGGCACATCTGGCGGAGTATATAGCATGTCTAGAGTTTAAAGGGGTTAATGATAAAAGGTATTCTTGTTTCTGATTGCAAAGAGAATGTTTTCAATATTCATTAATATTGAAATAGTAACATTATTCAGATAATTATATTTTTTCATTAATCGAATTTTGTGGTAAATTCTATTAATTTACTAATATTAAACTAGATTTGCATTACTGGGATAAAACTATCTTGGTCATGATGGATTATTTTTTTTATACATTTATGAACTTTGTGTGCTAATATTTTAAGACTTCAATGTCTTTGTTCATGAATGAGATAGGTCTATAGTTTTTCTTTATTGTACTGCCATTGTCAGGTTGTAATATCAAAATTTATAAGCCACATAAAAAAAAGATATCCCCCAGTTTTTCTATATATTGGAATAGTGTATGTAAAAACAATGTAAGAATATTCAGGGTTTTCTTTTTGCTTCAGTTTTTGTTAGTTAAAATTCTCTAGGAATGTTTCTTTTTTTTTAATTGGGGAAGGGGAACAGGACTTTATTGGGGAACAGTGTGTACTTCCAGGACTTTTTTTTTCCCAAGTCAAGTTGTTGTCCTTTCAATCTTAGTTGTGGAGGATGCCATTCAGCTTCAAGTTGTTCTCCTTTCAGTCTTAGTTGTGGAGGGCGCAGCTCAGCTCCAGGTCCAGTTGCGGTTGCTAGTTGCAGAAGGCACAGCCCACTATCCCTTGTGGGAGTTGAACCGGCAACCTTGTGGTTGAGAGGACACGCTCCAACCAACTGAGCCATCTGGGAACTCAGCGGCAGCTCAGCTCAAGGTGCTGTGTTCAATCTTAGTTGCAGGGAGCACAGCCCACCATCCCTTGCGGGACTTGAGGAGTTGAACTGGCAACCTTGTGGTTGAGAGCCCACTGGACCATATGGGAATCGAACTGGCAGCCTTCGGAGTTAGGAGCACGGAGCTCTAACCGCCTGAGCCACTGGGCCGGCCCTAGGAATGTTTTTATTATTTTAAAATATTTAGAATAATGTTCATGAGATTTTATTATCTTTTAAATCTCTAGAGCATCTAAAATTATAACCCCATGTCCATTACTATTTTTATTCATTTATGCCCTCTTTTCTATTGAAAAATTTTGCCGTAGGGTTATTAGAGTTTCCGATCTTTGGAAGAACATATGTTTAACCTTTTTGATCTGCACTTGTTTGCATTCTATTTTTTTATTTCTAGTATTATTTTAATGGTTTCCTTTCTTCTAATTCCTTGGATTTATTCTACTCATCTGTTTATAATTTTTTTTTAAAGATTTTATTGGGGAAGGGGAACAGGACTTTATTGGGGACCAGTGTGTACTTCCAGGACTTTTTTTTTTCCCCCCAAGTCAAGTTGTTGTCCTTTCAATCCTAATTGTGGAAGGCGCAGCTCAGCTCCAGGTCCAGTTGCCATTGCTAGTTGCAGTGGGCGCAGCCCACCATCCCTTGCGGAACTCGAGGAATTGAACTGGCAACCTTGTGGTTGAGAGCCCACTGGCCCATGTGGGAATTGAACCAACAGCCTTCGGAGTTAGGAGCACGTCGCTCGAACCACCTGAGCCACCGGGCCATCCCAATCTGTTTATAGTTTTTTAAATTATCGGCTCATTAAATTTCAATCCCTTTTAAAAAACACCTAGTATTAAAATTTCCCTCTCAGTAATGCTTTCGCTTTCTCCACATATTTTCATGTATAATGTTTTTATTATTTAGTTCTAAATATTTTGTAATTTTATATTTGCATTCTTCCTTCTCTGAGTTGTGTATTTCCTAATTTCCAAAGATATAAGGACTTTTCTGGTTATCTTTTTATTACAAGTGTCTAACAATTAGACTGCAGTCAAAAAATGTTTTATGTATGATATCAGTGTTTCGAAATTGTTGAGATTTACTTGCTTTTTGGTCGAGTATATTGTCAGTTTTTAACAAATGTTTGATGGATACCCCACCGCAAATCAACACTAGATTTTGAAGTCGCTAGGTATAGTGATCTGTATATGATTTTTATATCAAGTTTTTCCATTGTGTTGATCAAATCTTCTGTATCATTTCTGAATGCTCAGTATATCAGTTACCAATACAGATGTGTTAAAAATCTCCCACTAATGTAGATTTATTGCATTCTCTTGTAAATATTGCTCTTTTCAATCTGTGTTATAAAGTACAAATGAGTTTAAACTTGTTATGTGTAAATTAATATGAGAAGGAGGCTCACATTTGGACTATAGACAATTTTTAGTTTGATTCTGATTTTTGTATTTTATAAAGCATGTAATAAACCACACTTTAGACAAAAAGGATTTTACTAGTATCATATTTATCAATTCAGGGTTTAACAAGATCAAGGGACATGAGTATTTTAAGTCATTTCTGGGATGCTATCCAAAAGAATAACCAGTAGACAAAAAGCTTTTTATACCATAATACAGATTTGTGATGGTGAAAAAATAAAAACACATACATTCTAACAATAAAAGAGTGGTTAAGTAATGATGGTATATTATGCAGCCATTAGAATAATTTATAAAGAATTTGTAATAACACGAAGTTATCACAATGATACATAAACAAAGCAGAATATACACTGTGATTTCAATTACTTTAATGACAACTAAAGAAAAAATTCTTAAAGGAAATATCTGTAAACAGTAGCATTTGTTGGTGAAATTTCGTTTTTCTCCATTTCTACTATTTTGTTTTCCATATATTCTACAATATCCATTTAAATTTTTTTTTTTTTTACAATTTGATGGGGAAAATAAACTTTAAAAATATGGACTAACAAATACATTTCTAACTAATACCTGAGTGTACATAATTAGTCTTTCATGTTATTTAGTTGGTATTTTTAAAATATCAAAAGAGAAAAACCAATTAAAATGTGTGATAGGGATATGTATAAAGTAAAACTTGAAGCACAATATTAAACATTATGTCTCACAGGTAAAGTGTTGCTAAAAGACAACCAGTGCATTGCTCCCGTGGTTTCCAATCATATGAGCATATGGACAAAACCAACTGCTATCAGATCCTTCAGCCCACATGCGACAGAATTTCCAAGAAAACGAAAAGGAAGTGATTCAGAGCCATCCCAGTAAGTGAATTTGTTCCTCTAACCCCATGAACTCTTTAGAGAAAAAAGAAAAATATTACTTTTTAAGTCATTTATTATTTTTAATTATGTGGTAGCATTTAGATTGGATAGGAGCAATTATTTATCCACCCAATTACCACCTCTATCACTGACTGACCTGGAACGTTTCAATCCAACTCTGAAGGTTATTAGGTATCCAAAAGGTTCAACTGGAGTCTGAAAGACTTAGGAACATAAGGTTGATTTGCTTAGTGGATGGTCACAGCAAGAGATTTGTCTCCCTAATTAAGATACTAAAGCATGTGGAGAACATCTTCCTGGAAGTTTGGCTTAAAATAATAATTACCACTTTGCTGTTTTGCCTTACTCATCTTTTATTTAATAACCAACCCGTTATCTGTGGCCATGTAACCATATTTATTGCTTTCTACATTTATTAAGCCAAGTAGATAATAAAGTCAATGCTGAGAATACTTCCTATCTCCTTGTTTATTTTTGTTGCCTAATTAATGCAGTTTGTAGCCCCAAATATTCTTTAATGACTTCCCCAAAACTAATGTTCATATGGTGAAAATAATAGGACAAAATCAGTATAACAATCTAGAGCAATTCATTTTAGGCTGGTACTTTATATAAATGTGAAAGTTAATGCTAGTTCTCCATCACTATTGAAGGGAACAAATCTGAGTAGGGGGACAAGATGAGGACATAATGAAACATCCTCACTCTTTTTAACTCAGTTCTTCCCAATACTCTTTATAATTTAGCTTTAATTTGCAAGATAGCGGAATTAGTGTTATTTAAATGTAAGCACCAATGTGCTTCCCAAGCCACACATAAGAGACCGGAAGATTATCTATTGTTTTTGGTTGTCTGTATTCTCTTAGTCTCTATTAATGCAAATAATCATAAATAACTGCAAATGACCAAGTGACAGTCTCTCCAGTACAGTTTGATGTTTTAATCCTAAATTATCAGTTGGTAGTACGCACTTATCTCAAGCTAGAAGTAACTGTTAGTCCTTTTTATTTTCTTCCTTATTCTGTAGAATCATAAGCACCATTGTCCATTCTTAGTATCTAAATAAAATTATGGCTGTTGAAGTGAGAGCAGTGAGTCCTAGAGGTAACATAATTTTATGCAATGTAGAAGGCACAGCTGAGACCTAACAGTGGTTTGGGGAATCAATTGGGTCAGTGGTAGGACAAATATAACCATGCAAAGAAAGGACTGACAGATAATGATTTTTTTGGCAGAAGACAACCTGAAAGATTACTTAGCCAATTGCCCACATTTTAGAGAATGAAGAAGCTAGGACTCAAATATCAAGCGGCTTGTGTAATATCAAACATTACACAACTGGTTAGACTGCCTGATTGTTAGTGTGGTCATTTCTTAATTACACCCTCCTTCCGTAACTGGACAGGGTCGGAGTTACTTCTAGCACTTGAGGACAGTTATGCTGTCCATTTCCCAGCATGTCTGGGTAGGGGTGACCCCAAGGCCTCCTCCTTTCCAGTTCAGAAATAATGACAAAAAGTTGTGGAATAGCTTTCTCAGAATCCCTTTACCTGTCTCCTTTTAACAAGGATAGAAATATCAGCACCCAGTGGCAGCAGGTAAGTCCTGTACTGTCATTTAACATAATTCTTACTTGAAGAGGGCATATTGTGGCAGAAAAAAGGGTACACTCCCTACTGATTTGCTCATTGTCTGTCCCAGAGCCTTTCTATCCTGTTTCCAATCCTCTCATCCCACTGTTTTCCATTCTGATGAAATGATGGATGTCAAAGTACTTCATGGATTTTACAAAGTACTGATTATATAGCATCCTTCCCAGAGAGATAGGGCAGGAAAACCAGTCAATAAATATGGAGTGATTTCATTGATGGAGCCTCAGAGTGTTGGCTATTTATAAACAAAGAATAATGTATGATAATATTCGCCCTTTCTTCAGCACTGTCGATTTTAAATGGAGGGCTGGTTCTTTAAAAGGGTTCTTGATGATGACTCCCTGTAATGTAGTCATTACACATTTATTGAGTACTGACTGTGACACCTAGTAGACTAGGAGGGAGAGATATAGATAAGACACGAGAAACTTGTACAAATGGGGAAGATACAAATAATTATTACACATCATGATAACTGCTGTAAAAGAGATCCTAGGTGTTATGCCATAAAAAAATTGGGGGATTTAAGTAATATTGGGATCAGGAGTACAGGACAGCTTCCTGGAGATGTTGACTTAAGCTAAGTTTTAAATGAATAATGGAAATGAGCCATTCAGAACAGGAGTAGAGAAGATATTTTAGGTAAAAGGAATAGCTGTACAGAAGCACAAGGTATGAATATTACACTGCTGATATGGAAACAAGTGGTGGTCACATTAGAGCAGAAGGTGCACGTAGAGGTGGGTGAGCTAGAAGACCTAGGGATAAACATGAACCAGGTCATGATGGTTTGCTATGCTAAAGAATCTGGGGCAGCCAAATGACTCAGTTGGTTAGAGCCCGAGCTCTCAACAACAAGGTTGCCAGTTCAATTCCCGCATGCTAAGATTCCTCACAGCTAAGATTGAAAACAGCGACTGGACTTGGAGCTGAGCTGTGCCCTTGGAGCTGAGCTGCGCCCTCAGCTAAGCTGAGCTGGGTCCTGGAGAAACACACTGTCCCCCAATATTCCTCAATAAAAAAAAAATCTGAAAATTATCTTGAATGCGATGAGGAAAATGGAAGGATTTTAAGCATGAAAAGAACTTAATCAGATTACATTTTAAAAAATTGCTTGCCTTTGTACTTTTTTTAAAAACGTTTTTTGTCAAATATATAACATAAAATATATATATGTAATAAAATTTGGCATTTTAACCATTTGTAAGTGTTCAGTGCAGTGGCATTAGGTGCACTCCATGTTGTATAACTATCACCATTGCCTATTTCTAAAACTTTTTCATCTCCTCAGTCAGAAACTCTATACCCATTAAATAGTAATTCTTCCCTTTCCCCCAGCCCCTGGTAAACTCTACTTTCTAGATATTTCATATAAGTGGAATTGTACAATACTTGTCCTTTTGTGTCTGACTTATTTCACTTAGCATAATGTTTTTCAAATTTCACCTATATTGTAACATGTATCAGAATTTCATTCTTTGTGGCTGAATATAATATTCCATCGTATTTATATACCACATTTTGTTTATCCATTTATCTGTTGATGGGCACTTGGGTTGTTCTAACCTTTTGGCTACTGTGAATAATGCTGAGGCACATTGGTATACAAGATGATCATCGTTGAGTCTTTTTTTTTTTTTAAGTTTATTGGGGTGACAATTTTTAGTCAAGTTACATAGATTTCAGGTATACAATTCTGTAATACATGATCTATATGTATCACATTGTGCGTTCACCACCAGAGTCAGTTCTCCTTCCATGACTATGTATTTGGTCCCCTTTACCCTCATCTACAACCCCTCTCCTCCCTTACCCTCTGGTAGCCACTAAACTATTGTTTGTGTCTGTGAGTTTCTATTTGTTTCTCATTTGTTTGTCTTGTTCTTTTGTTGTTTTCAGTTTCAGTGAAATCCTATGGTTCTCTCATTTTTCTGTCTATTTTACTTTGCTTAGCATTATAATCTAAACATCCATCCATGTTGTCACAAATGGTACTTTCATCTTTTCTTATGGCAGAATAGTATTCCATTGTGTATATATATCACAACTTTTTGTATCTAATCATCTATCGAAGGACACTTTGGTTGTTTCCGTGTCTTGGCCACCGTAAATAAAGTTGCAATGAACATTGGAGCACATATCTCTTTATGGATAAATATTTTCAGTTTTTTGGATAGATACCCAGGAGAGGGATTTCTGGGTCCTATGGTAATTCTATTCTTAATTTTTGAGGAACCTCCATGCTGCCTTCCATAGCAGCTGCACCTGTCTGCATTCCCACCTACAGTGTATGAGGGTTCCTTTTTCTCCACAGCCTCTCCAACACTTGTTACTATTTGTCTTGTTGATGACAGCCATTCTCACTGGGGTGAGGTGGTATCTCATTGTGGTTTTTATTTGCATTTCTCTGATGGTAAGTGATGTTGAGCATTTTTTCATATGTCTATTGGCCATTTGTATGTCCTCTTTGGAGAAATGTCTCTTCAGGTCCTCTGCCCATTTTTTAGTTGGATTGTTTGTTTTTTTGTTGTTGTTGGGTTGTATGAGTTCCTTATATATTTTGGACATTAGCCCCTTATCAGAGGTGTTATTTGCAAAAATTTTCTCCCATTCGATTGGTTGCCTCTTGTTTTGTGAATGGTTTCTTTTGCTGTGCAGAAGTTTTTTAGTTTGATCTAGTCCCATTAATTTATTTTAGCTTTTACTTCCCTTGCCTTTGGAGTCAAATTTATAAAATGCTCTTTGAATCCAAGATCCATAAGTTTAGTACCTATGTTTTCTTCTATGCAGTTTATTGTTTCAGGTCTTATGTTTAGGTCTTTGATCCATTTTGAATTAATGTTGGTACATGGTGGCAGATAACAGTCCAGTTTCATTCTTTTTCATGTAGCTTTCCAATTCTGCCAGCACCATTTATCGAAGAGGCTGTCTTTTCTCCATTGTATGCTTTTGTCTTCTTTGTCAAAAATTGTTTTTCCATATTTATGTGGGTTTATTTCTGGGTTCTCAGATCTATTCCATTGGTCTGTGTGTCTGTTTTTCTACCAATACCATGCTGTTTTGATTATTGTAGCCCTGTAGTACAAGCTGAAGTCAGGGAGTGTGATACCTCCAGCATTATTCTTTTTTTTTAGGATTGCTTTGGCTATTTGAGGTCTTTTGTGGTTCCATACAAATCTGATGACTTTTTGTCCTGTTTCTTTAAAAAATGCCATTGGGATTTTGATGGGGATTGCATTAAATCTGTATATTGCTTTGGATAATATGGCCATTTTGACTATGTTGATTCTTCCAATCCATGAGCATGGAATGAATGTCTTTCCATTTCTTTGTGTCTTCTTCAGTTTCTTTTCAAAATGTCTTATAGTTTTCAGTGTATAGGTCTTTCACATCCTTGGTTAAGTTTATTCCTAAATATATTCTTTTTATTCTTTTTGTTGCAATTGCAAACGGAATTGTTTTTTTTTTATTTCTTTTTCTGAGATTTCATTGTTAGTATATAGAAATGCAATGGAATGTTGTATGTTGATTTTGTAGCTGGCAACTTTACTGTATTGGTTTATTGTTTCTAACAGCTTTTTGATGGAGACTTTAGGGTTGTCTATATATAGCATCATGTCATCTGCAAAAAGTGACAGTTTAATTTCTTCATTTCCAATTTGGATGCCTTTTGTGTCTTTCTCTTGCCTGATTGCTCTGGCTAGGACTTCCAATACTATGCTGAAAGGCAGAGGTGATAGGGGACAGCCCTGTCATGTTTCTGAGCAAAGGGCTTCAGTTTTTCATCATTAATTATGATATTAGCTGAGGGTTTATCATACATGGCCTTTATTATGTTAAGGTATTTTCCTTCTATACCTATTTTTTTAAGTATTTTAATCATAAATGGATGCTGTGTCTTGTCAAATGCCTTTTCTGTATTTATTGATATAATCATATGATTTTTGTCCTTTATTTTGTTTATGTGGTGTATCACATTGATGGATTTGAGTATGTTGAACCATCTTTGTACCCCTAGGATTGTTGTCTTTCAAAAAGGAAATTTGGCAAGATTAATCAGAAACTTTAAAATAGTTATCCATAAATTGTACTTCTAGGAGTTTATCTTAGAATCAAAGATGTATGCACTACAATAGTATTAGCTATATCATTTATAATATAGAAATATTGGAATATTGAAAAATCCAATAGAAAATGATTGATTACGTTAGCTACCCAATGGGCTACTATGTAATCATTTCAAATCAAAATCATGTTCTCCAAGAATATTTGAAGTTATTCATGTGATAGTGTTAAATGAATATGACAAGATATGAAAATTTATACAGTAAGATCTGGATTTATTTCTATAAGATCTGAATTTTGCTTTATATATTTATATGTAAACACACAGAAACTTCTACATAAATACACTACACATATACACACACCCTGTGGCTAACTTAAATATTTAAAGCTTTTTTTAAAACAAGTTTTATTGGGGAATATTGGAGAACAATGTCTTTCTCCAGGGCCCATCATCTCCAAGTCATTGTCCTTCAGTCTGGTTGTGGAGGGTGGAGCTCAGCTCCAAGTCCAGTCGCCGTGTTTCTCAATCTTTAGTTGCAGGGGACGCAGCCGACCATCCCATGTGGGAACTGAACCGGCAACCTTGTTATTAAGAGCCATCCTGCTGCGCCTCCGGAAGCCAAGCAGTAGTTCACTGTCTTCAATCTAGCTGTGGAGGGTACAGCTCACTGGTCCACGTGGGAATCGAACAGGCAACCCTGTTGTTCAGAGCTTGCACTCTAACCAACTGAACCATCCGGCCGCTCCTAAAACAGTTTTTTTCGTATGTATCTAAATACATGTTTAGGAAAGAAATTGGAGGGAGACCCATTAAAATATTAACTTGTTATTTCCAGATGAGATTATAGGTGTTTTTCTTCAACTTTTTCAAATGCTTCTTCAAGAAATCATACATTTGGAAATATATTTTTAAAAATACATATTGTTTAAAAACTAAACCTGCATAATTTTTTAATGTGGAAAGTATTCTGTCATCATCAGTATATTGCACTTCAGAAGTGGTCTGGTGACTACATTTCTAAATAAATACATGCACACACTTATGTATATGTATTTATATACAAATATTTATACATACATACACCTTTAGTGTATTCTGCTAGGGAATATACTAATGTGATAATATTATTGGCAATTGATCAGAGTTTCCAGTTTTCAATATTTCTTATCCAGATGATTTTTTAGGCAAAATAAATTCTTTTTGTATAAAAATCTGAGATTCTTAATGTATTTTCAGGCTATTTTAATACAGCTACTGTAAAAATTTTGGTTAAGCCATCAATTGTTTTAAAAAGAATAACTTTCAAGTTATTTTTGTGAAAATGATATTCTTTATCAATATTGTCCTGGGCTAATTTTTAAATAGAGCATCAATTATTGATCATTGGCAGTTAACATAGTTAGCCTGATGGAGCTGATGGTCCTGTCAGCTTTAGTCAAAGAGCAGCTCATGTAGACAGTAAAAATCATTTCAGGTCATTAGGAGCTCAGAGTAGCATTTATAATTAAAGACTTAAAAAGAATTAGGTTGATTGGATATAATTTCACATTTATTTCTCTCTCAAGAATTATAGAAAAGCTGTTTCATGTAGTTTGATATTTTATCCTGCTTTTTTGTAGAATGGAAGATGGTGAACAACAAGTAAAAATGAAGTCCTTCAGGTACTTTGAACTGTTGAGATGGTACCTGGTGGGTGGAAAAGGTCACACACGCACATCTTTAGCCAAAGCAAAAAGTGATGTCGTGATGGAATAGATTTATGAATATTAGGTTTTTCTCATATGTGATGCTGTGAAAGTAGTGATTATCAAGTACCTGTTACCTTTCTCTTCTATCTGCTTGAATAACATTTGGCTCATGTGTCTTTAACTTTTTCTTAGATAGCTGTTTATTAAAAACTTATTTTCTTTAAGCACTAGAGAAAAACTGGTGCTATAAACAAACCAGAATTATTTATGAGAAACATCTGATTATTAGGAATCTGTCATAATAAATTCTTTGTCAATTGTTTCAATATCAACAAATTTTTTTCCTACGTCTGCCAACATAGCCAGATTTTAGTTTTGCTTTTTCTCCATTTATTCTGTTTTATTGATATGACTCTACAGAACACTGACATGGTTCAAAGTGACAGTAACAGTATATAGAATTAAGAGCCAGGGCCCTGATAAATTATGTTAATCAGAGAACTAGCCTCTGGATAAATATGTCTTTTCTTCATAAAATCCTCCAGAAATTTTTTCAGGTGTACCTCCTTCAGGTACAGTACCTGATTCAAAAACTGGCTATTTCTCCTTCCTCTGAGATTCCTGGCTCCCGCCATCATCCTTTATTGTTCTCTGCACTGGCCTTGCTCTCACCTCCCTTCAAGCCCTAGTTCTGAGAGAGAGCACGCCTTCTTTTGGGGTACTTTCCTGGAATCCGGCATTTCCGTCCATTGCTACTGTCTATTTTAATGGGTAACACTGGTAGAAAGAAGAGGTGATCATTCTAGCAAGAGGATAATTGTAACATTTTTAATAATAAAATTTAATCTAAAAATTGGTCATGAATAGAACGAGGTGTGAATAAATAACGAAAGTTGATATAAATACACATGTAATTTGAATTCTGTCCAGTTTACCTAAAAGTACATATTTTGTTCCAGGAGTGGCATGGCCCAGGGGTGAATGGGGTGGGGTGGGGGAGTATGAGCTCTATCAGCCCCATTAGTGCTCTTTCCCCACTTCTACGTAGAAAAATTACATTTTCTTTCATCTAATTTAAAGTTGCTATAAAAACAGATCAAGGGCCGGCCCGGTGGCGCAGGCGGTTAGAGCTCCGTGCTCCTAACTCCGAAGGCTGCGGGTTCGATTCCCACATGGGCCAGTGGGCTCTCAACAAAAAAAAAAAAAAAAAAACAGATCAAGGTAATCTCTTACTTATCCTCTTTCCCATCAGATTTTTCCCCCTAAATTATTTTTATATAGAAAGTATGGAGTTGCCATGATCTTAGTGTTGTAGGAGACAACAGACAAATGTTTACAGTGAAGTGTGAAGAGTGACATAGCCTAATTCTAGAAATTTAAGATGCACATTTTCCCCCTACATGTTATCATCTGAGAAAATGTCTTATCAATGACATCTTCCTATTATTTGGCATCTCCCTGTGATGCATTAAATAATAATGTATCTTAGATTTGGTGAAATATGGTAGTTGCATAAAAGGTACTGAGGTAGCCGAGAGAGAGAAGTGATTGATCATGAAGTTGTCAAAGAAAGCTTCTCAGAAGAATAACTGAGCTGAGTTTTGAAGAAGGAGTAGGATTTTCCACAAACGTAGAAGGGAAAGACTTTCTAAGCCTAATAAAGAGCAGGACATAGAGGAGACGTCAGACAACATGGCATATTTGAGGACTAGGAAGTCCCTTGGCATCGCTGCTGGATAACATTTGGAGCTGTAGGGAAAAGACATGGAGAGGTGAAACTGGAGATGAAGGGATGAAGCAGGTCCTGGAGAAACTTGGGATGTCGTTAGGGAATTTGGTCACTCCTCTTTGGCAGTAGAAATGCACGTTGGCAGTTTTATGCAGTGGTATTAGATGATTTGGTTTTAGAATGATAGTTCTAAAAGTATTGGGCAGGATAGACAAGAAGGGGAAGACATTAGAAGAAGGAACATTAGTTTAAAGGGCTTTTGGGGGTGGTGCAATGAGCTATCTATCATGAGGGCCTGAATTAAGGCAGTGACAGAGTGAGAAAGCATATTTAAGAAATATTTTAAGAACTGGACTCTATAGGAATTTGTGATTATTTGGCACTTCAGGGTGAAGAAGGGGAATGGTCTAGAATGAGTCTAGTGGTGTCACCAAAATAAACCCTATAGAAGGAAGAGTAAATCAGGGCTAGTGGAGAAAGCAGAATTTAAATGGGGTAAATTGCAGACCAGCACTCAGTTTGGGAATTCTTGAGTTTTAGGGTATTGAGTATTTGGGAATCAGTTAGGCACATAATTCCAGTTCCAAAAATCAGGAACTGGGTAATGTATAGGGATTTAGTAGTAAGTAGCTTATGAGTAGTTGTAAAGTCTTGTGAGGGAATGATATCTCTTAGGGTGAAGATATAGGGTGAGGAAAGAGTGGTGCCAAGTAAGGCATCTTGGGGGGCATCACTGGTATTTAAGGATAAAGGAAGAGTCAAGTAAAGAGATGAAGGGGACTGAGCTGAGCAGGGAGAATGGAGGAAAAGGAGAGATCACAGAAGCCAGGCAAAGTAGGAGGAATGTCACCAGTGTCCAATTCAAGGCAGGGATCAGCAAGGGACTGCATAAGATAACGATGACCCTTGCTGGAATAGTTTTAGTGGAGCGGGGATTGTGGAAGATGGAGCCCGATAGATGGAAAGTGCCAGGGGAATGAAAGATAGAGTGGAGACTGCCTTGTCTCAGGAAGCTGGCTGAGAAGGGAAGACAGTAGACAAGGAAAAAAAAAAAAATCCTAGAATTAGGGAAAGGATTTTTTTTCTTTATTTTTTCAAAGGGAAGAGACTTACACGTTTATAGACCCATGGGAAGGAGCTGTGAAAGAGAATGAGATTAGGATGCTAAGAACTGGTTAAGCAAATACCAGAGAGGAGTTAGCTTTGACTAGAAGGCTACCCATCTCTTCTTCTAAGACTGAAGGGAAGTACAAAAAAACCACCCACCATGGCTCTCAGACAGATGTCTTAGCTCTTGAAAGTTTCAGGAAACAAGGTAGGGAAGGAAGGAGCAAGGGTAGTGAGTGGCGGTAAAAGCGCTGTGAAGTTTACAAGTGCCATTTCTGTTCCCAGCAGCTCCTTTCTCTTCCCTGACTAGCAACTGCAGGGCCAAAGGTGGGAAGAAGAACAAGCGGCCTGTGTTTGCTGCGCTCCGTGCGTGCTTCAGCTAGTTTGGGTTACTCTGGATCTGCTGAATGTGAAATACAAAGGAGGTTCTTTTTCCTTTGTAGAGAAGCTCATAGCCAAACTGAAAAACGGAGGAGATTGAAAATGAATAACCTGATTGAAGAGCTGTCAGCAATGATCCCTCAGTGCAAGCCCATGGCCCGAAAACGGGACAAACTTACGGTTTTAAGAATGGCCGTTCAACACTTGAAATCTTTAAAAGGTGAGTTTAAAAATGGCCTTCACACTTAGATTTGTGAAGCCTTCACAGTAATTGAGGTCTCTGATTGGTTTGTTGTTACTGGCTATTGAGATGCTATGCAAATGTGTCTTTCAGCTTTAGAGGTGTTAATTTGATGCTCATCCATATTCTGTATGTGAAGAGAATGCTAATTTGGATGGTGGAAAACTTGGATCTCCTAAAAGCTTTATCTTAAAGCTTACTGTGTGTGAACTTGAAAAGTCTTTACATTTCTATGTTTTCCCATGTATAATATGAAGATAATAATGCCTGCCATATATGCCTCTCAGTATTTTAGGAGTTCTGGGATGTAGTATTAGTTATTATAATTTTAAGTTATTGTCAGATTTTCATTCTTAGAAAAGAAAATCTACTTAAATTCAGCCAATTTCTCTTAAAACTGCTTTCAGATATATAGGATTTAAAATGCTTTCAGATTTAAAATGCATTACACCTTACTATTATTCTAAGGTATTCTCAAGGTATTACTCATTGGGTGAAGGAGATCCTTAACCATTGCTTCTTTGGGTATGCATGGGCTAGTCATTCCTGACCTTAGCAGTTCCCCAACTTAATCTTGAATTTTAAAGCAAAGTGTATATGCGTGTAAATGTATAGTCAAAATCTCATCTGCTTTGGGAGTAGCTCCATTCCAACTTGGGGGCCAGTATCATGGAAATAGAACTGAGTTTTAGATATATGAATGTTAATGACACAAATTTATGTTGAGAAGACCAGAAGACCTGGCAGAGGAATGAGCTACAGACCACAGAGGAGACTCGGAAAGTTCAGATTGGTAAAGATCTAAAAGATTATAGTGAAATTTGACTCAAAGAGTGTAAAAAAGGAATAGGCAAAGGATAACCACGTATCTTACTTAGATCTTTGTCCTATACTGCATGCTAGGAAAAGGAAAATCTGTTTCAGGGAAAAGGAAGTTATATGGTCAGAATGCAAGGACTGGGCCAAATTGAGTTAGTGGCTTAGAAGAGAGGAGTGTTGACCTGGTGCAAATTGGAGCCTAGACAAAGAGGCTCTTATTTCATAATGAACAGCAACAACAACAACAACAAAAATCCTGCGAAATCTGTTCACATTGAAAGAAGTGGTGGAGAGGGGAGCATATACAAATTAAGAAGTAAAACTACAGATAGCTACTAAAGGCCTATTTAATAGTAACTTGTGCAAGTTGTAAAAATCGATACCTTAAATCATCTTCCTTTGATCTCCACATATGGTAGAAAAATGGCACATACACTCCAGCGGACTATGTGCAGATCTGGAGAGGAGGTAATCGTGAAAAGAAAATACTGTACGGCTCTTGATTCCTTCAATGCCATGCAGAGCAGTGCAAGTGTTCGGATACTGCCTGGCAGGCTTCCTGTTGGGAGCATAATTGGCAGTCTTAGTTTCATAAGTCTGTTGTGAAATGAGATAAGTAAGATTCTCTTTTGCCTACATCTGAGTCTTGCATAAGTTGCATGCAATATTTCCCTTAAATCTTTCAGCAGGGAACATTTGCAGGATCAGCTGAGGTCATTTGATTGCAAATCTAAAATTACCCAAGAATTTTCACATTTGCAATGTCCTGAGGGAGGAGGACCTAAGGGAGAAGCCTTGAATCAATCAACTAATTCAACAAACACAACTGAGCATCAACTAGACGCCTGTTCAGTGCTGGGGATATAAAAATGAATGAGGCTAGATCTCTGTTCTCTGCGGATTCATGGCTGGACAAGAGAGATATACGCATGAAGAGATCAGTAAAACCTAGTGGAGAAATATTACAGTGGAAGTATGAGTGTCAGGAGAATAGGGAGGAGACACTGACTAAATCCAGAGGGAATTTCTTGGAGCAGAGCGTCAATTTTGCCATTGGACCTTCTAAACCAAAGTGAGGTGGTCAAGTACTCGTCACACATCCTAACCAGACCCTTTAGTTAGTGCTACCACAAGTGAGATGACTTAAAGCGGTTGGGTCTGCATCTCAGTGCACGGGTCAGCACGTACCCCCAACTTGGCTGACATCACACACACTGGATCATCAGAGGGTACATAATTGCTTTACAGACAGAAGGGTGGTGAAATGATTTTTTTTTACTACACTCTGCAGCAGTGCTTCTCAAACTATCTGGGGGAAGGGCAAGTAACACACGCCCCCATCTGTTGTAAAATATAACACAGGTGATTACTGGGAGCATGATCGTGGGCTGGGATGCCACATTACATTTCTATAATAATATGTCTAAATGCTTATTCTTAATTTCTGTACTCATCTCACCACAGTTGGCTGTTGACACTGGTCTGCAGACCACAACTGGAGTAGCCCTGCTCTGTGGCATGCGCTTTCAGAGAAGCTGTGTGCATTCAGTGTGTGTGGTCTTACTCCTGGGGACAGTAGGCGCAGTGGTGTGTGCATATGGGTCCTGGAAGGAAACCTCCTGGGTCCATCCTGCCTCCCTGACTTAATAGCTATGTGACTTACTCAAGTTGTTTCACATTCTAATCCTCAACTTCCATATCCATAAAATAGGAATAATGAATTTGCCTCATAGGATTGTTGTTAAGAGTAAAGAATAGTGCTTCTAAAGGGTGAGCACAGTGTTTATGTATGATGGAAGTGGCGGTAAGCGTAAGAGGATCAGGAGCCATACTTGTTATTGTCATTTTGATCATTATCATTATGATCATTGTCATCGTTATTGTCATATTGTCATTTTTTTTAACCTGATGAATATTGGAACAAAAGTAAGTGATCATGTTTCCTCATTTGTTTTTGCCATCAGAAATCAGAGAGTCAAATTTGTTCACCCTTTTTGGCAGGTGTACAGCAAAGCACAGCATGTATTTTCTCACCTCAATCTAGCTTCAGTTCAACACTTACTGCCCTCCTTTTCTCCTTAGTTGGCTACACTGGCTCACCTAGTCAGGGCTCCCCAATTCTGGCTGGTTTACACTCAGTATTTCCCTGGCATCCTTGTGACAACCTTGCTCAAGGCCCAGACCTGGAAGTGTCACTGCCTTGCTCAGATTGATTTTTTTCTGTCTGCTGGCCTGGCCCTCAGAGTCTGCATCTTCCAGGCCACCCTCTATCAACTTCCTCCTACCAGGCTGCTGTGTAGTAGGAGTAATAGTAGTAGTTGTAGTAGTAGCAGCAGCAGCAATAAATAATAAGAAGAAGCATCTGTGTGGTAATAATAATACTCATATACTGTGTAGTAGGAGTAATAATAACAAGAAGAAATCATTCCGGGGAATTGTTTGAGGCCTACCTGGAAGGTAGTCTCCAAAAGAGGATTTTCTTTTGCCTATGCCAGGATCTTAGGGGTGTTACCAGTCTGAGAAAACTTTATCAAATTATACCACGAGGTGTTTTTAATTTTCTGGTTTTGGTTTTTTCCCCACCACTTAGGTAATTGGTGGATTTGGGCTGCAAATCCATTCAAGAGCCAATATGTGGTTAAAATGTCTCGGGGTGTTACCCTACTTTCTCTTGCAAATGCAACTTTCCTGGCAGTTCTCAAGAGGAGCGAATTGCCATTAGGGACGTTGGGAAGCATAAAGGAGGGAAAATGGATTTACCTGAGAATCACCCTTGCCCAAAGGAATCTGGGAACAGCACACCTTGGCCTGTGTAGCGGTCCCCTGCACCCCCTTGTGGCCGTGAAGGGCTTTCCTGGATCAGGGGTGGTGGATGCCCTCAAGGCATCCTAGTTTAGATCTGATGAATCCTTATCATTTTTGCCAGCTCTTCAGTAGCTTTTAGAGACTTTCATTTTAATACAATAAGCTCTGTGTTAAGGGCTTAAAATGAGTCATTTCATTTTTATACCTTATACATTTTTGTCTATTATCAGAACGGAAGTCTTCATGTGATCTTTAAAGAGTCATATGGAAAATCCTATGAATCCATGAAGAATCGCCTCCATTCAGGGTAATTCATAGGATCAATTTTAATAAGCTAAGAAACTATAAAAATTACTGGATTCTTGAATATTGTTGCATGTTATAATATAGATAATATATTGCATTTTGTTATTTTTTTTGTAGAGAGCTCTTACTGTCTGCACATTTGAACATAAATGAATAAGTAGTTTCAAGAATTTATAATCTAAAAGCAGGAAATTTTAATCTAGCAATGACAGAGAAAGAGAACGATTACAGAAGAGGTCTTAGGATATGCTAACAGAGAAAATACCATCGCTATCACTATCTCACCAGTAGCAGCAGCAGCATAGCTAATGTTCATTTAGCACTTACTACATTTTCATCCCTACTGAATTTTCAGTAACTTTTTGACTTATTTTTAGGTACGACAAATTTTTATGCAGGAGATAATTATCGACCTTCATTTATTCAGGATGAGCTCAAACACTTAATCCTTAAGGTAAGTAAAGAGATATATTTGTCTAAGTTGTATTTGCCCTTGCAATTTTATTTGAATGGGAGGCAGATTTGTTTCAGTTTGCTTCTTGTTGTAAATGTACAGGACTCTATTACACCAAGTTTATTTTAGCGTCAAAATTTAAGTTAGCAAGTAATCATGTCTTATTAGTTTTAGCTAATGAAAATAGAGGCAGAGGATAGGCACTTTCTAAAAAAAAAAAAATGGAGCAAGAATTGAATGCTAAGCTCTTACACTGCCAAATGCACCCACCTCCCATACCGGAGGATCTATTCCCCACTATTACCACTTCCTTCAAAGCCATCTACTTTACTATATTCTTGTAGGATCCTGTTCTCTGCCCATTAGCCAATCACTGCTTCCTTAATGAGTTGTTAGGCAATGTTTTGACATTTCTGTGCTCATCAAGTCATATGCATGGGTTTCCAGGTTCACTGGTCTAGAGATTGATTTGACATGGAAAATGTGACCATGTCATTGACTCATCCTGCCCCCAGGAGGTACTAAATGTCTTGATCTTGTGCTATGCCTACTGGGCTTTAAGCCAAAGTATGACCAATCAGAAAGATTCTTCATATGTATTTCTGTCCATTTTTCTTTTAACTTTTTTGAAAAGCCCCTCTTTTATTTGAACAGCCGAATTTAAATATATTCCTGATAGGAATATAAAGGATTGTTTTGCAGACAACAAAAGATTTTTAAAGATAGTGAAATGTACAGTATGCTTTGGAAGCTTGCTCGCCAATCTTGAACTGTTTTTTCAGCCATAACTTAACATAGCCTCAGTTATGCCCCTTATAGAAGGTACCTGTCAATTTCACCTCATGTTTGTTTCCAATTAGTAAATATTAGTTCAAGAAATGTCAAGTAAGGGAGCCAGACTCATCCTGTGTCCATACATACCATTTCCATATAGTTTGCTTCACAGGGGATTTACTCTATAGATCTTATGGGAGTAGCTGATTAAAATTTTTTAAATTTAGTTTTGAATGATATCATTATCGAGCGATTGCTTATCGTTATTCAAAAAAGTGTACAAAGGTGTACAGCAAAATATTTTCATCCCTTCCTCATCCCAGTCTGTACATCTTTCCATCTCAACATATCCATAGTCTGTCATTGTTATTGGTGTGTTTTGATATCTTCACATAGTCTCTGTATGCAGTAGCGTAGAATTTGGTGTAGGTGATTTTTATATTAAAAAATATTTCAAGTGAATGTTCCGTGGCTGAACTTTCCATGTCAAAAACATTAGTTTAGACTGGAGTCCAATTCAATGTTCTTTTAAAATCTTTTTTACACATCTCTTAAGAAAATTTCTTAAAATTAATTTTGCTAGATTTATGACCACTCTTTTAGTTTTATTGCTACAGTAATTTCCTCAGCATATGAATATGTATGTATGAGAAAGACAGATGATATTTAAAAATATTTACTTTTATATTTTTAAATCCTAGATTGCAGAAGGCTTCCTATTTGTGATTGGATGTGAAAGAGGAAAAATTCTCTTCGTTTCTAAGTCAGTCTCCAAAATACTTAATTATGATCAGGTATCTAAAACTGAGGATATCTTCCACACTATGTTTAGTTTTTTTTGAACAAACATATTTTGAAACTCTCTTTCTGAACCCTTTCTTCCACTGGGCTGTGGGATTACGTTCACCACAGGGGAGGTGAAAAAATATTTGGAAAGAGTGTAGATTTTCATTACTGACAAGAGTGTTCACTTCCTGACCTTTAGCAACTTATTTCATTTTCCTAAACCTCAGCTTCCTCTTATGTACAAAGTGGAAATGATGATTAGGCCAGTCTCTCAGGATGGAAAGACTGAATAAATTGTTATATTTGAGAGTGTCTGAACAATATTAGTCACCCTTCTCTGTTTCAGCCAACAGACAGCAGTATTACTAATTTTAAGTTATATAATATATGAATGGCATTACAACTTTTCATCTAAGCTCTGGCAACAAACTCTGAAATACATCTTCTATTTAACTAGCCATGTAATTGCTATTCCTCTTCATTACTGAACACCATTTCATTTAAACTAGTTGCTTAAAAACTATAGCACTGAAAGTAATCCAACAGAAAGAATAAACTAGTACCTGTGTTCTCCTTTTTAGAAATCAGATACCCCAAAGATTTTATCTTAAATAATGCCCATTAATTTCAGGCTCTATTTTCCCAAAACTTGAAAATTTGAAGAGATATAAGGTATTCATAGATAAAAAACAAAGAAAGATATTATGAGCCTACATTCAGAAGGAATGAGAACCAAATAAATTATATAGGTAGGTATAGCTGGGGGGCACAAAAGCAGGGCAAGACTTGATTATTCTATCTTCTAATTAGAAATGGAGAACATCACACACACATACACATGCACTAAAATAATTGACAATTCAAAGTAGCACTGCAGCTCCAAATTAGGGACATGGAATCCAGTCCCACTGGGCACTGACTTCGTATTTCAGAGACCATTCAAGAGACTCACTGACTGTTCTGGAGGGTTTTGGGATCCCAATGGTGCAGCGTCTGGTCCCCAGGTTTTCAGATTCTGAAACCTGATTTGCTCTAAAGCAGAGTTCTGGACAGACTTATATTAACCAATTACACGATAGACGGATGTATAAATCAGATTGCTAGGTTTTTTTGTTTGTTTGTTTTTTAGTATGAGATAACTACTGCCATGCAATCCAGGCTCCTTGTACCATCTGGTCTTTTTGTTCTATCTTCTATAGGAATGTCTACTTGGGTAAAAAAGGAGTTCAGAAGGCAGGTGATCACTGTGGGTTAGGGACGACTTCACATGCAAAGTAGAATAAGGAAAACATTTTAAGTTGAGAGAGGGAATCTAAGGTGTCTAGGGAGTAAAAGACAATTGGCTGGATTGAGTTTGTAGAGACGAGGTAATGAATTCTAGGTGATGAAACCCTGGAGCAAAGGTACAGACCTAGGAATGTTCTGCGTATTGGGAGCAGTGGAATGGGAAGTGGGAGGTGTCCCAGGTTAGATTTTGTTTTTCAATAGTATGGCAAATCTCTGAGTCACACCATAAAATCACAGATATTCTGTGACTTCCATATGATACTATAATTACTGTACTTTACGAAGGATAAAGTTTAAAGTAAATCATATGATTTCAAGGTAACATATATGAATGGGGGATATTAACAAGAGTAATCAGAGTAAATAGAATATTGGAGGTTAGCTATTTGTGTGATTTGTGTGTATCCACTATGGTGCTGGGTACGTCTATTTTTTTCTATCTACAAGTATGACTCTACTTTTAACATTAAAATTAACGTCACAGTGTAGTAGCTGTGTCTTTGAGCTTAAGAAAAAGCAACTTTTACGAAATAGTATTTATCATATGTCTGTATAAAGAAATGTAGAAAAATTATGGTACTAATTTTACATGAATGCCTGCTTTATAAATAGGCTAGTTTGACTGGACAAAGCTTATTTGACTTCTTACATCCAAAAGATGTTGCCAAAGTAAAGGAACAACTGTCTTCTGATATTTCACCAAGAGAGAAGCTAATAGATGCCAAAAGTAAGTGCTCATTTTAGTATGCTTACCATTTAATGTAAATGTAATTGTTACTTAAAAGTACAGCTGTACAATGTCAACTATAATTAAAAAAATATATAGTCACAGAATGTACAGTTTAGTGAATGTAGTCAATGGTATTGTAACAGCTATGTACGGTGTCAGATGGGTAGTAGACTTGCTGGGGTTATCACTTTGTGAGGGGTGTAAATATCTAATTATTATGTTGTTTTGTACACCTGAAACTCATAATAAAAATACAGCTGTACAATGTTTTTGAAAAGTTATCTAATTCTGGTTTTATCAAGAGTAGAATTATGTAATAAACTTCACAATCAACCTCAGTTTAAAAAAACAATACAGCTATATAGAGAGTTCCTGTATTCATACACATATAAAAACAAGAACTATATTCATCTAAAGATGCTTTGTTTGAGGAAAATATGATTGCTTCAGAGTCGTTGTGTTTCATATGTTAACAAAATCTTTACGAGAAAGTATCATTTGGGATAAAAAGAATTGCTGGAGTTTTCATTATTCAGTTATATTCTGAGAGAGAATTATTCTCTTACATGGGTTAGGTCTATTCAGTATGAAACACCTTGTATAATTGTCCTTGGGAGGTGTAAGTATTCTTTCTTTTCTCCAAAAATACTTACCATGTCTGAAAATGCTTAGTACCAAGTAATTATTTATAATACAAAAATAATGATGCTTTATGCCATTATTATTATAATTGAGATTTTTTTTTCATTTTTAAATTTTTATTTCATTTCAGTTTTATTATCTTTATCATGTACCCCCGGGGGGGGAAATAAAGAGAAATTGCAAATGTTTATAAGTTATCAAAATGATAGCTTGACAAATACATTTTTTTGGTAGGTTTCACTTCTTGGCATACTGTAAAATGATGTTAATTGCTTTAAATAGCCATTTCTCTTTTTTAATTTTTTTAAAAAAATGCAATAGATGACCAGAAAGTGTTAGATAAATTTCAGTATTATTTGAAAATATTTTTTTCTTCTTTTGTCTCCTTTTACTATGAAAGCTGGTTTGCAAGTTCACAGTAATTTCTACACTGGAAGGACTCGTGTGTGTTCTGGCTCAAGACGATCCTTTTTCTGTCGGATGAAGAGTTGTAAAATCTCTGTGAAAGAAGAGCATGAGTCCTTACTCAACTCAAAGAAGAAAGGTATTATTTCGAAGTGTCAAGTGATTTAAGGCATGGGTATAAAATTAATGTCCAAAATATTTTATGTAAGAAAAAATAAAATATATGGTCAAGGCAAATTATTGAGGCCAAAAGCACTTAAGGAAAGAAGTTGTTTTTAACCAGAGTTATTTAGATTAGCTGATCATATCTTTCAAATTTATCAAGTAATTACATTCTTTATTGCCCAAGATTTTAATGGTGCTGTTGAAATTGCAGTTTGGGGGCTATCAAATGGGGAAAAATTGGAAGATACGGAAACAAAACTTTTATTATGAAATTCCATTACTAGTTATAAAATATAAAAGTTAGGTCTTTTTTAAAAACTGCAATAGTACAAGAGCCTGGCTTGATTAATTTTGCTGAACGTTTCTTTGGTTAAATATTTCTAGGTCTGTTTTCTTATGATTCTTTTATAGACTAGTCTTGGAGATATTTACATTGAAGTGGAAATGCTGGGTCGTATGGTAGTTATGTTTTTACCTTTTTTGAGGAACCTCCACACTGTTTTCCATAGTGGCTGCACCAATTTACAAACCTACCAACAGTGCACAAGGGTTCCCTTTCCTCCACTTCCTTGCCAGCACTGGATATTTGTTGATTTATTGATGATGGCCATTCTGACAGGTGTGAGGTTATATCTCAGTGCAGTTTTGATTTGCATTTCCCTGATGATTAGTGATGGTGAACATCTTTTTATACGTCTATTGGCCATCTGTCTGTCTTCTTTGGAGAAATGTCTATTCAGGTCCTCTGCCCATTTTTAAATTGAATTCTTTGTTTATTTGCTGTTGCGTTGTATGAGTTCCTCATAAATGACGTCTGCTAATTAAGTTCAAAAACTCATCCTAGGAAATAAATATCTGTTGTTTAAGCCACCCAGTCTGTGGTACTTTGTTATGGGAGCTCTAGCTGGCTAAGAGAGCAAACACGTTGGATCATTTTCATTGTACCATAATTCTAATGAGAAGTAAATCTGAAAAGGCTCTGCAGTGGGAACCAAAGGAATCTGGGCCTTGCTAAAACTAAATGTAAGTTTATCAAATGGGCATTTTACAATTTGGCTTGAAATACAGAACTGCAAGTCACAAATCAGTGGCGTATGATTCTGTCATGTGTGGGCTTGCTCTTCTTTCTGTCACCTTAAATCTTTCATTTTGGTGTTTGTGAAATTCTAAGGCAGCACATGACTGAATGCATGCATCTTGGAGGATTTTTCTTAGATATGGGAGTCCAAGTCAGTCACTGATGATAATCTTGGAAATATTAATACTTTCTGTGTCTGGTCTTTTAGCACTTTGCAAAGATAAAAAAAGGAAAGTGATATGTTCTCCATGTAACTGCATGGTACTGTTATAGTATTTTGAAGCAGTATTGTAAATTTTGAATTTTAAGCACAAACACATGTGTATAGTCATTCTTGAAGAATGTAACAATTAAACTTTAGTTCTTACATGTGGTTTCTAAAAGGATTTTTTCATTATAAGTTTCAGAGATTTGTAGAAGAGACAGGGAAGACTTCTTTCCTTTGAAATAAATATTGATAATCTTACTGGAAAAATAGAGATATTTCCAGAATATCTGGCAAACGGTCAATCAGAACTGATTTGTAGTTGAATTTTGTGATGAGCTAAAGGAGCTGACTATTTTTAAGTCCCCCCAATGTTCCACGTTCTCCTACTAAGCTCTGCCTCACAGTAGGCTTTAGGACAGAGTAGAATGGGCCTGAGCTCTGAATTCAGTAGGGTTTTAATGGTCTGTCGCTTAACAGCTGTGCAGCTTCAGACAAGTTCCTCTCACTGTGTGGAAATTAAGTGTTAAGGGCTGAATTGTGTTTCCCCAAAATTCACTTGTTGAAGCCCTAGCTCCCAGTGTATTGTATTCGGAGACGGGACCTTTAAAGAGGTGATTAAGGTTAAATGAGGTCATAAGAGTGGGGTCCTCATCCAGTATGCCTGGTGTCTCTTAAGAAGAGGGAGAGTGATCTGGAGTATACACAGAACACAGGCCATGTGAGGACACAATGAGAAGTCAGCTGTCTACAAGCCAAAGAGAGAAACCCAACCTTGATCTTGGACTTCTAGCTTCCAGAGCTGTGAGAAAATAAATTTCTATTGTTTAAGCCACTCAGTCTGTGGAATTTTGTTATGGCAGCCCTAAGAGACTGATTCAATGGGTAAAATATAGCGCCTCATGGGAGTATGGTTAGGATTACGTGTGGCTAATGCAGAGCTTGGCTCCTACTGAGCACTCAATAAATGGAAGCTATTATTTGTGGCTCAGAAAGAAGAGGAAGAAAATAAAAGCAGGAAGAAAATTAGTAATTATTTAAAATCTATATGGCAATCATTTTGCATAAGTACCTAAATTAATCTACATAACAATCCTGTGCAAACTGCCCTTCTGTCTTGCAAATGAGGAAACTGAAGCTTTAAAAAGATTATGTAATTTGTCTAAAGTCAGACAGAAAGTGGCAGAAACAGGAGTTGAGCTTTAAATCTGTATTCTTTTCTCCTGTGCCGTGCCACCTACTGGAGTAGCTTCCTAGATGCCAAAGATTATTAATGAAAGAGATCCATTCTAAATGATTTCTCTTGTAAGACACACAGTGAGGGGCTTGGCTTCTGTTGTAGAAATGTGTTCCTGCCCACACATGAATGTTTACTCCCACATCAAGCTGCGGCACACAGATGCCTGCAGTCAGAGTCAAATATCTTCTTCAAAAAGGACTTTTTAATCTACTCATGCCCTGGAACCAAGTATGCGCTTAAGTCTCCAGAGCTTGCCACCAAAGGCATGGAGCCGATTTGGCCTAAGGAATGGTAAGGGCATGTGTTAACAGTCAGTATGACCCTTCCTCAAAGTGCCTGGTTTGAGGAGAACTGCGTGCAGACAGACATGTAGACAGGTGCCTGGACCAGGATAAGGTAAATGCAAAATGGAATCCTGATTTGTCACATGGATGACTTCCCATGGGTGAGATCCTTTTGTATTCTAGTTTAACCAAGCAGAGTGTCATCAACTGGAATAATTATATTTTGCATATAGTTGATACTAAATTGTTCTCTCTAGTAGTAATTAGCCAATGTAATTGACTGTTTTAAGACTACTCCTTATTAACGATGAAAATTAATAAAGGTGTTTTTCTTCCCTTTTACCATATGTTACATTAAATTTTACATTAAACTATTTTTAAGACTATTTTTTAGAGCAGTTTTGGGTTTACAACAAAACTGAAAGGGAGGTAAAGACATTTCCTATATATTCTTGGCCCCCACACATGCATAGATTCCCCAATTTTGAACATCTTCCACCAGAATGGTATTATTATTATTATTTTTTAACCAAGGATGAAACCTACATTAATACATCATAATCACCCAAACTCCATAGTTTACCTTAGGGTTCACTGTTGGTGTACATTTTGTGAGTTTGGACAAATATATAATGATGTACATCCATCCTTATAGTATACAGATTATCTTCACTGCCCTGAAAATCCTCTGTGCTCTGCCTATTTACCTCTCCCCACCACCACCCCTGGCAACCACTGATCTCTTGTCTCCATAGTTTTGCCTTATTTAGATTTAAATATAAAAGGAGAGTAGAAAGCAGCCCTTTTAATGCTAATTGAAACTGAATTTAAAATTTATGAAAGGCCATTGGCAAGATTAGCCATGAGTGACAACAGCATGGTTTGAACTGTGTAGGTCTACTTACATGCAGATTGTTTTCCAATAATTACTGTAAATATATTTTCTCTTATGATTTCTTAACATTTTCTTTGCTCCAGCTTATTGTAAGAATGCAGTACATAATACATATAACATACAAAATATGTGTTAATTGACTTGTTTGTTATTCATAAGGCTTCCAGTCAATAATAGGCTATTAGTAAAGTTTTGGGGGAGTCAAAAGTTATATACAGATTTTCGACTGCTGGCGGGTCAGCGCCCCTAACACTTTCATTGTTCAAGAGTCAAATGTACTGTTCTCGCTCATGTTGTATATGTTTGAGATATTCTGTAATAAAATGTGTTTTAAAAATAAGCGAGATTGACATTGAAAACATTCCTACCCTGATTCTAACAGTGATGTCATGGATTCAAACTTTGAAAAAGCTTCTAAGATAGGGATCAAATTACTCATATATACCAACTTGTGAAATCAAAGGCTGATGAAAGACTGCTGTCAAATATCTTAGATAATTCTTAAGTTTATCTTGGTAAGATAATCAGTAATACAGTAATGTACCCCACATCCATTGGCTTCTTGTGCAAGTATGGCAGATGCTGTCAGTATTACATGACATATCCTTTCAACACCTATCACTTCAAGGGCATGCCACCTGGTTTCCAATGTCTGATACCTGTTACTCTCTGCTTGGCCTCTTTTTCTGGTCTTTGGAGATAGCTCTGATTATCGGGGTTGATTGTGGTGCCATTAAACAGGATAGGGAATAAATGATAAAGACATGGTTTGGGGTTGGAAGAAATAATGACTTGTAATTTAAAGCATCTGTGGACCATGAAGGGGGTGATGGGTGTTAGGGGTTGAATACAAGGTCCCATGCATGGCTTACAGGAGCTAAAACCTATCTGTTCCCTGCTTTAGTCTCCAGTTTCCCATTGCAGACAATGCATCAGCCACATTAGACTGCTCTCTCTTGACTCTTGGTTTGCACTGGCTGTTCCCTCGTCTGATTGGAACACCTTTTTGTATCCATTCCCCTCCAAGCAATTCCTGTTTGAACCTTCTGTGACAGAGCTCTCTCTATCATCAAATAGCAGGGCATTAGTGGTTCAGAAAAGGAGTTCAGGAGCCAGCCTGTCTAGATATAAGCCGTGGCTACACCTTTCCCTGCTATGACCTTGGCGTTAACTCTCAGATTCCTAAAACAATGGGGATAATATTAGGACACCTCACAGGACTATTAAGATTAAGTGAATTATAAATTTAAAGCACTTGAGACAGAACGTAGCACACAAAGTATTCTATAAAACATTGCTGTTACTATTAGTTGCTATTTTATAATACAACACATATCTTGTTTTTAAAAATCTTTTTAAAAGAATTGTTGTAAAAACACTTTTACTAAATAGTGCTGATTTAAAACAGTGACAGTTCTGGTCTTTTCTAAATCTTATCACAAATAACTGTTTTAAGTAATTTTTACTAGATTTGTGTTCCTTCATTTTAACCTTTAAGTCACTTCTTTTGTGTATTTCCATAATCTGTAAACTGTCTATCTTTTATGCTTGTGTTGCATTTCATTGTTTTCTTAAGCACTTCCTGATGTTTGAGCATATGGATTATTTCCAGTTTTTTATTATTCTGGTTGAACCTGTTTGACAGGCTTTTTCCTATGAGTTAATTGCTTGGAATTTTTCTGAAAAATGAAATTTGAGTCATTTTATAGTCATAATACCTTTTATTATAAAAATCTCCATATGTTCTCTAAAATGTTTCTATAATCATATACTTATTAACCATTATAAGTGCTGATATAAGAAATTTAAGAATGTATTCATAATTATCCTTTAAACTTATGTATATAAATTATAATATACCAACATTTTAATAAACTGAAAACAATATCTTTGTTTCAGTTTATTAAAAACAAGAGAGTTTAACTTTTTCTAGCAGATATAAATTACTGTATTTAAAAAAATTTACTTAGAAATGAATAATTAAATACTTATAGACCGGGCCGGCCCGGTGACTCAGGTGGTTGGAGCTCCATGCTCCTAACTCCAAAGGCTGCCGGTTCGATTCCCACGTGGACCAGTGGGCTCTCAACCACAAGGTTGCCGGTTCAATTCCTCGAGACCCGCAAGGGATGGTGGGCAGCGCCCCCTGCAACTAAGATTGAACACGGCACCTTGAGGTGAGCTGCCGCTGAGCTCCCAGATGGCTCAGTTGGTTGGAGCGCGTCCTCTCAACCACAAGGTTGCCGCCCGCAAGGGATGGTGGGCTGCGCCCCCTGCACGGCAACTGGACCTGGAGCTGAGCTGCGTCCTCCACAACTAAGACTTAAAGGACAAACAACTTGAAGCTGAATGGCACCCTCCACAACTAAGATTGAAAGGACAACAACTTGACTTGGAAAAAAGTCCTGGAAATGCGTACTGTTCCCCAGTAAAGTCCTGTTTCCCTTCCCCAATAGAGTCTTAAAAAAAAAAGAAAATACTTATAGACCTATTTAAACCTAAATTAAAGCAATCTGTTTATTTTTTGATGTAATACATTGTTTAGTTCCTGAGAAAAATAACCCATTAAGAATAAAGTTGTGATGTCAACTGATTTCTTTTTAAAAAAATACTATTCTCCTTTCATATTTTAGCAGAAAAGAATATTTCATAGCACATTATAATAATCATAAATGTCAATATAAGACATTTAAGAAGTTATTCATAAGGATTCAAATGCTTTGTAAACATTTTTTATCATTTTTTTTCCAGTTTTGTTGAGATATAATTGACAGATGTTTGTTTTTTTTTAACTTTTGAATTAGATCATAGAAAATTCTGTACTATTCACTGCACTGGTTACCTGAGAAGCTGGCCTCCAAATATTGTTGGAATGGAAGAGGAAAGGGACAGTAAGAAAGACAGTAATTTTACCTGCCTTATTGCCATTGGAAGATTACATCCATATATTGTCCCACAGAGCAGTGGAGAGATTAAAGTGAAACCAACTGAATTTATAACCCGTTTTGCAATGAATGGAAAATTTGTCTACGTGGATCAAAGGTAACACTTATATGCCTTAATGATTAGAGTTCAGTGGGATATTTAAGGCTATTAAAATGTGGCTTAGCATTGCTGGATTTTTTTTTGACTTTAGAACAGGAAATAAAGTTTAAATGAAATAATGCTATGAATATATGAGTTAATTTGTTGAAGCCAAAATGTCAACAGGGAATATTAAAACAGCATGGTCTGAGGCCACAGTTTTATTTGTGAATGGTAGAAAAAGCATACTTTGGACTGGGGGGTATCCCCTGAGGAGCCTTCCGCCTGAGTGCCCATTCAGGTTTGTAGCTCTAGTCTGCGCTGCACATGGGTTATTCATCCCGTGGTCCATTTCCCTACTATCCTGACCACTTACGGACCTACAGGAATCTGGAACATCATTTGTTCACCAATTCTGAAGTTTATTTTTAATTTTAAAACCAGGACAACAGCAGTTTTAGGGTATCTGCCTCAGGAACTTTTGGGAACTTCTTGCTATGAATATTTTCATCAAGATGACCATAGTAATTTGACTGACAAGCACAAAGCAGGTACGCATTGAGTGGGGTAAGGTTTTGGTGCTTTTTCACTGTAGCTTCAACTCTTAATTTCTCATTCCTGTGAAATCTGAAACTTGAATTAATCCTCATAAATTTGATTTATAGAGTGATGGACCATTATGCTGATTATTATCTTTTCTTGTTAAGTTCTACAGAGTAAAGAGAAAATATTTACAGATTTGTACAAATTCAGAGCGAAAGATGGCTCTTTTGTAACTTTAAAAAGCCAGTGGTTTAGTTTCACAAATCCTTGGACCAAAGAACTGGAATATATTGTATCTGTCAACACTTTAGTTCTGTAAGTAATTTTTTATGTTGTTAAGACCTTTTATTAATTTCAAATGAGTATCTTTGCTTCCCTTTTCTCATCTTGTTCAACTTTTAATGCTGTATGATTCTCTCGCTTTATGTTGTAACTTGAAATTTTATATATGTATACCAGGGTGCCAAAAAAATGTATATACATGACTTGTGTTCATCTTTTGTTATTGGTACATATTGAGTATTACATTTTATTTATTTATTTATTTTTTATTTATGAGTATTACACTTTTAATACAGCTTTTTCCTTTCTTAAAATGTGTATACATTTTTTGTCACCCTCTGTGTGTTTATATAATATACATATGCGTATATATTATATACACACGTATATTAAGTAATTCTTTCACTGTCCGTTGGCATTAGTTCTCATAATTAAGCTAAAAGTTTGCCCTTTTTTAATATATTCTTTTTTGCCCCATATAAAATGTGATAGTAAAGGTGTTTATTTAAGCATTTCCTTTCTACACTCCATGGTCTTGTCTTGTCCCTTCAATAAATGATGTGGATGTGGCTTTAAACTGTGTATCATTGTAAGAAATGGTTTTGTCTTCGTCATCATTTTTGCATGTACATCTTCTAAGCCTGAGGTACCCCATGGGACTGTGCAGGAGTATTTGGCTGAGGGATGAGCAGAAATGCAGCCCAAGCACTGCTTGCCAAGTCCTGGTCTATGACTGTCAGCCTGAGGGAAAAGCCAACTTTTCCTGATTTGTTCAATATGCTAGCATGGCCCTATTCTAAGTATTATTCTTTTTCTGTACGTTTTTTATTTTAATTGCTTTAAGGTTTCATCAAACCAGTACTATTTCCTTATCGACAATATTTAGCAAAAAAAAAAAAAAAAAAAAAAGCCCCCAAAGCGTAGTACCTCCAGCAGTGTCCCGTTACCCATTCCAATAACCCTTATCTTCTTATCATTGGTATATGAACCGAGAGTTTGTAACTTTGAGAACTTGTATTTTATAGGTTCATAGGGCATTAAGCACTTAATGTATTTTATAGGGTCATAGGGCATTAAGTACTTAGCACATTAATACCTTGATCTCTGGTGGTGACATTAGCAATATGTGCATATAAAACAAATGGGCCAAGAATTGACAAATCAAATACACAGATCTTAATGTAGTTATGTTTACAATTTCCTTCATCTTAAAAAAAAGAAAGCTCATAATGTTTCTTAATTCTAGGGGACATAGTGAGACTGGAGAAGCATCATTACTTCCTTGCAACTCTCAATCATTAGAAGGTAAGGTAAGCTTAGTTTGAGATGATGAAAACTTACTAGTAAGACTGTTATTATTATTAAGTTACCATATTTTTCTGTCTTGGAGAGGGAAAGATTGCAAGGTGAAATTGAAAAGACTTCTATGGGTTGAGTTATCTTCCGCAGAATTCCCACAGTACTTTGGTCACTTCCATTATAATCTTACATTGTATTGCAATTAGTTGTTTGCTCAACTGGCTCACCCCTGGACTGGACTGTGGGTTCTTTAAGACTAGGAATGGTGTTTTATATCCCTTATCTAACCCTAAGCAACTAACATATATGCACATGTAGTTCCTTGTGCTTTATGGCACTCAATAAAGTATCTGTTGGACAATTAATGCAAAGCTTTAAGGGGGAGTTTTTGCTTATCTGTGTCGGCCTTTCACCATAGGAATATCTTAACATATCACTTGTATAAATAAAAAAATATTAGGAAATATTAACAATAAAAGTAGTATTGCTTTGGCTTTAGTGTGAACATTAAAGTGAGAAGGACCTATCTGTATCAAGGGTTAGGTCATGAGTGTACCCTCAGTGATTTTCTACACATTTGATTCATATCACTCTTCAATAAACAAACAGTCATGAATTATTTTTATAATGCAAGCATGAATGTTTCTAACATTTTAGGATGCAGCTAGTATATTTCTTTTAAAGAGAGAAATAATAAATATTTAAATTGAAAGAAAAATATTAAGCAAAGTTATGTACTTTTTTAAAGTCCTCGATTGAAGTTTTCCTTTTGTTGTTATTTAGAATCCTCCAGACAGCCTTGCATTAGTGTGCCTGGAATGTCTACTGGAACAGTACTTGGTGCTGGTAGTATCGGAACAGATATTGCAAATGAAGTTCTGGGCTTACGAAGGTAATGTTTGATTGCTGCAGATATCACAGATACAATTATTATACTTACAAAACCAATATTCAAAAATCAGTAAACTTCCTATATGCAAACAGTAACAAGTTCAACAATACAATAAAAGATAGATTACCTTTATGGTAGCAACAAAAAAGATAAAGGTATTTAGATATAAATTTTTTCAAGAAGTATTCAGAACTATTCAGAACTATATTTAAAAAAAAACTTTAAAATGCTACAAAGGTAATCAAACGATGACTTGAATAACTTTCCAGATATAAGTTGTTTTTCAATAGGAAGACTCAGTAGCATAAGGATGTCGGTGTTCCTTAAACTAATCTATGAATTCAGTATGAGTTCTGTCAAAATACCATAATATGTTTGTTGTTTTAGAATCCAACACATGATACTAACATATCAGGATACCTAAGAAAATTCTAAAAACAGAAGTAATTAGATTGAAATTAACACTGTCAGATACTTGATTTATAAAGCTACAGTCACTAAAACATTTTGGTACAAATAGATTAATGAAAAAGAGATTTCACAGAAAACTTAAACACATACGGAAATTTATTACATAGTGAAAGTGGCATTTTAAATCAGTAAGGAGAAATTAATTAAATAGTTAAGAGCATTATAGTAACTCTATAACCATATGGAAAAAATAAAGCTAGACCACAACTTTATTCTTTATGCTAAAATAAATTTCAGATAAACCGAAGAGTTCACAGTAAAACTATGAAAGTATTTCAAGAACACAGGTATGGATTTTTATTATCTGAATTTGGAAAATCACACGGAAATCATCACACAAAATCCAGAATTCATTAAGAAAAAATAGGTAAATTATATAAAAACGTCACAATTTCAGCATAACTATAACCATTATAACAATGTTAAAATATAAACTGCAGAAATTGTATTTCATGACAAAATGAACTAATTATTTTAATACAGTAAGAGTTTTATAGTATAAAGAATAGTTTTTAAACTTTATATAATAACCTTAATCTATATAAAACTTTATATATATAGTATAAAGAATAAATTTATTAACCAATTTTAAAAAATAGCTCAATAATAAAAAGTTGGAGAGTGGACATGAATAGAAAAAAATACAAATGCCAAAAAAAACTAAAAATTGTGCAATCCCAATCACAGTTAAAAATATATATACAAAACTAAATGAGACAACTTTTTTCATTTGGGAGATTGTCAAAGATTTGAAAATTTGATAATATTCAGTATCGGTGATAAAATAATCACTCTTAAACTGTTTGTGGTACTATAAATTAGTCCAACTATTTTAGAGGGCAACTTGACAATATCTATCAAAAATATAAGTGTATATAACTCTAGACTCAGCAATTCTATCCCAGGGGCAAATAGTCTTACACAACCATGCAAAGAACAATAAACAACCATGCAAAGAACAATGCTGCATTTTTTTACAGTAGTGATTTAAATATTTAAGTATTTATCATAACCATAACTTGTTATGGCATATCCATACAATGGAGTTTGCAACTTAAAACTAGGTAGCTCTGTTTATGCTAACATGTAATGACCTTTAAAATACATGGTTAATAGAAAAAAAGCACAGGATTAGAAGAAAAGAATAGTATGCATAATAATCCACTTGTATAAGAAAAGAGATGTAGATATGTGAATATGTGTGGACACAGCCCATAATTGCCCATCTAAAACCCTTGAGACCAGACAGGATTTGAACTCAAAATTTCTTTGGATTTTAGAAAGATAGTGTTTTGGAATTCATTTTTTAAGGGGTATATAGAATACTCCCAGAGAATAGTTACATCATGGGCAGCATCCCATAATCAATTAAATCAGTATTTCTACAATGAAGTATCTGCAGATTAAATGGTAAAATGTCTGGGAAGAGAGGGGAAGAGTTTGGGGTATATACATTAAACAAGGTTGGGAAAGAATAATGATTGAAACTGGTGAGTGAGATTTTATTATATTATCTACTTTTATATCTGTTTGAAGTTTTCCATAATAAATGCTTAAAAATATTTTTTTGGAGTGAAGTTTTGTAAATATTTATAGTAAGTAGGACAAAGTGGGATAAAAATAATTAGCCTTACAATTTGCTGAGTTGAGATCAATTCAGATTTTGCTGCCAAATAACTATGGAAAATACTTCAGTTTTCAAGGAGGTTTGGATTTTGGAATTGTAGAAAAGGAACCTATAGAACTCCATGATCTATAACAATACAAGATATTTGTTCAGACTGTTCAGAATTTGTTACCTCTTATATTTGGAACTAGGTGTTCGGGGTGGGAGATGTAGAAAAGAAGAAATATTTGCTTTTTATATTATTTTTGTGCAGTTTGAATTTCAGTTTTTAAATTAAAAATAGTTTAAATTGAAAAAAATCACTATTGAGACATTTGTCATGTCTTGATGGATACCTGGGGCGCTTCCACCTTGTGGCTATTTGTGAATAATGATGCTATGAACATGGATATACAAATATATGTTCTAGTCCCTGCTTTCAATTCTAATTCTACAGAAGTAGAATTACTGGATCATGTGATAATTCTATTTGTGATATTTTGAGGACCTGCCATTCTGTTTTCTGTAGTAGCTGCACCATTTTACATTCTCCACCAGCAGTGAGCAACGGTTCCGACTTCTCGTGAATGCTTGTTATTTTCTTTTTTCTTTTTATAATAGTCATCCTGATGAGTGTGACGTGGTATCTCATTGTGGTTTGGGTTTGCATTTCCTTAATGACTGGTGATGTTGAGAATCTTTTCACGTACTTATTGGCCATTTGTGTATCTTTTTTGGAGAAATGTCTATTCAGGTCCTTTGCCCATTATTTTTTTTTGTTATTGTTGAGTTGTAAGGGTTCTTTCAATATTCTCGATATTAACACCTTGTCAGACCTGATTTGTAAATATTTTTCCCAATCCATGCATTGCCTTTTCACTCTATTGATAGTGTCCTTTGATGTACAGCAGTTTTCAATTTTGATGATTTTGACTATATCTATTCTTTTGTTACATGCGCTTTTGGTATCATATCCAAGAAATCATTGTCAAATCCAATGTCATGAAGCTTTTTCTCTAGGTTTTCTGCTGAGAGTTTTATAATTTTAGGTCTTACACTTATGTCTTTGATCCATTTGGAGTAAATTTTTATATATAATGTAAGATAATAGCCCAACTTCTTTCTTCTGCATGTGGATATCCAGTTTTCCCAGCACCATTTGTTGAAAAGACTGTCCTTTCCCTCACTGAATGGTCTTGGAATCCTTGTTGAGAATCATTTGACCATATATGATGGGAGAGCATTTTAATAGGAGTGGAAATTAAGCCAGACATTGACAGCTGGGTACCATTAGAATGTTCAGGATGAAGTAGGGAAGGCATTTATATATGGAGGTACCTCAGTCAATGTATGGAGTGAGTGGGAGAAAGCATGGTGGTTTCAGAGAATAATAAGAAGACTTGATTGAGAGAGGAGTTGGGTTGCTGTGCTAAGTGGGGAGTTTAACTAAGGGGAAGTCAAGTAGTAGAAAGACACAAATCGCAGGTTTCTGCCAAGTGAACTACTATGAAAAAAGCCACATTTCAAAGGATTAATCTGGTAGTGAAGCACCTGAGGGAAAGGGTCATTTTCATCTTCAAGCCAAGGCCAAGTGAGAAGGTGATGGTTTTAACCATGAACCATAGAATGAGAAAAGCCAGCCAAGCTATTCACATTCACTGTCTTGTGAAAAATTCCCAAGACAGGCCATCTTTCCTTTTGTTTTCCTACCTAATTCATTTCATTTCTGTTTTAATTTCTCCCTCTATAATTTCTTGTCAACTGCCATCTTGGGAATGCATAAAGACATAAAGTTATATTTATGCCATTATGTGTTTCACATAATCAAGCATTTAATAATATATGGTACTGTCAGTTTTACATATTTAAGTCTTGTGAAGAGGTTAATGATCAAAGTGTCATTATGTGTCTCATTAATTATGTCCTTGGGGATGACCTATTACAGTAATTATGACACATTTTCTCCTTAAAAGTTGCAGAATATTAGGAAATCTTTCTGCACTCTCAGTTCTATTTGGTATCTTGATAAGGAAATGATTCTTGATGTGAATGCCTGTTTCAAACTAAGCGTGTTGTATTATTCTGTTACTTTGCTACGTGCTATATTACAACAGGTAATGTAATTTACTTACTGACTTTTACCTCAGAGTTTTTTGTTCCTATTTACTATGGAGTGTTTTTCAGCACGCTACAGTCAAAAATAAGTCTGGCACAGAGCAAGTCAGTCTGTTGTGAAAACTGTCATGATATTCAATCTCATGTTCCTTCACTGTATTTTTATCAGATTATGATATATTCAGAGGAGAAAATTACTTTCTAAAAATATGTAAATAGAGAAAATGTTTTATGTATCGCTTTTTAAAGGTTACAGTCGTCTTCATCCATTGGCAATTCAAGTGCATCAGATTTAATGAAGGACACTCACACTATAAACTGCAGGGATGTAAGTACAATCAGAAGTAATAATATGCATAAAATAAATGAACAATAAAGTGTGCTCCTTGTTGATTGTTTCTCCTGAGAAAAGAAGCCATTTTATAATGAACTCTTTTCTAGTTAGTCTTTGGTTTTTAATATGCAATGTAGAACAGTGGTTAAGAGTGAAGTTGCTGGAACCATACTATCTGGGTCCAAATTGTGACTCAGACACTTACTGCTGCTTAACCCAGTCTTGTTATTTAAACTCTGTGACTTGATTTTCTCATCTGTAAAACAGGGATAATAATAACACTTATTTCTTGGAATGGCGTATGAATTAAGTGATTTAATATGAAAACAAACAAAACCTTAATATTTCCTGGTAAACATCATGTGCTCAATAAATAGTAGCTATTATTGTTGTTGTTATTTTAATAGATTCCAATTCAGTGGATTAAATATATTCTTTATAGTCTGGGAAAAAAGTTTAACATAAGCTGCAAGATAAGTATTACATACTATTTAGTTCAATTGAACAAATACTGGTTATTTAAAATACATTGCTGCATATACAAAAACGACTAAACATAGTGCTAATATCTGGAAGACTCACATACAATATAATTCTAATGTAGCCCTGACAACAAAAAGCTCTAAAGTAGGTCTGTAGACTAAGTGGTGTAAGAATATAGGAGGAAAGAGAAATTAAGTCTGACCAGGGACAAAAGGGAAATTGCAAATATATTTTTACATAAATATTATGTCTTTTGGTCTAGTATTTTTAAATTTTACTCATACATTTAGCAAATGTTTATTGAATACTCATTTTGTGCCAAGCTATATGCTAGAAACAGGGGTTAAGTCATCGTAACAAAAATCTCCAAGTAGTGTACCTTATATAGGCATTCTATAGATAAAGTACGTCAATTTAACAACATAGGTAAATGATTTCTTATTTTGATGAGTTACATTGAATATGACATTGTTTGGCCTGTAACTGTGTAACAGTATAATAACTTTTTGGTAAAAGCTTCTGGTTTCATCTATTCCTCACTCTAAAGCAATGTTTCCCATTATGGTTTCACATGGGATATAGTTTTGCTGTCATTTTTTAAAAACTGAAATTGGTTATGAACTTTCTTTATCCAAAACGTTTTCTTCTAGTATGTACATTCAGTATTGGTTATGAAGAATGTAGGCTTTGGAGTCAGGTAGACTTAGGTTAGAATTATGGCTCCAACACTGAGCAACACATTAGCCTTTTTAGGCCTCAGATTCCTGACCTGTAATACATCTACCTCACAACATTTTGAAAAAGGAATGAGATGATGCATGCAGAGTGCTTAAGCACATAGGGCTTAGTAAATGCCAACTGCCATATTGATGACAACAATGATGGCACTGCCTGCAAGCCCATGTTTGATAACTACTAAGAAGTATTTAATTCAAGTAGGAACCTTACTCTTTATTATTCTGTCTTTTCAGATGTCAAATAAGGAGTTGATTGCACTAAGTCTTTCTGAAATAGGGGAGCTAGAAGCTACAATGCAAAACCACAGCACTGTTGCTCCCCACAATCAAGAACCACTCCTAGGTAAGTTTTTTTTTGGCAACTGCCTGCCATTTTGGTTTTCCAAAAACCTTTTCTTAATCACTATATTTGCAAGCACAGGAGATTTCTAGAGAAGCAAACAAGTTGAAAACTAAGATTTTTTCCATTCAAAATTCTAAATACAATCATCATACTCTTGATTTTAAAATGCATGTTACTTAATATGGACCTGTCGTTCAAAATTCAGTTGTCAACTGAATCAGTTATAGGCATTGTTCGTACATACAATTTAAATAAAACTAATTTCTACCTAGGAAGAAGTGTCCATTCTCAGGAATTCAAGAATTTTTTAAAGGGTACCAATCAATCATAAAACGTTTCAGATGTAATTATGCATGTCTATGCCAAGTCCAAAGCAAGTAAATTGAAATGACACAGTTTTATACCCCCCATAACTGACACGAATCTACTGAAATTTATGTTAAACAAAACTTGAAGGAACCTAGATCATCTCAAGTTCTATTGCACTTTGAAAGATATCTAGAAAACTTTGGTTAATCTGTAGCTATGTTTAACCTTTAATTTCTAGAAACTCTTCCTTATCTCTAACCTAAATCTCATTTCCATGGCCCCTCTTTGATCCTTCATCAATAAAAAATCTGGTTACTTCCCTTTTATGAGTATTTCAAGGTTTTAGAAGATGATGCTTTTGTCTCAGCCTTCTCATTTTTGGGTTAAACAAATACATAGAATTTTTTCACAAGGCAGATTAAAGTCAAATTTCTCCTTCCAGTCTGTTCCTGTTCTCTCTCTCACTCTCTGTTTCTCTCTGTCTCTCTGTCTCTCTCTCTGTCTCTCTGTCTCTCTGTCTCTCTCTCTCTCTCTCTCTCTCTCTCTCTCTCTCTCTCTCTCTCTTTCTCTCTCTCTCTCAGACACACACACACACACACACACACACACACACACACACACACACGCAAACCCCAAACTCTAGCTTCCAACTCTCTAGGAGTCTATACCTTTTCAGGCTATTTTTTAGACTAGCTCACTTACGTGTATCAGGTGAGTTAAGTACAATTTATCTGACAGCAGATTGTTATAAAAATAGATGACCCATTTAAGAAATTATCAGACTTCTGCAATTTAAGATATACAGTTTATCCTCAAATATACATTGTGTGGTATTCTAGTCTTGCTTTGCCTTTTTGATGATAATCGTTTGTTAACCTCCAAATGTGCTTACACAGCCCTGTGTTTTAATTCTGTAGGTGATGGTGCCCAGTTAGATTTTGAAGCCCTGTGTGACAATGATGACACAGCCATAGCTACCTTCATGAATTACTTAGAAGCTGAGGGGGCCCTGGGAGACTCTGGGGACTTCAGTGACATCCACTGGACACTCTAGTGTTTGATTAACTCCAAAAATGAGAAATGTTTTAAAGCGTTTCATTTACAAAGAACTGTATATTCTTCTGTACTGTATTGATACTGTTTTTATCCTTCATTCCTATTAATGGTCTACCAATTTTTATGGATTTGCAGCTTATTTTCACAGAGGTATGGGGAAATGTGATGTTTTCCTTCAAATAGAACTTCTCAGAATTTCCTACAGTCCCCTTTACTCAGTGAACTGGCTCTAAATCCACTAGTTGCTATTTTTTGCTAAAATATTGCTAACCAAGAGTATCATATACATCATGTTTTGGTTTTGTTTTTACTTTTTGGTGCAGTTTTTTTGAGTTTAGGAAATTTAATACATTGGCATTCTTCCTTGTATCTAAGATTCATGTATAATTGGCTTATAGTATATTTGTGTAATTTGGAACATTTCCATTCCTTGTATTTTCCTTAACTGAGGATAGGGCTTACATACGTTTTAAGAAATGGTGAGTACTTGAACATTTAAAGGGGCAATGTAGTTTATAGTCACGATCACAATGAAGACTGTATTTGGTCTTTGTAGACTTGGGCAAGCACAAAGCCAGGATATTTATGCCCAGTTGAGCACTTCAAGATGGATTTTAAATGAGGTGCTTTTTTAATATTTAAAACTCAGGAAAAAAAGTTGATAGAGTTTCAACTTTGCTTACAGAAAAGAAAAGATTTGGGGCCCTAGCTCTTGGTGATTAACTTTTGCATATAGGTATATAAGATTTACTCTTAATATAACCATTCAAGATTTTCATTATAGATAGAAAGATTTTTTATGCTGAAAATGTATCGTAACTGATTAATCTTAGAGGAGGAAACAGGCCCAGGAGGATTAAATGTCTTGTGTAAAGCCAAAATGAAATCCATATCTTTTTAAATGTTTAATACGTATAAACCAATTTCTTTCTACACATTTGGGAAAGCAGTGGTTTCAGTGGTTAACTCTGCCAAGAACTAGAGACCTTCTAGATTATTAGGCAATTACAGTTACCTATTGCCTATAACCAAAGGCAATTATACACATTAGAAATACATTAAAACCATGAGGCGATGAAAAGAATTTAAAAACCACACCCTTGACATGTCCCAGACCCAGGGCCCTATATCCCCAAGATCCAGGGCCCTGTATCCCCAAGATTGGCATTGGCCATGACCTTCCTCATAAGGCCCCTAAGCATACTCCCTGGGGCCTGCTGCAGAAATTCCCCTGCCTTAGCCTCCCTACTCCCAGGACTCTGCTCCTGGCTGCTTCAAATGCTTCTTTTTATTTTTTTTTCTTTGCCTGTGTTTGCAATTACTTTTCATTAATGATTTGGAAATGGCCTTTTTATTTTGCACATTTATGGAGGAAACTTAGGAGAGTCCATTTTTAACTCTAAAGGGAACTTTTTTCTTTAAAACTTACTAGGGAAGCTAATAATGCTGATGGGCTTCATGGTTAGTGAAAAACCTGTGTGGAAAGAGTGTGTTCATTCCTCCTATACGTTTTCGTCTTTTAACTGCTACTAAACAAGTGAGCCTATATACCTGTTTCAAAAGCCATAAAAAAAATTTTTTTTTAATTTAAAAATCAATTTACTAGCTATAATTAAAAATTTGGAGAGCATTTGTTAACCAGTAATTAATTCAGAGGTGGTTCAAATTGAGTGCAAGAATTAAGAATATTTAAAGTACCATATGTATACCTACCATTTTGAAGATCATACTTTCAATAGGTTTAGTAGGTCTTTCTCGTTTACTATGTATGTTCCCATAAGTTCTATTTGGGCCCCTCAAATGAGAATAAGATAGGCTAGGAAACTAGTGGGGAAAACCTAAGGCTCAGATGTGGTGTTCACTTCTAGTTGTCTTTCTCTAGATGGTTCTATACCTTTCCAGTAGATTTCCCTCAGAGCTTCTCACCAAAACAAAGCATTATTTTGATCTTGCATATTTTTTCAGGCTGTCAGTAATAGATTGTACTTCCATCAGATGCGTTAAAGGCAAACATACCAACAGGCAGTAACCAAAAGCAGATGTTCCATTCAAATGTGACATTTGCAGTGGCTGGGTGGGCCAGGATATATTGGCACATTGTCCTCTTGAGCCAACACAATGTTCCAACAATGTCAGAGGGTCAACACCACTCCTGGCTCTGACACTTTAGGACTCGAGACATCCAGGTTTAGAATAAGCCAAAGAAATCCTACAAGATGGGGGACACTGGTTTGTAGCAGCCTAAGCATGCTAGTGAAGTCTGAGGAAGCATGAATGATCACATCTGTTCTCTAAGTCGGCAGAAGGACCTGCCTACAAACAACACCTTGGGAGTCTGAAGCATTACAAGTGAGGCTTGGCCTCCACAATTGACCCATGCCAATGGTGGCAGGATAAGTCACTGTGGCTGGGTGGTCTCAAGGGGCAAACCTTCATGATGCAAGGATCTGAGAGGCAGAGTTTCTAGAGGCAAGCCACTGCTGTCTTGCACAGCAACAGTTTTTTCTTTGCAAGAGGAGGAGTTATTGCATAGACCTGTTGACAGATAGCCAACAGAATGCTTTGATCCTTTAATAACCTAATCTAGTGTTTTTCTGTAGATCCCCTTGCCCTTGACCCAGAATCCAATCCACCCATTGCATAATACTGTAGCTCTCCCAAGTTTAGTGTTTTTATCAAAATGCATTTATTTGCATTTGATTATGACTAGGAGTGGCAGATATTTTTATGGCTTACTCGATACTACGTTTTCTCCTACCAATTATTTCTTGCATTTTGGTGAAAATATCTATACATCGAATGAAAGCATCATAAAAAGAGTACTCTAGTTCTCTTCTTTACCCTAAGTATTACCTATGGTAATGTAGTGGCGTAGGAGGAGTGCCTAGAATCCAGAGCCCACGCAGCCTAAATTTAGCTGTGTGACTGCAAGCAAGCCATTTACACTCCATACCTCAGTTTTCTCATTTGTAAAAAGAGGTTTGATCTCTGAGTTTACTTCCAGTTCTGATTATGCGATTCTAATCCACAGAACTTGAGCATTAGGGTTAGACTATAGAAGTGTGCTGGTCACTGTGGTAACCACTAGCCACATTTGGCCATCGAGCACTTGTAATGTAGCTAATACAAATTGAGATGAGCTGTACATATAAATTGCATATCAGATTTCAAACACAAAATATCAAATTAACAATTTTATATCGATTACAGTTCAGATAGTATTTTGGATACACTGAATTAAATCAAGCGTTAATTTTTACTTTTCTAATGTGGCTCCTAGAAAACTTAAAATTACGCATGTATCACATTTTATATTCCTATGACGATTCTGCCCTAGAACGTTTCACTAAGTGAAAATGATTGAAGTAGACCAAAGGTTATGTTGTGAGTATGATACTTATCTCCAAATGCTGTGCTTTAAAAAAAACAATTGTGTATTAATCCTTGATTTTTTACAATCAAATAACTGAACCTGTAGCCATGTATAAAATTTAAAACTTTTTTGAAACTAGTAAACTGGAAAATGTGATCAGATATTTTATTACAGGATGATACCCTGAAACAAAGTAAAACTCAAGGTATATGTTGATACAGTACGGTAGGGTAGTCACTAAATTTGGAAATCCATTGAGAAACAAAAAGACAAAGAGGAAAATGTAAAATAGAGATTTTTGGTAAATAAATGGGATTAAAGTATCTAATTACAGTGTCACCCTGGGGAAAGGTTGTATTCGAGTCATATTCTTTGAGGAATCTCTGTAGAGTCTAGGGCATAGGTAGATGAAATAGCTGCTATCTCGTTGTTAGACCAGGTTTAGTAGTGTCCAGTTTCAAATCCCATTCTAAAGAGGTGGATCATTGGTTGCCTCTGGAATTCGAGATTCAGATTTGCCAAGCACAAAATTACAGGCAGAGCAGGGCTGACATCAAGAATAATCAAAAGCCATAAAGAAAAACTGCTAAGTGGCCAGTAGGTGTCACTTTTCCATTTTTACAGTGCTTTGTTTTCATTAGGTTAATTTTTCCAAGTTCCATGAGGCCTAGGAGAGGCATTTATCACTTGTGTGTCTAGAATCCGTCTGCCTCTCTGGTTGTTTATGGGAAATGCTTCTTAAGTGAAGATCCTTCCACATAAAAGTTTGATTTAGGGAACTTTCTAGATGTAGCTCCAGTGAAAAGCTGACCTCAGAAAGGAAACCTATCAACGTGGACTGTGTTTTCTCAACTCATTCGAGAGTGGATGGTGTGTACATCACTGTTCATACATCCTTTAGATTTGTCTTTTATACACTTTTTAGCTTTTTCCAGTTCACTTGCACTTGTCTGTATATTGGTATTTTTTTAATTTGTGGTAAATAATGAAAAGAGTGAAATTAAACTATATTTTATAATAATAACTAGTTTGGAGTTTTTTATTTATTATTAAAATTTCCCCCCAAAATATATCCTTCATTGCTCTCTAAAGTGGAAACATAAACTAGGTAGAAGATCTAGTATTCTCAAACCACTGGACAGAGAGGTACATTGAATTACATCACTATATACATTTTTGGGTGTGTTCATTAGGGTATGCTAACTGCTGTAACAACTCTAAAATCTCAGTGGCTTAACCCAGGAAAGGTTCTTTTCTCTTCACATCACAGTCCAATGTAATCAGTACTGTCAATCTCTCTATCTCCTCCTCCCTCTCTGCCTCCACACCTCTTTCCATCGCTCATCTTTGCTTTCCCCTAAGCTGGTTTTATTCTCTGGTGGACCTTTTTCCACATAAGGAAACTCAGAAGCTCCCAGCACATAATTGTTCGTATACCTGGCAATCTCAGTGAAGAGAGCTTCTTTATTTCCTAGTAAAATGTCGATTGATTGGGCCTCTGGATTAACTAGGTTTACATGGACTTTCCTGTGGTTTTCAGGCTAGAATATACAGATTGGCCAGGTTTTGATCACATGGCTGAACCTAGATTTAAAGTCATCCTTGAAAAGGGAAATCATGTCAAAAATAGCTAACTGCCTGACAGCCTAGGGCCAGAGGAAGGAATGGGGACATATATAGAAGGGACTATGGTAAACTTGTAATTCATCATAGTTGATGATTTCCTGCAATTGTGGGTTTAGGGATGTGAGCCTCTAGTCTTTTTGGTTTTGGTTGTTTTATTTTGAAGAGGGGTAGAGAGGAGTAGCAAGTTATATCACACATTTTTAACCCCGACCACCTTTTCTGTGTAATATCCAGCCACTGGTCACTTTGGAGGACTTCGTCCATTGCTTAAGGTATGTGTTAAGAGAGTCAGTAAAGAATTGTCTTAAATCCTTGTCTAGCTATGTGTTTCTGGCATTTGATTAACAGTTTCTTAGTCCTAGTTCATGGCTGACAGGCATGTTTCCCACATTTGCTTGTGTCCATGGGGAAATCTGTTGCATTTTACCTTGGAGATTCATATATTAAAATAATTTTTGTGATAAAATATATTTTTTAAAAGACAACACTAAAATGAGAAGCCTAGACTATGGAAACTGAGTAGAATTCTTGGAAATCTCATTTAATAGTTGATTGAATGAGCAATAACCCAAAAGGCTTCCCATCTACCAGAACTGAGATCTGGACCAACAGCACAAAAGTGGCTGATTGTTTAATTATCTGGGAGCCCACAGTGTTCTATCTGACTTAACAAAAATCAAGGAAAACAGTTATAGTGCCTGACCTACTCATTCCTGGGAGAGATATGTTAGGTTACAAGTAAAATTGAATTCATAATATTATTCACTGAGATAACCCTGATCTTCCACATATTTCCTAGTCACTGTTCTAAAATTTATACTGCCGATAACCCACAAGTGTCTTGTCACAGCACTACAATTTGTCTTTCTTTGTGAAAAACGTATATAAACTTTGGGGCCTAATGGCTTCTTTAGGTCTTCATTTTCCTTCTGAAGGTTCCCATGTGCACACACACACAAATAAGTTTATACACTTCTTACGTGTTAATTTGTCTTCTGTCGGTTTAACTATTAGGTCAGTTAGAGAACTTAAGAAGGTAGAAGAAAGTTTTTTCTCCCTCACACTTCTTTTTCTTATATTTTTTAAACTTCAGAATATAGCATATATTTCTATATGTTTATAAATTTATAGATAGTATGAATAGTGGCTTCTGATTTATCGTTTAATTTCAGACTACAAATAGATCACATAAATCAATTAATTACACTTATTTTACAACTAAGTCTGGAAAGGTGCTGATGTGTTTGGCGTTCTATGCTTTATACATAGACTACATTTATTCTTGGAACAATCTGTCCGATCCTAGAATCTGTATTCTCTTGAGTTGTTAACGGTACTGAGGAACTAAGAATAACATCTAACCTTTATTAAATTCTTACTATGGCAGGCACAGTTCCTAAGATTTTGGGCATGTATTAATTTAAACCTCCTAACAACCCTAAAGATAAATGCTGGTCTTAATCAATTTTATACATGAGAAAACAGGCCCAGAGAGTTAAATAATTTGACAATGTTACCCAGCTCATAAGGTATGGAGTCAGAATCAAGACCAGAGCAGGCTAGACTGGTGTTCTTAATTCTGCATTTTGGTACACCCTTTGATTTACTCTCAGGGTCTTTATACCTTTCCCCAAACTCCTTCAACTCAACGCACAGCAATTTTTTTAAAAAATATTTTTTAAATTGTAAAACATAACAAAACTTACTCTCTTAACCATTCTTAAGTACACAGTTCAGTAGAGTTAACCATGTTCACATTGTTGCGCAATAATAGAGCTCTAAAATTCTTTTATCTTGCAAGACTGAAACCGTATACCCACAAACTAGAACAAATAATCCTAAAATGTTTATGGAACTCCAGAAGACCCTGAAGTGACAAAGCAATCTTGAGGAAGAACAAAGCTGGAGGAATCACACTTCCTGCCTTCAAATTATATTCCAAAACGACAGTAATCAAAATAGTCTGGTATGGGCATAAAAAAGACACATAGATCAATGGAATGGAATAGAGAGCCCAGAAATAAACTCACAGATATATGATCAAATAATTTTTGATGAAGGAGCCAAGAATATACAATGGGGAAGAATAGTCTCTTCAATAAATGGTGTTGGGAAAACTGGCTAGCCACATTCAAAAGACCTGAAACTATAAAACTCCTTGAAGAAAAGATAGGCAGAAATCTCTTTGACATAGGTCTTGACAATGATTTTTTGGATTTGATATCCAACGCAAAGGTGACAAAAGCAAAAATAAACAAGTGGGACTACATCAAACTAGAAAGCTTCTGCACAGTAAAAGAAACCATCAACAAAGTGAAAAGGAAACCTACAGAATGGGAGAAAATATTTGCGTATCATATATATGATAAGAGATTAACATCCAAAATATACTAGGAACTGATACAACACAATAGCAAAAAATCTCAAATAATTTAAAAAATGGGCAAAGGATCTGAAGGACATTTTTCCAAAGAAGACATACAAGTGACTAACAGGTACGTAAAAGGGTGCTCAACATCACTAATCATCAGGGAAACGCAAATCAAAACCACCATAAGTTAACAGTTTATACCTGTTAGAATGGCTATCATCAAAAAGACAAGGATAGCAAGTGTCGAAGATGTGGGGCAAATGGAACCTGTGTACACTGTTGGTAGTAAATGAATTAGTACTGCCATTATCGAAAACAGTATGGGAGTCCTCAAAAAAATTAAAATTAGAGCCACTGTGTGATCCAGAGATCTGACTTCCAGGTAAATATCAAAGGAAAGGAAATTCGTAGCTGAAAGTAGTATCTTTACCCCCATGTTTATTACAATACTGTTCACAGTAGCCAAGGTATGGACAAAACCTAAGTGTCCATAGACATGTGAATGGATAGACATATATAGTGGTATATATCATTAAGCCATGACAAAGGAAGTCCCACCATTTGTGACAACACAGATGAACCTGGAAGACATTATGCTAAATGAAATAACCCAGACATGAAAAGACAAATACTACATTGTCTCACTTACATACAGAATCTGCAAAGTGGAACTCATAGTTACAGAGAATGGAATGATCATTACCAAGGGCTAAGGGGGGGGGGTGTAAAGGAGAGATGTGGGTCAAAGGGTACAAACTTGCAGTTATAAGATGAATAACTTCTGCAGACCTAACGTATAACATGGTGACTATAGTTAATAATGTTCTCTCCTAGCAAATTTCAAGTCTATAGTCCATCTCAAGTGTTCTCATCACACACAAAGAAATGGTAAATATGTGGTAATGGTTGTTAATTAGCTGGATTTTGGTAATCATTTCACAATGTATATGTATATCAAAACATCACATTGTACACCTTAAATGTATGCAAGTTTTACTTGTCAGTCATATCAATAAAAGTAGAAAAAAGTTGTAAATATATTAAAAAACAACAACAAATGGATAAAGAAGTACATACATACAATGGAATATTACTGAGCCATAGAAATGAATGAAATCTTGCCATTTGTGACAACATGGATGGACCTAGAGGGTATTATGCTAAGTGAAATAAGTTAGACAGAGAAAAACAAATACCAAATGATTTCACTTATCTGTGGAATCTAAAAACAAAATAAACAAACGAAACAGAAATGAACTCATAGATACAGAGAACATTTTGATGGTTGCCAGATGGGAGGAGTGGGGGGATGGGCGAAAAAGGGAAGGGATTAAGAAGTACAAATTGGTTGTTACCCAGTAGTCGTGGGGATGTAGGGTATAGCATAAGAAATATAATCAATAATATAGTAAGGACTATGTATGTTGTCAGATGAGTACTAGATTTATCGGGGTGATAGATGGGACGGGGATTGGAGGCAGGGTGAAAAAGGTGAAGGGATTAAGAAATACAAATTGGTAGCTATAAATTAGTCATGGGGGTGTAAAGTAAAACATAGGGAATATAATCGATAATATGGTCGTAACTATGTATAGTGCCAGGTGGGTACTGTTGAATAGCTATCATGTACACCTGAAACTAATGTAATATTGTATGTTAGCTATATTTTAATAAAAATCTTTTTTAAAAAGTAAATCACTGCTCAGCCCCCACCCCAGACAATTGAAAATGATCTCTAAAGCAGAGGTTCTCAAAGCTTAGATAGCCTGTGTGGTTCTTGGGACTGGGGTATCAGCATCACCTAGGACCTTGTTAGAAATTCCCAGGGCCCATCTCAGATCTACTGAGAGTGCGCCCAATGTTCTGGGTTTTAACAAGCCCCCCAGGTGACTCTGGGGCAGCTAATATTTGAGAACCAAACATCAAAGGAGTAAAATAGGGAGAGAAGAGAGTCTATTTTACCAATTAGAGAGCAGAGAGATGATGGTGCAATTGTAGCCCCACATCAAATTTGATTAACCTTACTGAGCAGGGAGAACACCATTTTGATAAAGTCCTCGTAGCGTCTCAAAGCGGGGAGATTAGGAGGCTGGTTAGTCACGGGGTGGTTGCTGGGTGTGTGTAAGTGACATTTGGTCAGGAACTGGTCTGATTTATAGTCTAGGTAAGTTTCTGTGTTGTGGACTGAATTGCGTTCCCCCCAAATTCACACGGTGAAGCCCTAACCCTCAATATGATGATATTTGGAGATGGGGCATTTGGGAGTTAATTAGGTTCAGATGAGGTCTTGAGGGCGGGGTGGAATTGGTGCCCATATAAGAAAAGACACCTAAGAGCTCACACACTCTCTCCCTTCCCAACATTTACAAGCCAGAAGCAAGCTCTCGCCAGAAACAGACTGCCAGTACCTCTGTTTTGGACTCCTCAGACTCTGAAACAGTGAGAAAATAAATTTCTGTTGTTTAAGCCAACAGCTGATGGCATTTTGTTATGGCAGCCTATACTGACTAAGACAATTCTGGAACAGTAAGCAGTCTTGTTAGGGACACATGAGTCCCTGTGGAGTTACTGTTAAAATACTTTGTGGTCTTATCTTGGCACACGTGGGTCTGAATGAGTTTCATCTCTAACAAATTGAACTTAGATAGCCTGTGTTGCAAGTTACCAGTTTTGCAATTGTGGCTTCTGTTTAATTTTTTAGTATGCTAAACTAAGGCAGTGGGATGAGTAATAAAAATTGAAACCTATAATAGGGTTGCCAGATAAAATAGAGGATGACCGGCTAAATATGAATTTCAGATAAACAGCAAATATTTTTTTCATATAAATATTTCCCAAATAGTACATGGGTTATACTTACACTAAAACATTATTCATTAGGTGTCTAAAATCAAAACTGGCTGTCCTGTATTTTTATTTGCTAAACTGGCAACTCTAACTTATAAAAAGTTGATATATAGAGAGATGAATATCTACTAACTGAATGATGTGTTTGATTAGATGTATAGTGTGAGGGGGGTGTTGAGTCAATGATGCCGTACAGGTTTCTGGCTTGTAAACTGGGTAAATCCTGGTAACTTTCAGGAAAATAAGGGATAACCGAGGAAGAGCTGATGGAGTAGGAAGGACAAAGTGATGAATTCCATTTTAGACATGTTGAGATTAAGGTCTCTCTGGAACATATAAGTGATATAACCAGTAGGCTGTTGGATATATAGTTCTGGAGCTAAGGAGAAAGATCGGGATGGAATCATAGATCTAAGAATTATAAGCATGGGGTGGCAGGGAAGCTCTAGGAGAGGCTAAGATCACAGCAAATAAGCACTGTAGAAAAAAGAGGCCTAGGACCAAGCCTGACGTAATTCCAATGTTTGAATAGCCAGAGAGTTGAGAGAGAAACCAGGAGTGAAACTGTCACAGAATCTGAGGAAGGCAGATTCAAGAAAGGAGGAAGTGGTCTGCAGCGACGAATATTACAAAAAAAGAAATGCTGGAAACAGCATGGAGGTCACTGAGGACCTTCTTGAGAATTTCAGTGGAGGAGTGTGAAACAAGAAGTAAATCGGAGGTGAGAAAGTGAAAGCAGGAAGTGTCAGCAAGTTACAAAAAAACCCACCCAGCTGTGAAGAGGAGGATGGTAGTTGGAGGAAGACATGGGCCTATGGATGATTGTTTCGTTATAAGAGTAAATAGTTTTGTTAATAAGAATAATGCTAAATTTTAAAAAGGTTTAAATGCCAATGGGAAAGGAAAGAGGGAGATGTTGAGAAAGAGATAGACTGAGGTTCCTGAATCGTTGGAAGATCAGATGCAGGGCTCAGGAAAAGGGCTCTTTGGATAAGAAGAGGGGGCCCTCTTCTGTTCTAACAGGAAGGAATGGCAGTGCATGCTGGTGACCTGGTAGGCTTGGTGGAGGAACATTGAATTGTGGCAGGAGCTCTGTGAATACATTCTCTTGCCTAGTGATCTCTTTCCCCTTTGTGACCTGTTCATGTCTGTTGTACTTATTGTATTGAATAATGTAAAGTGATGAAGTAAGAGTTTAAAATAAAATGATTGTTTTTATGACAGCTGATCTTTGGAAAAATCTTAAAAAGGTAAGTTGGACCTGCTTCTTTTTCTTTTTGTCACAGTAGGTGTGGGCAATACAACTGTAAAAGTTTGGGTAAAAAAACAAATGAAAAATCTAGTAAAAATTTGCACTCAGTTCTTCATGAAAGTTTAAATTGGATGCAACAGATGATAAGTTATTGGCAGACTTCTGCAATTAATGGGCCCCCTCAAAAATGCCTTCATCCTAACTCAGAATATTAACAGAGGCACTCTCACTATCTATGTTAAAACAAAATGTTTAAATTATACATGTATCCTTTATCTAGTGATTCTTTGTTTTTTTAATAATTTTAAAATTTTCAATTATTATAGTTTAGGTATACAGCAGAGTGGTTAGACATTTATGTAATTTACGAGGTAATCACCCTGATAAGTTTAGTACCCATATGACATCATACATAGTTATGACAATATTACTATTAATAATTATATTCCCTATGCTGTACTTTACATCCCTGTGACTATTTTTATAACTACCAACTTGTACTTCTTCATCTCTTACCCTTTTTCACCCATCCCCTCAATCCCTATCTGGCAATCATCAATTTGTTTTCTTCATCTATGAGTTAGATTTGTTTGTTCATTTATTTTGTTTTTTTAGATTTCACATATAAATGAAATCATTTGGTATTTGACTTTGTCTGTCTGATGTATTTCACTTAGCATAATACCCTCTAGGTCCATCCATGTTGTCATAAATGGCAAGATTCCATTCCTTTTTATGGCTCAGTAATATTCCATTGTATATATGTACATTTCATCTTTATCTACTTGTATTTGTTTTTTATTATATTTATAATAACTTTTTACAATAAAATAAAAATATTTACAATAATTTTATTGATATGACTGACAAGTAAAACTTGCATATATTTAAGTTTTACAATGTGATGTATTGATATACATATACATTGTGAAATGACTACCAAAATCATGCTAATTGACATTTGTAGTCTTTGTTTTAAAGTCTGTTTTGTCTGGTATAAGTATTGCTACCCCAGCTTTTTTCATTTGTTTGATTCCATTTTCATGAACTATCTTTTTCTACCCCTTTACTTTCAGTCTGTGTGAGTCTTTCAATCTTAAGTGAGTCTCTTGTAGACAGCATATGTAAAGGTCTCGTTTTCTTATCCATTCAGACTCCCATTGTTTGATTGGAGCATTTAATCCATTTACATTGAAAATAATTGTTGATAGGTGTGTTGTTTTTGCCATTTTATTATTCACATTTTTAATTTTTTTCATCTTAAAGAAGTCTCTCTAAAATTCCTTGTAATACTGGTTTGGTGGTGGTGAAATCCTTCAGGTTTTTCTTGTCTGGGAAGTTCTTTATCTGTCCTTCAGTTCTAAATGATAGCTTTGCTGGATGGAGTAATCTTGGTTGTAGGTCCTTACTTTTCATCACTTTGAGTATTTTCTGCCAATCCGTTCTGGCCTGCGAAGTTTCTATTGAAAAGTCAACTGATCATCTTATGGGAGCTTCCTTGTGGGTAACTAACTGCTTTTGCTGCGTTTAAGATTCTCTCTTTGTCTTTAAACTTTGGCATTTAATTATGATGTGTCTTGATGTAGGCCTCTTTGGGTACATCTTCTTTGGGACTCTCTGCACTTCCTGGGTTTGTGTATCTATTTCCTTCACCAGGTTAGGGAAGTTTTCTGTCATTATTTCTTCAAATAGGTTTTCAATTTCTTGCTCTCTCTCTTCTCCTTCTGGAACCTCTATAACGCAAATGTTGGTACACTTGATGTTGTCCTAGAAGCCCCTTAAACTCTCCTCATTTTTTGGATTTTTTTTCTTTTTGTTGTTTTGTTTGGGTGTTTTCTGCTACCTTATCTTCTAAATCACTGATTTGGTCCTTTGCTTCATTTAATCTACTGTTGATTCCCTGTAATGTATTCTTCATTTCCATTATTGTATTCTTTATTTCTTACTGGAACTTTTTTATGTTTCCTATCTCCATTTTTATGTTTCCTATCTTCTTGTTGAAGTTTTCCCTGAAATCATTGAGCTTCCTTATAACCAGTGTTTGGAACTCTGCATCTGTTAGATTGCTTGTCTTCATTCTGTTTATTTCTTTTTCTGGAGCTTGGCTCTGTTCTTTTATTTGGGACATGTTTCTCTGTCTTCCCATTTTGGCTGTCTCCTGGTGTTTGTTTCAATGTATTAGGTAGAGCTGCTATGTCTCCCAGCCTTAGTAGAGTGGCCTTATGTAGTAGGTGTGCTGTGGGGCTCAGTGGCACAGTCTTCCTGGTCATCTGAGCTGCACACTCCAGGTTTGTCTTGTGTAGGTTGTGTGTGTCCTCTTGTGATAGTTGAGACTTGGTTGCTATTTGCACGTCAATGAAAGGGTTTGACCCTTGGGCTCGTTGGTTGTGAGGACTGGCCATTACAATAGTGGAGGAGTTGTGGTACAGGGGCTGACCCTACAGAGCAGAATATGCCTCAGCAGGGCCCTGGTGCCTGGCCAATCTGCCCCTTGGGTGTATCATCCTTGGTGGCAGCTGGACGATGCTCCTGCAAATTTGGAAGCTGGCCACTGGACATGCCAGCCTCACGGTCATCGGGGATGGGACCTGCTGCAGGTCAAGTTCAGCCACAGCCCATGCCCCACCCAGGGCCACCCAGCAGGAGCCACAAAGCAGTTTTCAGATGGCTACTGCCTGCGCCATACTTGGAAGTGCCTCAAGAGGCCAAGCCATGAACCAAGATTGGCGGCCGCTAATGCTGGCTTAGGGCTGCTCAGCCAGAAGTATGGGACATGCTCAAGTGAAGTGCTGCTTGTCTGGGTTGTGCAAACCTTTAAAAGACCCTAGGAAAGTCTGCAGCATGAGCCAAGGCATGCGGTTTGTACAAAAAAGTCACTGGCAGTGGCTTGGGTATGCTCAGAAGTTGGATGGGGTGGAGTCTCAGATTCACCAAGGCAGAGCAGATGAAAGGTGATAGGCAGTTTGCTGGAGACTCAGATATGACATCTGCCTGCATCTGCTTGCCGAGAAGGGGCAGAGCTCAACCAAGAAACAATGGCTTCTGCCAGATCCTCTGTCTGGGAGAAAGCTGCCCTTAAACCCTCCTCCTAAAGCCAAACAACTCAGTGTCCCCCTGTATGTCCCTGTTGCCTCTCCAGCTGCTACCCCAGAACTAGAATTCAGAGCCAGTGATTACATCAGTGAGTAAGTCAGTGTGCAGTCCCTTTAAGAGGAGCACCTGGGACTCCAGCCACACTCTGTCTCATTCAGCCACCATCTCTGCTGGTTTTCACAGCTAGATATTATGGGCTTTCTCTCCTTGGCACCAGAACCCCGGGCTGGGGAGCCTGGTGTGGCACTGGGACCCCTTGCTCCTTCAGGGGGCAATTCCACAGCTGAGATATCTCTCCTGATTTTTAATGGTTACATGCGGGTGTGGGACCAGCCCATTCCACATCTCTGCCCCTTCTACCAGTCTCAAGGTGGCTTCTTCTGTATGAGTTCTGACAATTAAGTTTGCAAACTTGTTGTACCGATATCGCTAACCTTTTTTGATATCAGAGGGATTATTCATTATGAATTTGTACCAACTGGACAATCTTATAGTTAATCAAGTTTACTATTTGGAAGTGCTGAAAAGGCTGTGTGAAAAAGTTAGACAACCTGAACTTTTCGCCAACAATTCATGGCTCTTTCATCATAACAATGTACCAGCTCATATGGCACTTTCTGTGAGGGAGTTTTTAGCCAGTAAATAAATAACCGTATTGGAACATCGTCCCTACTCACCTGATCTGGCCCCCAATGACTTCTTTCTTCACCTGAAGAGAAAGGATATATATATATATATACACACATATGTATCATATACCCTCTTCTCTTTCTCTAAAGAACCCTGAGTAATACACCAGGAAACTGCTTATTGAGGTTTTGGCTTAAAAGACTGACAGAGGAAATAATGAGGCTACTCTCTCTGCTTTGCCTTCCTCAAAACTTGTTCTGCATAGATGAGATTTGGTTTAAAATCTATTGTGCCTTTGATTGAGTTAAATATAACACCAGAGGATTTATACAGTATTCTCATCTGGTCCCCTGAAGAGAGCAAAAGTTAAAACCCCTGATATAAATCCACTAAGTAATCCACTGGTAAAATGTCTCACTCCCCTCCTTGTGTGTTGTAATTCCATTTTTATGAAAAGGTATTTATATATTTCTATTTGTCCTGCAATAGTATCACAGGCTCTTAAAAAGCCAGTCTTCTCCCCTTGGAGAACCAGAAGAAGGGGATGAACCCGTTTGGCTTAAATGCCGAATTATCTGGGTCTCAGATCTCTAGCGAAGCCACTTCTACAGGAGTTTTCAGACCAGAGCAGCTGGCTCCCTGCTTTGCTGCCCCACTTCCTTCTCTCACCTTAGTCTTTCTGTGTATATAGTTTTAGTTCCTGGCTTCTACTCCAACCAGAATAGCCTCTTAAGGCAATCTTATCAAATGCAGTGAGGAATGATTGTGTGGACCAAGCATAGGGACACAGTGTTCATCCAGGGCTCACCTCTGGTCCTGCTAGGAGAGGTCTGTGGAGGTCATTTCCCCTGGCAGTCTCAGCCTGTCCTGTCCTGAGGGTCACATCTGGTCACTTAATCATAGTCTGCTGAAGGCTGTTAATCTGCTCTCTACTCCTGATTCAGGCCTTCTCATCCCTTCCTTGAGTATGAGACAAGCACCTTATTTCTTCAGCTGAGGCCCACCCTCTCCACTCTTCACGCCTGACCCTGCAGACAGGGCTGTGTTGTCTGACAAGCACCAGTTAACCTGACCTCTTTTCTTCTGATGCCGACTTTTCACTGAACCACTTGTATACTCTTCATAAGTAGATGTTATCAATTAACTAAGGCTTCTTTTTACCTAGATAAATTTGTTAGAATCTAACACCCTACAACTACTAGGACCATTATTTTATATAAATTGCGTGATTGACGTGTCTCAATTTGCATTGATCTACATGCCTCCTCCCCCCAGGGGTTCTTAGGAATCCACATGTCAAGACTGGTAAATTAGCATACTCAGGAGCATAGTCTAGAGTTCTCACAGAGAGGGCAGCACTTTAAATCTTTATCTAAACCTGGAACAGAGAACTCCTTAATTACCAAGGTGATTTTAGAAATAACGCTCATCGGTGAAGGATTATTTCTATAGTTATTTAGAAATGGCATTTCAGGCAACTTAGCCTGTCATATAAAATAAAATTATGAAAATTATAGGCAAATATTATGAAAATTATAGGCAAATATTAAGGTAAAATGGGCTCACTCTTTCTAGAAAGAAGTTTCTTGACCTTTTTGTATCACTGGCTTCATACAATGAGTACCACAAGGGCATGTCAGTGCACAAGGTTATTCTTACAGGGAAAGTACTGCTTTCCTGAATGATTCCTTGAGAACGTGAAAGAGAAATTGTAGAATCTTTATGAGACATTGATATATTCTAAGGAATTCTAGGTTTTGATAAACTGTACAAATAGCCAAGCTGAAGCTCTCATTCACCTTTTCTCACGTGAATAACGGAAAGATACAAATACAGTTATCACTTATTTGATCACTAACACTAAGTTATTTACCAGTTGCCATCTCTTCTTCCAAAATTCACTTATAGTTGATTCTCATTATTTGTATTAGTTATATTCTATAAAGTTGTCACGCACATTGAATCTGTGAATAAGGAGGACTGACTACACATATTCTTGGTTCTCCATCCTCCTTTCCTTAAAACACTCTCATTCTTGACTGTCTCTCGTAGAACCTTCCTGGGCCTTCTTTCCTCAGGCAAAGTCCTTAATAGGATCCTTTCCCTCCTCGTGTTAAAGTCTCCTAATACTTAGCAAGAATTGGATGCAATAAATGCAATCACATTTAAGAGGTCATAGCTGATACAATACCTGTTCCAGAGATATTTGTAATTTTAAAAAATCTGTTCCTTAATTATACAGAATGAAACTTTGATAGAACATTTGCACTTCTATTGAGTGGTAGGGTGGATACTAGGGGAAATAAGGGTAAAGAAGGCACATTTCTGATATTACATCATGTGAGGGACCACCTACTCTGGGAACTAAAACTTTCTCCCTAGGCCCATGCTTGTAAAATATGTCCTGTGAAGTCTATGGTTCCGGAGTTCTGTTTGACACCAGCAATCTCAGGGCATGAGAGCCCACAGCTAACTCTTCCTGGGCTCTCCATGAGTATTTTAAGCTTTCATCTCGATTTCCAGGGAGAGACATACCTGTCAATAAGCCTCAAGTTTTCAACCAGGTGGAATTCAGGGGTTGAGCATCCATCCTACCACAGGAGATCGCTGGTCTTGGAAGTACCTCCTTCAGCAGCTGGCTGGACGGGAGAGTGTGCTCCATGACAACTTTTCAAGTGCGGTCAAGATTCTTTAGCAGGGTTTGGGTCTGCTATTGTTTAAAGGTTTAACATTATAGAAAGATGATTCTAAGCAGAGCTTGCTGAGATAAAATCTGCTGCCCCATCCCATGCTGGGGCATATGAGTGTTATTTCAGTGGCTGTGTACAGAGCTCTGTAAATCTATACCTTGGATTAAAGCCCAGCTAGAGAATGGAACATTCTCTTGTATGTATTCCCTGGAAAACAGTCACATATGCTTAGACATGAAAGAAAAGCAAAGCTGCCCATGGCAGCTCCTCACATTGCAGAATTTCAAAAATGCCTGCAGCCTCACCAAAGTGAACTCTCTGAACAAAAGGAGGTAGAAAAAGTGAGAGGAGACTGGATGTTGGCTGATTTCCTGGCCTCTCCGCCCTACTACCCCCCAGCCTCCCTCCCTACAGATGTTTTTGCTGAGCTTCTGTCAGCCTTCTTGGCTTACTCTTTGGCTCACTCCCTAGGGAGTTGTATCCAAGCAAGTGTGGCAAATGTTGCATGAATCAAGAAAAAAGATTGCCTTTTCCCAGCTAAGTAACTTTTGCTTTGGGTTATTTTTAAATGATACTTTTTTTTTATTCTAATTGTGAAAGTTGTCAAGCCCGTTGCAAAAAAGTTGGAAAAGGCAGATAAGCAACAGAACAAATTAGAAAAATTAAGTGAAATCTCATCATACAGATATAATCATTGTTGACATTTTTATAGTTTTTTTAAGGCTTTCTCTGTGAATTAGTACAAATAGATAATGTTTTCAATGGGATTATTTTGGATATACTGTTTTGTATAGTGCCTTTTCCTCTCACTTGGCAATATAGTCTAAACATTTTGCCATGCTATCACATATCTTCAGAACATCGTTTTTTTAAATATAGACTATTTTCCTAGAGCAGTTTTTAGATTCAGTGCAAAGTTGAGCAGAAGGTGCAGAGAATTAGCATTTACCCCTGACCCTCCACATGCATAGCGTCCACCATTGTCAGCATCCCCCCAGACCACCATTTTCAATAGCTGCGTGGTCTTCCAGTATCATAATCCTTTTAACCAATTCCTACTGTTGAATTATGTTCCTGTTGTTGAACATAATTCTTTTAACCAATTCCTATCATAATTCTTTTAACGAATTCCTACTGTTGAGTTCCTATTTCCAGGGATTATATTCAAAATACATAGAAAGCATTTAACAGCCAGCAGGCATGGACCAACCAATCAGAATGCCCAGTCAGACCAAAACTGGGTCCTGGAAGCCCTGGACTGTGCCAGGCATGAATCTTAGTTTAGTGTTTGAATAGCAGGGAACTCTTGGGGAGGATCAGGAGACAGGCAGTGTAGGAGTCCTTGAGGAAAGGGCTTTAAGTAGCATCTATTTATCAATAACACACAAGATTTTCAATGTTGTAACAACCCACATGACCATATTGAGCAAATTTTCTGACCATCGGACTATGTATCAATATTACAAATAGAACAGCTATGAACATCTCTCTAGATAGCATTGCACAGATCTCTGGTTATTCCTAGATAAACCTTTGCTGAGTCAAAAGATATATATTCATAGGGCTTTTAGTGTGTAGTTCCAAATTTTTGTCAAGTTAATACAATTTATATTTTTACCAATCTTATCCTTTTTTAAAAAAAAAAACTTTACCATTAAAGTCTGTGCACTGTTGGGTAGGTTTTTTGTATCTCAGTTTCTCTCAAATCCACCCAGCAAATCCACTTGTAGGTATGTGGCCAAGAAAAATACACTGGTACATACAAAAAGAGGTACCTCAATGGACTTTCATTGTAGTCTTGTTTATAATAAGAATAACCCCTCCCCCATTGAAAACAAAGGAAATACTCAGGAATAAGGTGAGTTATGGTAATCCGTGTTATGAAATATAATGATTAAAATGAATAAAGAAGTATGACTGACATGGAAAGTTTTAAGACATATTGAGAAGGAAGAGCAAGTTGTAGGACAGTACAGGCACAATAATGTTATGCAAAACACATATTTGAATATGTAAAGTAATGTGTATATAAATACATATGTGTCTGGGAAGAACACACATCAAAATATTGATACCTCTGCAGAGAGAAGTGGGTAGAAGGTTTTCTCATTTTTCGGTCTGTATAGTTTATAGCGCTTGAATTCTTACAATGATAAACTGTTCTTATCGTGTCATTTTGAATATTCTTTAATATAAAAGGATTGAAGTCAGTTGTCTTCCTTTGGTCTTGTGTTTACTTCTTTTTCTTCCTAGCAGAAGAATTCTTCCCCCTCACCCAAACTTTTAAATGAAATTCCAATATATATGAAACCTGAAATTAGTGCTGATCTAAGTGCAAACCAGCTTCAAGGGCCTGAGATCTGTGCAGCCACACAAGCCCCACTCTTGATTTAATGCTCTACTGTCTATGTCTTGAAATTCTTAATAATTTTTGAATAAGAGGGTCACTTTTTGAATAAGAGGGTCACTCAGTATCACTCTGAACTGAGCCCTGCAAATTATGTAGCTGGTTATAACAATAGATTAGACACTCTCTGAGTTTCAAGAGCCTTTTGTGAGCTTTCAAAGAATCAGAAGCACTCACTAGCCAAGTAGGGCGTGGAGCCTGAGAAAACGGCCTCCAGAGAAGAGTTCTGAGCAACCCTTAGCATTAGGTCCTGATATCACAGCTTTACATGACTGAAGGTTTCAGGCAGTATATGGGCTCAAGTCTTTGCAGTCAAAACCATGTCAATTCCAGGTACATCTATAGCATTTTCATTGCACAGCATAGTTTTCCAAATATCTTTCTGACCTCTGTAGAAAGTCCCTGAGAGTCCACGTTAACCCAAAATATGCATATGACATATTATGAAACTTTTACACCAGAACTTTTGGTTAAAAATGAAATGTAGTATCTTCTTGTTATCTCACCTTGGAGGAGGTAGGATGGCTAATGTTTCAGGTAGAGGAAAAATAGGAGAAAATCTGTATTCTACCTCTTTTTAAAAAAAATTTCTTCTTATGGCTTACTTACTTGGGCTTTCAATGATTCCATTTCCCTCATTCCATGTCCATTGAATTGTTAAATGTTTGAGAGAAGATTTTGTGTGCGGAAAGCAGTAATTGTGTCTGTGTCATGCTAGTGGAAATGAAATGAGTCTCACAAGGTTTGTCTTGGAAAACCCACACCAATGCCCAGAAACCACTGCTTCCTTTTCTAACAGCTTGCTTACAAACCACGTATTCCTTCCTAAAACTCTTGCCTGAAATTGTTGTGTTCTTCTGGCATGTCATGTTGTTAGGGTCCCCACTAACTCCCCATTGCCAGTGGGTTTGTCTGCTTTCCTGCCTTTCTTCCTTTCTTTCCTCCTTTCTGAAACCTACACTATACAGAAAACGCATGAAAATTTCCACCACTCCACAACAGCCACTTTTAATCTTTGAGTGAACATCCCGCAAATTATCTCTCTATGTACAGAAAAATATAGATATGACTATAAATAACTATTTACATAAATGTGTCTTTCACCATTGCCTTCTATTTAATTGGTTCAAACCAACTAACTTACAATTAAATAAAATACAATGAAATTTGTCAGAAAAAAACACGATCTCCTCATGAAATTCAAGTTTAAACTCCTTACAGTGGCATTAAGACAGTGCCCATACCCTGGAAAATGTTCTGCCCTATTCTTCATTTATCTGAGCAATATTTGATTAGAGTCACACTCATTGTGTGAAACTCTTTAGAAATATTGGAAAAACTGTCCTATCCCCTCGTAGGCATCCCTCTAATAATACCTTTGTTCTGCAATCCTGTTGCACTTACTACATACATATATGCCATTCAGCAATTGCCATTCAACATATACTAACTGTTGTGTTTTTTAATTTTTATTTTTTTTAACTAAAGGTAAAACTATGGACATCCTTTAACCGTCTGCCTTACTTAGCACAGTGCCCTAGATTCAAAAAGCAGCTGATGAATATTTGATAATAGAGATGAGGATACTGTTACCACCACATAAGGGGACTTCACATTGATGTTTTATTCCTAAATATTTGTGAATATGTGGGCACTGCTGTCCCTATTCTTTCTCACACTATGTGCTTTCTATCAATTTCTATAGTTCCCAACCTGACATCACTCTTATTTAGGGACTAATGGGAGAGTTTGGGCTTCCAAGATCTTTCCTTAATATAATAGGACTCAACATGGTTTTCCTCCCTCTCCCTCTTACTCTCTTTTTCTCTTTCTTTCAACTCAATATCAGTGACCTGATCATTTTTTCAAGGGCTGGAAACCAGGGGCTTCCCAGATGCAGAATGAAGAATATTCTCCTTATCCTGGTGGTCAAGGCCTTTACCACGTGAGGTTTTATGTATTTTATCCCTCTAGGCAGTCACTTGTCTTTTTCAGTGCCCACTGTAGTCCAGGGACTGGACCGGGTACTTTACACACAATTATTCTACTTTCTACTCACAATAAGTCTGCAAGGTAGATGTTCCCCCATTTTGTTTGTGAGAAAAGGGAAGTTCAGAGACATCAAGTAACTTGAAGATATCTCTTTTCTGGCAAAATTTAAAGAGGCACAATCAAAGCAAGTTGGCTGATTTAACTAGTAGCTTCACAACAATATTAGAGAGTAAATTAAATTATTACAAATCTCTCCACAGAAAGGTGCTCGTTCAAGTTTCCAATTCCTTTGAGAATATAAATGAACACGTATTTATTCCTTCCTGGCTTTAATTTCAGAAATCTCTGAGCCCTCAGTGAAGCCTTTGCTAACATAGTCAGGGCCTGGGTTTCCACAGGGATCCAACATCCTTCTTGATACTAAGTGTTACATCTCAGGACTCACTGGGCTGGGGGTGGTCTGATGACAGGCAGGTAAGACAAGCTGGGATCACATCCAGAGCCTCCTGCTGGGGTGGGACAGATGTTGGGGGTCAGACTCAGCTGCAGGCCTGCGTAGAAGTCTTTTTCTGACCACTTAGAGATTATGACACTGGACGAGAAGTGGTTCAGGAAAGCTATCAAGGTCACAAAATCCAGCATACAAAAACTGGGATGCCCCATGATGGTGGTTGCTGCTGTTTCCAAGAGCTTCCTGTGTGCCGGGAACTTCACTTACATTATCTATAATCTTAAAACAGAGTTTCCCCAAATGTGGTCCATGTAGAGAAACCCAATGGTGCAAGAACAGAAATAACTCTGGGGTCAAACAAGTATGAGAAATAAAGTGAACTATTTCCACCCCACCAAAGAAATTACATTACTAAGGGCTCTAAAAATACAAAAATAAGCAAAAAATCCTTGCAATCAAGAAGCCATACTGAAAACCTTTAAGATAAGAATATATAATGAGCGATAGAGATGGCAACTACAATCTCTGAAATTTTGAGACAGTTTTCTTAAAAGGAAGGAGAAAGATGGTAGTTCAAATACACAAAGTGAAGTTTTTTTTTTTGTTTTTTTTTTTTCTATAAGAGGGGAAACAGGAGCACACAAGGCAAAGTGATCATATGAAAGGGAGAGCCTGGGGTCAGCCGGACGGCTCAGTTGTTTAGAGGGCAGGCTCTCAACAACAAGGTTGCCATTTGAATTCCCACAGAGTTGTACTCTCTACAACTAGATTGAAGGACAATGACTTGGAGCTGATGGGCTTTGGAGAAACACACTGTTCCCCAATAAAATAAAATAAAAATCAAATATTAAATAAAGGAGAGCCTGAAGATGAAGAAATATACTTATATATCTGTTTCCTTAAAGAAATTGTGAGCTCCTTTGTGAAATGCCAAAAAAGGCACTCAAAATTTTTTAAATCACAAGAGAATCGACAGTTTATGAAATTCAATTCCAAAGAATGAACAAAGATCTGAATCATGGGAGCCCGAGGAAGGAGAGTGGAAACATACTTTTCTGAGCTAGAAGGGGAGTGGCAGAGTATGTGGAAAACAAAGCGATATTCTGAATGGAGAAGAGGCTACACAAAGGAGCTGTTTGGCCGTGGAAAGACTAACATCAGATGGCCTCGACCAGTACAGTATGTGGGAGGGTAGGTCACTGCTCTCAGAGGGAGCTGGCAGCGTTCAGGAGTGGGACAGAGTGGGAAAGGCACTGAGCCAGACAGAAAACAGCTGGTGGGGCCCATATGTTTGGGAGTCAACCAGAGATGTGTAACATTTTGCTGAGTAACAGTGGGAACCCAATGTGAAGAACAGTCAATACAGTGGTGATAAGGGCATGGTCCCTGGACCCAGATTAACCAGGTGTGGATTTGAATCCCAGATCCTTCCCTTTTCAAAAGGTGGTAAGAATTAAACTAGGCATTGTATGCAAAACACTTAGAAGAGTGCCTGGCACATTAGTAACCACTCAATAAGTATTAGCTAGTATTTCTATTGTTGTTGTTATTCAATTGTGGTATAACCATTTGTCAGAATCTCGTAATTTTTCTTAAGGAAGTATGAGGTAACCTAGGACAAGCAAAGATAGGATCACTGTCATGATATGAGGCAGGAACCCAAAGCCCAGCAGGCACTGTGAGAGGTCACAAGGTGATGGGGTCTGGGTGCCTAACTAGGTAGAAAGTATAGTCAAATTCAGAAGGACAAAGGTGTGTAGGGTAGATGTTGAGGAAAATTTACCTTCATTGGTTGATGTGAGCTTTTGTCTATTAGCTTTTATCTGTTCCTGTATGTGAGGTAACTTCTGTGCTGATCTGGGATTGAGTAAATCCCCCCTTTGGTCTCATTCTCACGAGCAGGGGAGACATGAGATGAGGTTGTTTTTCTGTTTGGTCTCATTCTCTCAAGTAGGGGAGATATGAGATGATGTTTGTTGTTCTGTCCGTGCTGTGAGGTGATGGTGAGCTTAGGGTTAAAGAAATTCTTGATCAGAGGTTGAGAGAATTCCCTCTTTGTTCTGTCTGTTTTGCCCACATCAGCAGATGAAGTGAAGAAGTAGCTAAGTTATATCAGGACGACGTGACAGACACGTTGCCAGGCTTTGGAAGACCTTGGGCTGATGGTCCCAAGCAAGAACAGTAGATGTTGCTTATCCAGATGAATTGACCCTTTGGCTGGATGGACAGCATTCATATCAGTAACTGCCGGACCCTCCTGGAACTGGCCATTCCCGGAGGGGGAGGCAGAAGCAAGAAACTTGTCTCAAAGTTACATCTGAAAAAAATATATAACACAGACCTCAGTTGGCAGTGTTAATTAATTATTATTTTATCGTTTGGTCATTTGTCATTGGTGATTTTTCATCTTTCTAACATTTTGAAGACTTCCAGCAACATGCAGCTTACAACACCAAGGGATGTCCTGACTTTCTGCCACCAACCTGGTGAGGTCTGGCTGGTTCCCGGCCTTTCCAGTGTTGTTCCCCACGGTTAGCCTTCTTGAGAATTTGTTAGCATCTAGAAAACTTGTATGCAGCTTGTAGCTTACAACATCAGAAGACGTCCTAACTTCTAACAACAACAACAGCGACAACAACAACAGCACATTCTTTAGAATGTTAACACCTTGAAAACTTACGTGCAGCTTGCAGCTTACAACATCAGAAGACACCTTGAATTCTAACAACAACAACAAAGACCACAACAGCAACATTCTTGGAAACTAACAAAGAGCAGTGTGGGGGATACCGGATTTCTCTCAGCAACAGACCTGGCAAGGTTTTGATTTATAACTTGTCCAGTGTTGTTCTCCCCCAGTTTGGTGAGCTTTTGGCATCTACTATAATAGTTGCTGTCCTATAGAGTTTATTACTTCTTTTGGTTACTCCTTACTGATGTTATTTGTGTGTTTAGCCAAGTGATCTTTTGAGCAATAGTAAACATACATTGGGATCTCTTAAACTTATATGTATGTGTATTCCTTTGACGTGACATTGTTATCAATGTATATAGTTTACTCTTAACCACCTTTACTTTCTGACATTAACATATTCTATTAATTGCCTTTGTCTTTTGCTATTACATATTGCTAAATAAATTGATTAGATATTGCTAAATAAATTAATTATCCCCATTCTAGCATGTGTCCCTCCTCCTTCTTTTCCCTACTCGTTATTACAAGGTGAGACATCTGAGCCTGAACTTTTAGCTGAGGAAATGCTCAGGAAATGACAAGACCTAAAATGTCATCGTAAAGATCATGACTACCATACATGCATTCATCCTATTCCTTTGACAACATTTTTTTGAGCATCTACTCTGTGCCAACCACTATTCTAGTGCTGGGGATACAGCAGTCAATAAAACACACAAACATCCCTTTCCTCATGGAGCTTACACTGTAGCAGGCATTAGCAATCATCCATCTCAACCTAAACTCCTTCCTCACATTATTGCCTTAATCTTCTCAACAAACCAATTAGGCAATTATTATCAAACCCATTTTTCAGATAAAAAAATTAAATTTTGCTCTAAACCAAAGAGGTAATAAATGGCAAAACCAGGTTTCAAACACTGATGTAATCTTATTATTCTTACAAAAACGGTTCTCTATTTCATCTCCGTGCTGCTGAGTAATATTGGTGGGTGACAAGAAAAGCCTAAGGGTTGAGGGGCTTAGGACCTGTAAGGTCAGAATGTTGGGCCCCTCCCATGGATGCTGAGTCCCCCATGAAAAGTTCGTCAGGAAAAGCTGAGGGACAGAAGGAAATGTGACCTTGGCACTGAATCCTGGAAGAAGTGAGAGTGCGTTGCTGAGGGTGGTATGAGGAAGTGTGGACTTCAAAGGCAAATCAGTAACAGAGCCATAAAGTAGGAGCAGCCCTGGTTTGCAAGGTCATCTGCTTCTTCTGGTTCCTGCTGAGTGGGAAAGAAATGGGAGAAGTCATGTCCTCCATTGTAGAATCTCTTGGATGCTTTTTTCAGGCAAGGAGATGAAAAGGTGCAGGCATGGCAGAAGCAGCTGAGGTTGGAAGAGCATCCCAGAAGATGATGTCAGAGGCTAGTAGATGGATGGAGAGAAGCCTGGGGCTGGAGAAGGATTCAGTTTCCAAAGAGTTGGCAAGAGAAGCAAGGAAACTGGGAGACAGGATGGAGAAGCAAGTTAAAAGAAAAGCAGAGAACATTGCATCCCCGGAATTCTGTGAGAGGGGGTTGAAGGGTTGCATGTGCCACATTCTAAGTGGAATGTCAGAGAGGGCAAGTCCAACGGCAAACTTACCTGCCTAGGTGTGTACCATTCATAAATGGCCTCCTTTTTGCTTTTGGTGCTGGGGAAAGAAGGATCTGGCATCACTGCGGCTTTCCAGGGAAACTTGACTGTTGCTAGTCTACCCCACTGAATTCAGAGGTGTTTGTGATTACCAAATTGGGAAGAGCAAGGATATCACCAGGTATGTATTATTTCACAGCTGTGCCATCTCATTATAACCTTGCCAAGAGTCTATGGTAACATTAAATCCCTGATTAGTGGAACCATGCTTTAAAATTGCTGAGACACCAGGGTGGCTGGTTAGCTCAGTTGATTAGAGTGTGGTGCTGATAGCACCAAGGTTGCCAGTTCGATCCCCGCATGGGCCACTGTGAGCTGCGCCCTCCTTAAAAATATAAATTAATTAAATAAAATTTCTGAGGTACCAAATTGTCCAGCAAGCAGGTACTGAAGAGAATGATCTGGGTGGTTTAGCCTGGAGTAAATTCCCACAAAATGCAAGTTAGAGATGTCATCAGCTATCTTTAAAAATAATCGATCTGTGCCTTTAGCCTAATGCTTCTCCAAATTTGTAATTTTAAAGGTTTGATGAGGTAGGGGGAAAGAGGACAGATTCATTCCAGTTGTACCCAACAGTCCTAGAGGCCAATGACGTAAATATATAGGAATGAAGTGGTAGGGTGTAGAGAGAAGAGAGATTCTAGTTTATAAGGTCTAGAGTGTGAGTACTTCTGAACTTTAGTATGTGTATGAACCTCCTGGGATCTTGTGAAAATGCAGGTGCTGATTCAGTGAGTCTAGGATGGGACCTGAGATCCTGCACATTCAGCCAGTTCCCAAGTGACTCTGATGCTATTGGTCTGCAGACCATGCTTTGAGTAGCACGTACCTGCATTACTTAACTAGTCCAAAGTTATCTTATTTTTGAGGTAAGGAGACTATTAACCAATCCATTAAAACATAATAGGTATTACATTTTTGTATAATGGTAGGGTGATTGCAAGATTTGTAGCCAGAATTTGCAGGTTTAACTCCTGACTCTACCATTTTCTAGCAATAAAACTTTGGCCAAATTATGGATCATCTCTGAGTCTCAGTTTTCTCATCTAAAAACATGAGGTAATAAGATCGGCCTGGGTTGCCTGACCACACAGGGTGGATATGAGCGTCAAATAAAACAACTTTATAAACTGAAAATGCTGTACATGTGTAACTATTATTATCATTTATTGGAAGCTAAAGAAACCTTACTAATAGTTCCCATTTCCTCTATTTTCACTTTAATAGTAAACAACATTGCAAAGTGTTTACATCTATCTGATACTATTAAGCACAGTAGGGATTATTTGGTTACCCTTTACCACTCTAACGATATGAGCCGGACTCATGTTAGCCCTATTCTACAGGTGAGGGAAGGAAGATCTAGAACACTAAGGTTATGCACAGATGCTAAGTGTTGATGCTGTGATATGAACTCAGCTGGACTCTCCAAAACTCAAGCCCTGGTTCGCTATATTCAGTTGACTTATTGTAGTTAATACCCAGCATCACAGAAGAAGGCTGTGGTCTAGAACAGGAGCTGGCCAACTGTTTCTGTAAAGGGCAAGATAGTAAATATTTTAGGTTTTGCATGCCAAATTTAGGTCTCTCTTGCAACTATTCAGCCCTGTTACTGCAGCACAAAAGCAGAGACAATACGTAAAGGAATGCGTGTGGCTGTGTTCCAACAAAATACTATTTACAGAAACGGGTGGCAGGATTGATTTGGCCTGTGAGCTATAGTTTGATGATCTCTGGTCGAGAAAATTCTGACTTATCCAATATAATGGCTACTAGCCACATGTGACTATTTAAATTTAAACCTATTTAAACTAAATTAAAAATTCAGTTCCTTAGTTGCATTAACCACATCTCACGTGCTAAATAGACACATGTGGCTAGTGCTTACTGCATTGAACAGTGCACTTCCTTCATCACAAAAAGCTTTTTGGAGAGCCCTGGTCTAAGCCATCTAGGGGGGAGGGAGAAATCCCTTTCCAGTGGCTGTGAGGACATGGAAGTTCTGAGTCCTGGCTTTGCTGGTTCGCCAGCTATATGACTCTAAGCAAATCACACCATTTCCCAGAGCCTCAGTTAATGCACACATAAAATGGGGACAGTATCTCCTCACTCTGTTGTAGGAACTGAATAAGAAAAAATATGAAAAGCGCTTTGTAATTTATTAGGAGCTGCACAAACATAAGCCATCATTAGAATTCTAGGATTGTTATTTGAGATGGGATAAAATGTATGAAGGCAGAATTTGGTACCTGAGTTGAGAGAAACAGATTTTCTTTTAAATCATCCAGTGGAAGCTCCTGCGATGTCAGAGTTTCTAAAATAAGGAAATATTATTGTTCATGTGGTATTCTAATTTTTGGACAGGCATGAAGCATGAAACCAGGCAGATCTCAGTGGCCATTCATCTTTCAGAGCTTGGAGTTGCCGTAGTAATTCTTAACATTGTCAGGAAACAGATGAAACTGTCCAGATAGGAGCTGTGATGAAATTGGGCAGGTCTCAATATCATTCCTGAAAGAGATCAAAGGCTTATTCTTCTTAGTCACACTCAAAGTTAAGAAGGATGGAGCTATCTCATATTAAAGGTTGCTTTACCTTCGCAAGGGTCCCCTTTACTTCACAGCCACTGTGGAGCCCCACACGGGTCAAACACAAAGCTCAATTTTGCCACAGTGACACATTAGGCCAGTCACCCTTCTAGGAAAATCCCTGCTATCACTTCCCTTCCCATCAGCCTACGGTCCTCTCTGTCCCTCAGGAATTCTGCCTCTCAAGGTCCTGGGGGCCAGGCTACTCTCCAATTCTAGGCCATTTTACTACTGTCATTCATTTGAGTAAACAGAGGAGAAGGTTTCTTCCTGTTTGGTGCTGGGTACAATCCTTCCGATTTCTGCCAATAAGTAGGAGTTATGTTTCATATCCTTCCTTATAGTGTTTTATATGAGCTCCTAGAACCTATGTCACACCTCTCTACCTTCATTCTTATTTTCTTTTACCTTTATTTTTCTCACTTTAAGTACTCTAACAATTCACTTCTCTGCTCCCCAACTCACACTTGCCTATCAGGTTGGAATGAAGGTTCTTATTCTCATACCACCAGTTGGTGACAGTGTATATTAGTTGAAATTTTAGGAAAGTAATTTGGGTATATTTTTCTAAATCCTTAAAAATCTCTATATTATATTCCTAGTAATTCTATTTCTAGGGAAGCATCCTAAGTAAATTATAGAGATCACTGAAAATTACTAAACAATGATATTCATTACTGTATTATTTATAATAGTGAAATGTAGAAATAACCTAATTGTCAACAATAGGAAAAGAATTTTAAAAACATCAAATTTTAAAATGGAAAGAATTACACCAAAATATTAACAGTGATTTTGTTTGAATATCTCTGGGGTATCTCTGGTTATCCCTGTAGTATGTGATTTTTCTTCTTTGTCCTTTTCTATTTCTTATGATGTATATATACAAAAATCAGAAAGAAGTTATAAAAATGAAAGTTCCCATCTCGTGAGCCTAGCTATTTTGTATTGCTCTATAATATTTACGATTAAGGATTCAAAATATACAATTGCAGGCTCAGACAACCCTGACGTTAAATACATCCTTAGGGACAGCCACATGCAAAGCTTTCCCGTATATATTTGAGTAGAAAAATCTAAAAGCTTACTTTGGGATTCCTTCCAATTGATGGACAGCTTTGAAAGGAAAGGGGTTAAGGCCAAGCTCCCTGAAATTAACCTGCTATCAGCACATCAGCATAGAGGACATAGTTGCCAAACCTGCCACGAAACCCCTCTTGTTGTTGTCATTGTCCCTGCAGTGCTGAAGAAATGGCTCTTACGAAGCTAAGTGAAATAGACAAAAGGTCTCTGCAGATGAAGATGATTGGGAAGGAACAACAGATGGTGGAGAAACACAATGGATTTCTCCAAAACATCCATGCAGATGAAGGTGTAATGGAAAAGTAAGCCAGGACTGAGCTCTCAGGAGCAGCGTCTGGAGACTGCATTGGGTCAATAGGATATGAATGATGACATTTCCAGGTTCAGGATTGAGGTTGACATTTTTCTACAATTCTACCAATTTTGACCCCAGACATATTTATTGTGGTATAGGGCCTGTGAGTCACTCCAGGGGCTTATGGTCAAAAACCAGGCAGATGGCAGTTGAAAATAAATGGTCAAGACTCTAGTCTCAATTTACAAAAATACTTTGATTGTTTGGGGTTTTCATTATCTTTACTTGCTGAGATATAAACCATTTAAAATACTTTCCAGAGTAGAGGAAGTACAAATTTTCATATAAGTACATACATGCATTTTTAAAATACAGGATAGACATGTATTAATATAATACAATGGTTAACAACATTTTTAAATAAGGAGAACTTTTTTAAAGTAGAAGATTTTCCAGAACACTTCATATGCCAAAAAAGCTATTATGAGATCACAGATGTTTCAAAATGCATTTATAGTTTATTAACAGCAGTAGCATATACATTTAGAAATTTTGAGCAGTATTTATTCATGTAAACAATACTTAGTCTATAGAAATGTATACAGATTTCAAGACCCCTTTCTATGCAAGGAAGTTATAGCGTGCCCCCATCTCAGAATCTAAGGCCGGTAGACTGGGAACTACTGCTATAAACTCCCATCACAAACATATTGTGATTCGTTGAGAAGTATATGTGAGCACGTGTGTGTGTGTGTGTTTGTGTGTGTACATATGCACACATATATGCACTCCAGCAAAATAGCAATAGTCCAATAGGGAATGAGCAAAGGATATCAACCCAATAATTATGGAAAAGGAAATACAAATGAGTTTTATACATATATAAAGTATATGTATGTATACATATATAAAGTATATGTATGTATACATGTATATGTATATATATATATATATATATATATATATATATATATATATATATATATATATACATGAGGCCAAGATGCTCAGCCTCACTTATAAAAAGGATGAAAACTAAAATGAGATACCAGTTTAAGTATTCCAGATTGGCAAAGATAAAAAACTTTAATAATACATGGTTGTAGGAAAAGAGTGGAAAAGAACTCATCACTTTTGCTGGAAGTATAAATGGGTTCAACCTCTTTAAAGAATAATTTGGTAAAATCTATCAAAATTAAAAAATATATATATCTATTGACCCAGCAATTCTATTTTTAGAGTTATTCAATAGACATACCTGTACATATACATGTTGACACATAGATGTGTAGGTATATTCATTGCAGCACTGTTCGTAGTAGCACTTGATTGGAAACAATCTACCTATCCATTAATAAAGAACTGATTAGCAAATTATTAGATAGCTCCACCATGGAATACCATATAACCATTTTTAAATGAGGCAGCACTGTATGTACTAATATGAAATGGGCTCCAAGGTAGATTGTTAGAAAAGAAACATGAGATACAGAATAGTGAGATAATGTCCTCTCATTTATATTTTAAAAGGCGTTTTATATTTATATAAACATAGCTGCTTATTTATGCATAGAATCTATGTGGAAGAATAAAGAAGAAGCTAGTAAACGTTGTGGGGAGGACATCAGGGGGCTTGAGATCAAAATGATATCGTAGACTTACTCCTTTCTGCATTGTCTTTTGAACCATATTATACTTTTTAACTAATTTTTCTTTTAACATTTTATTTTATTTTGTTTTTTATTTAAGTGTGTTTTTCCAAGACCCATCAGCTCCAAGTCAAGTAGTTGTTTCAATCTAGTTGTGGAGGCCATGGCTCACAGTGGCCCATGTAGGGATCGAACAGGCAACTTTGTTGTTAAGAGCACTGTGCTCTAAGCAACTGAGCTAACCAGCTGCCCCCTTAACTAATTTTTTTTAAAGGGCATTTATTTATTATTTGTGCCTGCGTTTACACATACAGAGCTGCACAGCTGCAAAGATTTTGGAATTTGGAATCTCACTGTTAAACCATATATTGATTCAGTCAACAAATATTTATCCAGCCTCTCTATTCCTGTCTTGTGCAATATACTGCTAAGATGTCAGTCACCCAGAATGAAATCAGTGCAAGGATAGCAGGTACACCGTGGGGCCTGGAAAGATCCCAGGGTTCTTCCTCTAGAAATGTCCAGGGCGGGCCTATTTAGGGCAGATTGAAGGCATAATCACAGCATCTGTTTCCCTTGTGTGTCTTGCAGTTTGCTGTGGGAATTTACCAAAATGGACTACATCTCGAACAGAACAGATGATGGGAACGACATTTTCTCTGAAAGCCCTCAAACTGATGTGCTTCAAGAGGTGGGGACTAAAAAAGGGGTAAAGGAGAAACTTAAATGTCACGGCGGGGAAGAGAGGAACCTAGTATCTCCTATCTCAAAGCAGTAAGGAAATCTCTGAGGTTTTCCTCAAAACAAAGAAGTACAGGACCTTCAGAGTGTGGCCCCAGAAGGGAGGCATGGTCTCCGCTGAGGGCTGCTCTTATCACCCAGGGACTTACCTGCCTTCCCATGAAAAAACTGTGCAGTACATGTTGTTTTTGTCCTTGGAATTTGTGGCATTTTTCACCTTAGAGCAAATTACCATATGTAAAATTGTCGCCTTCTCACAAATTGTTTTCCAACTGAATACATGAAAGAGATCTATTTACTCTTAATTCAGTCTGAATCTCTCTTAGTCTTTGAAATTCAGTCACCCAGCTGACGTGGAATGGGAGGGAATTAAGACAAAGCCTGAGCTTGTTTTGGAAAAATTTTATGCTTTCACTACCATTTAGATCAAAGCAGAGGCATGGCTGAGACCCCTTTTATTATCGATGAGCAAATCTCTCCATAGATCCCCCAGGCTATTGGCTATATAAGAGGGTAGTTTCAGCCAGTCAGAAAAGCATAAGGGAAGGATAGAGTGGGAATTTCTCACCCTAGGCTTATGCAGCCCCCAAAGGAAGCTGAGGACTCATCTGTTTACCTCTCTTTTGAATATATTTTGGATTTAGGGATGGCTAACTCTGCAAATCTGCAGAAAGAAAGACTATCCTAAGCTTGACTTAACCTTCAAGGACTCTGCAGTAGGTAAACTAACTAACAACAGCAAAAAAAAACAAACAAAGAAATAGAAGGTGTGAAGGAATAGAGTTAGAAGTATGGAGAACAGATAATAATTAGACAAAAACTGGAAGGAGAGAGAGACAGCCAAACAGATAACTTTTATGGGAAAAAAGAATAATAAGAACAAAATTAGAAGGGGACTCTTAGGATGGGGTTTTTAGAAAGGCTGAGGACGGGAAAAGAAAATAGGTAATTTGAGGTGTGGTGGGTTATGATCTTAGGGAACACATAAATTGAAGGTATTACTCTACAAATAGTATCATGATTCTTTGCGGGCAGCTTGTCCCTGGACTCCAGGAAAAAGCTGCTTTCATTAGCAGCTTTGCCATGGCACCTTCCTGGCATTCATGGTTCAATGTTCCCTGCTGAATCCTGTTAGTCAGTGAACTGTGATACCATCACTTGTTGACCCAGAACACAATAAGTCTAATTAGCTAATAAAATTGTTCACTCTGTATGAGTTTTTCAAATAGTCCACACTCTCAGGGTACAAGGCATATAGATTATTTCTTCAAATTTAAAGTCAGGGCATAAGGTTTTTACATTTTTATGATTGTATTTATATTAATTTACTTATATGGGAAATTCTGTAATTACATAAAAATAAATCACATGCAGTAACATAATTAACAAAAAAGTATTAACAAATTAGGCTCTCTGCTGATAAAATGACGAGTATATGACTTCTTGAGGAAGAAACATTTTTTTCTCTTATTCTCTGAAAGCAAACCAGAGGATCTCTACTTTCCATAGTCTTACATTTGTCTTTTTATAAGAAAAGATCATAAGATTTAAAGGGCAGGCTCAGAAGAAAATGGAGAAAGTTAATAGTAGTTAATTTTTTAATTGTTGGTGCAATTAACAAAATAGATCTTAGCCAAAGCTGCCATACCTAACCATCAAAACCCCTAAAGTATTTAGAAATGAATATTTTGCTCTGGTTTCAAGTTTCCTGATCCCTGGCCCTGCTCTCTACAGCATTGATTTCCGATGCCAGGTGAGTGAACAGAATTTCCTGTTTCCTGCTTTTGTTTTCATCTCTCACAAGCAGAATGTACTAGTCTACTTCTGAAGTCTGTTTATTCTAAAACTACTTATTGGGCATCCACTACATGCTAGGCACTGTTAAGTGCCGGGAATGCATATATATAAAATCCTTTCCCCTCAGGGAGCTCTCACACTTGGAGGGATTCAGACAAGAAAATGGCGATGTATGATAAATTCATGCCAGCAGTAGCAGACGTGCTACCAAGTCATTGCAGGGGCTGATCCAGGGAGATGACGGGGACTATGAAAACTGAGTTTTAAAGGATAAAGTGAGTGAGAGCAAAGCATTTCAGAAAGATGGGACCGCACACGTAAAGACAAAGGAGCCAGAGAGAAATTGTGTGCTTGAGAGAAGATGAGTGGGAGTAAAAGACATGATGTGCAAGCAGCCGGGCAGGACACTAAGGAGGTAGAAATGGAGCAGGGTGTAAACTGGAAGCCAGGACAACAAGAAGATTCAAGGACTAGTGAAGACCAAAGTAAGGCAGTGACTGGCAGCAGGGAGCCATGCAGATGGTGGGGGAAAGGACACAGATGTAAAAGATACTAGGTATTCTTGGGCTTGGATACCAAGTGGATATGACACGGGTAATGAAGAAGGAAAAGAACGTCTCCCATGAAAACTCAAGGACCTCTTCCAGGGTTCTGGCAGAGGCATCTGGATGGATAGGGAGACCATATGCTAGGATGGGGAACCTGGGCACGGTAGAGGGGAAATATGATGAGTTAAATTTTTTGCTTGCTGAGTTTGAGGTGCTTATGGAACATCCAAATGGAGACATAAGCTCTTCCAAGAACTGCACGTAAATGGAAAGTAATGCCCTCAGGATGTGTATTTCATACAGGCACACTTTTAGTTTGTTACTAAACACACACACACAAGTCTTTATGTGTTCAATCCTGCAGATTTAAAAAACTTTTAATTCCGTTTCCTGCCTTTTAACTCTTTTGTGGTATATTAACTATTACAGTGAATTGAGTGATGAAAACAAGAAATGTCATCGTAGATTATTGGACATAGAACCCTAGAGATGATCTAGTCCAGTTTTCTTATTCCAAAACAGGAAACTGAGCTTTAGAGTGGTTAGCTGGTTCAACATCCATAGCAGTAGAACAAAGCTGAGAATTCATGTCTTCCACTTCCCAGTGTAGTATTATTTCTCTACATCACAGTGTTTCTGTTGCTTTTCAATATCTTGATTTGTTGGGAACAAAAGATTTGTTGGGAATATATTCCTTTTTTTTTTTTTCATGAAGAGATAAAGCTATAGTGGAATCACATAATACTTGGGAAATCTAGCCTTGGTTTCTTCATCAATAAATGTGATAATAATCCTTACATCACTGATGAGGTGCAATTGGGTTGTGACAGTGGTAGGGACAAGATATTTCTTAATCTGAACCCAGGGCCTGGATATGATGAAAAGAGCCATGGTCTTGGAATCAGAAGAACAAATTCAAGTTCTAGTTCATGCACTTACTAGCCTTATGTATTGATTCCCCGTGGTTCCTGTAACAAATTACCATGCATTTGGTGGCGGAAACAACAAAAATGTATTCTCTCATTGTTTTGGAGGCCTGAATTCAGAAACCACAGGAGCAGCAGAGTCGTGAGTCCTCTGAAGTCTCTAGGAGATAATTCTTCCTTGCCTCTTCCAGCTTTCAGTGGCTCCAAGCAGTCCTTGGTTTGTGGCTACCTCTGTTTTCACATGCCCTTCTCCTTGTGTTTGTGTTTTCTCCTCTGTCTCTCATAGGATTTAGGGCCACCCAGGTAATCCAATATAAGCTCATCTCAAGATCCTTCACTTAATTACATCCACAAAGATTCTTTTTCCAAATAAGTTTACATTCAAAGATCTTTTATTTCTTTTTAATTTACTTTAATTTTTTTATATTAGTTTCAGGTATACAAAACAATATAGTGATTAGACATTTACACCCCTCACAAAGTGATAACCCCCCTCCCCAATTTACTACCCCTCTGACATCGTATATAGTTGTTACAATACCATTGACTCTATTCCCTATGCTGTTCTTTACATGCCGTGACCATTAATATTATTACATCCCGTGACATTCAATATTATTCTACTTCAACTTCAGGTGTACAGCGCAGTGGTCAGGCATCTATGCAATCTATGAAGTGATCCCCCTGAGAAGTCCAATACCCATCTGGCACAATACATAATCTATACAACATTATGATTATATCCCCCACACCATATTTCACATCCCTGTGACTATCTTGTGATTACACATTTGTACTTTCTAATCCCTTCACCTTTTCCCCTATCCCCCAACCCCCCTCCCATCTAGCAACCCTAACTTTTTTTCTCTATCTCTGAGTCTATTTCTCTTTTGTTTGCTCATTTATTCTGTTCTTTATATTCCACATATAAGTGAGATCATATGGTATTTGTCTTTCTCAGTCTGATTTATTTCACCTAGCATAATATCTTCTAGGTCCATCCATGTTGTTGCAAATGGTAAATTTTAATTCTTTTTTATGGCACAGTAATACTCCATTGTATAAATGTACCATAATTTCTTTATTCAATCATCTGTCGATGGGTATTTCTGTTACTTCCATATCTTGACTATTGTGAATAGTGCTGAAATAAACATAGGAGTATATATATTTTTTCAACTTAGTGTTTTGGATGTCTTTGGATAAATTCCCAGGAGTGGGATTGCTGGGTCCTACGGTAATTTTATTTTTAATTTTTTGAGGGAACGTCCTACTATTTTCCATAGTGACTGTGCCAATTTGCAATCCCACCAACAGTGCACAAGGGTTCTTTTTTCTCCACATCCTCACCAAAACTTGTTGTTTGTTGATTTATTGATGATAGCCATTCTGAAGGAGTGAGGGGATATCTCATTGTAGTTTTCATTTGTATTTCTCTGATGATTATTGACCTGGAACATCTTTTCAGAAGTCTATTGGCCATTTGCATGTCCTCTTTAGAGGAATGTCTCTTCATGTCCTCTGCCCATTTTTAAATTGGGTTGTTTGTTTCTTTGGTGCTGAGTTACATGAATTTTTAAAATAAATTTTAGATATTAACCCCTTATCAGATGTATCATTGGCAAATATCTTCTCCCATTCAGTAGGATGTCTTTTTGTTTTGTTGATAGTTTCGTTTCCTGTGAAAAAACTTTTTAGTTTGATGTAGTCCCATGTGTTTATTTTTTCTTTTGCTCCCCTTGTCTGAGGGGATGTATCAGTAAACATATTACTAAGGGTAATGTCTGCGAGTTTATTTCTGTATTTTCCGTCTAGGAGTTTTCTGGTTTCAGGTCTTACATTTAAGTCTTTAATCAATTTTAAGTTTATTCTTGTATATGGCATAAAAGGTGGTTCAGTTTCATTTTTTGCATAAATCTGTCCAGTTTTCCCAGCACCACTTATTAAAAGACTACCTTCACCCCGATGTAAATTCTTGCTTCTTTTGTCATAGATTAAATGACCATATAGGCATGGATTTATTTCTGGGTTCTCTATTCTGTTCCATTGATCTATGTGTCTGTTTTTATGCCAGTACCATGCTGTTTTGATTACTGTGGCCTTATAATATAATTTGATATCAGGTACTGTGATACCTCCCATTTTGTGATACCTCCCAATCTTATTTCTCAGGATTGCTGTGGCTGTTCAGGGTTTTTCATGGTTCCATATAAATTTTAATGTTCTAGTTCTGTGAAAAATGTCATTGGTATTTTGATAGGGATTGCACTGAATTTTTAAATTTTCATTAAATTTATTGGGGTGACATTGGTTAATAAATTATATATGGGTTCTTGATATTAGAATATGGACAAACCTTTTTAAGGTGACCACTTAACCCATTACACACCATACGACCTTGGATAAATCAGTATATATGAATGGCTGAAGGGATTTCAATACCTACCTTTATTCACCTCAAGTCTATCATGAGAATTAAAAGAATGAATGCACATGAAAGAAATTTATATAAAGAGTTAAGTGAATGTTAGTTATTTGTATTGACTTGGCCAGTAATTCATAGAAACATTTTTAATAGGAGATTGATTTGTCCTCCCCACTCCAACATTTTCTCCTTCCAGTTTAAAAATAGTTTTGCTGAAACAAACAAACAAGACAAACAAACAAAAACTCATAGACACAGACAATAGTCTAGTAGTTAACCAGAGGGTAATGGAGGAAAGAGTGGTAGAAGAGGGTAAAGGGGGTCAACTATATTGTGAAGGAGAACTGGCTCTGGGTGGTGAACATACAACGCAAGATACAGATGATATATTATAGAATTGTACACTTGAAACCTAAATAATTTTACTAACCAACATCACACCAATAAATTTAATAAAGATTAAAAAAAAGAAATAGTTTTGCTGAAACACAAGAATTTCACACTACACTTCTTCAAAGGACGGGAAATATTTCATAATGCAGTTACTACAGAAGAGAAATGTTCAAAGATAAATCATTGTCAATTGTGTACATGCACAGACTTGAAATGCCTTGAATGTTCCTCTAAAACAAGGCAAAGAATAATGAAACAAAGAAATTTTGTGGGTCAAACAATACATTTTCTCTCAAAACTCTTTAGTGTGAAAACATTTAAATAAAAAGCAAACTTAAAAGAATTATATGATGATTACTCGTATTCTCACACTTATATTTTAAAATTGTTGCCATTTGTCACATTTGCTTTATCTTTATATATGTAAATAGATGGACTGTTCTGAACCACTTACAAGTAGGTAAAGATAGCAGACACTTCACCCCTGTTTATTTTAAACAGCATCTGTAAAAATAAAGACTTTCTTCTAAATAACCAAAATACCATCATCACATTAGGAAAATTAGCAATAAGTCCATAACATAATCTCAAGTCTCTCAATATTGTAATTTTCTCAGTTGTCCCCCGAATGTCTTTTGTGGCTGTATTTTTTTTCAAAACCAGGATCCAAGCAAAATCTATTCAGTGCATTGGTTTTTGTATTTCTTTAGACTCTTAATATAGAAGAGTCTCACTCTCTTTTTCTTTTCCCTGACACTGACTTTTTTGAAGAGACCAGTCATCTTATTTGAGTGAAGTGCTAGAGTTCATGGGCAAATGGAATTGTATTATTCATCAGCACTGAAAAGAGCTCTACGTGCGGACATGGATGTTCTCCAAGTCCCTGCCCCAGCCTTCCTCTATCAATGGAGCAGGAGGGTGTGTCTGCTTCTCTTACAAATGCATTAGAACGCTCCAGCTTCAGAGACGGCTTGCTTATGTGCTTACCCTAGAGAAGGAGGTATCGGTAGGCTGAAGGGACCACCACCTCTTGTGATAAGCCTTCTGTTCTGCTTTGCTTCTTTCATGATCTTTATCAGGATATGTTGGAGCTGGAGGCTGAGCATGACCAGGACCTGCAAAGTGAACAGGATGAGCAAGAAATAGATCAAATTCAACATGAGGATCCTCACGTGTCCACCTCTTTGCAGATTTCAGAGGAGAACATTCCTGCACTGTAAGCCTTGGGACATGCAAGAGGGAATATTTAATCATGTTTTGTGGAGGGGAAAATGAAATTTTGCGGAGAACTTAGGAAAAGCCTGAGAGATTTAAAATCTATACATGAATTGAACCATGAAGCACTCATGTGCACCAGTAACTACCTACACGTTCCAGCAAGAATGCAAAGTGAGAACAATTCTAGGGAGGAGAACAGAGCCACAGGGTTCTCATTAAAAATTTTTCTTTGAAACTTGGAATTAATACATGTCTTGTCACTCTCAGATAATGTTCTAGATTGAAAAGCATTGTAGTTATCATTCAAAATATATTGTTAAGCCCTTGTAGACCCTTTTCCTATTGTGCGCCTTTCCTTCCCCCCTAAGATGCAAGCACTATTCTGAAACCAATGCTTAACATTCACTCCATGCAGGGAAATTAAATGGTATCTATTTTTTTTAATTAAATGTAAAATATGCTTTATTTTCTCCAGCCTTATAAAGATCTGTTAAAATGGGTATCAATTAAATCCCTCGACTTCTTTCTTGAGACCTAACTGCCTATCTGGCCTATTTTGGTGACGGAAAAAGAATAAGCAGACCAACTTGCCATCCAAAAGAAGAGGGTTTGGGGCCATGTGAGGTGTTTCCCATTTTATACCTTAAAACTGATCATAATACTATTTCTACAGAAGTCAGGAGAACACGTTCTTTCAGCTAAACCACTGGAATACACAGATGGGTCTACAAGTGAAAGAACTCAGTGCAGATCACATGGGCTGGATGGAGAAAACTAGCAATACTATACAAAAAATAAACCGAACAGAAAACACAGTGAGGAGGTAATGGTAGGGTGTTGGGGTTGCTCAGAAAATAATGAACATTTTCATAGCCTCACAAGGTAAGAAACTCTGTGTTAAAGGTGGTAAAGTCTTTAGGAAAATCTTTTTTTGCCTTTATAAATAAAAGAGCTTTTGGGGGTGGCTGGTTAGCTCAGTTGGTTAGAGCGTGGTGCTGATAACACAAAGGTTGCTAGTTCAATACCCACATGGGACATTGTGTGCTGTGCCCTCCTAAAAAAATAAATAAATAAAAGAGCTGTTTATTTTATTATCTTGTTTTTCTTTAGGAAAGTCTTTAGGATAGGAAGTATAAAGTCTTATGATTAGAAGTCAATGTTACAAAGTCTTAAAGCCTACATCAAAGTTATCTGCATTTTTGCTCTCTCTTCCCTTAAGGGAAGGACTTCCCTCATAGGTTCTTTCTTTGAAGCCATGTTAATAGTTATCAAAGGGAAGTCATCAGGTCCCCAATCATCCTTGAGTTTTGTCTAGTACTGTTTAAAGGAATCCAACTAGTACGACATGAAAAACATATTAAAATATATTTGTTTAATGCATAGCTGAATTTAAGTGGAAAATTTTAAGATGAAATAGAGAAGATAAAATTATTTATCTAGTCACTGGTATAAAGAGAATGGTCTTTGGATTCAGACGGATCTAGGTTTGAATCCTGATGTTGACATTTCTTGGATAAGTTAATCAACCTTTTCTTAGCCTTGACTTTCATCTTCTATAAATGACAGCCACGTCATTGTTTTTGTTTGTTTGTTTGTTTGTTTTATTGGGGAATATTGGGGACCAGTGTGTTTTTCCAGGATGTCAAGTTGTTGTTTTTCAATCTAGTTGTGGAGGGTCCAGTTCACTGGCCTATGTGGGAATCAAACTGGCAACCTTGTTTTTAAGAACTTGTTAACAGCTCATGTTCTAACCAACTGAGCCATCCGGCTGCCCCCTTCATTGGTTTCTTGAGGAGATTAATTGTAATGTCTAACATTAGTATTGTCTGGCACACAATAAACAATAAATGCAAGCTGTTCTTAGAAATAAATTCCTCTGGCCTTCTGAACTATCCTACCACATTCCACATTCTTTCCTACTGCAGAACTACTCTCCTTCTAGACATTTTTTCACCTTACAGTTAAAGATCTCCTTCACATTCAGTTAAATATCACCATGTCTTTCAGTTAAACATTTCACAGCGGCCTTCTCCTGACCATCCTATCTGAAATGGCTCTTTATTTCTTCCAAAGTGTTAATAATATTTGTTTTTTAAGAGTCTGTGGTTTCCATTCAAATCCTATACATCAAACATCTTTTCCACTCTCAAAATTAAGGTATAATTTACAGACAGTAAAATTATGTTTTTTATTGTACTGCAAATATTGAAAAATGCATACAGTTGTACAGCCCCAATAGGGAAGACATAGAGTGCTTTCATCACTCCCCAAGTCCCTTATGCCCTTTTGTAGTTAATCACTCTCCCCCCGCTAAGCTACTAGTGACCACTGATCTGTTCTCTGTCTCTAATATAGTTTTGCCTTTTCCAGTAGTCACATAAATGGAAACATGAAGCGTGTAACCTTTTGAGTCTATCTTCTTTCACTTAATCTGATGCATTTGAGATTCACCCATGTTGTTGCATGCGTCAGTAGTTTGTTCCTTTCAGTTGTTGGATAGTCTTCCATTATATAAATATACCACAATTTAGCTATTCACTAATTGAAGCACATTTAGGTTTTTTGACAATTATAAGCAAAGACACTATAAACATTCACATAGGGGTTTTGGACTATTCTATTTTTTTTTCCGTATAGATTTTAGAATCAGCTTGTCAATCCTGCTGTGATTTTTATGGAACTATCATTAATTTATAGATAAATTTGGGAAGAATGAGCATTTTAGCAATATTGACTTTTCCAATTCATGAATGTAGTATATCTGTTTATTTAAGTCTTCTTTGATCCTTTCCATCAGTGTTGTATAGTGTTCAGTATACAGATATTTAAATTTTGTTAGATTTATGCCTACATATTTCATGTTTTTGTTGCTGTTATAAGTGATAGTTTAAAAGTTTCCATTTCTAATTGTTAATTTCCAGTATACAGAAATAAAATTGATTTTTGTATATTGACCTTCTTTCTTGTGACCCTGTTAAACTTACTTATTAGCTCCAGTAGTTTTTGTAGGTTATTTGGTATTTTCCACATAGATAACCATGCCATCTGCAAATAGAGACAGCTTTATATCTTCGTTTCCAATCTGTATACCTTTTACTTCTTTTTGTTGCCTAATTGTATTGGCTACAACCTCTAGTACAATGCTGAATAGGTAGTGTGACAGCAGATGGTGGACATATTTACTCTGTTCTCAGTTCTACAGGAAAATCATTAAGTGAGCTTTAACTGTTTTTTTAAATTTATTTTTAATGCCCTTTCTCAAATTGAGAAGATTTCTTATATTCCTCATTTACTGAGATGTTTTGAAAATCAGAATGATACTGAATTTTTCAGTAGTTTTTGCTGCATCTCTGAATGATTGTTTTTTATTTGTTTATAGTCTTGATATGGAGAATTATAACAACTGTTTTGGAATGCTGAACCAGCCTTGAATTCCCAGAATAAACCTTACTTGGTCATAATACATTATCCTTTTTATATATTATTGGATTCAGTTTACTAAAATAAAAGTTTTACATGTATGTTAATGAGATATATTGGCCTGTGTTTTTCTTTCTTGTGATGTCCAGTGTTAGCATCAGACTAATACTTGCCTCATAGAAAAAATTGGGATGTTTTATTTTCTGGATGAGTTTATGTAGAATTAGCATAATTCTTTCATAAATGTTTGGTTGAATTCACCAGTGAAGCCATATTGCCTGGAGATTTCACTGTGGTAAGATTTTTAATTCCTTTGTGTCACCTACCCCTTATAGCCACACTTATTCCCTCTCACCCATCCCTAACCCCTGACAACAATAAATCTATTCCACATGTCTACAATTACGTTATTTCATGAATATTACATAAATCAAATCATGCAGTGTGTATCCTTTTGAAATTGGCTTTCTCACTTGGCATAATTTCCTTTATCCAAGTTGTTGCATGTATCCATAGTGTTCCTTCCTATTCGTTGCAGAGTGGTAGTAGTCCACAATATGGAGATATATGGGGTTAACCATTCACCCACAAAAGGACACTTGTATAGTTTAGAGTTTCGGGCTATTATGAAAAAAATTACTTTAAACATTCATGTACAACTTCCTGTGTGAAAATAAGTCTTCATTTCTCAATTGCCCAAGAGTGAAATCACCGGGTCATATGGCATATGGTAAGTCTGTTTTCAGTTTTGACAAGAACTGCCAAAATATATTCCAAAGTGTCTGTACCATTTTACTTTTCCACCATCAATGTATGAGTGATCCAATTTCTCTGCATCCTCATCCTTAGTAGCATTTGGTGTTATCACTATTGTTTATCTTAGCTATCTGATAAATGTGTAGTGATATCTCATTGTAGTTTTAATTTGCAAATCTCCAATGACTAATTGTGTTGAACATCCTTTCATGTGTTTATTTGCCATCTATATATCTTCTTGGTGAAATGTCTATACATGTCTTTTGCTCATTTTGTAATCAGAAAGTTTTTTTTTTTAATGTTGAATTTTGAGAGGTTTTCATATATCCTAGATATAAGACCTTTGCCAGGTATGTGACATGCAAACCTACTTAATAGTCTTTGGCCAAGCAAAAGTTTTAAATTTTAATGAGGTCCAGTTTATCAGTATTCCTCTTATGGGTAAGCTATTGGTGTGAAGTCTAAGATGTTTTTGCCGAGTCCTAGGTCCCAAAGATTTTCTGTGTGTGTGTGTGTGTGTGTGTGTGTTTTAAAGAATTTTTTATTTTTTTATTTTTTTTTGAGGGCCCACTGGCCCATGTGGGAATCGAACCAGCAGCCTTCGGAGTTAGGAGCATGGAGCTCTAACCGCCTGAGCCACCGGGCTGGCCCTAAGCTTCCATTTTAATCATTTAAATTTTCTGCTCCTATATCCAGTTAGGTCTTATGTTTCTTTACTATTATCTAAATTATTTAGAGTGTTTTTTACTTTTTTGAACTGCATTTATATCTTCCCATTCCAACACAATCATTACCCAAGAGTTCTCTTATATAGAAATGGGATTTCACTTTTGAAAGCTCAAAAATGATCTTTCTAAAAAGATCAAAAAAAGATTGTCCATTGGATGATTTTTCTTAATCCATGGGCTTAACCCATCTTGTGGTCTACTTGCAGCTTATTAAATGAGGTGATGTCCCTAGAGGACCAAATTGAAAAACTGGAGTCACACCAGGACCTTGACCCTGATCAGGAGACAAACATCGAGGTAAGCTGGAGGCTGGGAGAGGATAGTCTGGGAGGTTGTAGGGACTCTGCCATCTCTTTGCACCCCTTCTGTTGTGTAACAGGTCACAACAAGAATTAAAACCCACCTTCTGTCATAGGAGGAATGCTCTCTGGTGGTCAGTTCTGAGCACCTTTTACCTAGGCACCACCACTTCTAATCTCTGATGATACAAATAGGCTAGAGTTTTCTATTTGACCTAGAAACTCAGTCCGACAAATTTGATAATTTTATATGTTGATGCTGTCTTAAAATAATGATGAGTATCTTAAAGGAAAAGTTCTCTTTTTAATCTTTGTATCCCAGGACCTAACAGTACAGAGAAGACAGCCAGGAAATAAATATTTGTGAAGAATTGCTTCCTTAGAATATAAGAGATATATTTGTCTTTGAATTTGATTTGTTTCATGGAGAGTTCTTGAGTTGTTTTTCACTATTTCCAAAGTTTTCCTGTTTTTTTCTGTCTCCTTGGATTTTTTAGAGATTCTTTTCTAAAAAAGGTGTGATTTTCCCCTTTTTATAAAGAGTCATAGAATGTCAGAAAGATAGTGATCAACTCTGGATAAGCATTAGACTTTAGAACCCTGGCTGATAGTTTTTCTGCTCCACTAAACTTTAGGCCTTTGAAGAAAAGTATCTTAAAAAGGAAAAAGTCTGTGTCTAGCCACCTCTTTTTATTGCAATTGCCAACCTCTGCTTTAGCTTAAGTTAAAGAGTTTAAATGAAGTGGATTTTTGGAAGAAATAAAGGAGAAATGTCTCTTTTATTTAGGAAGGCAATGTTTATTTAGACTCTCTCACATATTAAAAGCCATCTAGAGATCAGCACAGATTTATCACCAAGGAAAACAATACTTTTGTTTCTGATTTAGTCCATCTTTCGAAGGTAGCAACCTCATTTAGTGTTAGTTGAAAAGTCAAGAGTTTTTTCACTATCTTTGGGCTTTGGAAATTACAAACTATGAAAGGAGGGAAGAGGACAAAGTTCAAGAAATATTCTGCCCTAAAAAATTTCCTCCAAAAGCCAGCTGTATTACAGGAATGTGGATTTCAGCAGGCGGTAGGGATTGGGAGGGATAAATATCAAAAGAATAAGAATAAAGACAGAAGAGCACAAAGATAAATGACAGATAAAACAAACAAACCAACAAGGCCTTGAGATAATATGAAAGGGGAAGGCATCACAAATATGTATGGAAATTCTCTCTGAGGATACAGAGAGTACAGCTGTGCGTGTACTAAAAAGCAAAAACAAAAACAAAACAAAACAAAACAGGCATGAATTTGAAAACCAGAAATAGCCCACATACTAACCGATGCGTGGATGTACTGTGGTACATGCTATATGATGGAATACTACTCAGAAGTAAAAGGAATGGACTTTTTATTCATCCAATAACATGAATGAATCTCAAATGCATTATGTGAAGTGAAAGAAGCCAGGCCCAGAAAATGACTTACTTCATGATTCCATTTCTATAACATTCTGAAAAAGGCAAAACTATAGAAACAAATAGATTCGTGGTTGCTAGAGGTGACTGGGGCAAGAGGGGACAGGACTGACAAAGGCCCCAAGGAAATTTTGGGTGTGATGAAAATATTCCATAACTTGTGGTGGTGATTCTATGATAGTACACTTTTGTCAAAATTCATACTGCATTCGTATACTTTCAAAAGGTGAGTTTTAATGTATGTAAATTAAAACCTCAGTAAACATCACTTTAAAAAATTGACACAAATTCCAAAACCATCCCCAAAGCAAAAGTCCGGGACCAGATGGCATCACTACTGAATTCTACCAAACCTTCAAAGAGGATCTAATACAAATCCTGCTCAAACTCTTCCAAAAAATTGAAGAAGAGACAGTACTTCCTAACTCATTTTGTGAGGCCAACATTACCCTGATACCAAAACCTGGTAAGGACAACACAAAAAAAGAAAACTACTGAACAATGTCTCTGATGAATACTGATGCAAAAATCCTAAACAAAATTCTAGCAAATCGAATGCAACAATGCATTAAAAAGATTATTCATCACAACCAAGTGGGGTTCATACCTGGGGCACAAGGATGGTTCAACATACACAAATCCGTCAACGTGATACATCACATAAACAAAATAAAGGACAAAAATCATATGATTATATCAAGTAATGCAGAAAAAGCATTTGACAAGATACAGCATCCATTTATGATTAAAACACTTAATAAAATAGGTATAGAAGGAAAATACCTTAACATAATAAAGACCATATATGACAAGCCCTCAGCTAATCTCATAATTAATGGTGAAAAACTGAAGCCCTTTGCTCTACGTTCAGGAACACGACAAGGTTGTCCCCTATCACCTCTGCTTTTCAACATAGTGTTGGAAGTCCTTGCCAGAGCCATCAGGCAAGAGAAAGAAATAAAAGTCATCCAAATTGGGAATGAAGAAGTTAAATTGTCACTCTTTGCAGATGACATGGTGCTATATATAGAAAACCCTAAAGACTCCACCAAAAAGCTATTAGAAACAATCAATGAATACAGTAAAGTTGCTGGCTACAAAATCAACGCACAAAACTCCATTGCATTCCTATATACTAACAATGAAATCTCAGAAAAAGAAATAAAAAAAAATTCCTCTTGCAATTGCAGCAAAAAGAATAAAATACCTAGGAATAAACTTAAGCAAGGATGTGAAAGACCTATATGCTGAAAACTATACAACATTTTTAATAGAAATTGAAGAAGACACAAAGAAATGTGCTCATGGATTGGATGAATCAACATAGTTAAAATGACCATATATACCCAAAGCAATACACAGATTTAATGCAATCCCCATCAAAATCCCAATAGCATTTTTTAAAGAAATAGAACAAAAAATCATCAGATTTGTTTGGAACCGCAAAAGACCCCGAATAACCAAAGCAATCTTAAGAAAAAAGAACAATGCTGGAGGTATCACACTCCTTGACTTTAGCTTGTACTACAGGGCAACAATAATCAAAACAGCACGGTATTGGCAGTAAAACAGACACATAGACCAATGGAATAGAATTGAGAACCCAGAAATAAAACCACCAAAATTGGACAGATAATTTTTGACAAAGAAGCAAAAAACATACAATGGAGAAAAGACAGCCTCTTCAATAAATGGTGCTGGCAGAATTGGAAAGCCACATGAAAAAGAATGAAACCAGAAAGCTATCTGTCACCATGTACCAAAATTAATTCAAAATGGATCAAAGACATAAACATAAGACCTGAAACAATAAACTACATAGAAGAAAACATAGAAGATTATGGATCTTGGGTTTAAAGAGCATTTTATGAATTTGACTCCAAAGGAAGGGAAGTAAAAGCTAAAATAAATGAATGGGACTATATCAAACTGAAAAGCTTCTGCACAGGAAAAGAAACCATCAACAAACTAAAGAGGCACAAACTGAATGGGAAAAGATTTTTGCAAACAGTGCCTCTGATAAAGGACTCTGATAAATACCCAAAATTTCCAAGGAACTCATGCAACTCAACAACCAAAAACAAACAACCCAATTGAAAAATGGACAGAGGACCTGAAGAGACGTTTCTCCAAAGAGGACATACAAATGGCAAATAGACATATGAAAAAATGCTCAACATCACTAATCATCAGAGAAATGCAAATAACAACTACAATGAGATACCACCTCACCCCAGTCAGAATGGCTATCATCAACAAGACAAATAGTAACAAGTGTTGGAGAGGCTGTGGAGAAAAAGGAACCCTCATACACTGTTGGTGGGAATGCAGACTGGTGCAGCCGTTATGGAAGGCAGTGTGGAGGTTCCTCAAGAAATTACGAATAGAATTACCATATGACCCAGCACTCCCTCTCCTGGGTATCTACCCAAAAAATCTGAAAACATTTATATATAAAGACACATGTGCTCCAATGTTCATTGCAGCTTTGTTTACGGTGGCCAAGACATGGAAACAATCAAAATGTTCTTCGATAGATGAATGGATAAAGAAGTTGTGTATCTATACACAATGGAATACTATTTGGTGGTAACAAAAGATGATATAGGAACATTTGTGACAACATGGATGGATCTTGAGAGTATAATGCTAAGCAAAATAAGTCAGACAGAAAAAGCAGAGAACCATATGATTTCACTGATATGTGGTATATGAACCAAAAATAACAAAAAAACAAGACAAACAAATGAGAAACAAAAACTCATAGACACAGACAATAGTTTAGTGGTTACAAAAGGGTAAGGGGGAGAGGAGTTGTAGACGTGGGTAAAGGGGATCAAATATATGGTGATGGAAGGAGAACTGACTCTGGGTGGTGAACACACAATTGATTTATAGATGATGTAATACAGAATTATACACCTGAAATCTATGTAACTTTACTAACAATTGTCACCCTGATAAACTTTAATTAGAAAAAAAAATTGACGCAAATTCTGTCTTCAATAGGTCAAAAGGCTGGTGGGAAAGCCTGCATAAAAACAAATGCAGTAATACAATGAATAAGAAACTTTCAGTATAGTTGTTACAGATGCAAAGTCAGTAGGAATGGCCATAGGTTTACTCTGCAGAAGACTGTTAGAAATCAATATAGGAACAGCAAACATAGTGTGGAAAATTGAAAGAGAAACAAGTTAATAAAGTGTAAAACTATCCCATGTATTAGCTCATTTATTTCTCATGAAGAAATGGAATGATTCAGAAAGCCATGAAAAGGGGGAGGAGGGAAAGTTGGTAAAAGTATTTAAACACACACACACACACACACACACACACACACACACACACACACCAGAAACAAATTTAAGAGACCTTTAAGATGAAGAAAGAAAGAAAAAAAAAAGATGAAGAAAGGACTTTGAGGTGGCTTTGGGTGTTGCCTGATATAGGGCCCCCAAGTACAGAAAGCTTTCTGAAATCTCTACATGAACATCTAGACTTTCATTCTGAGATTGACCCCATCTCAGTTATCTTTGATACAATTATCTTTGATAAGTACTCTGTAAAAATATTTTCTATATAAATAAACAAGGACACCGAATAAACTATGGTTATCATATCACAGCTCTTTTCCAACCAATTAAATCACACAATTCCGGGGTTAGTGATGAGTGAACTTGGTAGAGAAGGGTGTAGACTGTATATTCTCCGTAGTTGTTTCAGGGTAAATGCTCTTATTACTCGTATCCAACCAGCACTATGCCTAATTCAATGGCTACTTACATACATAGAATGTGGGCAATAATCTCTTGTTGATTTGATTTAATATTGGTTTTGGAGATCAGTACTCAGAACAGTATGGGAAAAAAAGCTGCTATTAAATCTCAAACTTTTATTTTTTATCTTGTATGAGCTTTCTTCTAAAAATTATCATTTGTTTGGTTTGAATTCTACACATCATTCTTTACAATTTTTGTTTTATACCCTTTGTTTTAAAGGAGAAGATCATGGAAATTAAAAAGCAATTAGGAGAAATGGATAACAAATTTGTCCAGGTAATGATAAAATGTCTTTATTATTAAGGAAGAAAAATAGTTCTTCAAAGAAATGTCAGATTTAGAGAATTTTAGTGAATGGAATCTAAAATTTGATGAAAGATAGACTCAGAATTTTAGACCTACAAGGGAACTTACTTTCACTTAATCTCTATCCTCATTTTCAGAAGAGAAAAACATAACTCAGAAACATGAAGTGACTTGCTCATATTTCCAGATGAAAAGACCCAGTTTTTTCTTGCTCTTTTATTAAAAATATAAATAAAAAGATATATTTATATATTTTAATATATACATGTATATTGTTATATATTTAAATATATAAAATATTTAATATATTAAAATATATATATACATTATAGAAAATATTTAACATATATTTTTAAAAATATATATATATATACACATATATATTTTTTTCTTCTAACAAAAGTACCAAAAGTTTAACAATTAAAGCATAGAACTTTTTTATATTAAAAATTGAAAAGTGATCCCACTCAATGATGCACACAGTGAACATTATATTTATTTTTCTATAAATAAATTTATAAGCAAATTTTTATATACATGTATTTATTTTCCAATTTTTCCAATTTTTCTATACATGTATTTATTTTAATAAGATTATATTACGTAAATTGTTTTGCAACTAGCTTTTTTTTTACTTAGCATTTTTTCTTCAGCAACTTTCTATGCTACTAGCTGCTATTTTACTTTTTCACTTATATAATGCAGAATTTGATTTATTAAATTTATTCTGTTGGCTATCTGTGGCTTTATGATCAATGCTTACTATTACAAATTATGCCTCAGAAATTTGTATCTGTACTTGCTTTGGCAAGTCCTTCTCTAAGAATCAATTTCTAGAAATGGCATCTTTGGAACCCATTTTTCTTGAATCTCTGAATCTCTGAACACTATTCTTCCTTCTATACCTCTATTTTTCAAGTTATGCTGCAAGTCTGATATGGAATGATTAATTAAAAACCCTTAAAAAATTTTACTCCTGACATATGGGCAATTGGCATTCATGTCTTAGAAAGAGATGGTTTACCGCTTTCAGCCTGTATTTTGATCTTACTGATAGAAACCAACCAAAACCATCTGTTATTTCTACCTGACAACCTATAGGAGACATGGGAAGAAAAGAGGAAATGGACATCTTTATGGACAGTTCTTTTGCTAAACCATAAGGCCCAAATATTTAAACTAACATAATACAGACTTACATTTATATATTATACAGTTTTAAATATTTACAAAATATATAAATTTCTTTTTTTCTCTAAGAAACATATTATGTTTTTCCAATTACTGTCCTGGTGGACATTTTTTAAGGAGCAAGGAAACAGTAATGAATACAGAAAAAGATGATTCATAATAAGCAGCTTTTGTATAAATTTATGCTTCTAAAACATTAAAAACAATTTTATTAACATTTCAGTTATTTCTCCTGCAATTTATCATAATTACACTATGAATTTGCTCTAAGAGCAAGGATTTTACTGAGTAAAAGTAAGTTTCATTAAAGCCACTTTACCATTAAGTGGTATTAAAATGAGTGAGGTTTCATGATATAAACCAGAAAAATACAATTTATATTTTACCTAAAATTTGGGTGTCGTTTCAGGCAGATGCTTGTAATGAAGCTCATGAATTAAAGGAGAAAGTGGTTGCAAGAATAGAGGTAAGATTTCAAAGTTACACAAGTTCACATAATGACAAAATAAAATGATTTAAATCTACATACAGGGGTAATTCTTTCCCTAGTGTCTTTCTAAACTTATCGCCATCTTCTCCTCTCCCCCTGCTAGCCTTCTGCTTTGGGTCGGCAGCATGTCTCACAGGTCAGGTGTACCCCCAAGCCCTCATACACCTCCCACATCTCCTCTACTTGGAGCTTACCCTTCATGTGTACATACATATTACCTATTCTTCAAGGCTCAGCTCAGATGTCATCTCCTCTTCCAAACCTCCCCTAATGTCTCCTAGCCAGAAAAATAATGATTCCATTTCTGAACTCCTCCCATGAGATCTTATTGATTGTGGTAAATGTGAATGGGTGAATGAAATAATAAATGAATAAATCAACCTGTCACATGCTCAGAAGTGCTTCATCATCCCACTTTCTAGAGTACATGTCCCACCACCAAACCCTAGCTACTCTATCTCATCACTTTGTTTTCTCTTTAGCATGTATCTTAATTTATAATAGCTAATGTACGAGTATACTAGGGATGCCAAAAAAATGGATACAAGTGGACACTTTGGTCAACATTGCTCAAGCAGTATTTTGCCATAATCAGAAGTGTCTGGACACTGATGGTAAGCACTTTGAGCACCTCTTGTAATTGCAGAATTCAAATGTGAGTTGCATTCATCTTTTGTTATCGGTATACACTGAGTATTACTATTTTAATACAGTTTTCCTTTCTTAAAATGTGTATACAATTTTTTGGCACCCTCGTATATGAGTTTACTTGTTGATTGCTTGTCCCCGAGCCCCAATAAACATATATGTAATTCCTTGTCTAGTTTGTTAAAAACATGCATGCAATTGAATGCACATCCCTTGTTTATTTTGTTAACCACTGTATCCTAGAACAGTGCCTGGTAGAAGTCACTCAATAAATATATTTTACATAGATAAACAAATTCCGTACAGAATTATTATCTTCCCACATGTATAATCCAATAGTTAAAGAGTAGCATGTAAGTTTTGTTTCATTTTTCTACCGTGGTGCTACCATTCTCTGTGAATAGGTGAGTATGCCTGCCAATGGACCTCACATGACTCACATGTGATTTGTAATACAGGCCCCTGAGGTATTCTGGAGGAGAAGCACTCTGCATCATCTACAATAAGACTGGCAGACATCTAGAATTATTGTTTTTTTAATGACAGTTGACTTTTCCCCCCAGAACTTTTGCAAAGACATGACTATGCTGAATACAAAGCTTGGGATGTACCAACTGCAAGAAGGGAACACAGACTCTCAGAGTCCAGAAGAAATGGATATGGGAGAAATGGAGCCCCTGCTTCTTCATGCTCCCCCATCCCCTTTAGTGCAGAGCTCTCCTCCTGGAACTACAATGTGGTAAGTCAGAGAAAGGAGCCTTTGGGGACTGGACAGAGGCCCCAAAATGTATGATCTATAGTAAGGTTCAATTTCTTCAAGCATTGACTAAAAATGTGTTTTATCTTCTTTCATAAATTACCTATTATTTAAAAGTCATAGATTTCTCTTATTTTAGATATAAATCTATTGCATTAGATATACAGATATAGATATATTTCTTTCTTATTTTATATATATAAATCTTAAAGATGGTGTCTGCAAGCTGTGGTGCAGCCCCTCCACCAAAGGATCAGACCTGCCAAGCAGATTGAAAACCTACGTTTGCTGGACAAGATACTTTTCCCTTGTACAGTATTGAAGACATACATACTGGCAATTTCTGACTCTGTGAATTCCTTTCCAGAGATGCCACACCATTATATAGACTCTGAGTAGTATCCTTCTCGAAGAAAACTTCTGATTCTTTATCCCCAACCACCAACCTAGGAAGAATCTTCAGCTCCCTCTTAGGTGTGTGCATTGTACCTTGCACGTAATCCTAACATACAGCCCACAGCATATTATTGCAATTAAATTATTTTAAATCTCTCTTCTCCTAATACTCCATCAGCTACTTGAACTCAGAAATCTTGATCATTTGGGGACATGAAATATAGAAGATATTCATCATGCTCAACAAATACTAAATTAGTAAGTGATACATGATGTTGATAAAAATGGTGGAGTAAAGACTCCAGACAATTTTCTCCTCAATAAAATCTATGAGAGAGCTGGAATCATTGTCAGAATCAGCTTTTTCAGAACCCTGTAAATTAAGGATCTAGTATCCAGAATATATAAATAACTCTTACAACTCAACAACAAAAAGACAAACAACCCAATTTGAAAAATGAACAAAGAAGTTGAACAGACAGTTCTTCAAAGAAAATGCACAAATTGCCAACAAGCACATGAAAAGATATTCAACATCGTTGGTCGTTAGGGAAATGCAAATCAAAATCACAGAATGCTGCTTTACACCACTAAGATAACTATAATTACAAAGATAGACAATATCAAGCACGTGGAGAAATTCGAACCGTCAGATATTACTAGTGGGATTATAAAATGGTGTAGCCACTTTAGAAAACAGATTGACAGTTCCTGAAAATGTTAAATATAGAGCTACCATGTGACCCGTTTCTAGGCATGCACCCAAAATAATTGAAAATATATTTTCCCAAAAACTGTATATGCATGCTTATAACCACATTATTTGTAATAGCTAACAAGTAGAAACAATGCAAATAGTCATCAACTGATGAATAGGTGAGCAAAATCTATACAATAGAGTGTTATTCGGCCACATAAAAGAATAAAGAACTGATACATATTATAACATGGATGATCCTTGAAAAGGTTAATGCTAAATGAAAAGAGGCAGACACAAAAGGCCACATATTATATGATTCATATAAAATGTTCAAAATAGGAAAATCCATGTGTGAGGTAGAAAGTAGATTAGTGCTTGGCAGACTTGGGGATAATGGGAAATAGGAAGTGACTCATGAGTATAAGTTTTCTTTTTGGGGTGATAACAATTTCTTGGAATTAGTGGTGATGGTTGTACAAGTTTATGAAGAATCTAAAAGGCACTGAATTGTACACCTTAAAGGGTAAATTGTATGGCATGTGAATTATATCTCAAAAACAAACAGGCAAATAAGTAAATGAATGCCTTTTGATTATCACTTGTGTTATATCAGCAAATTATAATCCAGTTGATTTTGCTATCTTTCATTACATCATTACATTTTAGCTAAGATTGCCTAAGACTTTGACCAATCTCTTGTCAGAGAACTGGAAACATACTATTTCTATTGAGCATATTTATACGTTACCTTTTTGAGAAGGTTTATCTTGCAGACTCAGTCAATCATTAAGTATCAGCTTTGCTGTTTTTAGCTTTAGAGGGTGGCCAATCCCTCAGTTCCCTTGTAGTTCTCCCCTATGTATTCACCACAAATGATGTGAACATTTTGGAAAAGATTAAAGATTTTATGTATGTCAATGTTTGAAAAATAAGTAGCTAAATAAATAAATTGATTGATTAATATAGTATTCAAATGTTAAAAGAATGTTTTATTTTGTCAAAAAAAATGTTTTTATTCTTTACAAAAGATAAGTTCAAAATGAATAAATTTATAAATGACACTAATTTTTGGTTCTGTACAGGTAATATGGAAAAATTATTTTGGTTTAGCAGCCTTGATATTTTCCTAAGAAAAATGTCTGAGCCTTTTAAGAGAAATATTATACATGTTCTTTTATTTGCTTAATAACAGAAAATTTAAATTAAAGAAAGTTGTATCATATTGACTTGTAAATAAAAACAAAATGATTCGGTGGTGTCCAAAAATAAATCTAATCCAACCATACCTAGAGTGTTCACTGTAGGAAAGAAATAAACTGAAAGACATACTCAAAACCAAAAGGAAAAAAACAAAACAAAAAAACAACTGAAACTAAATCAAAAGAAAAAATGAATGAAAGGAAGGAAAGAAAAAAATACTGAGATTATTATATAAGAATGATGGGGTTATAGTTTTTTATTTCTTTGTTTTCCAAATTATCTGTAATTAAAATTTTCTTTTTCTCTTAAAAACTGAATGTTAAAATGTGTTCCTTTGAAATGTTCTAGTTTGGTATTTCCAAAGATAACTAATTTTGGAATGTAGGAAGAATAGTGTTTCTTTACTAGGTATGTTTTGGTAGTAAATTATTCTTTTCATAAAAAAGAACAAATCTAGATTGAGTGCACTTTGAGGGTAGGTCATCTCTGCTTCCTCTTTGCAGTCCTCAAATCCTCTTACTAACAGAGTATTTTAAGAACACTGGCTCTTTAATAAATGTGTGAATAAAAGCAATTATTTGTATAATCGCTAAGAGATAGCCAAGGCAATAATGCCATGAAACTTGGCATTTATAGAATCCACTGAGTTGGGTAACAAAATAGATCCACAGCTAGCTTTAACTGTGCTCTAGATTTTCTCTTCTAAAATGTATTATAGTGGGTAATTATCTCCGGGCAACTGGATTATCTACGACATTTTTTTCCTACCTATTGTTTTTCTGGATTTTCCAGATCTTCCACCCTAATCATGTATTGCATTCATAATTACAAAATAATAATGCAAGGACTTAAAATCAAATAAATAAAATATATCACATGTACAGCCTAGAAGGAGGAGTCCTTGAAGATTTGAAAAAGCCTACGTTACTTTATAAGGGCAAGTGTGATGTCAGCATACAGCTGTTGGTAGAGAGAGCTGAATTCCATTTGTCACATTGTATTTTGTGTCCCGAGGAAAATCTACCTGCCGATGCCTTTATTTACCCCAGACAGGCATCACATACCTCACAAGCGAGGTAAAGATGGCAGTAATCTGCTAGACTGCTAGGTGAGAAGAGCATTTCAAAGGAGACCCACAATAATGAGGGTGTTCTTGTTTCATGGCTATGGAATCTTAGAATTCCAATGCCAGTCCTAAGAGCCAATGTCAGCTGAAGTCAAAAGAAGTGGTTACTACTAAGAGCTACCTGAGTGGAGGAGCCAGGAGCCACGTCAGGGTGGTTTTCTTCAAAATGTTCTTAATAGGTGTTTTCTTTCCTTTTAGGAAACGTGCACTGAGAATTTTCATCGTATTTTATGTCCTCACTTTTACTGGACTTTCATGCTACATGTTATTTTTTGATGCTACATTTATCTTTGAAAGAGTGCTCCCTAGAATACTTGGGCATCGCAGAATGTGGGAACTACGGGAGATTATCACACCTTTCTTGAATTTGCAAGTGGAGGACTTGTTACCCTCCTAAAGATACAGAAGTTGCTCTTACCCTACTGACTTTCCCTCTAATAAAATCCTGGCTGTTCTTGTATTAGGGTGGTTAACTTATTTTAAAAAAATACTGTAGAGTATTTTGCAAAGGATTTCATTGTTGTGTGGAAATAGGTTGATCACAAACAGAAAAAGTGAAAACAATTTACCTTTACCCTTCTAACTCACCATGATTTCTTGAATCATTCCACACATTGTTTAAAACATTTATTTCAAACCACTAGCCTCTCTTCTCTCAACCCAGAGGACATTGAGACTATCATATATTAGTTTCCTTGGTTATTTCCCCCACTTGACCTCTGATGTCTCAGAAAAGAAAGCACAGAATCCCTCTCTATTGTTTCCAATTTTAACTTTAGTTGGATTGGAGCCATATTTTGGGTGTAGTGGACATTTCTTGGTTTTGTTCCCTAACATCCATTTATCTTTTTGGTGATAACACCCTAATTTTACTTTGAAAGAACTATCTTGCCCCAGTGAACATAATTGTAGGTGGTCTTTCAGTCAATGTCTCTTATCTTGCTGTTAACAAGAGCTGGGAATACGCTGGATCACACATTCTCTAAGAATGAGAATTTTGAGAATTATACTAAGAAGGGAAATGATTAGAATTTCAATTTATTGAACTAGCCCATATCTTTTTCTGCTTAAGTTAGCCAGAGTTGGTTTTGTTGCTTATAATCAGAGAAAGTCTAGCTGATACAGTAGTTTTGAATGCCAAAGTGGAGCATTTTTATTCGTAAATTTGTAGGTAATGGGAAAATAGTAAACTTTATTTGCAATATGAAAAATAATTAGAACTGTGCAAGATTAATAGAACCATAAAAAATACATTGGCGTAAGAGGGCAGATGGAGTGTGAGAGATCAGTTAAAAGGCCATTCAGAGGGCTGGCCCGGTGGCTCAGGCAGTTAGAGCTCCATGCTCCTAACTCCGAAGGCTGCCGGTTTGATTCCCACATGGGCCAGTGGGCTCTCAACCACAAGGTTGCCGGTTCATGTCCCGCCACATGGGCCAGTGGGCTCTCAACCACAAGGTTGCCGGTTCATGTCCCGTGCAAGGGCGGCAACTGGACATGGAGCTGAGCTGCGCCCTCCACAACTAAGACTGAAAGGACAACAACTTGACTAGGAAAAAAGTCCTGGAAGTACACACTGCTCCCCAATAAAGTCCTGTTTCCCTTCCCCAATAAAATCTTTTTCTTTCTTTTTTTTTTTTTTTTTAAAAAAGGCCATTCAGTGGTTCAGGAGAGCTAAAGATGTGGAAATGGGGATGAAAAGGAGACAATGGGTAAAGTAGATATTTTAAGGGTGGATTTTATGTTTGGCTGTGTAATAAATATGGGGTTGGAAGGGTGGTTACAGGGAGATTATAGAACGAAGTTTCAATTCTCCTCACACATGAATGGATCTTGAAGGTTGGACAATATTTTCAAGGTAGAGATCAGGAAAAGGTATTTTAGAGAAAAGACACATCATGAGTAAAACAGAAGCCATGAATATCAGGCAGTCAGCAAAGTTGGAAGAGCATATAAGTTTGTACATTTCTTAAAAACAAACACTATACCTCATTCCTTTTTTATGGTCTCTTGAACAGTGATTCCCAAATAGTGGTCCATAGATTGATTGCATGTATCAGAATCTCTTGGGGAGCTTTATACATTAGAGATTTCCAACCCCAGATATTTAGATTCAATAGATTTAATGTGGGGTCCAGGAATTTATTTTTTAAAATCTCAGCTAAATCTAATACAAATTTAAATTTGTGAACCATATCTTGATACAGTTTTGAACAACATTGTGCATATAGTAGGTACTCAATAAATACTTGTTAAAGTTAATTATGTGTTCTTATTTTTGTGACCTCCTCGTCACCTCATCCAGCACTGCGTTTGATATTTATTCAATAATTTCCATCATAGCCATTTTTGCAGCCCTCATTGTCTCACTTCCTTGAAGTAATCTTCAACTCCTTTACTATCTTTTTGTTTTAACATTCCAGAAATCACCAGGTCCTTACAATTCTCCACAGCAAAATTTCCCAGATCAGCTCCCATTCTTTGTTTTATAACGGTTTCATTCTGGTAGGCCTTATCATACAAATGTATTACTGCTGGGAAAAGCAACCCTATTGTTTCAACTCTTATAGACTACTATTTAGACACACCACTTTGGAAAAGAATCAAGTCCAAATGCCACTTTTATCCTGACACTCTATAGCCAGAAAACTATTCAGTTGCTAGAGATGTGAAATTTGCTTTTGAGTCGTTCTCAAGCAGTGATGTTTAACAGAATTCCACAAACAGACATTTAATTATAATTATACATTTGTCTGAGCATCTCCTCCAGAAATTCCTAACCTTCAGATCTAGGAAGAATCTCTGATATCTTGTATTTCAAGAGTTTCCTCTAATAGTTTGAATCTTAGGACCCAAAGTTTAACAACTATCATGCTGTGTGATGGGCAAAACCTACCTGGGATTACAATTTGGCTGAAATCCCGTGCAAGGTTAAAAAGAGGTGACTAACTTTTGCAGGGAGGAAGGGGGACATGGATGGATGAGGGAATTTCCAGGACACATAGAAAGAGAAAAAGACAAAAGCTCTGGGAACAATGAGTAAGGTCTTGTGATAGTGACAGGATATGCTGACAGATTTTTTTAAAAAGTCACAGCTAGACTTGTTTACAGATAAAAGAACTGTTCAGACCAATTTGTAGGCAGAACTTGGTGGATGTTTTTGGTAATCTTCAGGTAAATTTCCATTGCTGAATACAGTGTCAGCTGATTTATTTGAAAAACCAAAAAAGAGGTGTTGAGTTTAAGTAGCTCAAGTAAAGCTAAAAGTCTTGCAATAATTATATAACACTAGTGATGAAATAAGGTAAGGAACTAGATTTTTTTTAAAGAACAAATTAATAATTTACTAAATTTCAAGATATACTTTATTAGGATTTTGACTAAAACAATAATTTTCCCTGGGAGATGAATATCTTTAAAGTAAGAATGATACTATTTTCACATCATTTTATTTTCAATTTGACAGCATCTCAAGCTGGAAAAGCTGGATGTCACAATGTCTCTACAGCGAGAGGAAAATATTTAGTAAAGTACTGTAATACTAAGCTGATATAAATGTCTATATGTGGTAATTCCATTAACTTCTTTGGTTGGTTGGGTCTTATTTCAGATCTTTTAGATGCTGTATTCAATTGAGTCAATGACTATGCTCAAAATCACTAAAAATGTCAGAATCACTTTACAAATATGGTCTTGGTTTTGGACGAGGAGGGAAAAAAATGAGTGGTCACAAAATTTCCATTTGTCTTTTTTTTTTTTTTTTTTTTTTTGAGTGAAGACAGCCATGAAGTAGTGAAAAGAATTTTAAACTTGGATTAAAAGTTGAGTTAAAATAATCTGCTGCCAATAGTGTGTTAGGTGGGGTCACCTAATCTCCCTCCTTCCGGGTCCAAGCCCTCATTCCCCAGCTGCCCAGAATGTTGGCTGCTGAGAATTCATAGCTAGGATCCTCCCTTGGACTTGCCTTCACCTGTTTCCTCTCCTTTCCCAGGGGTAACCTGAATTCAATGACTGATCCAGGCCAGGGTACGTTTCTGAAGGGCCATGCCAGACTCAGAGCTCCTCATGGGATCAGTTAACCACTAGTGCAACTGTGTCACAGCTCAACTTCTCCCGATGTTCCATACACTATGTTAAGCATTTCATACACATTTTATTGTTTAACTCTCACAATAACTTAATAAGCCAGGTATTGTTGTTATCCCCATTTTTTTGAGACACAATTGAGACACAGAGAGGATCAGTAGCTGGTGCATGATCCCACTATAAATGGTAAAGTCAGGTTTTGAATCTAGATCTGTCTGGCTGCAATTCGTGTGGCCTTTTCGTGTGCCGCACAGCCTCTCAAAATTGGATTGCAAGCTCTGCGAAAGCAGGAACAATGCCATGTTAAGTCCTATATATTTAGCATCTAACACATCACTTAGAAGATAGCTGGTGCTCAATGAATATTTATTAGTGAATCAATGAATTAACATGTATTAAGTGTCAAGTGCAGCTTTCACCAGTACTAAAGCTTTCAGAGACACTACCTGCCACATTGTCCTTCTCTGGCATCATCTCTGCCATTGATCACTACTCCCAAGAGCCACATTGATGCACCGGTCATTAATACAGGCTTGGAATGGCCAGTGGCTCACTTGTCACCTAGCCTGTATGTGAGGCACAGGTACCAACCTACTCCAGGGGCCACAAGCTTTTCTGCTTCCTCTTCTTTGTCTACACCCCATATTGAATCCCTTCTAGAAGCCAAGCAATTATACAGTCCAGTTACTTTTTCTAGTATTCAGGGCCTCTCTGCACCGAAGACTGAGGTTGGCTCTTCCTTTCTCAGTTTCTGGGCAGGAAGCCCACATTGCCTGTCCCAACCTGAAAACTTGTGTTCCCTTTAGCTTCTGGCTGGTGAACTAACCACATGCTCAAAAAGCAGATTTGGTCCCATGATTTTTTTTTTTCCTTTGGAAGAGCTTTTGCTACATGTGATTGATAAACAAGCAAAGCAAATGGTTGCATAACTTGTTTAAAAGTAGAGGTTTAACAGTTGGGATGGTTTTTGTCTGCAACAGTATGTCAAAATAATATTGGCTTAAAGAATAAGGACATGGTACAGCTAGGGTGGTTCCAAAGTTGGCTAATCGAGCGGCTCAATGATGCCTGTCAGTGCTTTGAATCACCTTGTTTTCCACTCTCTTGGCTTTCCCTTCATGGTCCGAATATGGCTACTGATGCTCCAGTTGTCCTCATGTGACTTAACATGCAACAGAAGAAAAGGAGGGCGGTAGGAGGGATCATTCCCAGAAGTTCCCAGCAGACTTCCTCTTGGGAACCATTGGCCACACTAGATTATAGGCTCCAACAAGCCAATGATCTGCCACCCTACCCATTCCCCTGTTCTTGTGAGCCAGAACACAACACTTAACACTGCCCAGCTGTCACCAATGAACTCGCTTCTTCAAAAGAAATTGGGTAGCACACATGCCTCAGTTTATTGTGCTTCGCTTTATTGAGCTTCACAGATGTGTTTTTTACAAACTGAAGGCAAGACTCCACCAGCAAAAAGATTATGGCTCACTTTATGGAGATACTCGCTTTATTACAGTGGTCTGATCCCAAACCTGCAATATCTCTGAGGTATGCTTGTACATGCAAAAGGTTAACAGTTATCTCTGGGTGGAGGGATTGTAAATAATTTTTCTTCTTCAGAAAATTTTGTGCTATAAACACGTGTTACTTTAAAAAAAAGCACATTTATTTTAAAATAATTTCAAACAGAAAATTTGCAAGAATAGAATTAGGAACTCCCATAAATACTTTACCCAGATTTAACAATATTTAATGTTCTGCTATCATTTGTTTTATTAATTTCTCTTTCTCTCTATTTTTTTGTATGATTTGAGTCTGCATATGTCATTCCCTTTACTCCATAATATCTGAATGTATATAGCCTACAAACAAGAATATTCTTTTATAGGTCAATTTAGGAAATTTAACATTGATACATTAATTTACAACCCAGATCCTAATTTTGTCAGTTGCCCCACTACTATCCTTTGTAGAAATATTTTTCCAGATAAAACCTAGTCCAGGATGATGTCTTACTTGTCGCATTTGTCTTTTTAATCTCCCTTCATCTAGACAACTCCTTCAACCTTTCTTTGTCTTTCATGCTACTGACATTTTTAAAGAGTAGGCCATTCATTTCACAGAATGTCCTCAATTTGGGTTTGTTTGCTGTTAATTCATGATTAAATTCACGTTATGCTTTTGGGCCGGACTGTTATCTAAGTGGTGATTTGTCCTTCTCAGCGCATCATATCTGAAGGCAGACAAAGCTGTTCTGCCCCTCATGGATGATGTTAATTTTAATCATCTGGTCAAGGTGTTTTGTTTCCCCACTGATTTAATGATTTTTTAATCATAAAGGAAAATGTATTTTACAAAATAACAAATTGTATAAGATCACATTATAATGACTGGAAACTGAGCTCAATGAAAAGTTGTATGTCATGCTCTCTCATTTGTGCGAAGAATGCTTATTATGCTTATTACACCCAGAATAATACTGAATTTGAGAGATAGAATAAGACTTTAAAGCATCAAGTCTCAGAGAATAAACGAAGGTCTGAAGGAGTAACCTGCCCACCGTTAGTATCAGAGCCAAGACTAAGACCAGATGTGGGGACAAAGCCCCAAAAAACAGTTTCCAGGCTCTCGGCCTCACATAGAAAGGTGCTGGCTTGGGTAGTAAATGGCCATCAACTGTGATCAGATGGCCATCAGCTGTGGCTAGTTGGCCGTCAGCTGTAACCCGTAAGCCATTGGCCACTAATATAACTGCTGTGGCTACGCTAGCAGAAGAAATGGGGGCTAGCAAGAAGATGGAGGCTGGCAAGCGCAGACTACTGTTAGGCAGATTATGCAGATCCTGCTTCCTGTGTCTCCAGCCCAAACGCCAGCGAGAATATATTGGTTTGACTCCCCTATCTATGGCTCCGTGGGTGTTCCTTTTTGGCTTTACTGTGTCCTGCATTCTTTTGTGGGGAGCGGGAGCAGAGACCCCGCAGGCCGCCCCGCACGACAAATGGCGCAGGGAGCAGAGTCCCCTGCGTGACACCAGAATACTTTGTCCATGATCTGCCTCCCTTCCTGCTAGACTGTACATTTGAGCCACAACACAACAAATGCTTTCCCTGCCCAGCTGTCACCAAAGAGCTCTTTTCTTCGAAAGAAGAAATCTGGTGCCCCACGTCCTCCTTGACACTTCATATTATAATACTCCCGGGTCTTCAGTCCAGATTCCAGATCTGTTCACATTAAAACACTGTCCATGTCCAAATTGGAAATGGGTTTCCTGTTTTATCATTTAAATGAGTTACCTTACTCCCCAGTTATCTCCCACAAACTCATTTCTCACTGATCACCTCTCACAGTTTGGAGCCAGCAAAAGAATGAGATAAAGAGGCTACCCCATGGTATGTTGGATGCATTCCACAGAGGTGCCTTTGTATAATTTGTGAGTAGAAATGATTTTTTTTTTCCTGGCTAGAGATAGAATCAACTGTGCTATTTTGAAAACTACCAAAGGCAGACAGTTCAAGAACCTATAATTGTAGAGAGGGAGTCTTTTCTGGCAGCAGTGTCTGTGTGTGTAGGTTGCCGAAGGCTATACGGGCCCAGCAGTACATTCAGCACCAGGACGGCTGAGGTTTGGACCTAGTGCTATCATAGGTACTAATATATTCCCCGTATTGCTATTTTGTTTCACGATAGCAAGTACTGAACTTTCTGCGCCTCTGATTCTCATACTGGTGATAACAGGAACTGCTCTTACATACTTATAGGGCTATTTGTGAAGACAAATAGGGAATAGTGAAGTGAAACAGATTTAGTGGGTCGGAACTGTTCTGAGGCAGGGTATGGGGGTGGGACAGGAACATCTCAGAGCTGAGACACTCTGCTGGGGCGAACAATGCAGATTGTTTGATAATTTGATATTTATAGTCTTAGGGTCTTTATTGCAGGGCATGCATTTCTTTCTCTTCCTCCCTCTCCCCTTGCCTGTTCCCAAGGAAGTATGCTCCACTGAAAGTGGCATTTGGACTCCAGAGCTTCCGTGTTGCTGCCTGACTTTCTGACAAAAGTGTTATTATTTCCACACATATGACTCTTTTATTCTATAAATAAATGAAGGCAACTGAACACAGCTCTGATGTCTAAAATAGGACAAGACAAATAAAGCTGGTCCTTAGAAGATTAATCCTCATTAGGAGACGCAGAAAGTCAGGGAACTTTGAGCGGCGTTTTGGAAGAGGGTGATAAAATGCCCAATGCTAACAAATTTTTCAAACAATAGTATCACGGGAAAATAATTTTCAGTAGAAGACATAAAGTTCTCAATCTTTTGGTTTTTCAGCAGATTTCTTTTCTTTTTTTTTTTTGTAATTCAACTTCTCCTATGGCAGGGTTGCATGTAGTCTCCAACTTTGTCCTGTTCTTCACACGATGATGGTATCACTGTTTTGCAATGCCCATTGAATGCCCTTTTTAAAATTTTTTTTGACTTTTAATGACTGAAGCAAAAAAGATCTAAAACCACAGCTTCTGGAAGAACCATTCGTTCTTGCCGGTCTTATACCTCTCTTCGAACTTGACCTTGGCCTCCCCTCGGGCCGTGCGTTTCAGAGCAGGGTCTCTGAAGACATCTTTGTTGACAACAGTTTCGTCCAAGGGGATATCCACAGAGTAACTTGTGGGCATGCGGTGATTGTAGTTATAAACTTTCACGAAAGATTTGATCTTTGACCTCTTAGCAATTTTCTTCTTGCCCATGGCAGCTGTCACTTTTCGGGGATAGCGGTCAATTCCAGCCACCAGAGCATGGCTGTAGGGGCGGTCGGAAGTGCCATCATCAGTGTTCTTCACGATGACCGCTTTGCGTCCGGAGTAGCGTCCGGCCAGGACCAGCACCACCTTCCCAGGTTTCATAAACTTGCCCATTTCGACAGCAGCCACTGGGACCTACAGCAGAAAGGAAAGAACCGCTCTTCCTCTAACCTTTCACCCCAGAGGGAGGTGACATCACTTCCGGCCCCGCCCCTGAGGCTCCTGATTGCCCTTTTGATAGCAAAGCTCAGAACTTTGCAAATGAGTCCTGCGTGCGAGGAAACAGCACCTGTCCTCATACCAGTAGTGACTCTCACAAAGGTACTCAAGTAAAGCAAAATGAGAACTGCTTGAGGGTAGGTTTTTGTTTTTTAGTGAAACAAGCTGGTAGTAAGATATGCTCTGACTTTGTTCCCATTATAGTAGAATAAATATAAGTAGAATAAATCTAAATTCCTTCCAGAACCTAAGTGATCTGGCTGCTGTCGTGAGATGTGGTAGAAAGATAAAACAATACAGATGCAAGCTTCTTTTCTTTTGGACTTTGTTCACTGCCGCTATAATCATAGTCTCCTCATTCTAGTTGCTTAGGGAAGAAATGAGGTAGAACAGGGTCATGTAATTAATATCATTATATTCAATTAACGTGTAATGATAATTACGTGTTGAAAACTAATACATTCTAAAATTCCCACAGTGTGTGGCAAAATATTCCAAAACAGATGGAGGTTGGCTCAAAGAAACATGATTTAGAGAGAAACTCAATCTTGACCACCAGGCCATATCTTCAGAACTCTTACCTCATTTCACAATAAAAACACTTAACTTGTCACATTTCTTTCATGACAGTTAAAATGCTCTCACATTTATAATTTCACTTGAAGTCATAGTGTTAGGCTCTTTCAAGTGGTGAGGCATGAAAGAGTGTTCAGGTTAACTCAGGAGATGGAAATTTAGTGTGAGACTACCTGGGGAATGAAGAAAACGCAGGAGACCGCTGAACCATTAAGACTTAATGAGAACTGAAATATGGTTTAAAATTCATCATTAACTCTACTAGTCTGTCATTCTTGTAACTCAGCTTTTCACTCAGCACAAACTCTAGTACCAAACTGGGTTGAATCATGCTACTTCCTAGCATGTGACTTTGGGCAAGTTATTGAAGCCCTCTGTGGCTTAGTTTCCTCATCTGTGAAATAGAAACAGCCTCACAAGGTTGAAGTTTAATATTTCAAACATTTAAAATAGTACCAGGCATACAGAAATTGGTGTTTCCTATTATCATCATCATTTTTATTCCTCTTGCTATATTTTCCATTGCTTCTGCAGCTACTCTCCACTACCCTCATGGTGTCCAGTGCAACATGGTTGCAGTTACTACCTTTTCTCTGTGTGACTCAGCATTTATCCCTTTCTGCTTTATATTTTACCTGAGTTACTGATTTTCTCTTGATCTCATTTTCTATATTTCATGCTTCTACTTATTCAGGCTTCTGTTTATTGCCTTCATTCTGTTTGCTTCTTCCTTTTCTATTCTCTCTGGTTTCCTATGTGTCTTATATTTACTTTCTTGAGAGAGGATTTGATAAGGCCACTTTGTGACTATTTACAATAGTATGGAGCTCTGCTGAAGAGTTCCTATGCTTATTTGCCCCAGGCTATTGGCAAGTTTATAGCACTTGATTGTCTTTAATTTAGGTGGGAATCCATGGTCCAAACAGTACTGTTCAAGATGGCAAGGGTCTCAAGATGTTACCTGAGAATGCTGTGTATACAGAACTATTTTGGAATGTCAGAAGGAGCTTGTGGGGGGAGCAGCATGTAGAGTTTCACGACTTTACTCCACTACATTCTTTCTTTAGCATTATTGCCATGCCATTTATAGACGGAGAAATTCAGAAACTCAAAAATGTCCAGTGATCCGAAGTCTTATAACTTAGTACATGCAGTGCTTTATTTAATTTTACTAAAGAAGAGGTGTTATTTCTTATTAGTTATATATCCTCTTATTCAGGCATGGGTGATGATCTTTTTCCGAAATGGCATCTTGCAATGTAAAAGGTAGTTCTACGGCTATTACATTATATCTACTTCAGAATCTACATAGAGTCAAATGGAAATTATTAAAGATGAAGTAAAAGGAAAGAGAGTTAAAGCATTTAAAAGACAGACGTGCTAAAGTGATGGTTGTAACTTTCTCTTTGCTCTCTTCACACCCTAGCCAGTTTAACAAACCACAGTACTAATTATCTGGCAATTCAGATGCTACACAGTCAGCATCCTTCAGTGGAAAGGCTTTTCTTGAGATTGAATCTGGAGGAGCAAGGGAAAGCAGCAGAGAACCTTATTTTTATAGGATTTGGGAGATAAGGTACTCTAGCTTGAAGATTTGTTAATCAACAACTTGTTTCAACTTGCCAGGAAAGTTCCTTTAATGAAAGCACTATTTAAACCAGTTGTCCCCTCCTTGTCTTACATCTGTTTTTAGCTAACACTCATTCTTCTTAGTCCACTTAGAATTTTGTGGATTGAAGTCTAACATGCCATTTTTAAAATGTAAATTCTAGTTAAGTAGAAGAATTCTAGTTAAGGATTAGGAGAGACTGAATAAAGCCACAGTAAATTAATGATTGTCCAGGTGAAAAGATGAGTGAACTAGGAATTAATGGGTCAGTTGGAGGCCTGGGAATCATACTTGGCACTGGTTCCAGAGAATGGAGTGCACCACACTGTCAAACTGGGTAAATTTTGATTAATAGTGAGCCATGGCATATTATATAAAAAAGGAGCTTTACTTACTATTGCGACAGGTGAAAATCAAGGTGGGAGTTACTGGTTATGAGTAATGCTTTACTGTTGATCGAACATGTTCCCAGGACCTCTAACTGTGTCTGTTGGTAGGAAGGAAGGGCAGTGACTTGAACCTGGAAAGGCCTGACAGCCTGTGGAAGGGTTTGGCATGCTTGGGAAGAACGTTATGCAGATCATCTGCGTGGAATGGAAAACAGGAATTGCAGCTACGTGTGTATTGAAAGGACTCTATCCATTCTGTGGCCTCTTTCAAAGTATAGAAATCAGACATACTTTTTTAGGAAATTTGTTTAATTCAGCCAATAATTGAACATTAATCAAAGACCATGACAAAGAGTTTCCATTTTTAATTAAAACTTTTTCAATTTATAAATAGAATAATAAAATAAGGAAGTTGAATGTAACTAGGTTTCTGAATTTATCTGGCAGGTGACCAGAGAATAACCAACACAATCTGGGTTGTAAAGAAAGAGTGATTAAAACAAGACTCTGCTTGGAGAGAGATATTGGGCCTATTTCTAATCTGTCTCCATGGGCAGGAAGGGAAATGGGGGGAGGGTTGAATTCATAAATGATGTCGGTGGTGATAGCTGAGTAGTAGCTTAATATCCAGCTAAAGGATATTAAAACTGTGTCTGGGTTATCAGCAGTGCCATGCTTAGAATCAGACAAAATAAACAGCAATTTCCTTTATAAGGAATTCTAAAGCTAAGCTTGTTTCATTTGAATTTGGGTTCATGATTTATACCATGTGTTCAACCCACTCTATGTTTAGTGATGTGACTGGAAGAGAACAATCTGAGGCACCCAGATCCTTTAAGATCACTCTGGACAATTTCTTCCCGAATTTCTAAAGACCTCGCCCAGAGCAAGTTAGAAGTTTTAAGCAAAAGACAGCATTCATTCATTCACTCAGTACATTTTTATTGACTGTCCAGAGGACAATGCATAGTTCCAAATCCCATACAGGATGTAAAAATAAAACAAATTGACATCCTGCCCTCAAGGACTATAAGGAACTTGTAGTTAGTGGGGGACATAGGCCATATATAAAGATAATAGTATAGTTGTTTTACGTTGTAAGAAAAAGGCAAACATGTTTACTGATGACTTATTATGTGTCAGGCAACATGCTCTGTCATCCTGCATATGACATCTTACCAGATCTTCGCAACAACCCTGTGAGATGGATTTTAGTGGAAATAGACAAAAATTATCCTTAACTGAGGAAACATTATTAGGGAGCATGGGTGCAAAATCCTTCAGTTTTGCACAGTGTGGGAGTATGAAGCAGAGTGGACAATAAGTTCAGAAAGATAAATTGGGGGCCAGGATGTATAGGCCTTTGGGTGCCAGTTTGGAGTGTGGGCTTTATTCCTTGGTAAATGTTCAAGTGTTTTGAAAGGAGTCAAGAATGATCAGGACCGTGCTTTAGACCGCTGTCGCTGGAAGCCTGTAAAGACCACACAGACAAATGACATGGCCTTGATGAGATGGGTGAGCCTTTCCTGGTATCCGCATCTAAACAAACTAAGTAGGGGATATGTCCTCATGCCTGCACAGGCCTGGGGGTGGCGTTAATAAAGAGTCAACCTGCAATCCGTTACTCCAGAGGGCAGAACTGAAAGAGTAGATTGTGGACAATCAATGCGCTCTCTATCTATCTATCTATCTATCTATCTATCTATCTATATCTCCACATATACATATATGTGTATATATATATGCTCCACATATATATATATATATATATATATATATATATATATATATATATATGGGCTTGCAGTCAGAGATCTTGGTTTCAATCCCAGCTCTGGGTGTTCTGGATCAATTTACTTATGTAACCTTGCTGTGCCTTTCATTTTTATGTTAAAATGGGGCTAACAACACCCATCTGACTGGATGTTTGTGGGGATTAAATGAGACAAGACAGAAGTCTTTGGGGGAATAGTCAGAAAAGCAGGACCTGGCTTGCTAGGACAAAGATCTTCAGTGGAGGGCTGCTCTCCTAGCTCCTGGGCTTCATGTGGCCAGATAATTGAAGCAGGGGCTAGGTGGCTACTTGTCAGCAATTGGGGATTCTTGCCTCCAATACGTAGGTTATTGTATCAGATACCTTTACAGTCTATTCCAAGCTCTACTTCTGTTATTTTCTGCAGGTTCTTTCTTACTATTGAAGTGTCCTCCACCTCACTCCCACCTGTAGTGACAGTATCTGGCAAAATCATAGGTACAAAAAGTAAAGCTGATCATAGGAATAACTAGGCAAAAAACTGATATCTAGACCTTCAGAGTTAGTGTTGAAACCACAGGAGTCGTAAATAGAGTTTTCCATTAAGTCAGCTAAGATCCATGTCAGTAGGTAAACTCTGGGTAGCTGCCCATCAGGCACCCTATTTCACTTCTGGTGCAATGTACTGATTCTTCCAGGCTTCCCAAACATACCCAGAGGCCAGTGGTTTCAGTATATTTTTTCAAGTGATAGAGCCTCTTTTAAAAATGAAGCATTAGGGTGAAGCCAAAAAGTGTAGTACAGAGAAAAGATGTAACTCAATCAGAGGGGACGGAAGAAGGTGGTGAGAAGAAGGCTGAAATCTGGCCCATGGATTCCTTTCTCACTCACTCTGGAACCCCTGGTTTGAACACTACTGCTGGAGCCCTGGCCTGTTTTCAGCTTTGCTCTTGAGTCTTTTGTTTTCCGGACTCTGATGGCAGCTGTTATCACTCCAGCTGTGGAGGGGATGGGAGGCAACTTCCTGTTATTCTATCCTGCCATCCCTATGGGGTGGGACATTCCCTCCCCCATCTCCTGCTGCTGGTTGTAGAATGAGAGCCTGGATGCAGCCATCTATGACTGGGTCTGGAGGAATGACTGGTGGCCACCCAGCCACTGTTTGAAGGCATTTGGGAGAGCACAGCAGGCAACAGGCATGACAGACAAGTGTGTCCCTGACTGTGGCAGTGGGAAGGATGAATGGTGAAAAGGCAGGTTAAGTGGTTGGTGCAGAAAATATTTGAGGGAGTGAGGGGTTGTTGCAAGAATGGTGAGAAAGGAAAAGGGAAGGACTCTGGCCAAAGTGGTGGTGGGAGGGGGGAGGGAGAGGTGTGTGTGGGGGAAACAGTTATGGGTTATTTGGGGTTTGGGTGTATTTAAGGAATGGAGGGGGATTAGAGGTAATACTGTGTTTCCCTGAAAATAAGACCTAGCCGTACAATCAGCTCTAATGCGTCTTTTGGAGCAAAAATTAATATAAGACCCAGTCATATTTTACTATACTATAAGACCAGGTCTTATCTAACATAATATAAGACAGGGTCTTATATATTAATTTTTGCTCCAAAAGACGCATTAGAGCTGATTGTCCGGCTAGGTCTTATTTTCGGGGAAACACGGTATAATGATCTATTTTCTGTCCGGTGTTTTTACTGAGTCTTTTCCTTGAATTGGGTGTAAGAAATACGAAGAGGTGTTAAGCATGGAGCTTGCTCTTCAGAGTTTGGGAAGGTAGGAAATGTATATAACTAGACATATATAACCATATGTTTATACATCTGTACAATCCCAATAAAGCTTACAACAACCCTTGATGTATTATCAGTCCCATTTCATAGAAAAGGTAACTGATAGAGGTTTTGGTGACTAGGCCAAATCACATAGCAAGTAAGTGGCAGAACTGGACAACGGACCCCAAGCCATTTTTCTGTCCACTGTAGTGCACAGCAGGACAAGGACTTTTCATTAGGCTTTGAGAGAAGGTTGGGACTTAATACTCAGAGGAAAGGGTCCAAAGGTACAAACTTCCAGTATAAAATAAATAAGTCATGTGGATGTAATGCACAGCATGGTGACTATAATTAATAATACTGTCTTACATATTTCAAAGTTGCTAAGAGAGTGGATCTTAAAAGTTCTCAAAACAAAAACAAAAACAAACTCAACAAACCCACACACAGAGAAGAGTGGGGTTTCCAGTTAGGCCAGAAGGTGAGAAGTAAGCAGGATCTGTGAGTAGACCAGTTTGACTGCAGCAGAATATTTCCCAAGACTGAAGTGGGAGATAAGGTGCGAGAGGTAAAAGGAGGCCAGATTAGGGACAGTTTTAAATGGCTAGCCAAGAATTGCAGAGTAAGGGGTGGCGGGGTGCAATTTAGAGGGGAAGATGTTGATGGCCAAACAGTGTTTTAGAAAACTCAGCTAGTAGTGGTGCATAGAAAGATTTAAAGCTATGGAAATATGAGTCAGAAATATAAGTTAGCTTGGAATAGCGTAGGTTTGACAAACAGCACAATGGCAATAACATAAAGTAGGTCTGTGAGGGCACTGGCCTGGTCTATGGATTGTTTTTTTTAGCATTATAGTGTTCGATTTTTTCAAATGAGTGTAGATTGTAGGCAATCACTGCTTTAGAAGAAAGAGAAAAAATGACTTTGGAGTCTGATGGACCTTGGTTTCAACCCCAGTTCTAGAGAAATTTACTTATGTAACCTTGCTGAGCTTTTGATTCTACGTTTAAATAGGGCTAGTGAGACATTTGACAGGATGGTTGTGACACAGTGTTGGATTCTGCATCACTCTACAATTTTTGGCAGAATGGTGAAATGCATGGCGTCATCCATCAAAAACAAACAATAAAAACCAACAGAAAGTCAATAATTAATTCATTTTACTTCCAGAAGATGATGGATAATATGCTCCCTCTATCTCAGCTAAAGAGAGCCACTTTTCAGTATTCAGTTCTGCCTTGGAGTAGATATTAGGTAAATTGAAAGAACCATCTCCTGAGAATGTTTCTGTTCTGTTAGCATGCTATCCGCCAAGGGTAAATGTTAGTTAATTCTTAATTGATAGCTCAGCCTCTGCAATTGGTTCCATTCAACAGTAATTATTCTCATGTGGTTTGTTGAACTCAATTGTGTGATCACCCTCCCTCCCCTTCAGTTGTGCATGAAAACAGCAGCGTTAAGATTGTTAAAAAGGCAAATAGTAATATTTTCTTCAGAGCTTCAATTTTATTTGTCTGGAAGCTTGCATGATTGATTTTCATAGCTAACAGCCAGAGCAGCCACATGGTCGAAAACGCCGCAAGTTAACAATTCAGAGCTGGGTTGCCTTTTCTAGCATTCTCTTTTAAATTTTTCGGAAGTGCTTTTGAAGTTCTAAATTTCCCGTCTACGGGAACAACCAGCAATCCCAAGATAAAAGGGTAGCAGAGTCAGCTGGCGTTTTCCTTTATTGGCCTGACTTAAAGCTAGCCATTTTCTGCTCCACGCACCGCCAGACTCGTACTTGCCCGTGACACAGAGGCAATTGTTTTTCCTTAAAAAGGGGCTTGGGTGGGTTAGTTTCGTTTCAGATCTGGGATAGAGTAAACACTCCCAGAAAAGTTTAAAACACAGCTCGCAAAGCTCTTCACTATATATCTCCCTTCCTCAGAGATAAGCAGGAAAGGCAGCATTTTTTTTTTTTTTCCATCAACAACCACTTCCAGCCCTAGTCTGGCTCAGCGAGGAATGTATAAAATTAGTTGACTCCTCTGAGTGACTGTCCCCAAGCCCAATCAGCGGGAGCCAGGACGCTGCCGACCCCTCCCCCTTGCGAACTCTCTTTGGCTAATTCCTGCAGGGAGGGAGGAGAGAAGGAGGCAGTGGGAGGGGGAGGTACCTGGAACTGGGAGTGATGTCAGCTCCCAGCTCGGTGCCTGCCCGGATTCCTGACATGGTGTAGGGCCCAGAGGTTGGGGAAGGCGGGAGTGGGACGGGACAGAATTTGGGTTTGCTAGCCTGCGGCGGGGCCAGAGTGCCGGGGCTTTCAACTCCGAGGGAAGGTGAACCAGAACTTTTGGAACTAGTGCCGGCGGCTTCCACCCCCCAGGTAAGGGCGTTTGACTTCTCTCAGAGACCGGAGGGAAATGACACCGTTGTATGGTTGCTGCTGGGTATTGCAGCTGCTCCTCCTTATCCCCTGGTCGATTTCCTTTTCCAACTCATTCCTATTTCCCAGCGGGAATGGACCCTTGGGCGGGGTGGGGGTAGGGCTGAACTCCTGGGGCTCCCAACTAGCTTATATGTGAAAAATGCCTCCAGGATTGGACATGTAAAGTCTTGTCTGCGTCATTAGACCCCCGTACACCCTAGTCTTCCAATAATACTTGAGAACCCAATCAGAGAAGTGTGTGGGGGGAGGGGAAAAAGGGAGATGGGGATGGTGGAGGGTCGATGGGTGGAGGGTATTATTTAAAAATGACACAAAGTTTATGAAATATCGATTCAAAAATGATGCTCTTGAGAGAACAAAAGTTTTGTATCTGTTTAGTTCCTGTGTGGCCTATTACATATTAATTTAAATGAAAGAGTATAATTGTTATTCTTATATCTCAACATAAAAAATCTTTTTATATAGTTCGGTCAGGACGTGAGAAATTCACTTAGGGTGTATTCATAATGAGCTTGTGGGAAAACTAGTCTCTTGGGGGCACGCTTCTGAAACTCCAACTCTTTTTCACTCTTAACATTTTAAGCAAGAATCCGTTTCATTGCCAACTTTGTGATCTAGAGGGGTTAGGAAGGCTGCAGAGAATCTTCAGATCTGTGTTCTGTGGCTGCTCGAGAAATGGGATGAGGGCTGGTAATTGTGTTTTCAGGGATCATTTTTAGAGAAGGGTGTTTTAACAGGGAAATGTGGCAGAAGGCGTGGCATACAAACTCTTAATTATAGGAACATGCATTTTTCAACATGTGGAACCTTTCAATACGAAGTGCAAGGAGCAGTAGAATGAGAATTTGATTTAGTGTCCAAGTTAGGGAAAGCAATTGTCTGTGGGAAGGAAAAGATATTTTGAGAACTGGAAGTATTGAATTCTATTTTTATTTCCTGTTTCAAACTTTTTTTTTTTTTTTCTGGTTGGAGATTTTGTGTGCGCAGGTCACTAACTGGGTATGATTGATTTTTCTGGGGAAAGAGCTTGACTCCACAAACTGATTCAGAACCCTCACTTACTTATTAGTGCTTAAGGGTTTTTCTTTTGGAGAAGGAAAAAAAATGCATGGGCTGAGACTCCTGAGTCAAGTTTCCCCTTTCATTCACCACGGTTCCTCTCAGTGAGGATCCTTCTTTTGCTAGGTCGGGAGGAAACGGGCGTGGATTTCATTGTGAGTCAAAAGCTGCATCCCTGGTGCCTGAGCGAAAGGGCATTTCCAGGAGATGAGGAAAGAAGCCACAACTACATCTAATAAACCCAAGTCAGGAAGTGTCGAGATGCAGGACTTCACAGATGGGGTTCTCTATCTTTCTAGCCAGTTGACAATTAAGTTTCAGAGCTGGAAAGAAGTATTTTGTTTATAAAACCACCTGGGTCTGTATTGTTCTCAGTTCCTGAAGAAATTGATTAGCACCGGGTGGATTAAGAGCAGACTTTTTGCAAAGGGAAGGTGTGTGTTACTGGAAAGCCAGAACATTTTCATGTTGGTTTGTATTTTGATTTCAGAAACAGAAATTTCCTAATGGCTCTGAAACAATGGTGGAGAGAGAAGCCTTTTCTGTTTCTGTTCTATAGGAAGCATATAAAACATACTGTGTTTTCCAGTGGGAAAGAGACGGTGGTGATGTGGATTCCTGTGGGCTGATGTGAAATCATTGGAGCCTTGACTGTTACAGTGTTCAAACTGCAGTTTGTAATACCCAGAGATAGAGCTACAAAAACGAGTCAGAGTATTTTTAGGATGTTATCCTGATGTGCCAAATTCAGATTTATGCTTTCTTTCCAAGAAACTCGTCCTGGATTAGGGATTTGAATATGCCAAAGCTTTAAATTTCATTAGCAGTTTTTTGAGTAATAACAGTAATTTTATGTTCTTCGTTTTAGCCAATGTTTCTCTTTTTTGGTTTGTGTTCATGGGGCAGATGTGGTATAGTAAAAAACGGTGCTTTTAAAGGACAAACTTGAAAGATGTTTGTTATTGAGAAAGATAGACTTAGGTTTTGGTTAAATTATCTTTGACCAGCAACTGTCATAGTTCTGGTAGCTACTTAAAAATAAATAGGATAATCTGGCCTTTGTGGACAAATATTGACTTGAAATTAGGGCATACTGTAGTTCCACATCAATAGTGCCTAATTTCAAGGGCATCATAGACATTTTTTGGAAACAAGTTCAATGAGGGAAGAGTTTGTTTACTATTTATGGAGTCTTTTTGTCACTCACTGTACCAGCGTAAGATAAATCAGAATAAGGTCATTTTTTTTCCTATTACTGACTAGCTGACTTCTTTTTAAAACCTCTCTTTCATTTTCATGAAATATTTGCATTTTTGTAGTTAATTTAAATTAGTAATTTGTTACATTAAAATTAATGTTTTGAGTTTTTCATCTCCCATTTTTTAAAGTACCTATCTCCCAAATGGCACATTTTTCAAATTGTTAAAAGACCTCATTCATCATTCTGTCTTTTCACAGCTATTACATGTTTCTGACCTGATTTGAATTACTTTTTCAAAACAATGAATAAGTGAGAAAATTAATGAATATACATTCACATTTGGGTCTATATCTTAATTCTTTATTAAGGAAACGTTACTTCAAGGTGAAAACACAGGCAAGAGATACTGTATAATGATGACTTTTTTATTTCCAGAGATTTCTCTAGAAAGTCATATTCTGAAATCGAGAAAAATAAATCACAGTTGAGCAGCCAATTGTGAAATTTTTCAGGAAACCATGATTTCTTATTATTATCATTTATTTTTTAAAATTTTTATTGGGAAACAGCTATGGTAGTTGGTTACATTGCTTTCATGCTACAATGGCATAGTTGACTCTTAAGGATGGTGCAGCTCGCAGTGGCTCATGCGGATCTAACCGGAAACCTTGGTGTTAGCAGCGCCACGCTACAACAAACTGAGCTAACCAGTTACCCCTATTATTATTATTATTATTATTATTATAATTATCATCATCATTATCATCATCATATCATCACCATTATTTAACCATGATCAAACAGATGGGCTTAAGTATGAGATTCAAAGCTGTTAAAGTTAGCGAAGCTGGATGTTGTTTGTGGATAAAGGGAACAAAGTGTCTCTGGCTAGCATTTCCCTTCTACTAAAGGCTGATAATTTCATAATTAAATCAGTCATCAAACTGTCTGAAAGTTGACTCTATCCAAAAACTGCTCTGGGCTTGTGCACTTCCTTGCACCTGTAGTGTATTATGTCATTTGTTTCTCAAATTCATTGCAGTGCATGTCAAAATCTTTTCCATAGTCAGAAAGCGTACAGCTTTTGTCATAGGTGTCACCACCACAAAGAGCGATGCTTTATTAAATGGAGCTAATGAATTAAAAAAAAACACCGAACTGAACTAACCCACCCTACAACATACAAAGATTGTTCCATTTCCTTTACACTCTTCATTGTAAATATAGTCATTATTGATGCCAGTTTGGCATTAGTTGATCATGTTTCAAAAAGTCAAGTAGGGAGGGTTTTTTTTACTTCAGTTTTTTTTTTTTTCCACATCGAACGATCTAGAACACCAAACAGCTGGATTTTAGGTTTAAAATATGGGCCCTTCAAGGAGTTTTAAGTTGGCACACTACTTAAGCAGTTTTGGGAGGAGAGGTGAATCTGAGTAAAATGTGTACCAGTCTGTACCCGCTAAAGAGCTTCTGTTTTTAAAATGTACATTTGGAGTCAGTGGTTCAGGTGGGTGTGTTGTCATTGTCACAGTTTGTGACTGAACTTTGGTTGTATGTCTGTCTCCCTGGAAGTTGGTGTGACTCACATTTTGACTGGCCCACACGCACATCCTTGCTTTTATTGGCAAGTGGAATGAGTTTAAAATAGATCATTTAGTGGTTTCTGTGCCGTGGAACACCTAAAATTGTCCATGACTTGAAGGAATTGTACAAACTCTCATTGCATCGAATAGCAAGTCATTCTGGCAAAGGCTCCTGTTTCAGATATGGATTGTGGATGAAGAAGATCAAATCCTAGAACGTGTGGGCCTGGCCGTGGATTTTATGGACTCCCTATGAGCTCCAGAGTAAGGCTAGGTGTTTTCACCTCTAGGTTAGGGAAATCAAGCATTTGACATAAAAACAGATGCATGGTGAAGGCAGCAGGTGTGCTGATGTGTGTGTGCCTTTGTTAAAAAAGGGAGAACTTCATTTTACTTGGTGAAGGAGAGGCAACAGATGCTGTTTTCAGGGGCAAGTCATTCATAAATACGTGACCAAGTTCTTTCGGCCAGCAAGGCAATTCTTGGGAAGAAGTAGGTAGGCCCATTGGGAAGTGTATTAACTTCCATGCTGTGAATGTAATATTGTACCATGTCACTAAATATACTTATGTTATCTTGTGTTTCTGTGCCTAGAATCTAGCTCACAGACGTCCTTTTGCTGGCTTTTTCTCACTCTTCGTCTATAATACTTTACACAAATATCTTCTGGCCACCACAGAATTGCGTGAAGTTTTTATGAGGGAAGTGTACTAAATTTATTTGGAAGTGAAAACAAGGCTAAAACTCTATGCCAACTTTCTTAATATAACTTGATAGTGTGACTGCAGTTGCATAAATAATGTCCCTGCAATCAGGCTGTTTTTCTAAAGATGTTGCTTCTCATAACAACACATAGTAGAGAATTTTGTTTTGTGGAATTGGAATTTGAACACGCTCTACTTTTTCTTATGAATGATAGAAGGGTCCAGTGAGCTTGTAGGTTCATATCTAAATTAACTATGGGAAGTGAGTGAGTGGGAGGAAGGGAAACAGTGACAACTCAGAGGAAACACTCTAGTTGAACCTGTGAGTCTGCCAGGATGATTTGTGTGAAGTCACCTGGGACTCAGTGTTTTTCCGCAGGATCAGTTGCTTGAATGCTTTTGTAAAACTTTCACATTCTTCCATCCTCCACTCCCATTAATGTGTGACTTTGCACAACCAAGAGGGCTTTTAAACACAGATTTAAGGTTCTTTTATTGCTTTTCTCTCCTCAGGTACCTTGATTTTCTAGGGTGACTTGCATTCTATATCACCCTGTGGAGCAGACACAGCTAGATACCCAACCAGTATCCATTTCACTCACTTTTTCCCTACAGCTGAACCTATTTTGTTTAATTCGCCACCATGGCCAGTTCAAAAAAAGGAAAAGCTTGATTTTCCAGAATCCCTTGCAGATGCGGTTGTCTAAGGGACACAGCCCTGGCCAGTGAGATGTAAGTAGGTGGGTGGGGCTCCCCCACAAAGCTCTTATAAGGGGATGGCCTCTGTGCACTCACTTGTTTGGCCTTTTGCTCTTTGTACTTATCCTTTCTCCCTGAGACATGGATGCTATTTTCTAATAGGAGAAGACGTCTTGTGACCAAGGACAAGAAACTTAAGGGGTAAACAGGCTGGGAAGTTGGTGGCATTCTGGAACTGCTGTACCAGACCTCTTCTGCCCATCTCTTGATTTTTTTGTGAGAAAAAGAAAATTTGGTTAAACCATGGAAGTTAGATCTGTTACTTGCAGCTAAATGTGATCTTAACTGAATTTAAAGTTTGAAAAAGTCATGGTTCATTTTTCTTTAAGAATTAAAAGGCAGCATTCTGTATGACAAAAAAAGGGGTTGGACATTGGAGACTTACAGACCTTCAGCTTGAATCCTGGCTTTGCTATTTATTACAGTCTAATATTGGTGAGTAATTTAACTTCTCTAGGTCTTAGTTTTCCCATCTGTAAACTGGTACTGATATTTGTCTCATAGAATTTTTGTCAATGTTAGAAACAATTAGAAATTATTAATAGAAATAATAATGGCACATTTGGCACATAGATTTTTAACAAATGGTGGCAACTATTACAGAAGGAGAGTGTGTTACTGAAGAGGGGAAAGCTAGTAATTCCACTTCTAGTAGGTTCTCAGTAAACATTGGTTGAATGGCTGAATGGTAGGTTAGCTTTATAGCTACAACCACTCACCTCCATCTACTTGCCATGCATTTCAATGCCCATTTCTTACCCTCAATCTCACCTGCCTAAACCAGAATGCATGGAGCAATTCTGTTCTCTAACTTTGGTTGAAAAAGCAAAGAGGATGTCTTTGTGAAAATTTTATTAGCTATAGCATAGGGATGAAGGGAGTGGGCTCCAGAGTCAGACAGCTGTAGATTAGAATCCCTTGTCCTTGCAGCTGTGTGATTTTGTTTTCCGTGAAGTGGGAATAATTGGGTAGTTAAGAGGATTAAATATGCTAATATATGTGAAGCATTCATAGCTGTTTTCCTGGCACACAATGAACACTGAATTGATGACAGATATTGTTATTGTTTTATTGAACGTTTGTAAAGCAATTCTTGGCTTTGGTATGAGGTCCTCTTGGAGCTGTAAGGACAAACAAAAGGTGGTCTTTACCCTTAAGAATATTCATATGCAGGAATTGGGGGCAGAAAGAGGAAGACTCTCCTTATATATATTGAAATAAAAACAGATTTAAAATACTATTTAGCTGTTAAAAAGTTGAAAAAATACACTGACTTATGCAGATGCCTGTGATATATATTTTAAGAAAAAAAACAAGCACACATAGTTTATATTTGTCAATGCATAAAAAAATTGCTAAATGGGGTGATTTGTGGGGGATGGGATTAGGATGGCAGGGAAGATGAAGGGGACTTCAATTTTTTGTTGCAGCATATTAGTGTCTGTTTTACAACACTTATGCATTAGTCATATAGACATATAGAAAGTATTAAAGTTTAAAAAAATCAGCTTGTTGGAACTTTTGGATGTAGGTGGGGGCAGATGATGCTATAAACTAGACTAGTTACTTGAGCAGAGGAGGGTTCCTGTGAGAGGAGGTGGAATTGAATGGCCTTTGAAGGCTGAGTAGGAGATTTGGAGGAGACAGTGGGGGGAGATGAGCACACTTGGGTTTGGAGCAGAATGTAGAATATAGTGCGATTAGCTTTAGAGAAAGATAAGATGGAAAGATCAATACTGTTGAGAAAGTTACCATACTGGGGCCAGTTCTTAGAGGGTTTTTTAAGAGGATGACAAGATTATGCTTTAAAATGATTTTTTTGGTGTAAGGTAGGGAGGGATATGGGAACTATTATTTTATAAAGATGACTCTGGAAATAGTATGTTGGATGTTTATTGGGGTATGTGTCGGAAGGGAGTGGGGAGGGATAGAACATCTTTTAAAAAAAAATTTTTTTTTATTGGGGAATATTGGGGAACAGTGTGTTTCTCCAGGGCCCATCAGCTTCAAGTAGTTGTCTTCAATCTAGTTGTGGAAGGCTCAGTTGAGCTCCAAGTCCAGTCACTGTTTTCAATCTTTAGTTGCAGGGGGCACAGCCCACCATCCCATGCGGGAATCGAACCGGCAACCTTGTTGAGAGCTTGAGCTCTAACCAACTGAGCCATCTGGATGCCCCGGGATAGAACATCTTTAATCAAGAAAGGCACACAGGCAAAAGTTGAATTTTAATGGGAAATATGATGAATTAAGATTTGAATATGTGGAGTTTGGGATTCCATCAGGACCCACAATAACCTTTTTTTGTTTTCTTAGTGTGCAAATAGGTAAAATAATAGTACCTGTGTCATTAGGTTTTTAGGAGAATAACAACAACAATAGCTAATGCTTATGTAGCACTTGGTATGTAATACATTCTGTTCTAAGCACCTTACATATTTTAATTTAGATTTAATCCCTACATCAGTCCTGAGAAAAGGTACTGTTATTATTTCTGTATTACAGATAAGGAATCTGAGGCACAGAGAGGCTAATTGACTTTTCCAGGTCACACAGATTGTGTGTGTTGGACTCAGGATTTAAATGTAGGTAGGTATAGTTTCCAGGGTCAGTTTCTCAACCTCTTCATATTACTGCCTGTGGCTTAGTTCTGCACTTGGCGTGTTAAAAGCTGTTAAGAAGCTAGTTGGTCTTACCCACATGAAGACGTAAAGCAAGAATTTAGAAATTTAGGGGCCGGCCCGGTGGCCCAGGCAGTTGGAGCTCCGTGCTCCTAACTCCAAAGGCTGCCAGTTCGATTCCCACATGGGCCAGTGGGCTCTCAACCACAAGGTTGCCAGTTCAACAATTCGAGTCCCCCAAGGGATGATGGGCTCCGCCCTATGCAACTAAGATTGAACTCGGCACCTTGAGCTGAGCTGCGTCTGATCTTCTGGATGGCTCAGTTGGTTGGAGTGTGGGCTCTCAACCACAGGCTGCCAGTTCAATTCCTCGATTCCTGCAAGGGATGGTGGGCAGCCCCCCCTGCAACTAAGATTGAACATGGCATCTTGAGCAGAGCTGCTGCTGAGCTTCCTGATGGCTCAATTGGTTGGAGCGCAGGCTCTCAACCACAAGGTTGCCAGTTCGATTCCTCGAGTCCCTCAAGGGATGGTGGACTGCGCCCCCTGCAACTAGCAATGGCAACTGGCCCTGGAACTGAGCTGTGCCCTCCACAGCTAAGACTGAAAGGACAACAACTTGACTTGGAAAAAAAAGTCCTGGAAGTACACACTGTTCCCCTATAAAGTCCTGTTCCCCTTCCCCAATAAAATCTTTTTTTAAAAAAAAAAAAAAGAATTTAGAAAGTTAGGTTTGGAGTTTAGGCAAAACCCTAGATTGATGGATCATCTCCTTCTTCATAGGGCTGTCACATAAAGAGTGAGAGTAGATGAACTTGCCAAAGAAGAGGATGTAAAATAAAAAAAGAAGCAAGTACAGTAGATAATTGAATAACATCATTTTGTTATAACTTTGATGAGGAAAAAATAGTTGATTTCCGGCGGGGGCCACTGTCTGTGGAGTTTGTATGTTCTCCCATGTTTGCGTGAGTTTTCTCCAGTCTTCTGGTTTTCTCCCACATCCCAAAGATGTGCACGTGAGGTGAATTGGCGCGTCTATCCTGTCCCAGTCTGATTGCGTGTGTGTGTGTGTGTGTGTGTGTGTGTGTGTGCGCGCGTGTGCGCGCGCCCTGGAATGGAAGGGCATCCGTCCCGTTCAGGGTTGGTTCCTGCCCGGTGCCCTGAGCTGCCCAGATAGGCTTCATCCACCCGTGACCGTGAACAGGAATAAGTGGATTGGAAAAATCATCTTAATTTTTACCTATCTTTCTTAAATGTATGTATTCACATTTATTTCAATTTTAATATTAGAAGTGTTTTGGGTCTTTATGTAGTTTAGTGATGTTTTTGACTAGAAATAAACCGTAGGAACTTAACTCTTGTTTATATCAATTAGCGTATGGTAAAATGGATTTTCTTATATGTCATATTGCTTAAAGTTGCATTTTCCAAAAACCTGTTGATGATGTTAAGTGAGGACTGATTGTACATAGCCTGCAGGGAACTCTTGACATTTAGACATAGGCCAAAGAAAAGTTATTACAGGAGATAAGAGCAGGAACGCGCAGAGCAGTGGAGGTTGGTGGTGGCAAAGGGAAGAAGCACACACAACAGAAGTGGATGGTCTGTGCCGTCCCGAGCTGCAGACCTATTACAAGGACAGATCTGAGAAGCTGTCCCAGTCCAGCTACCAGGTCGTTTGTGAACTTGGAGAGCAGTTTCAGTAGCACAACAGAGATAAATCCAGAGTGCAAAAATTTTGAGAAATGCATAGGAGATGATGAAGTACAAGTGGCCTCGTTAGCCCAGCATTTCAAGGAGAACAAGGAGAGACATGCTATGATAGCTTGAATTTGAAGCAGGTAGTGTAGGTAGATAGGATGATATGAAAGAAAGAGATGGGAATGGGTACAAAGTCTGAGGGAGAAGGGCAGCGATAGATTCAAAATCAAGTGGAGAGTGGCAGGTTAGCCTTTCTTTAGGGATAGGGAAAAATAGAAAAACACTGTGATTGGAAGAGATAAGTTGAGTAAGTTCACCTCAGGCAGTCTGCATTTTTCAGTCTAATGGGAGGCAGTGAAACAAAATTCATAGACAAGTAACTCAGCTCCTGCGAGGCTGGCTCTGGGGGTTATTGGTTCAGAGGAAGAATTTGAAAGAATGACAAAAGTGTCTCATCTAAACAACACAAACTGACACATTTGCCAGGATGTATCTTCAGGCAGGAAATTAATTCACTGAAGTGGAAAGTAGTGGTACAGAAAAGAAGAGGAGAATGAAATGAAAACAGAGGAAAACTTGACTGTGTTTAAAGAAGGCATTTTTAGACAACCAGACTTAATGGTTTTCAGAACAACTTTCCGGGGGAAAACCTGAGCGCTCTGAGTGGTGAGAAACAGCCTGGTTCTGGAACCACAGGTTGTTTGAAACAGAACAACCAGAGCACCCGGAATACTTGAAGGAAAGGAGTTGTCCAGCAGAGGCCTCTGCGTTATATGCTGCTCCTGAGAAAGTTTTCTTTGGTCTTCAGTTTAACTCTTTCTAGAGAGCTCTTTAGTCGGAAAGACATTGGATTGTGATGTTTCAGCAGATTTGTTGTTGTAATGACATTAAGGGGATGGGAGAAAAGAACTGAAGCAGTTCAGTGACTAATAGTGTGGTACTAAAAATCAGCACCATAGGTGGGTCTTCTGGGGGTTGCTTTGAAAGACATCAGTAAGAACTTATTCATGTGTGTGTTGCATAGATAGATGGGCATCGTATTTCTTGAGTTAAATGGTTCTCCATGGGGCCGGCTACATAATTGTGGAGCCCAGTGTAAAATGAAAACGTGTGGCCCCTTGTTCAAAAAGCAGGAAAAAAGTGCTGCTCAAGTTACTACTATAAAAAGCTTTTGCTTTTCGTCTGCAGTCTCTTGACTCATCATGGAGTTTATTTGCGATTTAACGTCATTCTAAGTGAAGAAAAATTAAAATTATTAGCAGGAATTTTACTGTTCATCTTTATATTGTGCAGTGCCACTTTGAAATGCAAATATAAGAGCTTTTAACACGTATACAGAATGACTGAAATCACGTACTTCGCATTTTGTAATTTGCATATGTTTATGTATGCTGTTCTTACAAACACGGTAGAAACACTGCACAAAACTAACTCACTACTTTTATTTTACTTCTTGATTTGCGCACATTCCCAGTCTTTGGTTTACAGGAGGAAGGGCTGGCATGAGGAAGGACTGAAAGGAAAAAGACCTATGGGTTTCTCCATCTTTCCATTTCCTTCTATGCCATTATTTTCAGCATAAGTGGGTGGCTATAATACAGGGAGGTAACAGCATTAAGAGAGGATGTGATAGGATTCCTTGGTTGTTTGTATTTCTTAGAAAGACATTGCCTTTTCTCTGCCTGCACAGCAATTTCTGGATTGAATGTAAAGCCTGGCTTGGAGCTGTCAGCACCCATCCACCTGCTTACCCAGTTGTATTTGTAACACATTTACTTTGCATTAGTCTTGTTGAACTCCCATGCATTATGAAGTCGCAGAAATTCTGTGCTTACGGGGCATTGCAAACGCAAGGTATGAGTGGGGCAGCAAGGAATGGTGTGGCCACACGTATTAAACAAGATCTCTGCTCCCATGCACTGTCCGTTGTCCCATCAGACCTAATTCACAAACACAAGTTCAAAGTTAAAATTAGTAAGACTTTCAAGACGATGATAGCAGAGCATTAAACCCACTGTGGAGCCTTTCTGAGCATGGAATTATGTGACTATAGAGGTCACAAATCCATGAAGGTGGCCCTGGGCTCAGAAGTCAAAGAGCTCACTTTTGAGCCTGAGTTTCCCTCTGGTCTTAAAGACTCACCTTCATTATCAACGTTTGCAGTGGGCAGGTGTGTGTCTGGTAGCCTAGGGACTCTCTCCGGGCCATCAGCACTCTCATTTTTGCCTTTTGAATAATTTTTGTGTTTTTTTTTTTTAGAATTTTGAGGCTAAATTTAATATTGAATAATCACAACTTTCTGAACATGTCAAGTTTTATAGATATACTTGGATATTTAATTAATTTGGAGGGCATTTGATCACACCAAGAAGTGAATTTAAAGCAGTATCGAATGTATTTTTTAATAGCTCACTATTGCCTTTGCCATTGCCTTGGTTTACATCCCTGTCATCTCAAATATAGACTCTGTAGTTGTCTTCTACCTGGACCCCTGCAGTTAGTTTTTCCCCCTGTATTTTACACCTCATGGCCAGGCAAATCTTTCATAAACCTTGGGTATGAGTCACCTTTCCTGCTCAAAGTTTGTTTTGACTTCCTGTGGGCTACAGCTTTCAGAAGAGTTCTCATACGGATACTCCTGGTGTGGAGACTTCATGGAAACAGGTTTGGTTTGACATATACACAGTATGTATTTTAAGAAAATTAAGCCAATACTGAATGGGAGATTTCACCTATTGAAATTCAGATTCTTCACAGAGAAGATCTGGCTACTCTGGGCTCTTGTTTCCTGGCGCTGGGCTGATGCCCTAATGATCAGGAGTGAGTAACTATGGACTTGGGGAGGTAGATAATATGGGTAAGCTTTTAGGGCAGATTGACTCTTGTTCTGGCAAAATTGTCACTTTTACCTACGTAAATTTAAAGCAGTAGCTGCCTATCCTCAGGAAATGCTGTGAAGCAATTCAAAGGCTGATCTTTTAGTCTGAGAAATTAAGTTCTCCACCTTCATAATGTAAGTTGATTGTATGCTTTGTAGCAGCCCTTAGTTGCTTTTTTAGAAGAAATACTTCTAAGGTCTCACCTGGTCAGTGTCACTTTGCCGCCTCTTCTGATCTTCACCTCTTTCTCCAAATTTGTCTTCCCTGGTCGCTGTACTCAGACCAGCCTCTGCACCCCTGGCGTGCTTTAAGTCCGCTCATCCTTTCTACTTTACCTGTTGCTCTTCTCTTTGTAAAACCCCCCTCCTTCCTTCAAAGTAGTTTGGTCAGAGTAGTTCAGGAAACTTTTGCTGAGAACCTCAGTCAGAGCTCAACCCATGAGCTCTACTAAGCAGGTAAAGAAATTTTTGGATTTTTAAATGCTCAGGTACCAAGTGGGTGCTGACTTCAGGTTGTTTTCGAAGGTTCCTTCCAGTCCAGTGATTCTGAGATCCTGCGATTCCTCCAATGCCCGTGCCTGTTTATTGCCATGCATTTGGATGTAGTTGGTTTTGAAGTTGCCTTTTGTGGAAGGAACTTTGCTCGTACTATCCCAGTTAATCATGAGGGCAGCACTAACATTATCTTCATTTTACAGATGAGGAAACAGAGTTTTCTCCAAAACGGACATTCCAAATGGATTGTCTTCTGGTTACATCTTCTTTCTTCAAATAGATTACGTGTGTACTTGTTGAAAGCCATGACTGTGCCTTTGTTGCCAGGCCGTTACTCAGCAGGGACCCAATAATGTTTATGTGTAATAGAAATGGTTTACTCAATCAATATGTGTTGAGGACTAAACCAGGTTCTGCGGGGATACAAAGGAGGCTCAAGCAGAAAAGATGGGTGTGTATCACTTACATTGTCAGATATGCTTCCTGTCTGTGCACAACTCCCATATAGAGTTTGGGATCTTGGGCTTTGGAATTAGATGGGGTTATAGCTCTATTTCATTTCCCTCATTTGTATAATGGGGCCAATAACAGGTAAGTACTTTGTAGCATGGTTTTCAGCCTGGGTGATTTTGCCCTGGAGGAATCATTTAGCAATGTCAGGAAACATTTTTCTGTGTCACAACTAGGGGTGGAGGGAGGACTGACATTGGTGGGTAGAGTCCAGGGATGGTGCTAAACACTCTACAGTGCATGGCACAGCCCCCCATAGCAAAGAGTCACCAAGCCCAATAAGTCAGTAGTGCCAAAGTTGAGAAACCCTGCCTTGTAGGGTTGTGAAGATGTAAACAAGGTAATTAATGCAATGAGTTTGGCCTAAGTTAACTGTTGCTCTAAGAAAACCATCTCAAAGATTGCAAAATCAGCTTTTGAGAGGGTTTACCCCAAAACACTCAATTTCAGCAGCATCTGTGGTACTTGCCAAGGAAAAGCCTTATGCTAAGGATTTCATGCTTTCCTGTTTAGAAGTGGTGACAGACTCGCTGGAGATTGTTTGTGTATGTTACACTGTGTACTAACATGAGCTGGCCTGGATTTATCAGAGCTGTAAAAACAATTATTAATTTTTAGGGTGTTCCTGGTAAACTTCCTGCTTGTTTAATTAGTTTGTTTTGTGGAGATAATTTTGGTGTGTGGATTTAAATCCTCTGATGGAGAATGTTTTGGTTAGTGAATTTCCAAAATATCTTTTGGTAAGTGGGACATGAATAGTTTTTGTTTTTACATCAAGAAACGAATGTTTTTTTAGTCCGAGATTTAAAACAATGCTGCCTTTCCCCTTGTTTAGTGCCTCACCTGCCTATTGCACAGTGTTTTGGTATTTGTAGGAGCGGCTTGGAGAGCTGTTGGATTTCCATCTGTTGTTTACTGTAGATTTGCAGTTGAGATTATTTAAATCTTTTGTAATTATAAATGTAATACGTGCACCATGTAGAATATGAGTAGTATAGAAAAACACAGACAGTTAAAAAAAAGTCATCAGTAATCCTACTGCACAAAGGTACAAATATTGTTGGTGTGTTTCATTTTTTCATTCCTAATTTTTTTCCATATTTGAAATATTCTGAGTTTATGATTTTGTGTTTCATTTTAAAAAATTAACATTTTATTTGCCTTTCCCCACACTACTGAAATATCTGTAAGTATGATTTCTAGGACTGTAAAATATTCCATCTATGGCTGTTTCATGATTTATTTAATTCCATTTTAGAGCAGACAGCCTGTTTTCAATATTTAATAAGTATCTTTATGCAGTCAGCATTTTTCCGTATTTTAGATTATTCTTTACAACCAAAGGGTGTGGATGTGTGTGTGTATATCTCCCATTGATATTGCTGTCAATTGCCAAAAGTTTTTCTAATTTTTGCTGCCATTAGCAGGAGTGATACTCTCATTTTAATAATATTTGATAATTTTCTAGGAGTATTTCATTTTTTCTTTTTTCTTTGATATTAATGAGATCAAACATATTTATACGACTATTGGCTGTATTTCCTATTTAAGAAACTATGTACTTTGCCCATTTTATCTATTGGATGTTAGTATTTTTCTTACTTGTCATAGTTTATCTGGTTCACTTATTAACCCTTATTAATCCTCTCTCACAGTTACTGCAAATGTTTTCACCTAGTTTTTATTTCCCTACTTTTTATTTGTCTCTTTTACTTTTGTTTTTAGTCATATAGAAGTTTAAAATTTTTATGTAGTCAACTTTATTGGTACTCTTTTCCACCTGGGGTCTTTGACCTTCCTTTGTCTATACTGAAATGAACTCTTTCTGCTCTGAAGTCACTATACTGTGTCATCAGTGTTTAAAATTCTATCCCAAACTGCCCACTATAGAGTTTCTTAATTGAGGATTAAAGGGCCTCAAGTGCTTATTCTAATATGAGCGCCTACTATATAACAGGGAAAAATCTGTGTGTGTGTGTGTGTGTGTGTGTGTGTGTGTGTGAAAGAGAGAGAGAGAGAGAGAGAAGGGAAAATTGATGAGAAAGGATGAGGCTCTTGCTGGACCAAGGCTCCTTTAGTTGTGTTTTGTATTTACTTTCCTTCAGGGTGGAAAATGAGCTTACTGAAGACAGGGAGGGCTTTCATAGATTCCCAAAATGCCCGAGGACCTGGGACCAGCAGCTAGAGCAAACTGTGGCTGCTGCACAATATTTTTTTAAATTTGTGTAGTGCATGAGAAGGTAGACTGAGCAGACTATCCCCTCCACTCTTCACCTTTTACTTGTTTGCTCGGGCTCCAGGCTGTGTCCTGCTCAGTCTTGTCAGAGTGCTCTCTGCGCTGGGTAGACTCACAGGAGCCCACAGCCTTGCTGCAGTTCTCCTGCTGCATTAGCCACAGAGCTTGATTAGGGAGGTAACAATCACAGCTAGTGCTTATCTGTTTTGCAAAGCCTTTTCACTGGGGCCTTTTTATATGCTTCTCACCGCAACCTTACGAGGTTAAATACTATTTTCATCTCCCATTAATTTGGAGGAAACCATCACTCATTAGATGCATAATTAAAATCGAGAGCTTCTGACCCCAGAGCTGATCCTCTCATGAAACAACTCTATCATTTTAATTTTTTTCGTGGTGCTATTGGGCAGAAGATAGCAGCAAATGTTTTTTAGGTTTTGGAGTCAGACATGTCTTGGATGGAATCCCAACACAGTCATGTTTGAACATTGTGACTTGGTTACTTACCCAACCTGAGCCTCAGTTTCTTCATCTGTAAGATGGGAACAATTTCTACCTTGTAGGAATAATAGAAAGGTTAAATTGAGATAATATATTCAAGATGCCTTGCACAGTACCTGGTTCATTCATTGGAGGAGCTCAGTAATGATTACTTCCTAGTCTCATAGCTGAAAATGCTGCTTTTTTTTTTTTGTTTGTTTGTTTGTTTAAAAACTTTAGAATAACTGGTAAACCTGCCCAGACTCACAAAATTTTAGTAAATGTTATGTATATTTAAATGCAAGAAACATTTCTTTATCTCACCTGCTTATTTTCCTGTTTGGTAGTTTTTCTTTCCTGTTGTGGCTGTCACCTGCTTCTCTGAAATCTTTCTGCTTGGTGAATTTCTTGATAAATCCCCCAGCTTAGGACTGTTCTCACAGTGAAAGTAAAACATGTTTTGTCTACGTGTCTGTGTAAAAAAACACACACAGCTCTTTGGAAGCGCAATAACCTAAGTCATTCCTTTACAGGTAGTTGAGATTTTTGGCATCACTCATGGAGTTATTACTTGTCCATGTATCTGTTCAGGTAACAGAGCAGTCTTTAAAAAATAAAAGGTTGTAGAAAATCAAGAGAAAAAACAAAGTTAAGTAACTCAGGAGAAAAGTTGTTAATTAAATCTTTATTTTTTTCATATCCCATATAAGTTAGGATAGATTTGATTGGTCTTATGTTAGACCTCATTAACCACATAAAAAGAACTCCACTAATATTAAATTATTTCTCTCTAAAGAATTTCAACATGAAAGTTGCCTTGCATTTAACTTCTACTTTATGTTTATACATACTTTTCCACTTCAATAAGTTGTTGTTTAATCAGTATTATTATCTTAGAATTATATTATAATCCAATGCAGTCTTGTTTCTATGGAGTTAAAGATGACATCCTTGGGAGGGAGATGAGGGTAAGGGGGATCAAATATATGGTGATGGAAGGAGAACTGACTCTGGGTGGTGAACACCCAGAGTCCCATCAATGGGAATTACAGATGATGTAATACAGAATTGTACACCTGAAATTAGGTAATTTCATTAACAATTGTCACCCCAATAAATTAAAAAAATAAAATTAAAAAAATAAAAGATGACACCCTTTGGGAATTTTTAAAATATGTCTTGGACCTTCTTAGTTTTTTGTCCCTGAAGCCAGGGTTTCATTTTCAACCATACATCATTTAGTATATTGGACTATGGGAAAAGTTAATGTGGATGGAGCTTTATAGGGTAGATAACTAACCTTCTCACTCCTATTCTGGGAAATTTAGATCTGTTTTTTTCATCTCCCCCTCCTTTTGGTAGGGATGGAGAGACAAGGATGGGAAAGCCTTTTAAAATATAATTTATATAAATTCATAAATTAGTTGTGTTTTTATATAATTCATGGCCATATGTGTGTATGCTTTGCATAAAATATGGCTACAGTTATGTATCAGTGATTAGTGAAATTTACATGGTTTCTGAGTTCCCTCTTCTGTTGAGAGTTCAAGGATCAGAGTGAGTGGACTGTTGGCCAAATCTTGTGACTATTGCAAACTGAGTGTAGGTCATTGTAGAATGCCACACCCAATTTTAATGGTCAGTAGGCAATTGTTTTTCTAAAATTCTAGGCTTATTATTTGATTTCTTAATTTACAGCCAAAGTGGACATTTGGGGGGCAGAGGTGGTAATAGTGAAAATGGTAAAGAGAGTAGATTAAGTCTAGAAGAATAAAATTGGTGCTGTCTTGACTATTGATTTACAGGATACAAAGGACTAGAGACTATGTTTTGTGATCCTGAGATACCAATCCAGTCGAGCAGCCCCAGTGTCCATCGCTTCAGCCAAATAACGTTGGCAACAGCCCTTTGAAACAAAGCCTGAGAACCTAACAAGTTTTACCAAGCATTTCTTATTGCTGGCTAGTTGGCTTATGGAGTAAATGAGTAATTAGCTCTTAGCACTCTCACAAGCTGTAATACATCCACTTGAGGCACAGAGATGCTTGCTTCTGTTACTGAAACCGTGAAAATCCCCATCTGATCGCTGCAGTCCAAGCATTGCAGAAACAAAATGCCAACTTGGCAAGAGTGAAATCCACCAAGTCCTTCAAATAACAGTAGCAAAACCTACTGACCAGCGTGGAAGGCTTTTCTAAGAACAATGACTGTGTCTAAGAAATCGGCGACCTGTTTAAAGCGAGAGAGAGAGAGAGAGAGAGAGAGAGAGAGAGAGAGAGAGAGAGAGAGAGAGAGAGAACTTTGATGGTGGTTTGTGGCCCTTTTAGGACCACTTGCCATTGCTAGTCCTTTTTCTGAGAAATTTACTCATCGTAGATCTGTAATATGAAGGTGGGAACCAGAAAAGGAGAAGGAGGGAGGCAAAGTTTTGGGGGTTTATATATAAATTACATGTATGTGTGTGTATGTATAGCAAATTGGCAGAATTTTATAGGAAAGCACCTGAACCAAGAATCTGGGAATCTGACCCCAATATCAATCAGTTGTGTGATCCTGGGCAAGTCACTTTGTCATATAATTGAGATAATAATATCAGCTCAGCTCTCACAGTGAGGTCTGTGAGGGTCAAACGAGACACTGTGTAAAAAGCTATAAAACATTAAGCAGTAGTATGATGTTAAGTTGAGTTTTTCCACAGGGAGTGCATTATCTACATCTTTAACATCCTGAGCCCAGACCTCTGGTCATCAGATACAGACATTATGCAAGTACCTGCTTTTTCTCTGACTTATACTCTTGTGACATCCCTAACTCCATCCCCGGGCCCTGACCTGGACTAGCGAGTGGCTGACTACTAGGCAGTTCCTTGACGTTTTCTGGAAGATGGTGCTACGTCCTGGGCAGCATGGTCGCAGTAGCTCCTGTTTCCTGCTCAGGCTGGTCTGCCATCTGCTTTCTCGGAGGTACAGTAAATACTACAAAGTCATTGATATCTCCTCCAGGAATTGTTCCTTGTTATTAAAAGTTTGAAATGTTGGGAATAAAGTGTTCAGAACTCATTTTCATACTTAGGTGTAGAACCGTTCTTTTCCAGTGGCTTTAGAATGAAGATTTGCTAGGATTTGAGGTTATAAAGCATGTACGGCTTAGGTGGGGAGGGGCGTACTCTAATGGTTAAGGTTGAAAACTCCAGTTTTCTCGTCTGGTACTCTGGTACCCGCTTTCAGTGCCACATGATGTGACGTGCAAATCACTAGCCTGGTGAGGGCTCACCTTTTTTCCTTCCTTGTGTACCTGCGAAACTCCTGGGCGCCATTTAACTCCTGTCCCTGTTGACTGTGTCGGGTTGGTGTTCAGTTCATTTGAACTGATTATCAAAAGTTTGTAATTTTTTAAACCGAATTACAAGTATTTTTCAGAGATTGCTTTTGGCCTTCATAGGACTGCTGATAGAACATGTGCTTCTAGGGCCTCTAACTTCCTTAGAACAATTTAAAAAATAACCTTCTACACTTAGAAAACTGCCTGTCTCTGACTGGGTTAATTGAGACCGGAGGTGGGTATTGAAGGATTTTAGGGGCAAGGAGAAGAGGTGGCAGGGTTGGGCAGAGGAGAAGCTTAACAGCAAGGTGGTTGTACATGAGGTCTCAGTTGCCCTATGGGGAGCTCTGGAGCTGGGTTGGTCCTTCAACTTGTCCCCAGTTGAGGCAAGGGGGTGGACCTTTGTATCCCCAAATCAGCTAGTGACTCCTTCTGGGGGCATAACTTCTGGTGAAGCAGTGTCCAGCCGCTGGCTGAGGACCTTCCCTGTGAGTCATCAGCACCAGGGATGGGTGTAATGGCCCTAAAAATGGGGTCTGGGTGGAACACACCAGTGTTTACCACCTTGTCCCAAAGAATTTAACCCCTTAAAAAAGAAGCAATCATAGGTAGCGTCAAAATCCCAGTGTATGGTAAGTCTCCTTATCTGCAAAGTTAGAAAGTTTGGGTCCCTTAGCAAAACTGAAGGAAGAAGTCATTCCCCTTTATTAATGATAAATCAAACAGATCTCTAGCCTCTCAAAAGTTTATGAGATACTTGGATAATACTTACACCTGATTATGGCATAATAGAGGTCAGCCTCTATATCTGTGAAATGGATGACCATAAGGGAATAATTTTTCCCAAGCATGAATTACTGCATGTTTGGAATATTAATCATATGTGTATGTATGTTGTTTCTGGGATATTTAACTCAAGGTTATAGAATTGGTGGATCACCACTACAGAAGACAAGCAAGTAAGTAGGTAAGGCATACAATCCCCCAAACCCAGAACTTTCCAGGGGACCCTGGGGATGGAAGGCATATATGGGAGAGTATAGCTTCTGTCAAAGTTCCAATCACCTGATACGGTATTTTAGTCATGGTTGAGGATAATGATTTAGGAATTACATTGCCAAAGGGTAAGCTCTATGCTTTTGAAAAATGAATCAGTTTTCTGGCATTTACAAAAGCCAGTTGTATTCAGCAAATGTCTGAAACTGTCTGGCATGGTTTGTGGGATAAGCGAACAAGGCCAAAGTCATACATAATGTCTTTCCCAACTGCATATTAAGTCATAGCTATGGTTCTTTATTTTTTATCTTCTTGTAAGTGAAGGAGTTAGTATGTTCCGCTGACCCATCATCTCAGTAGTTTGTGTTGTGGGGACTGGAAGAAGGAACGTCTGATGAGATGGGCCTGGCACACAGCCTGGTGATAGAGCGTGTGTGTTTTGACCAATGGAGTTCATTTCCTGGGAAGTCCCCTTAACTCCTACGTAGCCCTTTTGGGCTTTGCCTTGATCTGCGTGGCTACCCCATTGCTCTCTATCCCAAGTCATAGAAGAGGTTGCTAACCTGTTTCCATTCTGGGTGTAGTGGAGAGGTAAATAGGTCACCGGTCCTTATGCAGAAACGGAA